>NC_142198.1:3065000-3683214 GCF_026936395.1 Plectropomus leopardus | reverse complement strand
TAGTAAATGATTTGTAATCTTTTTTTTTCTTTTTTACCATCACCATGAGCGGCCATCACAAGAGGCCTACATAAAGATGACGGGGTATGATAAAAACAATAACGACATTGATTGTTGTTATTATTAGCCCCAAGGATATAAAAAATGCAAACTTTTTTCCTTTTATTTGCTGTTTTCTTGATAAGGACTCATCATTATATTAAAATGTGAAAATGCCTCCAAAGAGCATGAAACTTCTAAAACTATGCTATAAAGCTGAACTGATTTTCCATAAATGGATGTTTTTAAATCTGTGTGAATGAAATGTGCTGCAGGTGAGAGATCCAAAGACCCTGCTGGCGATGCCTGGTGTGCTGGTCGGAGACATGGGCAAGAAGCTGGGCCAGAACGGACTGGATAACGGGTAAGTGACGGCAGAGGGAGACTATTTGACACTGATGGCTTGATTTTCAACTGGGTTCATTCATCAGCTGTGATCTTGCTCAGATGGTAACAGTTCAAGCCTCCAAATGAACACTGGGGTTTTACAAACCTTATGTTAGAATTCAAAGTTTGTCCTACACACACCATATATCATCCCCTGATGATGTAAACCAGCAGCATGCTCTTCAGTGCCTCAGTAAAGCAACTAGATGGAGCTATTTTCAAAGTTTACAGCAGAGGATTGTCAGACCTAAAGGAAACATTAGAAACTGGATTGCAAACACGCAGAAAAACTGATTGTAACCAAGCAGTTAATCATAATCATACAGGCTGTCCATGCAGGGAAAACCCCAAATCCTCAAAGTCATACGAGCTTCAATTCCCACAGTTTTTAGAATTTTTGTCTTTTGAAAGTCCAGTCGATTAAAATAAAATAAAATAACACAAAGTTGATGATGAACTTTGTTGTTTGAGCCACTGTAAAGTAGTTTCTGGCCTTGTCCTATTAGATTCTGTTCTCTGTCCAGGGCACCGTAAGATTACTGCCTTATGAGCCTGGGGATTGAAATGATAATTATACAAAAAAAAAAAAATATTTAATGTCTTCTTTGCTATTCTTAAAAGGTAGTTAACCCTTTGGAACTTGAGCAAATGTTTTGATTTTTTTTAAAAACATTCGAACAAAAAATGTCAGTGACCAACTTGGCAAGAGAAGTCCTAGAAATGTTTGACCTTAAAATTATTTATTTTTAAAATGACAGGAGGATTATTAAAAAAATAAATTAAAAAAAAAAATATATATATATATATATATATATATATATATATATATATATATATATATATATATATATATACACATAGAGAGAGAGAGAGAATTATGTCCAGAAAACTATTATTATTTTAATGATTTTATATTTAAAATAATATTACCAAAAAAATAGGAAAATTAAAAAAAATTGTACATATTTATTAATTTTAGGACTTTTCTAGGTAATGTTTTTATTTGTTTTTTTTTTTTTTAACCTTTTTTTTTTGCCTTCCCACTATGTTTATGAAAGAAGGAAATCAAACCAATTTGCTCAGGTTTCAAAGGGTTAAATCTTAGTTTTTTGTGTTTTATTTCAGGTTTTTGCTTCGGTAGGATACAGTATGAGTATTAGCAACCTGCTGTAATCAAACAAACACACCACATCACTATAATTTCATTGCATTTCCCATTTTGTGTTGTGCACATGTTGTCAGTGTGTATGTAACCAAAAGTCGTATTTGTGTGTTTCTGTCTTCAGGTTTGCTTTGTTTCATAATGTACGGATCCCTCGGGAGAATCTGCTGAATAAAACTGGAGATGTTACTCCTGATGGACGCTACGTCACACCTTTCAAGGTGAGTTAAATTACCAATGGTGGCCAAAGAGAGGACACTAGATAAGCACCAAATAAAGTTAAACTAAAGCTGCACCACCTAGTAATTTTTTTTTAACTGTGTAAAATGAGTATGTGTAATGTGTAAGTTATCACTCTGAGTGATGACCCTACAGCAAATTATTACAAACTCTGTAGTTCCCCGCTCTCACTACAGAGCTTTATAGCCTCTTCCAGTGATTTGATACAGAAATAAACTTAAATATTGATTAAAAATATTTCTACAACAGTACTACAACAGTACTAAAAGGTCAAAATGAGCATCTGTTATTATGTTTTACCACATGGTGGCAGCTCCGCAGTTACTATTTGGCACTTAAAGCAAATAAATCGGTCCACGTCAGCTGCTGCTTTTCCATGTTTTGGATTTGGAACCCATAAATGGTCTTGCTTGAAAGACTTGAGACTAGCCATCATTATAGAGACTCTGCAGAATTTAGAGGAAAAATATGCAAAACCGAAGATGTATGACACACTTCAGTGGGCAAAATCTTAAAACATTTTACTTATTGGTATATAGACTACGCATTTTTACAATCTAAAAATGCAAGACAAAAACAAGACAAAGAAAATAACAAAAAAAGTTACACATTTTCAGCCACAGGGGGCCACTGGAGAGGGGCTAAAGAGCCACATTTGGCTCCAGAGACACAGTTTGCCTCCCCCTGTACCAGACAAGACATCTCTGGCTTTCGTTGGAGCTACGAAAATGCTGTACTATTGTGATAGCACAGCAGTGTTACAGAGTGGTTGTCTTCCCTGGCTTGCCACTGGCTTGCCTTGTAGAGAGGACTAGCCAAGTTTAATTTTTGCAAGTTCCTTTTGGAGTTCATTTTAATTACCCACAGCCGATATGACCTGCATGCGCCCGTGGCATTAGTCACTTAAACCAGTGAAAACACTGATTGAGCAAACGAGCACTGCTTAAGGACTTGCATGCTGAGGTGGATAAATCATAGAATAGTAAAGAAACGATCAGCTTTCTTTTAACCCTTATATTTCCATTAAAATGTGTCAAACCTGGACAATAATATCTCCTACCTGAGCCACAGCTACCTGACTAAGCCAAGGGAGAATTGTCAGAGATTGAAACCAAAACAGTTACAAAAATTGACAGTAATTTGGGTGAACTGACCCATTAAATCAGTGTAAAAATTGAATATAGTTGCATTCCCTTCAGTGTTCACTTTGGCAGCAAGTCCTAAAAGAACCGTCCCTTTACTAAGAAACCTTTCAAAAATGCATGCAGTGTACCGCGCTCAGGCACAGATGGTTGCAGCAGGAAACCTTCAGCTGCTCAGCAGTCAAACACTGTCTTCACATCATGGCTGCTGCTTTTCACTGCTGCAGTGATTTAATGAGCTCTCAGGGGCCAAATCCATATGGAAGTGGAGAGAAGATGGCTGCTAATGACAACCAGACCTGGAAAATTCCTCTGCTACCCCATGAGAGGTATAAATAGTAAGGACAGTCCAGAGGCCTAAACCAAGGAGCTAGATATGGGGAACTAAACCTTTTGGTATCACCAAGCTAACTCACCTTCATCTTTTAATCTATCCGAAAGTCAGAACTGGCCTTCGGCCATATCATAGTATACCAGGTTAATTAGAAATCCTGAAGGTGTGTTTTTCAATACTGTCATAAATACAAGTGCTCCTCTTTCTATTAAAGTCACTGTATGTAGTGCACAGCATGCACCACCAGAGCTTTGGTCTCTACTGGTGGAACAGCTGATCTGAAAGTCACAGCAGCACCAAGTGGTGAAGGAAGACGTTACAGGACTGTAAACACCCGGCGGCCAGCAGGCAGAGAGAGACTGTGGGGAATAACAGCATGTTTCATACATCTAACTTGGTGAATTAAGGATTTATTTTGACAAAACCGGAGCTGGAGATTGTTGGAACAGTGGACTTACTAACTAGACTTACTAGCTTACTAGCAAGATAAACCAATACGGTTTGGGTGAGTTTTAATTTGTCTCTGTTGAGTTTGAATAAAATTAGTTTTAGGCAATTAAAGCAATTGCGCCTCATCAGTCGTCCGTGATCGAAAGAAAGTTGAATTTAAAACGAGGACAGTTTAATAAGGAAAATAGGTGTGAGAATATTACATTTCCTCACATTTTGGGGGTTTCTATTGTGTATTTATTAGTCTGAAAAGCTCAAAGTAAGTAGCACATTACTGGGCACTTATGCTGTCGTTACATTTCAGGAAGGTATGAAATATTACATACAGTCCAAGTCCAGTCAGAACCATCCGAAAATATTCTCAAACCAGAAAGCAACGGAAACATGGCTCAGTTTGATCTGGATCACCTTTTTTCCATGGACCTAGATTCTGCTAGATTCTGACCGCACGAGGTAGTTGTGGTGGGGTCCTAAGTTGAACTTGTCCCCAGGTCTTGAACAGAATATCCCACCCAGCTGAGTAAACAAAGACATCAGATGATGAACACATAGTAAGACAGGGGGAACAGGAAGATTCATGCTTGAAATCCTGAGCTGATCTGGAGGGGATTCTACATTCTTTAAGGACATAATGGAGGTAGAGACTTTCAGGACACATTTTCTATTTTCTTAGGTCTTTTGTAGATTTTAACCCTTTGAAACCTGGGCAAATGACTTTGATTTCTTTCAAAAACAGGGGAAGAAGACAATGACCAACGAAAGAAGAAAAGCCCCAAAAATAACCTAAAACGAGGGATAGATTAGACTTGTAATTCTGTTTGGAAATAAGCCAAAACCAAAAAAAATCAAAGGCACTGATTTACAAAAGTTAAAAAGCCTTAAAAAAATATGGGCTTGACAGTTACGTACGTATTTCAACATACAGTTTTCATTAAGGCATGTCAGAAAAAATCATGGCATGATTGTGCCTTTTAACAAGTAACAAGTCTAACCTCTCCATCATTTTTTGGTCATTTTTGTTCTTGAATCCAAAATGAACCTGTTTTTGAAACTTGCACATGTGAAGTAGCAATCCTCAGCCAAACTGATTTGTAAATTCCCCAAGAAAAGCAAGAAATTTGTTAGTACAAGAAAATTTCCAGAAAATTAGCAACAAAAATAAGTAACATAATTTTAGATATGTGCTTATGATACTAAAAATATATTCTGTTTCCTAGCTTTTTATCTTTTTTTCCTAGACATTTTTCCATAGCTATTTAAAAATAATAAATAATAAATAAATGTAATAATTTTGGGAAAATTTCTAACCAAGTCGCTCCTTTTTTCCCGTGTTTTTGAAAGAAATTGGACAAGGTTGTGCAGGTTCAAAGTTTAAAATACTTGTCAAAGGCATCTGAAAGCAGACGAGAAAAGTGATATGGCTCCAGGTTGTAAAGGGTTAATAGTCCAACACCAAATTCTTGAAGAACTATGATATAAGCAGCAATTATGCACATATATTTATTCTCTCTAAGTCCTGTTTCTCACGTCTCTCCGTTGTGTCTTTTCTCTCCTTTAAGGACCCCAACAAGCGGTTCGGGGAGTCTCTGGGCGCCCTGTCAGGAGGCAGATTGTCCATCACCAGAATGGCTCAGGTCAACCTGAAGCTGGCTCTGGTTATTGCCATCCGCTTCTCGGCCGCCAGGAGACAGTTTGGACCCAAAGACACAGAGGAGATTCCTGTATTGGAGTACCAGCTACAGGTCAGGGTGGAGGGAAGGCGTTTCAAAGCAAATTCACAACATCAAACTGCAGATTCTTTGTAAAATGTACAGAAGGTGTTGATGTTTTTCTGTCGTTTCAGCAATGGCGTCTGATCCCGTACCTGGCGGCAGCGTACGCTCTCGAACACTTCAGCAAAACCATCTTCATGAACTTCGTTGAGCTCCAGGTCGGACAGATGATGAGGGACAAGAGTGAAAGACAAGTGAGTTATGATGAGGTCAAAGTGAATGAATGAAGGAATCATTATTTCAAACATTTGAAATTAAAAAAAACACACACAAATAAAAGCAAATAAGCCTGACAGCTAAGTGCAATGAAAAAAAAAACAAAATGAAAAAAAGAAGGCCCATTTAAAATCTATACATCAGTCTCAATAAAAAATACTCAAGCCACTTAAACTTAAATATTAAAATATGTAAATATTTAAGCGGTATAAAAAAGGCATTGAGTGTGGGGAGCAGACATGCATGATGTGTGTTGTAGATATAGATTTTAGCAATTCTTCAAAATAACGGTGATGGTGTTTCATAATGTAACAATAAGGAAACATAATAATTTGGCGGAGGGGATTTGGAGTTAACCAAAACTACATACCTACTCTGAAATGAAATATGAATATTCCACTGAAAATGATCTTCTGTATAATTTGTCAAAGAAAAGTTAGTATGGAGGCCTGGAAGTAGACAGTTGAATTTGCCCAATATGTGGCCCTAAAGAAATAGAAAATGAGTATAACTTTATTCTGTATTGTTCTTTTTATAGGAAGATTCCTGAGGAATTGTTCATTAATATGAACGCTAACGTAGATTTGATAAATATCGATGACTCACAGCGACTGACCTGGCTGTTTGAGAAAGAGACATTCAAGTTAGCAACTAATTTAAAGAATGCTTACGACATGAGGAAGGAAGCATTGTTTCAGTAGGTGTACGATGATATTTATTTATTAATATACTGTATGTATTTTGAGTTTCCCATTCAGCTTTAATTCTGATTTTTGGCCAGCTGTTTTCATACAATGAAATATGCACTGTGGACTATTGCTCTCATTGTTGTAAATGTGTCATATAATCCCATGGGGGATGAGCCGCCCGGTGGTGTGACATTATCATAAAAGAATTCAATCATTCAATTCATTTAAATTCATTTATCTTAAATCATCCAGTGTTCAAAAAGGAGGAGGAAGAAATACACATTTATTTTTTGCTACCCCTATATATACATTCACATTCTATAAGAAAAGTCCCAGATTTTATATACAATCAGCTACAATATGGATAACTATCGCAGTTTTATGTACACTCCATACAATATATGACCAAACAAGACCATTAGCAATTAAAGGGACTACTTTTTTATCAATTAGCTAGTGAGGTGTGTGTCTGTATCCACAGTTATACTGCATAGTGTCATACAGATGTGTATATTGTGTGTGTGTTGCAGGCAGAGATGGGCAGGGAGATGCACGCCATCAGCTGCTCTAGTAAACCACTGGGCTCGTGGACCGCTCAGAGGGGGATCCAGGAGTGCAGGGAGGCCTGCGGGGGACATGGATACCTGGCCAGTCAGTATCACACACACAGATGCTTGTACGCACTAATGCACAAACACACACATATACACACACACACTCAGAGAGCTAACTACCTCCTGTGTCTTTCAGTGAACCGGCTGGGTGATCTGCGTAATGACAACGACCCAAACTGCACATACGAAGGAGACAACAACGTCTTACTGCAGCAGACCAGCAACTACCTGCTGAGCAGGCTCCATGCCAAACGCCGTGGTCAGTCCCGGCACACTGAGGGGTCATTACCAGCTTTTAGGGGGAGGGGGCCAAACATAGAGCCAAAAATTCCTTCAGAAGACAGATCACTTGTTTGTGATTGACATGATGTGCTGCAGGTGCAAGTTCTGATGAGCCTGCTAATCTTGACCAGAGCAAATTGGCAAGAAAGAAATGAATTATAAGTACAAGAAAATTACCTGAAAACGAGTTAAAAAGGGAAAAAAAAAAGATTGATAGCTAAGAATAAAATGTAAAAAAAACCTAAAAGAAAGTTTAAAAACACAGAAATGACCTGGAAAAGATGCTTAAAAAATGTTTAATAATTTTATAACATCATTTTTAAATGTAGGTCCAAAGCTTGTGAGGGGTGCTCATGGAAACGGGAACAAACAGGATTAACACAAAGGAAATCCAGACCCTCCAAATATGTGAAAAACGTGAAAAATGAGGAGGAATTACCTATGAAAGCCTTTATTATAGTCAGTAAATCATTAAAAAAGCCAACATGTTTTCATCACAGCTTTGAAAAACATATAATAATAATAATAATAATTCTTATTATTATGATTACCTAAATGACCTAAATATTAGCAAGAAATTAGTAAAAAAGAACAAGAAAATTAGTAAATGAATTAAATAGATTAGAAATATAATTTAATGAATTACATTTTTTTTAAAAAGACAGAAAGAAAGAAAGAAAGAAAGAAAGAAAGAAAAAATACAAATACAAAAAATGAGAAAAGAAGTAACAAAAAACAGGTAAACAAGACTTGAAAAAAGTGATAAAAAATTATAATCATTCTGTAATTGAGTTTAAATAATAATTATAAATAATTAAAGAGCTACAAATGTTCTAAATGTTGCGTTCTGTGTTGGATACATTAATCTGTAACAGCTTCCTTCCTGTGTTGACTTTGTCGCTCTTGCACCATCTGACTCTCTGGCAGAAAGTCTTGAGGACATTTTTCTACAAAATGTGTGATTTGAGACTTAAATCTCAGAGGATTTCGGAGTCTTGCCTAGTAAATTTATGACATTATAATCTAATTTCTTTTAAAAAAATGTTTAGTTTTTCTTTCTCATGAATTTACCTTTATTTCAAGAGGATATTCAAGTTGTTGTCTCGGATTTTTATGGCATCCAGGAAATTCTGAGTAATTTCTTGGAATATTATAATATAATACTTCCCTCTGTGCGCCATGGTGGAAATGAATGCCTGAGATACACTCTCTTTCTGCTGAGACAAAAACAAAAAGAATTGTGAGCACAGGAACTCTGATTGATTCCTTAAGTCTCAGCTGTTGTTGTCTGGTTTCAGATGGTGTGCGGATTGAGTCTCCCCTTCACACCGTGGATTTCCTGGATGATTCCCGAAAGATCCTAGAAAGCAAGTTTACAGCAACAACAGTGGAGGAGTGTATGGACGCTGCAGGTACTACAGGAATTAAGACTGCACAATTATGGCCAAAATGATAATTACCATCATTTTAAACATGACTGAGATCACAATTATTTATCACGATTACTCATCAATTCTTGGTACAAAATATTTCTTGCATTTTCACATTTAACCCTTAGGGACTGTTTGTAGCATGTTACATGCTTTTAATTCTTTTTTTTGCATAATTTAGGCCATGTTCATACATATGGCATACATTTTGGCAAGATTGTGTATGTTTGTTTAATGTTGGAATTCACATCTCCGCTCCTACAATGGGTTTAAAATACTCTGTGTGAACAAAATTGTTACAGTTTTTGATCATTTAAAAAAATACTTTGCATGTAGTATATTGAAAATATATATATTTTTTCATCTAAAAACATACCAGCATCATGACAAAAACCAGGCATTTAAAGGGTTAAAATTCTGAAAAATTAAAGAATATTTGATATTTACGATAAGGACTCATGTTAGTTATTTGAAAAGCGCATTTTGTGCCCAGAGCGGTACGAGTGTGCATATTTGTGACTGCACAAAAAATAATAATGTACAAAAATCCATGTTGCTGCTAATTATTGACAAATCCCAGGCTACGATTATCAATAAAAGTCTTCTTAGCATGTAATTTATTCAAAATAATTCATTTTTCAAGTTTTTTTCATCAAAAAACATAGTAGATTCATGACAAAAACCTGGCATTCAAAGGGTTAAAATTCTGAAAATTAATGAATATTTTCTTATATTTATATAGATATACTTTCAAACAGTTATTTAAATAGTTACAACAGTTATTTCCAGTTTAACCCAGTGAGTATCCCCTTGGTTCATCACATCAGTTCCTCTGGCTGCCTACAAGTGGCTGGTGTGTTTCCTGGCTGAAGAGAGCCAGAAGAGGCTGGAGCAACAGAGGGCCACTGGAAAAGATGACTTTGAGGCCCGAAATAACAGCCAGGTAACAAACACACACACACACACACACACACACACACACACACACACACACACACACACACACACACACACACTGCACAGTCTATGGATACTGGATGGATTTAGTTATTTAAAAAAGTGGGTATTTATGAGTCATAACATAATGCACTGATAATTGTGATTAATAATTGTGTGGCCAAAGCACAAGCTGTGTTCAGCTTTATGGATTTAATGAATCAGTTAATTGGAAATAACAAATTAAAACCTGCTAAAATCTGGCTTTTTAATGTAATGGGTAAGGTTACAGTCCACACCCGCATCAAATGACTGAGCAGTAGTCAGGTATTTATCATCACCGTCTCCGATCGGCAGTGACAAAAACCGTTTACCGGCAAGATGCAAAGACGGGCCATCGCTAAATAACCTAATGTCCATCTCTATCCAAGCAGAACTCAAACATTGACCCAAATTATTCTGCACCCAGTTTGAGAGACTAAATAAATAAGAGATTTAAATGAATCACCATAAAGTTTTCATTCTCATCCATGCTGCTTCTACTGTTACTAACCTGTTTTTCAGTGTGTCACACATGACATGTAAAAGAAAAAAACAAAACACATACAGACAGACATATACAAAGGCAGACTCATCTGCTGCAGAGCTGTGCGCTAATTTTGGCAAAAAAGGATATGAGTATTTTCTAGCTGTGCTATGGTTAAAGAGGACTGCTGAGAAATGTTTCTTAAGCTTTTGAGAATTTCACTAAGCACATAATTCCATTCTTCTTCCTTTTGTAGAGTTGTAGCCAATAATTTCCGCTCCAGATTCAGTCACGGTCAAACCAAAGCAGTGAAATCTATCAGAATCAGAGGATTCTGCTTCATGTTTTGTCTCCACACGAACAGATTAGAATCAGTAATAGTGTTTAGCTAAATGAAGGTGAGTTTTTGACTGTTTTGGCTGTGTCTCGGCTGCGGTCATCTGGTTTGTGTTATTGTGCCACAGACTCAGACTGGAGGTGAAAGTGTCAGACGGGTGTGTGTTGCGGTTCTGGGAAATGTGTGTGTCACCGCATTCAGTAATTTAATTGACTTGTTTTTGTATCAGTATGACGTCATAATTTTCATTGTCGCAGTTTAACAGTCTCCAGAGCAGGGGTGTCAAACTCATTTTACTTTACAGGCCACATACAGCCTGATTTGATCTCAAGTGGGCCAGACCTGTAAAACTGTTGCATAATAACCTCTAAATAATACCACCTCCAGATTGTTGCCTTTCTTCCAGTGAAAGGATACATCATGAAAACATTCTTCCATTAACTAAACAGATGATGAACAGCCTGAGATTCATTCAACATCATTTCATTCATCATTCAAAAATCATTTCAACTGCGGGTCTCAGTTTTTCCACATTCGGTCAGTTTACTGCATTTACTCAAGTACTGTACTTAAGTACATATTTGAGGTTACTTTTACGTTTATTTTATTTAAGTATTTTAATCTCATGCCATTTTCCACTTCTAATCCACTGCACTTCAGATGTTACACTTTTTACTGTACTTCTATTATCAGTTAACTACCTTACAAATTAAGATTTTTGTGCACAAATCAGAAATATGAGAATATACAAGTGCAACTAAAACTATTAATTAGAAAATGAATTTTAAGGTATTTCAAACTCCAACACAAAACTTTGTTTAAATGCCTTTAGCAAACGTTTAATCAAAACTGAAATGTTCAACATCAAATACAGCAACTTTTTTTTATAAAGTCAAGTAAAAATCTAAATTAAAAATGAATAAATAAAAAAGGCTCCTCCTCATGCTGACACTTTCTTTGCACTTTTTAATTCATTAATTTTATTGCAGATACAGATAATCGACAAAATGCCAAATATCCGCCATAATAATCAGCCAGACTGATAATCTGTCCGTCCCTAATGCTGCATTTTCTTTTAATTATTTAAATTATTTTCATTTATTAATTTTTTTTAAACCTTTATTCACGTGTACTTTTACTTTTAATACTTTGGAATATTTCCTTAAAATCACATTTACTTTGTTTAAGTTTATTTAACAGTAGGCCTTCATCAGTTTCACCCCTGCAGAAGTTCCTCTTACGACCCTTTTTGGTCTCATGCCTCCAGTCTTTGCACACGGCACAAAACCTGCCCTTATATGGTGTTTAGTGGGCGTTACCTTTGCTAACAGGTGACTGATGAATTGTGGGATTCATCACTAAGCACACCTGGTCAGAGCAGATTTGGATGGTTCAGAGCGTTTGGTGCATCTGGAGTTGACTTCTCTTATTTTTTTCTCTTACCTGAAAATCTAAGAGAAATTAAAGAGAAATTAAAGAACATATTGCTGCATATGAGGCTCAATGTCTAGTTTGGACTCTCGGTTAAATACAAAGAGTGCTGATACACACCACACACACACACATGTTCAGAATTAAACCGTGATAATCAGAATCTTCATGTTGTATTGCTTTGCTTTGTTTGCCTGAGTGTAGAGCAAAAATAAATGCTATCAATGTCCCTCTGTGTGTGTGTGTGTGTGTAGGTGTACTTCTGTCGGTCCCTGGCCATCGCCTACATCGAGCACAGCTGTCTCCAGAGGTTCCATGAGCTGGTTACAGATGAGGACACACCAGTTGGTCTCAGAGCTGTCCTCAGCAGGCTGTGTGCTCTGTACGGACTGTGGAGCCTCAGCAACCACACAGCTACACTCTACCAGGGTGAGTACTGTACTCTGAATACTGCATGCATAGATACACGTAACATTCCATGGTACTGATATTTCGTTTTGTTTCTGTGCAGGTGGTTACTTGAGTGGAGGGAAACCCACAGAGCTGATGCAGATGGCCATTCTGACTCTCTGCTCTCAGGTACACAAACACACCATCCTCTGCGTTTCTTACTTACACTGATTTACAGTGTTTATTGTCATTGGGTTCCTCTCTTATCCTTCCACATTTCCTGTGTGTTTTCATAAAGCTGAATAATGACATTATGGTTCTAATAGACGCTTCTCCCTCCTGACTTGAAGATCAGCCTTGTTTTCTGTGTGTCTCCTCCAGCTCAAAGATGATGCAGTAGCATTGGTGGATGTTATGGCACCTCCTGACTTCATTCTCAATTCACCCATTGGCAACGCGGATGGACAGGTGAAGACATACACACACATAAAGCCTAATTATACAGGCCACTTGCCAGAATAACAAGTTGGCATTGTACAGTTTTTGTACAGTCATGAAAAACCTGGAAAAGTTATGGAATTTGCAAGTACAAATTTCCAGGCCAAAAATACAAGAAGTATCAATGGTCGTGTCAGAGAATGTATGGTCTTAAAAGGCCCTGAAATGCTATATCTGTTTCTAACAATAACTATTTAACACAATATCAATGTATTTTATCTTGAAATTTCTGCGATGAATAATACTTGATTATCGCATTTAATATTAAAAGTAATATTTGCACTTGAACCCAGTCACATCTATGGAGTCTGGAGAATGCAAATGAAATAATCAGAAATGACGGATTGATAAAGATTGATTTATATTCTTTTTTTTTTAAATTAATAGTATTGGTTATTTTGGTTTTGGTCACAGCAACAGATACCTATCATTATCAGCCTGCCAACATATCTGTTTCTCTCTATTTATAAATAAATTACATTTTACAAAATTGCATTTAATTTAATTTAATTTGAAAAAAAATCACGTTTTAAATTGATCATTGATCATCAAATCTTTATTTATTTTAATGGCACACAATTAATTTGTGGATAATTTTAAAAACATAATGTTAATATTGTTAAAAAAAAAAAAAAAATCTAATAAAAATAGTTTGGCATAAATTGTAAATAAATTGTATGAACTCTGTGCACCAACTGGCTGTCATCACAGTGACTCAGTAACAAACCATACAGTAGTTTTTGCCTCTCAGTCCCTCCCCGTTCCCCTGAAGAACCACTGCAGGACATTTAGTCAGTCAGGTTTAAGTCTTATTACGGGAAGAAGTCAGCGGAGCTTTGGCTGCTGTCTCTCCTTCTTCCAGGAAAACACATCCAGCGCTGTGTTTGCTCATAAATTGTTTTTGACACTTGTTGACAATGACCCTCTCTGCACTGTCTGAGAACTTCCTTTTTTCATAAGAAGGCTAAACTGATGTTTGTTTAGCCTTAGAGATGAAGACGTCACACAGACCCACAGTGGATTCTGTTCATCTGTGTCAGCTTTTAGGATCAGTCAGATTTATTTATGCTGCAGATTTGGTCTTAGGTGGTTTATCTGTAGTATTAGGGACAATTGAGAAAGATTACAGTTAAATAATGCTAAAACTGCTGACTACCATTCCTTCTCTGTTGATTTATTGTTGCCTTCATCCTCCTAACATGAAAACATTTACAAACCATGTACTTCAAGGTCTCTCTGGGGGTCTAAATTCTAGAAAAGTCTGATAAGAAGGTCTTAGAAGAAGGAGTGATGACTTTATGTAAAGAAAACAACATTCCGATCCAACATAAGGTTCGGGTTTGCTGTATGTTCTGGAGACTTTTAAATTCTTTTAAAAATTGTGTGCAAATAAGAAAAACTCCTACTGCTTTTACTTTTGAATTTTTTAAAATCAAACTAGCAACTGGTTCCAGTGCTGTTTTAAAGAAAATCAGAAAGATTGGACAATGACCCAAAGGCATATTAAATTTAATATACCTGACACAGCAGTCTGCGAGGATAGCTTGTACTAGTAGTAAAATTACCAGTAGTAGCAATACTCAGTTAGTTTGTAAAGGTTGCCATTGATTAGCACTGAGATGACACTATTAGAAGTATGACTGGGCAATATGGTGTAATAATATCACAATATTTTTAGGTTAGATCGTAAATAATGTGTAGCTACAGTCATAACATACAATTAGATAAACTACTGTTATCATAAAGTTGAATGAAGTACTGTTATACTGTTAAATTAAGTATAAAGGTCAATGAAGAAAAGTTAAATAAAGTATTGTTATGATTAAATGAATCAAAGTGGAACCCGTGGTGCTTTTATTTTGAAAGGCCTGGCTCGTCTCAGACCAGGAGTGTTGATGTTTTTGCCGTGGACTTGAAGCTTCGGCTCAACAGTTGGATGTTTGCGTCAGCAGAAAGTTAAACTGTCACTGCAGTATGAGGATTCATCCACTGCGAGCTGGAAATAAACTAACAGCTTTCCAGTTTGGATATTGATAGTATTTGCAAGTCATAATGGTGCACATGGTCGTAAAATGTAAATAATAGTCATGAGCAGGAGCTCTGCAAAAGCCCTGCTTTGTGTGTGTGTCTACGAGAGGCAGAGAGCTGAAGGAAAGAGGGAAAATGAAATGCCAAAATGCAAAAAAGTTATTTTATACATAGCAGGTGAAACAAGCAGCGATACGAGTATATTTGTACATTCACTCACCTCTAGTTTTGTGTATGACTTCTCATACCCAAACCACGTCCAAACAACAGAAGTCGCCCCTCTTTTGGGTATGAGCCCCTCCTCGTTTTGAATTGGCTGGTCGGTGTCAGTGTGTTTTGCTGGATCTCCACGTTCAGTATTGCTTTCTAACTCCTCTATGTTTGTTTGTTTTGGTGCCGTGCATTATGCAGACACGCCCTCGGCTACACAAACGGATGCAAAGCGTTATCAGATAACATTAACAAAATAAACAATTTAGCACAATATGAAATGATAGACGTTTTTTTATCGTCAGATGATACATTTTGTCATACTGATCTAACTAATCTGTCTCTGTGTCTGTATTCAAAAAAGAAAACTGAAAGTGGGCTAATACTGCAGGATCCAGTGTTAGCCTTTTAAAACAGTATTTCAGTTAATATTGTGATGTAGTGGTGTATATTAACCACCAAAACAAGGTGGTTAAGTATTATTCCAGAAACCAAATCTCTGAAACACAGTTAATATAGGGCCTTTGGGGCCCTTTGGTGGCCTGAGGGCAGTTGCCTTCTTGATAATTCAGATTGTCTTGGATACAAGTCATCATCATGATGTATGATTAATCTTAATTATATCTGCTGTAGAAAACATATGCCATTAGTCACTTTCAAAAAGCATAAGAGTAATCACATATGGTTGAATCCAGCTTCTGATTGTGGTCATGCATCATATCCTTCTCAGCCTCCTTCTTGTAAATGTATACCTACAACAACATAATAATAATAATAATATTATGAAGCAGAAATTGAAAACATCTTAAAAGATAAACAGTCAACTTACTCAGCAGGCTGTCCTGTTATGAATCACTCTCCAGAATCTTGTTCAACTCACATAAACAAACTTCCTCTTCAGCTGCGGTCCCACACAAATTCATAGTGAGGTTCCAAAACGTCAATTAATCAAATCTGTACGGGTTGTTTGCCTGAAATACGGAGGACATGTGACATTTGGACGGCCAGCAGTATGTTTACAGTATCCTCGAGATGACAACTTTGCCTCTTTTGTGGTTGGTGTGGATTCAAAAGGCATTTTAATTACAGGTTTTTGATTTCGGGTTAGACAGGAAGTGAAGATGACAGCTCAGATTATACAGGAAGGGAACTGTATCATATCAACACATGGCATGAAGATGTCCACCCACGCCACAGCCAAAAGCTCACAGAGCCAATCCCATTTTCTTCAGTGTCAAAATGAATATGTCCTTTTAGAAAGAAGTATTAGGAAATAATTCCAGAATTATGAATTTGGTCTGTCCATCACATTCTTGTGAGCGCAGTATGTGCCGCGTCCAACTCATTGTCATGAAAGCAATATCTAAAGAAGGCATTAAGGGAGTTTCCTCAAATTTAGCACAAACGTCCACTTAGACTTAAGAATGAACTGATTACAACTTGGTGGTTAAAGGTCAAAGACAGTGTGACCTCAGAAAACATGTTTTGGGCCAAAAGTCAACAGTTCATATGCTAATTATTACAAAATTTCACACAAATTGCTAATTGGATTAAATGACAACATTTTATATCTAAAAGGTGAAAGGTCAACTTCACTGTGACATCGTAATGTTCTGCAAAAAAACCCAAACATTTCTGAACGTTTTTCAGTGTTCTAACTCAGGAAGAGAAGAGAAGTTTTTTGCATTTAGTTAAATGCTGATACACCAATCTTGGGTGCCCACCTTGAAACTGGGCTGATTGTGTAGATCTTCAAATTTGAGGCAAATGACTGAAAGGCGTTTTTTAAAATCTAAATATTATAGAGAGAGTGGAATAGGTTACAAGAATTATATGATTGTAAATGGATCAGCACCTTTGTTCTCAACCTTGAGCCCATAAAAACCTCCTTGTCTCTTTTTGTCGTAGCTTTACAAGAACCTGTGGTCGACAGTGATGCAGGGCAACCAGGTGCTGGAGCGGCCGTCCTGGTGGAAAGAGTTCTGCTCAGACAAGCCTGTGGTCGGATGCCTCCGTCCAAAACTCTAAAACTTACTATCAGGTACAACCCTGGACATGTGTCTGAAGTGTCCACTATCGACGTGTAATGCTAAGTGCAATTTTAAATGGATTGTCCATATGTACACAACTTCTTGCCAAAACCGCACAACTGTCAGTTAAGGCACAGCTTAGTTATTCTAATGGCCAACACTTTTTATACATAGTAACTTTTCAAATGTTTATTATAAACCCCTAAATTCCTGTACACTCTGAATGGACTGAACAACTATTGAGCCCTAGCCCAATGCTGAACAAATTAGAGACGCCTTCATCTCTATATGTAGATACAGGTATCTGCATATGAATGCAGAATCTTTAGGCAAAGGTACAAGATTTTGGGTATAGGAGTACTCCAGGTTTCTGTTTTTAGTCAGAGGCGTACTGACCAATCACATTTATTTAGAATCCATGCAGGTAAACAGTCTCTGCGGAGAGCTGAACAGGTGGAAGGCAATGGCCGAAATGCGTTCTCAGAACCCAACGGCTGTCGTCCAACAATAATTCAGCTTTTCATCAACTTTTTAAGAATTCATTTATACGCAGATGATACCTGGTTGTATTCCTGTGTCTCAAGTGCTTAGTGGACTCAAAACAGTGAAAGGTACATGGAAGAGGAAGTCTTGGCCCCAATATCCACGGAACCCCCAAAATATTAGCCGTCGCCACCAGAGGCTAAATCATACCAGTGGCTAATGGGTTCCAAAAATGGAAAGACCTCAACACTTAACACTTATGGACACTCTTATGAACATGCTGAGAAACCTTAGACCTGCTCACCAGCACATTTCAAAATCCTAAAATCCTGCTGATACTTTTAAATGCCTTGACCACATTCGAAAGGATTCCAAATGGAACCTGTCAAAGCTGTCCAACTGAAGTTAAATTGCAGTTTTTTTCTGCAACAACATACTTTTATATTTTGTGAATTTTTAAGTAATGCTCTGTCACTGGCCTATCAGTAGCTGAGATTGACGCTAACAGCCAGAGAGCAGCTATGACTCAAAACACACAAAATAAAAACACTTCAGGCAAACACTCACATCAACCAGTTGTCTTTAACAAACCACTAAATAAAGATCCAGTTTGAAAGTGCACAGCCAACACTTAGCATCTTGAGCTGACAAGCTAATTAGCTAATAGAACGAAAACATACTTTCAAATATCTTCATCGTTCCATTTAGAAACTCAATTATATGCTTTTATTCTTCAACACCACTGCTAATAAAACACTGCCCGGTCCGAGCCTGTAAGCTAAAGCTGCTAGCATACAAGTGTAAATGTGTTTCAAGATGGCGCCCCTTTTCTTCCTTGAAGTAATAGGATAATATTATTGATACATTTTAAAAACATTTGACATATTTTTTATGTCCATTGGACTTAAAATAATCTATTCTTGCATTTCATCCCACTTCATGAATATGATTAAATTTGATTTGACACGACATATTTCACTTTACATGTCCAAAAATGACTGAGCCTTATCGAAGCCTATATAATGTTGTTGCCTAAACAAATAAGAAGCCCCATAACATACAGGACATCTGAGTGTGATTTTTAGATTAATCTAATGGATGTGAAATGTATCATATAGGATGTAATATTTTAATGAATGTAAAAATTGTGTTAATCTGTAGATAATGCACAGTTCCATATGACTCTGTAAAAACTGATCACAATTCTTAAAATAAAGTGTTTTGATATAAACCCAATGCAAAATAAATATATTTACTAATACAGTTGTTTTAATATTTTTAAATTGTGTCTTACAGGGCAAGATTTTTATCAAAGACAAATGCAATCACCTTTTACAGTGTTCTTTCAGGGAACAAATATATATATAAAGCACGTATTTTTATAGAGAAATGGGTATCCGTCACAAATACATGACAAGGATGTTAAACAGTACATTTAGGTTGTACCTCTACTCTAAAAATGAAAGGACACAAAACAAAAAAACAAGCAAACCCTTGAGTAGCCACACCTCTCCTCAACAATGAATTAAGTTGGAATATCTGAAAACTTAGCATTCTTGATATATTTGAGAAAAGACACTCAGACCTTTATAAATGCATTAGAACTTTCCTGGTCTTTTTATCTCCAATTTTAGAAAGTATCAGCCTGATTAGTCCTTCGCTGCTGCTCAGTCTCTCTCAGCCAATCAGCTCAATTCCTGTTCTTCTGCCTCCTTCTGCCTACTCCCCCTCCAAGTAACCTACTGACAAAGTGCTAAATAACTGTACATGAATTGGGAACGTAAACAGAATTTTCCTCTCCTCCTCCACCACTCAGAAGTGTGTTTTTGTAGGACCCAAAACTCACAGAGCTGACTCATTCGTCAAAACCAGATTTAAAGAACCTTCACCTTATATAGTATGAGCCGTCTGCCCAAAATCCAGAGCGCTAAATTACATGTTACCTTGTGACAGTTTGGGAAATTAAGATGTTGCTTGGAATAAGTGAGGAGGGAAGACAGGAGGGGAAGGAGGATGAAGGAAGGGGGGAAAAAAGAATGTATTCTGGGTTTTTTTCTTCAACTTTATTTATATTTTCAAAATATAACCTGCATAAAAAAACAGCTTGACCAGCTCAAGATATGTGTGATGGTTTAGCTGCTCATGCCAGCATGTGATGGTGACTTTAGCTGGTTTATCCATTGAAATTAATTGAAAATTGAGAATGGAGAATTAACATTGTCACGAGGCATAAACCAGTTAAGTCTATTGTCATATGTTGGCTGGTAACACAAGCATATCAAACCATAAAAGACCAGCAAGAACTGGATCCTTAGCAAGCAAGAAACGTTCCTACAACATTGTCTAATGTTACCTATAAGTTGCAATAAAGTTTTAAAGAAAGCATTGTGATCTAATGTTCAAAGAACGTTTTAGGGATGTTTATCATTTCAAATAACATTCCTGTAAGGTTAAATGCTGACTAAGGCGTCACGTTTTACTGCAACATTCTGAGTATGTTTTGGTGATGTTGAGAGCTGACAGAATATAAAATGTTCTTTTATAAAATGTTCCCACAATGTTACATGAGAACAAATGGAGAATGTTTTCAAATGTTTATTCTCTAATCCATCTTTTGTGTACATACTATTCTATTACTTAATTATTATTATGTGTACATACCTTATTTCCTCTATGTACATACTTATTTTATTACTTATTTATTGTTATTGTTATTGTTATTTTCTTTGTTACATTTCACTTTTCTTTTTTCATGCTGCTGTAACATTTGGAATTTCCCCCAATGGGGGATCAATAAAGGAATATTCTATTCTATTCTATTCTAAAGCAGCATTCAGAAAATGTTACTGAGGACTGAGATTACAGATTACGTTTAAGATGAAAATGTAAAGTGTTATGTTAACAATACAAAAAACATTTTTAACATTTTTTGATGTTTATAGAGAATGTTGCCTGAAGTTTAAGACTAACACTCTGGGAACAAAAAGAAAACTTGCCACTGAGAACGTTACTAAAACATTCAACGGTTGCACTTGCTGTTGTTTTTTTGTTGTTGTTTTTTAGCAGGGTAATCATTTGGTATGCATTAACATGTACATATTTGTTTGTCATTAACACAAATGCACACCTACACCCTTCCATTCAGACTTACACAAATAACCAAAATAAGAAGAAAAAGAAAGAAAATGGACGTAACCAGTCTTCACTTACGCATATTCAGTGCAAATGTGAACCAATTCATATATGACAGCTATGACAGCTGATTCACGTAAGCTGTTTCTGACCTCCTCTGGTTTTAATATTGGCATCCATAGAAGGCATTCTGCCAAATGTGAAGGGCCTCAGACATTCAAGATGATGGCTTTTCACACCTAACTAGAGCTCACTTTTTATCCCAGATTTTATGTTGTAAATTATAAAGATTAATAATAAAAAATGTTTGCACCATCAAGGTTTATTTGACTTGAGATCCAGCTCTGTCTTTGCGCCAGCTCTCCAGTAAACCTTCGACAGCAGAATGATGAATAGATCTTTAAACTCACTTTGCATTGTGACGCAACAAATGGTTTGTTTTAAGAGTTCCAGCCAACAATGTGATTCATGCCAGATTATTTCATGTTTTGTCTGAAAATGTCTAACCACAACCATTACTCTCACCACCACACACACTTTCAGTTAGGTCTGTCTCTGCACTTCAGGCATGAATTTTCTTGAGGCCCCAGAAAGCTTAATACAATTTCTATTAATGTGTCCCCAGAATATCAGCAGTAGAGCTCTACAGAGGAAGTTCTCCGTCAACTTTGTACATAAAATCAGTCTTAATTGTTTTGTGAGTTCATTTAATTCTTTGAAAACTGAGTATATTGACTTTATTTCTTTGAAAAACATGGAAAGATAGCAATGGGCAATGGAAGAAGTCACCCAAAAATTAGCAAAAAATTAATAAAAAGTAAACAATTCTAAATCTACTAAATTCTTGCCATGTGTGGAACATATCTTACCAAGTTGCTACGATGACCTAAAAATTGGCAAAAATAATTAGTAAAAAGAACTAAAAAATGACCTTGAATGTGTAAAACAAAACAAAATAAGCACAAAAAACGCAGGTAAAATAAAACAACAACAAACCAAACAAGACTCGGAAAATGTGCTTAAAAGATTATAATAATTCAGAACATGACTTTAAATATGTCATTTTGAGCATTATAAATAAAGTTTTCCCTCTAGCTGTTTCTTTTTTTTTCTTTTCTTTTCCCAAGCTTTTTGTGAAAACTATTTTCTAAATTTACTGATTTCTTGCAATTTGTGGAACATTTCCCACCAAGTTCCTCATTGTCTTTTTCCCCACGTTTTCAAGAAAAATCACACTTATTTGCTCAGTGTTCAAAGCTTTGAATACTGCTGAAAAGCCTTTGAAAGCAGCACAAGAAAAGTGATGTTGCTCCAGGTTTCAAAGGGTTAAACATTTTGGTCATATTTCAGTTTCCTGCATTTTTGTTGAATTTGCACAGCTGTCTAAACTCTACTTGTCAATCAGTCATAAAAAGCATTCCACAGATTTCTTTCACGCTCGGTTCAATGAAACAAAACACTTGTGAGATTAATTATCAACTAGCAAAACAATGGCATGTCTATTTTAACACCATGTATTGTGTCAGAGTGGTTAGTTGGGTGTCAAGATATGCGCAGTTCTAAAACTCCTAATCTACTCTTCCATCCCTCTACTTTATGTTATTGCTGATCACCGTCTTCGTGTTTTCAGTTTTCCCATGTTTGAGTAATTTTCTCTCGACGCAGACCAGAACGGACTGATCATCAGTTTACTTACTTATTAGTACCCAGCTGTTCTTAAAACTGGGCCGTGCTCTCATGAAATCAAGCCAAGAGCAACTGGCAGCCAATGTGAAAGCCTGTTATCATGGTCTCTTTGGCCAGGACTCATTCATTTCTCTGGCATGTTACATTTTTAGCCGCTGTATCCCCACATAATGCCTGTTTGAAGCTACCACAGAACGAGTCAGCACAACCGTGTCTGCTTTCCCCATGCTGAGGTTATCGTCAATGCTTCAAACCGTGTTTCTAGCCCCAAATGGATCATCTGGTCTCTAATTAAAGGACAGTTACTCATGGAAACAGAGATGCTCTTTACTGCTGGGGAGACGACTGAAATAGAATTTTAGCTGATGTTTTAGTTTAAGTCCGTCTACGTTTTCTGCCACAAGCCAAGCAAGGTAGTCCAAATTTCCCTCTCCCGTACTGATTCCTAAGGATCATTCTGGGCTGTCTTGACACATTTTCATCCCAACTCGTCACATGGTGCCGCTTTGTTAGTGACCTTCTGCTTCTCCTTATGATGTTTTAGCTATCCTTCTGCATCAGCGGTTTCCGCTCCAGGATGCTGTTACCATGATAACTAATGCACATGGTGGGATGATGCAGCATGGTCCTCATGTTAACACAACAGCAAATGGCAACCAATATGGACTGTCAAGATTGTTGGAACAAAGTCACAGATGTTTAGGTTTAGGCAAAAGAGGCACATGGTAAGGTAGAAAAACAGAAACCTCGCATTCACATGGGAGGGGAACTCCAGTCTCCCACACAAAAGTTAGCTGTTTGTGGGGCCCATCCACATTCCCACCTGCCCACCTTAAAAGTGTACCCACACTCCTGAAATCACGTCATTGCCGGAAGCATAATTACCTGACGCAGTTCTTCGGCATTTGAGGCACACACAACTGGACGCGTTCTCAAGTAATGCTACCTGTGTGTGTTTCATGTGGACCGACCCAGTGCTGTCTGGCCGTCTGCCATCTGATGTCACCAGTTTTGTCCAGGTGCGTTCTCATCTGACGCCATAAAGCCACATTCCGGTTGGACCCGGAAGGGGGCTTTTGGCGTCATGCTCGTACTAATCTCTTCAGCATGTTCTGGATCTATCCCTCATTCTTTATAACCAGAAAGCCTTTATAGACAAGCATCCAGGATATTTTCTGATCAGATGCCCCAAAAGCCTTTACTGTTTCCTTCCTGTATGAAGAAACAGCAGTTCTACTCTGAGCTTTTTTCCTATGTCCAAACCCCTTACCCTGTCCCTAAGGTTGAGCTCAGACACCCTGCGAAGGAAACTTATTTGGCTGCTTGTATTCACAATCCATTCTTATGGTCCTCCTTTTACTGCTGCCATTTTTTACAGCTTTTTTTGAGGGATCCAAAGATGTTCCCTTGTGGATGCTAGAAGCCTTGAATACCTCCACAAGGAGGTGTTCAGGAGACATCCTGCTCTT
This sequence comes from Plectropomus leopardus, assembly GCF_026936395.1. Lineage (NCBI taxonomy): Eukaryota > Metazoa > Chordata > Actinopteri > Perciformes > Serranidae > Plectropomus > Plectropomus leopardus. The sequence goes on along the minus strand of NC_142198.1, from coordinate 3,659,301 downwards.
CCTGTCTGAGACCCTTACCCTGGTCCTGAAGCTGTTAAGATTTAGGCAAAGGGGCACATGGTTAGGTGTAGAAAAAAAACCTTAATATTAAGACCAGAAGTGAACATTGGGCTCTGAGCATGAAAGTTTGGGGTTTGTTGGACCCATCTATCACGCCTTCCACCAGCCCCTATAAGGACCGTCATGCTCCTACATTGTAATTGGCAGCATCTTAAACTGGTGCCACCCAGCAGCATGAACAGTTAGGTCCAGTCTCATTCTAAGCTGATGCAATACAGCTGCATAATATAGGGATGCAAAAGTGGCTTTTGGCGTCTGGATCTTACACCAAAAGCACTGCAAAAGTGGCAGTTTTTGATGACTGCATATACACAGATGCCAAATTGACTGCTATGGCCCATTGCTGCAGTACATGTTTGTAATAAGTCACTATCAGTTGAGCCAGAGACCAGACTTGAGTGCTACTGCCCTGGTTGATCCTCACCCCAAAGACATCGCGTTTGGCTGAAAACGAAATGCTCACAGTTTGTGCTGGCTTCACAAATTTGGACATTCGCCGTTCCTCGGATGTGTCTAGGTATTCTGTCCATGAAGCAAACACAACATGTTTGATGGGAAAGTCTTGGCGAAACCCAACATCCACAAAGGACATGCTTTTTTACTTTGGTTATAAAAGGACTGAATAGCAGCAGCACAGGTAGCCCATATTAGTGCAGTACCCTGTGAAACACAATCACACACCTTCTCTGATTCCACAAAGCAAAGCTATGAGACTGAACAGGAAATTCCCATGACCAGAGATCTCTTCGCATCTCATTCATCCCTGAAACTTTTCAACAACTTCAGTGACCTCTGCCATAGTGGGGATCACTGTGACTCTGGAAAGTCATACTATTTGTTTTGGCTCCTTGTGAGTGTCTTAAGTGCTTCAAAGCGTATGAAATATCTTAACGTGTTGACTGCCAACACACACAAACACTCACAACGGACTTGTGTTGCTCTGGAAAACTCACTTAGTGTGAAGTTTGTGGGCCAACAGCCTTATGTGAGTTTGACAGGTTAGCTAAGACACTGTATGAATAAAAACTAAAAATCAGAGTATGAGACAAACTAAATGTGGTTGGTAAAAACAGAGATCTTCATTGTAACAGTGAAAAGATAGTTGATGGATGCTGCAGTTCTGCCTTAATTGCCTCAACATGTTGCTGTTTGTCTCAACATTGGTATTGTCCTTGCATTCTGGCTTTGCCCCAGTTTTCAACAGCACAAGTCTGTCCAGGATATAGGTCAGTGTTACTCCACTCTAATAAATCATATTAGGAAATTCTCCCAGCTGTATGGCTGTCTGCAGGACACACTTCAGGAAATGAAAGAAAGAGCTCTGTCCACATCCCGTTATGGGTTTGTTCATATGGTTCTCCTTGCTGTAATTTTTTTTTTTTTTTGGACGATTTATAGTTTATGCGTTTCCTTTCCCTTATGAATGTGTCTTCTGGATCATGTCTGTAATGTTAAAGTAAAACAAACTTTCAAAATAAATATATTCAGCGTTGACCAGTGATGACATATTACATATTAGCGCTCATTAACACCAGGTTACTCAATAATAAGACCAGACAATTCCCTGAAAGCACCAGTGCCATAACTACTGTATCTTTGAGGACACTGAGATGATGCCGTTTGATTTCTTTTCTAGAAATTTGGGGGTTTCACAGTCTGCATTGTATAATTACAAACCTCAGTTTAATCATTAGTTTAGAGACTGATTTCAACTATAAGGCTAACTAAGAATATATTTGTCATGAGTGAAGAGATAAGTGTGCTCTTTTCTGTGACTGTTTCCTTTTTGTATTCCTATGCCTATGCCCGCTTCCTCACTGTAGAGAGTTTTTGAGCACACCTGTGCTTAATCTGCTGATCAGTAGCATGCAGTATGTCTGGACTGAAAGCGCAAATAGTTGGAGGCCAGTGGGTTAGCATGGGTGCTGTTGTAGACTGAAGAAACTAGTGATGCAGTGCACCAGAATTGATGAGCTTTTCTCTCGTTTTGGGAGGATGATCAACTTTTTGTGTCTATTGATTATTAAAGAAAGTAGTTTTTTGTTAAAATTTGTTGAAGATATTTCCTTTCTTCATTTTCATTGCCTTCTTTTGTAATTAAATCACAGCTTTTGTTTATGCACCCATTCCCGTTTGCCTTTTTCCTTTTATTTTGTTGCCCCCCTCATCCCCTGAGCCCGTTCAGGGACTGTAACAATGTCAAGAGGTCAAAAAGACTCGGACTAGGGCCCTATTTACCACCCGACCTAAAGTGGCGCAACTGTTTTTTGTTAGTTTTGCAGTTGTTTTTTTTACAGCCAATGCCCACGTCTGTACATACTTGCACCCATCTGTGGGCCCATGAGTGTGTGGGTCTTAAAATTAGGTGTGGTCAGGCACTTTGTTGGCATGTTATTATTTCAAGGCAGCAGAAAGTGATTACATCATTGACCAACAAAAATCTGGTCTACAGTCAGAATGGTGCAGTGTTTTCCTGCTATCAATTTTTAAGGAGACATTATTCAGACTGTACGATGCGTCTACATAGACAGGTTCAAAACACATGTACACTTTTTATGTTACACACAGGGACGTGTGGATGGGTTAGAGATGTTGGAATAATACATTGTTTATGAGGAAAATATTATAGGGATAGTTCACCCAAAAATGAAAATTCAGTCATTATTGCATCCTAGTGCCGACAGAAAATCAGGTTAAGTTTTAAGGTTCACAAAACATTGCCAGAATTGCACATGGAAAAGGCATTACACTCATCTCCCAAACAACTGAAGCAAATGGTAACAGGGATTCAAATGTTTAAAAAAATTCATTATAAAACCACAAAATGTTATCTGAAGTAAACCAAGTGTCCTGAAGCCCCAACATGCCAAGTTGTTTTGAAAAACATTACGTTTTTAGCTTTCTAGACTTCTGGCAGATGTGGATCACTTCATATATGACAGCTACAAATTATTCCAATGACAAGGTTTCAAAACAGCTAAAGAGGTGACTGGGTTTCCGGCTAGACTTGTAGCAGTGTAACTTAACTGATTATTTCACAAGTTTCTGTTACTGTCAAGTTTATCAAGCCAATTTCAACTTAAGGTGTTTAAATGTCCCACGATATTTGGAGCAGTGATATTACTGCTCTTACTGCACTACTTCCAGCAGAAAACCCCTTGCTTCTCTAATTTTCACAATCCACCATGTAAAATGCAGTGCACCAGGTGCAGCAGCACAAGGCCTTTAAAGGTAATGTAAGATGACACTCTGACTGGTTGAATTTATGTTATGCCCAAAACACACCTGTGGTCAATTAAGTGACTAAATACAATCCCTTTGTCTCTTGCACCTTACTTTGCACCCACATTATGCAACGTTTAATAAGCACAACTGACCAGAAACACCCTAAATGCACTTAAGATCATTCACTATAGATGGTTTATATACCCAGCTAACACTTTTTGGCTCTAGAAACATTCTGAGAATGGTATAATACAGCCAATGCAATGTTTTGGTAATGTTTTCAGCTGCAAGTTTTCTTTAAGTTCCCAGAATGTTCTTCTACTAGTTAGTTTAACATAAAAAATGTAAAAAAAACCAAAACAAAACAAAACAAAACAAAAAGTTGCATTGAAAATGTTCTTTCTTTGTTTACATGTAACATTTTGTGTATGTTTTATGAATAAACATTCTATTATCTGTCACCTCTCAACATCACCAGAATATCCTCAGAATGCAGTTATAACGGTATTATTGCAACTTGTAGGTAACGTAAGCCAATGTTGTGGGTTCCCTGCTAGCTGGGTAGGACATTAGGATTTTGGGCATTCAATACTACACTTGACACAATTAAATACTTTTTGTTGGTACCAAAAAAGAACTGGGGTTTGAACACCAGCTAGCAAGCACTGGTTTTCAACAACCCTGGGCTGACCAAGAAAAAATAAAAGAACTTAATAAAAACAATTATTAACTATATGCTGCTTTTTTTAAGGCCCCATACAATAGTATAGAGTTTTAGCTAGAGTTTTAACTCAGTGTGAAGTATATGTATGGACGCCATCTGAGAGCTGCTAAGAGTTCTTTCTGTGTTTTTAACATTTGTAACTAACCACAACATTGGCCATGGGCCTGTGCGAGTCTGCCCGCTGTGTTAAAAATAAACTCCTGACCTGTCAAGAGCTGGGGAGGAAAGAATGATTACGTCTGAAAACGATCACCGTCTGTCTGCAGTGACTTTATCACTGAACCCCAAAAAAGAGTTTCCTTTGTGTTTTTCCTCTGCATTCCAGCATGTGAGACTTGTTTCCATTAAGGAATGTTTATAGCTGGCCACGAGGAGAGCTCAGCCTTGTTTCCACACAGTCAGGTATTGTACTCCTGTGCTAAGAGCTCCTAAATGTCTCCTGCAAAAATGTCCCATGAGTCATTGTTTGTGACCTAGATTCGAAGGTGAGGAAATGTGGACAAAATGATGTATAATTTAGATTTCCACACCATCAAGACATTACAGATGCAATAAAACAAAGTTAGTTTGTGAAAACTTTATTTGGCGGCTGCATTCAAAGGCCGATGGAGAGGAATGCCTTGTTAGCAACTTAACATGTAAACATTTGGTTTTGACGATGTGATAAAAGCATGAGTCGATTCATACTAAAAGACAAACAGTTACAAACCAGAGCAGCAGCAGTGGTGAGACTACGTACAAACATCTACTCACATTTTGTGCTCTTCATTCCAACAGAGTACATCATTTCAACTTAATCAGCACACATGTGGTTCACATTTGGTCATGGATGGACGACATACAGCAATAAAGAATCATGCCAACCATGAACCATAGATAATGACAATGTTTACTATCTGTTTGGACATCTCAAACTTTCATTGGAAGCTCATTGTGATGCTTAAAAATAAAATATGACAGAAAGCATCAAACTGGGCAGTTCCCCCGAATATTAATAGCATATTTTACAAATGGCCCACTAAGGATTGAACCTACTAAAGTCTACCTTATTGTGTTTATTGTAGAGCCTCTGCAGCTGTGGTACAGTCTTGCATGTTGGAAAATGACCCATTATAACCACTAATCTTGGTTATAGGAAAGCTTAAATATAAAAGCAAATCTTTTTGTTGGCCATCAAACTCACTATCAGATAAAGTGTAATTTCATCTCTGTGTCCAGAACAGAGGTAAGTCTTTGCTTAAGGACTCGTAGCCAGCCAGTAGCCTTATTTAGCCAAGCAACAAATGTTAAAGCTGTACTGATCTATATTTCAGAACAAATGAGTAATGTAAAAGGGGTCACTCTATTGTCAATAACTGCCTGAGGGAGCATTTCAGCAACTTTCAACCTATTGTTTTGGTGTTTGGCTTATAATTTAAAAGGGACTGTTGACCACCCCAAAACAAAAATAATATTTTTCCCCTTTCCTGTAGTGCTTTTTATGAATCTAGATTGTTTCGGTGCAAGTTGCAGAGTGGTTAGAGGTTATCTCTAACGCTCTGCAACTTGTCTGCCTTCTTTCCAACACAATGGAACTAAAAGGCACTCAGCTAATGGTGCTAACAGCGCCAAAAAAGTACATCTGAAAGACTCAACAGCATTGTCTCTTTACAGAAATTGTGATTATTTCCTTTCTACGAAACTACACCCACCAACCGTGTCACTACGCAGAAGGAATTGTACATCTACTACTAGCTCACCTGGCACCACTTAGCTGGCTAATATTGCAGCTCTGCCAAAGAGGACATCAGCAATGTTTACATCTTATGTGTCACAACATGAGCCTATCATCCATTAGTAGATGCACACTTCCTGCCGGCTTTGATATGGTAGAAGGGTGTTTATATATATATATATATATATATATATATATATATATATATATATATATATATATTTTTTTTTTTTTGCACTTTGAGCACCACAAGCTGAAATAGGCCGCTGTTTGCTAACACATTTATCATAAGGTGATAACTTCATAGTACATCAGTGCTGTTTACAGCCTGTTCTTCTGCCCCAAGTGGCCATTGAATCAGTTTATGTTAATGGTTAGCTTGCTAATAAAATCCCATTACACCACATAAAAACAAGAGTAGTCAGTGATGAAATGGTCAGTTACCAGAAATTCAAGCAGAGCACAATTATGGAGTAGTATACAGTGCTTGTGTTGGATAATGCATTCAGCTCTTCCCCATATTTCAGGTAAAAGGGAAGGCCCTCCTATATCGCTACTGGAGAACTTACAAAGAAGGCTCATAAATCAAGTTCCATGTGCACTGAGAGCATGATGTGTTTGAAATGATGCCTTATAATACCTCCATCTCAAGTATCTTGTTCACTGAGTTGAGGAGTCATTGGATGTTAACAGTAGATGGAACACACAAGCAAAAAAATATCAAGTGTATCCCAATATGCTCCCAGGTTCAGAGTCTGCACCAAAGGCTCCAGTGTGTTTCAAACAATTTAGTTAGGGTGAGGGTAAGAATGTCAGGGTAGGCCAATCAGAGGCAGAGTATGGCAGAGTAAGAGCCATTTCTTTGCCATTCTAGGATTCACAGATTTGCCGGGGCAAAGGGGTTTCTATGATCTCACAAGCATTTTTTGGAAACATACTAATGCCTTTATTGCCCCAGAAATCTTAGCACTGATTGTAAAATCAGGGAAGTTCAATCATACCCAAGTTTATAAGCAAATATATGATGTATCAAATGTTATCAACATGATGGACCACTGAAAAAAAAGTCAGAAAAGTGTTTTCCTTTTTATTTGTGACTTTCTTGTTACTTTATGTCTGACTGTGACATTTGCTGTCACACATGTTTCCACCATGCCACATCATTTCTTTAAGGGTTTTAGGATTAAGACCTAAAACAAGTAACCCAATTAGAACCATTGTGTTAAAGAGGTGGGGCAACTTTAGGGATCTAGGGAACTTTAGGATCAGACTGAATGGACTCCTCTGGGATACACCCTTATTCATCCAAGATGGACTATGGTACTTAGTTTTGAGTTATTTGAACTTTGTTCCATCTAAAGATGCAAAGCAAGTCATTACATTTTCAATAAAAGATTTAAAAGGGTTTTCAGCAATTTTGGAATGAAACTGCCTGGCCTTAAGACTCAAAGTGGTCAGCAAAATCATTCTCCAACAATCTAGAATGGTTCCTCTGCTCATACAACTTACATACAGTACAAATAATGACAATTATGAACATAGCACTCACTAGTTTAGGTCAAGAAGGACTGTTCATCATATCTGCAGTGAACCACACTGGTCGATGATTGAGGCCAGTATCAATGAAGTAAAACCATATTTTCATTTTAAAAAATGTGCAAAGTGTAATCCACTGTGCAAAGCACAAAAAGTATGCTGACACAGTATACTGTTAAGAATCTATAGTCTGTGTGCAAAATCAATTAATAAGGGATAAAAGCAGAGTTGATGAAGGTGCCTGAGTTGATAAAATTGCACTACATTTTATGTGATAATGACCTGAATGATTTGATGAACAAAGACTTGAACTTATTGGCCTCCTTATCAATCAACACATTTCAGATAACCATTTAACATTCCAGTTGAATATGGTGCATTTGTAGTTTGTAGTTTAGCGTGCAGTTTAACGTGCATGGGACTAACAATCGCAACAATCCCAACAACTCTCCCCATCCTTCCAGCCATCCATCCATTCAGCATTGTATCTCATACATCCTTTTCCCCTGATTCTCCTACGAGCCCATGATGTTTACAGGCCAGATGGAATATATAATCTCTCCAGTGCGTTCTTGATCTGCCCTGTCTCTTCCCCCAGTTGGAAATGGCCAGATAACCTCAAAAACGAGGCATCCTGGAGACAGCCTGATCTAATACCTGAACCACCTTAAGTGCCTCCTTTTAACACAAAGAAGCATCTGTTCTACTCCTAGCACCTGGTTGTTTGAGCTGTTATGCTTGTTTTATAGAACCATATTCCAGTTTCAGTTTAGGGAGGCAGATACCGTTTCCACTTTTAAGGGTAGATTTACCACCTTCCTCTTTGATAAAGCTTATAATTAGGGCTGGCACAGGTTGCCTGGACCAGCCCCTAGTTAGGCTGACATAGGTTAATCTGCCGGGGGATTTTCTATGATACACTGAGCTCCTTTTTCCTTCTCTTGCTTCCTCCATCTGAAAACGCTAATGTGTGTTTACTGCATTATGCTAACTCCGTTGCCTCTATGGAGAATTTCGGCTCCCTTGTTTCCTAGTTTTCCCAGATTCTGGCTGCAATCTTGGCTGCTCCTGATCATGGTGATAGCTGTGCTGGCGCTGTGACCCTGCCTTTGGTCGTGCTCATGCTGTGGCTGCACTGATACTGTACCCCCGACTCGCCCTGATGGTGGTCTTGGTTGTGCCATTGCTGTGGTCCTGTCTGAAGCTAAGCCTGTGTTCGTGCTAATGCAACCTGCCATTATTATGAACCAAGCCTCCTCTATCATTATATACGCACGGGGCTCTTATCAACACCCACAATATTATCATAGAGTGCATTTAGAACACCTATCATTATTGTAATATGACATGCGTCTGTTTCCATTATTGCTGTGCATCTCTCCCCCTTTCTTCCCCTCAGTCTTTCTCTTTCCTTTTTGTCATAATTGTAATTCAGTTGTTATTTACGACATCTATCGCACATCTGTCCGTCCTGGAAGAGGGATCCCTCATCATCTTCTGATGCTCTTCCTGAGGTTTCTTCCTTTATTTCCCCGTTACAGGGGTTCATTTTCTGGAGTTTTTCCTGAGGTGATGTGAGGGTCTAAGGGAAAAGGGATGTCGTATGCTGTCAAGCCCTTTGAGGCAAACTGTGTTTTGTGATAATGGGCTTTATAAATAAAATTGACTTGACTTGACTTAAAATTGACTTGACTGAATCTACCTTGCAAAGGAAACTAATTTTGGATGTTTCTATCCACATTTCTTTTAGTCATCGCTCAAAGCTTATACCATTGAAGAGGGTTTAAAAGTAGATCAGCTGGTAAATCAAGAGCTTTGCTTATTCAGACTCAGCTCTCTCTTCACTACTAACTACTACCTCACTTGGATTTAGATTAAGAGAACCAGAGGAGAACCTGGTCATAGAACAGTGGAGCAACTCTTCACCCTTGTATGGATACTAAAGAGGGTCATGAAAGTTTTTTTGATGTATGCTTGTGACTATGTCCCCCTGTCAGAAAAATGCTTAAGAGCAAAATGTATTCATTTATGTGTATGTCATTTTCGCCTTCTAAAAATAGAAATTTCATCAATTCAACTATATATTCATCAACTCTGCTTTCATCTTTTCATGGTGTGCACCATAACATACTGCCTAACAGCCATTTTTGACTCATATTAACATATTTTTGAGGTACTTGTACAGTAAATGTGTCTACTGGTTGAAAAAGGTGAAAATCAAAGGGAAACTCAACATGAAAAGGGTTTGGGGTAATGCGATGTCATGTGTGTAGTTGTTCCAATGTTGACCTTGTCTGAGCAGGTGTAAATCCTTGATACCAAGACTGCATTGCACCATGTCGTCCATGGGCTTCTTTTACTTTGGCACAGTTGACAGCCAGTTACCAAAGTATCAGAACATGTGTGCGCTTGATTAAAGTTCACTGCACTGGTGCAAAGCTTCCACCATCCAATGTGTTCTTTCACAAAAATAGGGCCTTTAATGTTGGTCTAACTCTGCATGAGAGCGGTGCTTCCCATTTCTACTGCATGATAACATCAGGTTCGATGTTGAAGAGCAGGTCGTCATTGTCCCTCCTGACCTCCAGCAGTAGGGCTGTCTCCTCCTGCAGCGCCCCCTGCAGATCAGCAGTGGCCATCAAAGGTTTGCCATTCAGTTTCACAATAATGTCACCATCTTTGATACCACCTCTGGAGACAAAGAGCAGGATAAACAGAGATTTTATAGGTAAAGCATTCATTTCAATTTAGAAACAGGTAACAAACTATATACAGTTTTGTTTAAGGAATGAATAATCAAAGTAAACCTACTTCTGTGCAGGTGAGTGAGGAACGACCTCATGGACATAAATCCCACTGGTAACATTGGGGAAGTCTGGATTCTGCTGTTTTAGCTCTTCAATTAACCTGGAAAAAATAAAGATGCAGTTTCTCAAAGAAAGTGAATTATGTAACCAAATTCCAAATAACTAAATCAACTGATTTAATTCAGGAATCAACGGTTCCTGTTACAGCACATGAGGGTTCAAACATGTCTTATAATAATGTGTAAATAACACAACTTGTATGTTTTCTAGGTATTCAAGACAAGCTATAGGTAATTTTTTGACACTATTAAAAGGAAGTACGAGCTATGAGCGAGTTAGTTCAATAAGCAACTGTGTCATCAGCATAAAAAGATGCATTTCCCTCAAACAATTTAGGAAAGGTATATTATTTAGGGTATTGATGATCAGTATAATGTGAATAGAGGTGGACCAAAACTAAATCCTTGTGGGACACCTTTGCTTGTTTCAAGAGGTCTGGATTTTAATGTTGGTGCTATAACCTGCCCTGAGCTGGACAACCTGTTGTTGAAGTATGTAAACGGGCAGGAGTTGAGTATTTAGACAAAACTGAAAATGGGTTATTCTTAAATAACATCACAAGATGCAAACAGTATGTTATCTCTATTTTTCATATTTTCCATAAACACAATAATGACAGGTCAGACTTACGTTGGTGTGATGGTCAACATCCTGATTCCAATGAAACGCTTTTTTATTGACCTCACATCTGAAAGACACTCCAGTTACTCTCTGCATATTACTCAAAGGTGTTTGGTCCTGGTTCAGTGACATCATTGTTAAACTCACCTTTGCTGTGCTTGTCAAGTGAGTCATTAAGGAAACGAGTTATTCGGTCCGAGGGAATTGCAAATGAGATTCCTGCTGCAACCTTCAAGGTGTTGATGCCAATCACCTCCCCATCCTTACATACAGAGACAATTGTTGTACAATTTATATTTTAGGTTTATCTACTGCAACCAAGCAGAGAAAGGAATTTTACAGCAGTCAGCTCTGAGGTAGGAAACCAAAAGCTCACCAGATTGACAAGAGGTCCCCCTGAATTCCCATACTGTGAAAGAAAACACAAAAAGAAACAGTATTTTGGTGTACAAAATGCACACTTCACAATACAGCAATTTTTGCGACCAAACAAATAGAAATCCCAACTGCACTACTTAAGACTTTTGACTTAGATTACATGGTTCTGCCTTGCTATATTCTCACATTGATAATAGCATCAGTTTGGATGTAGTCCATGTCGGAGTCCCTGAGGCCTAGCTCCTTGCCATCTCTCTGGGCGGTGCTGACAATGCCGGTGGTGACGGTGTTCTGCAGAGCAAAGGGGCTGCCGATTGCAACCACAAACTCCCCGGGTCTCAGGTCTGCACTGTGGCCCAGAAACAATACAGACAGTTTCTCCTGGGAGAAGACAAGAAACAAATGGTTAGATAATGCTGTAGTAGGGTAAGCATGCATGGGTATCATCAAAACAGTTATAGTACCAGTTCCAGTACATTTAAAGAGATACCAATGCTTGTAGAATACTTCATTTGATAATGTAAGTGGAGTGGCATGTAGTATAACTGTACTTCAGATTTAGTGGTGGCAACTTGGCGTGCTAAATTGTCAACGCTGACCAGGCAGATGTTGTACTGAACCGCTCAGAAAGAGGTGTGCATCTACTCAAGGATGTGAGGCTTGTGCTTATGACAATGCGAGACGTAAACATAAATGGCATCCTCCTTGGCTGACCTATAATGTTAGCTAGCTCAGAAGTGCCAGGTTAGCTAGCAGAAGCTGCATACCTCTGCGTGATGATTCAGTTGGTGGGTACAAAGAAAATTATTCCTTCATGAAACAAGGTCTGTGGATTATCTTGAGAAGTGTGTCATAATTTCTGGAAAAAGACATTGCTGTTGAGTTTTTCAAGATCACATTTTGGGCACTTTGAGAACCACAAGCTGAGTGCCACCTATCTGCATTATATTGGAGAGAGGGCAGACATCTCGATGGCCGATATCTCACACCGATGTAATAATCCACCATAGACTCTGTATTCCCTGTTTTATTTTGTTAACCCTGGTGTTTCCTTGTTTCTGTGAGAGTTACTTCCTTTCTTTGTTCTGCAACACCTGCTTTTGATCAGCACCTATGTCTCGTATTTGGACCCCTCTCATTAGCTCACCTGTTACCAGGTGTCTTGTACTCAAGATTTCTTGCTCACCAGCTTTTCCACCTGTGTATGACTGCAGCCTATTTTTTTACTTTGGATTTTTCCTGTTTCTCTGCTGCTTGCCGGGTTTTTGATCCTTTGGACTGTTTCTCTGCTCTTTGCCTGCACTGTTGCTGCCATTTTACCTCCCCGTGTGTGACCTTGTGCTGGATTGAACTTTGGAACTTTGCTTTTTGAGTCTGATTTCTGCATTTGGGTCCATTCCAGTCCTAAACTTCACAACCAAAACAATCTACATTGATACATAGCACTAAAAACAGGTAAAAGGTAAGTATGTATTTTTGACTGTCTCTATAAAATGGCCACATGCATCCTACAGTACATAAAAGAGTGGTACGTTGATGCATGCTAAACCTATAAGTTAAAACCAGAGGTTGCACTGCAGTGTAAAAGAAAGTCATAAAAAATTATTGAGGTAATAACTTTTAATGTTCATCTCCATATGCTTTTGATAGTTGTGCTTTTGTTGGACTGTTAAGTGAATAGTAAAAAATGTATACTAACCTCAAGGCATATAGTGCAAAAGTAAAATAGTAAAAGTAGTAAAAAAAATTAACTTTCCGTTAATCTGCGCTCCAATTCAACCTCTTTCACAGCTGTGCAACTGCTGCTCATGAATCTCCATACACCTCAATTTAAGCTTGTGCCCAAGGCCTGCATATTTCAACTTTGCACCTTCCAAAAATAAGGTCTAAAGTGTGTTAAAATAACTGTAATGTTGGTAACACACAAAAGCTTTAACTGCTATTTTAACAGTTCCAAGAAGCCACTGTGCAAGTACTGCAAATCGAGGGTATCAAACCTCAAACAACCAACAATCAACAATTCCAGCACATCTGGAACATGGTGAGGTGAGGACAAATGTGGAATAAAGTGTGGAAAACCATGAATAACAGCCATAATGATGATGACAACAGCTGTAAAACATACAAAGTCAATACAAAAACAACATTTTGGAAAGACTAAATGAACTAAAATAATACTATGCAGCTATATACTGACAACAAAGTAAGGGGAGGAAAAGAATGAATCTGACTAGAAACACATGCTCAGGAGACAGATGTGTGACGGAGGGAGAGAAGGAATGAGCAGAAAGAGTTTCTCTAAGGTGGAGTGCTTTGGATTGTGTTTCTCTCACTCCTCCCTGTCTTGGTCCTGATCCAGCTCTCTCACTTCTAATGGAGACACGTCAACCTTCGGTCGTGCCGGGAACCGAGGATCAACTGATAATGGATTTTGAAAGCAGATATTTTTGCTCAGACTCAATGACCCACCCAACAGTGACTTTATCTCTACAAGCACATCTTGTGTGGCCAAGTATTACCCAAACCCACAGCAATATATATAATTTCTGGGTAAAATCCCCAAGTTTCCAGAGATACCAAATAAGGCTCTCCACCTAAATTTTGAGGAAATATTTATAAAATGATGCACAAGCATCTAGAACATTTCCATTTGATGGAATGTGACTTATTAACATATGTCCTGAGACTAAACACAACTTCATTTAAGTGTTGGAACAAGATGACTAAGAACACCACTTCAAAATGTGGAAATCTTTCTTCAATATTAAAAGCTGCATGAGTAATCTTTTTAAATGTGGCGGAAAGACACCAAAATATGTGGACACACACACAGCTACCTTAGAGTGATGGTGTACACTGATCACAGTTAGATTTCATTCCATGTCATACAGAATACAAAATAGCAATTTCTCTGTTTCTCAGGAGGATAAGTAACGTTGCCAATGTCAACGCCAATACGGCGGTGAAGCCAAGGTTCAGCAGTCGGCGTTGAAGGCATTCCATGTTTATTAAACCTTGAATGATGTCGTAAGTAGGACAAAGACAACCAATTAATCTGTGTAGAAATTTCCTCAAGTCATGTCAGCACCTTTGGTTTCTTTGGAGGGGACTTGACTTTTTCAATATTTAACCAAAACCTTGATCTATGTGAAGTATTTTTGTCGCCTAGCCAGCTACATGGGGATTTAATTTAAAAAAATATCACTGAAAAAAATGAATATATAGGTAACATGCACAACATGCCTGGTTTATTTTGCTGTGGCCAGTATCAGCCCAGAAAATCAGCAAATGTCTACAACTTTAGCTGGGAAGTGACGTAAGAGCAGCACACTGTGAAAATCCCCCCGAAATCCCTGAGGTGGTATGAGCTGTGGATGTGCTGGAAGTATTTGGTGTCACCCCCGGGGGAAGGTTTGGATTCTGACTGTGGTCCATAACCCCACCCTATTAACACCACTGTGAACCTGGACACATGTATGACACACACTGTAAAGTCAAACACACACTGCTGACCTTGATAAAATGCCACAAACGAGTCATTACCCTGCTGGAGTGTCACTGTGCTAATGGAGGCCATGAGGCGGGCGGATCCAAGTTGGCCTCATCATTGTAAACAGACACTGTTTTGTTCACGTCCAATGTTTCTCCTTCAGGCCAAACAGACATGCTGAATGCATTTTTTAATCTAAAAAAAAAATCCACTTTGCCAAGCCTTTGTTTAAAGGGGTTTGAACCAGCACTGTTCTCACTGGGTATTCTTCCTCTCTTTTTTTACTGATGCTTGTTACTGTAAAGCCTGGGGCCATTAAAGTGTTTTTTTCCGTAGCTGTAAATGGCAGGTACTCTTCAGGAAATGTCCAGCTGGGAGCGCTTGAGAGCAACTCAGAGGTGCAGCGTTTCTTCTGCTGTGGTGCTTTGGTTTTGTCTGGTTGCAATGATATGAAATATCCAAAGTTAAAATGACGGTGCAAGGTAGAGGACTTGCTTGTGATGAAGGGAGGGCTAGTTTTGGCAACAAAACTAGGTTAAATATAGAACAAAATCATATTGTGGGTTAAAATAAGTATATTTATTACCTAACGTGATGTAAATAGGTGACGTTACCTTAAAACAAAGGTGATTTTTGGTTTCATACAGGCCACAATCTGCGTTCTCTGTGGTGAAAGTCCTGTTGTTTTAGACCAGTCCACAACCTGCCCTATTCAGACTGTTTTTCTCTTCATATTACCAACATTCTTCTTTTAATTTAAGACTGGGACCTCTCTGTGAGTTTCCCTTCCAAAATCCAAGGATATGGCACAAAGACAACTTCAATCTACAGTGTTAACAACAGACAACACTCTGGCCTGACGCTCTTTTCTTGGAGAGTATGGTTTTCCAATCTTCACTTCAGTTGTACACCAGATGTTGATGTCATACACATCTGGTTAGGAGCTTTTAGCTGCATGCCACGAGTAAAGCTGAAACGTCCAGTCCAGTACTTCAGTACTGTTTGTTTACTTTCTGTTGCTAATTTCACATTTTGTTTGAATGAAGGGATGGAAATTTATTAAACCCATCTCTGGAATGTATAACAAATGATCCACAAGACATGTAGAACAGTCTGATGGAACTGAGTTTAGGTTGTTCACTCATTGTAAACACATCCTTTCCCTTTAGAGCACATCCTAAGAGAGGAAACCAAGTTTAAACAAATGAAACATTCACTCTGATGCATACCTCCACTTTACCTCCACAAGTACAGTTTTACTGAAAAGTTCTATGTTGCTGTCTCAATGGTCTGGCTCAAACTGGCAGCAAATTAAGTTCATTTTCTTATTTCCTGCTTATTGAGAAAATCCCATACAGCAGTGCACCCACCTGTGTATTGATTTTGATTGTAGCAATGTCTGACTTTTTGTCAATGTCTTTGATGCTGGCTTCATAGACATCACCATTATGCATCTGGACCTGCAGGAATTAAAGAATGAGATTTTAACAAATGTAACATCTCAAATAAAACCTAATGGGAAGCAAAAGATTTGGCTTGATTCATTTCTATGAGGTTAGCTTTGTATTGGGCACAGTATATTTCTTCAAGTAGAGTTAGTACCATACTGTAAGAGCCTTATAAACTAACCTATGTTGTTTTTGAGCCAGCTGTGGTTCAGCCAAAAATCAGTTCTGAAAGCCATAGCTGATATTTTGAACTTGCAAATAGACAGTATGCAGTGACAATGTTAAACTTTGATAAATTTGCTAAAAGTTGACATTTAGATCAAAACCTTATTCTTACTATGGTGGATAAATCCATTAAACAATATTGGCAATATATATTTTCTTGTTTTAATTCCCAAACTGACAATAAAGATGTCAAACTTGTACACTTGTGAAAAATCTGATGGTAATGTCTCACTAAAATCAGTTCAAGTCAAAGTTATATCTGGTCTACAGTCAATAAGTAATCAGCTTAAATGCTAACCTGTTCTGATACATTCTCAATAGGGACTACATCATTTATGCAGGACACTGTGGTTGCTTTGGTGAAAGCGCACTAAATCGCCATAACTTACTCATTTTGCGACAAGTTGGACAAAGTGTTGTGTGACTGTTCAATATTTTGCCCCACGGAAGGAGACGTGTTGGATTCTGCCGACAGCAACATCTCAAGCTGTACCAGCTGACAATGGCTGACAAGACTAGAGAGAGACTAGAGTGTGGACATAATAACTGTGTGCATGGCACTTTGACATTCTAGCGTAAGTGACGTAGGCATTTCCAAAAACTGAACACAAGTGGTCAGCTGGAGACAAATACTCGACACAGGTGTTAACAATGATGTGTCTCAGCTGTCCGCTTGCACTCAGAGCGTTGAAATGCGTTACAAAACCAATCATGAACAGGCTCTTAAAGGCATATTGCAACATTTTGGGAAATTCAAATCCATACTAAGGTCATTTGTGCATTAAGATCAGAGCAGGATGTAGTTAACCTAACTCAGAATTAAGACTGGAAGCGGGAGAAACAGCTAGCCCGAGGCTGTCCAGAGTTCAAAAGTACACCTACCAACTCCTCTGTGGCTGTGTAAAATAAAGCATACATCATTTATGTGCAAAAGCAGTACTTCAGTACCTTGAGATGCTGTTGACCGGACACTGGTGTGGTGCTGGAGACCACATGGGCGTTGGTAACAATCAGTCCGTTATCTGACATTACAAACCCAGATCCACTCGACAGAGGGATGTTCCGACCAAACAAAGGATGCCTGGGTTGTGATTAGAAACATCAGTAAGTTTTAGTCTTGGTTGGCCTATGTCTAAATACGTAAGGTTAGGCACCACTTTAATAAGGATGTTACATCTACCTAATAAAACCCTTTTGAAACCCCCACAAACACACACACACATATACAGAGTCAGTACCTGAGGAAGAGTTCGATGTGGACCACAGCAGGAGCAATTTTCTCCACCACATCAGCTATAAAGTTGAACTTGTAACGAGGGCTGGCAGCATGTGAAGGACCTATACTGGCAAGAAGAATTATGTATTTTAATAACCAGTCAGCAGTTTCAGTTAGGAATTACTTCCACACTGGCATTATTTAACAGAATGTTGAACAGTTTTGGCAATACACTTAGTACGATTAGCAAAGATTTCTCAGTTTTGGCATCACTCAGAAGTCCATCCAACCTGCTAAAATGAATAGGATTAAAGAAAAGAAACAACTGGGTACCAATCTTATGTAGATAAGATTGGTACCCAGTTGTTTCTTTTCTTATTTATTATGGTGCATAATATTGTGTTGACTAATGATGTGAAACCAATATACTGTAATATAAATAGAAAATAGCATAGGATCAAGAATAGAGCCTTGTGGCACCCCGCAAAGCACTGGGTGGACAGTGGATGAATAGTTTCTTGTCGAGACAGAAAACTAGGTTAGTATGAAATAAACCACGAGGACACCATGGTGTTAAGATCAGAACCATAGACACTAACCCACAGTACTTTAATACGAAAGCACTAACACTGAGCACCTGCATTGATCATAGCGGCACAAAGTAGTCTTAGTGCTGTGATGCTGAAAAAAAGCCAACTAAAAATAATTTTTTTTAAATGAACACTTTTTGTGAAGTGCTGTTGATAATAGTGAACAGATTTGGACAAACAGTAATAACCTCTTTTTCTAGTTTTTACCTACACAGTGAGATACAAATCTATCAGCTACCACACTCCTTTTTGGTGGAACCATCATCCAGTTTCGGTCTGGGAGGCAGATACCATCTCCATATTTAAGTGTACACTAAATACTTTTCTGTTGAATAACTAAAGCTGGCTCAGGCTTGCCTTGGACCAGCTAGCAGGGGACATTCCCACAACACTGGCTAACATTACCTACAATTTGCATCAATGTCTTGAAGAAAACATTTTAATCTAATGTTCAAAGAACACTTCAGATAATGTCCCAACAAAGTTAAATGCTAAGACGTAACATTTTGACTGCATCATTGTGATGATGTTTTTGTGATGTTGAGAGGTGACAGATCAAAAAAA
Source organism: Plectropomus leopardus (assembly GCF_026936395.1). Classification (NCBI taxonomy): domain Eukaryota; kingdom Metazoa; phylum Chordata; class Actinopteri; order Perciformes; family Serranidae; genus Plectropomus; species Plectropomus leopardus. The sequence goes on along the minus strand of NC_142198.1, from coordinate 3,640,643 downwards.
AGAAAGAACATTTCAAAAGTTACATTCAGAACATGTTATTGAGGACTGAGATTACAGACTTTTAAAAAACATTTTAATATTTTTTGATGTTTATAGAGAATAGTATTATAACTTTAAGAAGAACATTCTGGGAACTAAAAGAAAAATTGCTGCTGAAAATGTTACTAAAACATTGCATTAGTTGCTTTGTACTATTCTCAAAGTGTTCTTAGAGCGAAACATTGCTAGCTGTTTGGGGGCAAAATGTGATTTGTGATAATGGGCTTCATAAATAACACTGACTTGACTTTGAGCCTTTATACTTAACAGCCTCTGATAGTGACACTTACAATAAACCTTTTTTCCCTGAACGCTCTGATTTTATTCCTGAAATATACAGTCAACACAGTCACGTGTAAAGACAGTAAATCTGTGTCAGGACACTGCAAACCAATCTCCTCTGTTCCACCATCCAAACATTAGCAAACCCACCTGATGGCACAAACTTGGCAACTCTCTTGGAAAACTAAAGTTTGCATTGCCGGGGCCTACCAGTAATAATGAGTTACATGTTTTCTCTACAGCTGCACTGTACGCTGCTGAGCCAAGACAGCCTTTGAGGAAATTGTGGTTTGTGATTTTAGACTGAAAAGAGAATCTCAAATGACAGACAAAATCCAACCAAAGGCTAAGGCCAGTGGGTTTAAGTCGTAACATTAGCATTTTTTACAAATTCACATTTCTTATTATGGCCAACCTGATACAATTGCTGGTGAAAATAATTGGAGGCTGTCATTACTGTCTTTAAGAGGCTGTGGCGTGCTTTTTTAAGATAGCGCAGGGGCAAGTAAGTAAAGCTTTATTTATATAGCACTTTTTAAAAGACACAGTTACAAAGCGCTTCACACACACATACGTGTACCTAAAATAAATGAATGAAGTTCAAATAAATTATAATATAAAGTACTGTGCAATGAGAGGCTCTATAGAAAGGCTTGTTGATAAAGGTGGGCTTATGTAAAGTGCTCAAAATGGTCCAAGGATTCAGCAAATGTGGACTGGGGAAGATATTTCTCAGGCTCAGAGCTAAAACAGCAACAGCACTATTACCCTTTTGTTTTGCATTTGGAGCAGGGGGTGGATAAAAGGCCAAGATTTGAGGATTGAAGTGGTCAAGAAGTAGAATAAGGAACAAGGAGGTCAGAAATGTAACCGGGGGCCAGGTTGTGCAGTGCCGTATTGTAATCAACAGGATTTTGTTGATTATTCTGAATTTTACAGCGAGCCTATGGAGGGATGCAAGAACGAGTGTTATGTGGGATCGACGATTTGTCCTAGACAGTTTTTTTGGCAGCTGCGTTTTAAACCAATTGTAAATTATTTAGAGCAACTTCCCACCTACCAGGGAACGTTTTCATAACATTAGCTAACGTTACCTAAAAGTTCAAGTTAATTTAATGTACAAAGAACCTTTTAGGGATGCTTATCATTTCAGATAATGTCCCTATAAGGTTAAAAGCTAACTAAGATGTAACGTTATAACTGTAACTTTCTGAGGATGTTTTGGTGATGTTGAGAGGTGACAATGTCACCAAAACATCCTCAGAATGTTGCAGTTATAACGTTATGTCTTAGTCAGCATTTAACCTTACAGGAACATTATTTGAAATGATAAACATCCTTAAAATCTTCTTTGAACATTAGATTAAAATATTTTCTTTAAAACGTTATTGCAAATTGTGGAAATGCTTCCTGCTAGCTGGGAATGAGAATATCCTGTTGCATTTTACACAGTCATTTGATCCACTGGTCATAAACAAATATTGACTATTGCAGCTTTAATTTCCATAGTGCTCATAGATCACCATGGCAGGAGTATGGCCCGCTGACACAGGCCATGTCTTGAAATATGAAAAGTCAAAAGGTTTTTCCATTAGCAAGGTAATGTAGACTTCCACAGAGAGAAAACGCTGCTGTAGCTGCTGCTAGAGAGCTCAAATAAACGACTTTCTCTTTGTGTGAGGATTCTTCCCCAGAGAGAGACGCACTGACCAGATGGAGAGTGTTTCAAACAGCACATGTGAAGCTTTCATGACCTGTGTGGAGTTTGAATCACTTACATCAGTGACAGACTCAAGAAAACTGAAATATACTGAATACGATCACATGAACCATAAGTTAATAGGTGCTACATTATAGGCAGCTGGACTTGCTTGACTTTCTTGAAGATCTTCTGCCTCTTATTTGCGTGACCTCTTTAGTTTTAGCCTCTTCAGTTCAGTTTAGAGCTTAAAAAGCCACTCAAATGAGAGATGAAACGTCTTCAAGAAACTCAAGCAAGTCCAGTTGCCTCTGGCCATGAGCGATGACTGAGAATCTTTGCCAACATATGAACCACAAGGTTTTAGAGGTAGACAACTACTGATTTTCCAAAAAATAAAACCCCTTCTTAGAAAGAATTGATTAATTGTTGCCTTGATAATTTGGGGCAATTTTCTCTAAACTCTAGTACTAATCTCAATGGGCATGATGGACCATTTACCAACCAATTTGGGAGTTGGGACTTGCAGGTCAGTCACCCATATATTTTTAGTTTAGTTAAGTACCACGCCTTTAATGCTCCAGTGACCTGTGTGTGTGTGTGTGTGTGTGTGTGTGTGTGTGTGTGTGTGTGTGTGTGTGTGTGTGTGTGTGTGTGTGTGTGTGTGTGTGAGAGAGTGTTTGTGTGTGTGTGTGTGTGTGTGTGTGCCAGCCACGCACCCTTTAAACCCAGACAAAATAAACGGTTTGTGATCAAAGGGGAATGTAAATAGAGTCGGCCACAACTCTGGGCCACAGGGACTTCCTCTTCCCTCTGTTGATATCTCTCACTGGTATATTCTGTGTGTGTGTGTGTGTGTGTGTGTGTTTCAGATGATTGTAACCTTCTGAGTGAGGACTGAGTTGATGACTGTAGCAGTAGCAATCTGTTTCATTCATCAGCACCAAACAGAGGGTCCGTCTGTCTTTCTGTCCATCCAACACAACATGTCCCAACATCCATACAACAACACATGACTTATGTTAGGACTACCTCAGTATCCAGTTGGTATGGGCCCAAAATGGGCATCTTATCCGGGGCCCACTTAGGTAAACCCACCTATATGGGCAATTGGCCATTATGGAACATGTGGACAGGGCCCATTTTCAGCCTATTTACCAGCCACATGGGCCCCACATACAAACATGACAGACTGGCATGACATTAACTGTAGATATGTAATGTCCTCAAATGATTCCAAATGGTTTGGTTCATAACCTCTGTCTATTCATTTTGCATCAGCCTAAGGAAACATCTTCAACAAAATTCTCTAAAACAGGGGACGATGTAACATACTGAACACACCGCAGAATGAACCCTTTCTATTTCCCTTTGTCAAGCCGTACTAGCAGTAGCTAAAAAACACCACTTTATATAATGCGAATGTGAGATTCTGTGTTTGTGTCCAATTCCTGTTTTATTTTGAAATTTCTTGTCATTGTGTTTAGTGCTGCTCTCACTTCCTGGGTTTTCCCGCCTTTGTTGATGACCTCGTGTGTTTCACCTGTGTCTTGTTTCTCTCACCTGTGTGCAATTAGTAATCAGCCTTTGTGTATTTAAAGCCCAGTGTTTCCCCCATTCAGTTTCCACATTGTTGCTGTAGAGTTCATGCTTTCTTGCTTTTTTTTCCCCCTGTTTGATTGTGTGTTTTTTGACTCTGCTTGGAGTTAGGGATTTGTGTTTCTTGTGTGATTTCTGCCATTGCAGACTGTCTTCACATGTATGACCCCTAAAGATTTGGATCTGATAAACTGTTTTGGGTGTTTGGTGCTTTTCTCTGGAACTGAATCCTAGTTTTGTGAAAAATAGTTACAGTGAAATTCATCAGCGGAATCATTTAAAATGTTCAACTATTACTCATTTAAAAAAATGTATTTCTGTGTTGTGACGTTTGTGTTTAGTCTTTTGTCATCAGTTGCCTCAATGAGCACGTGAAAACTAAGCGGCAGCCTCAGAGGCTGAAAAACGAAGTCAATGTGGATGTGCCAAAACCTGCAGTTCCTTATGGCTAATCCCAATAGACCTCCATGTTGAAATGCCAACCTTACAGCATAAGTAAACCTGTTTACAGCCTGGTGCAAAAACGTTTTACATACATTCTTTATTTTATAGTCTTTGATAAAAAAAAAACAAAACACACATAGACAAAAGGCCATTTAGCCATTTGAAACCTGAGCAAATTAATTTGGCAATCAGCAACTTAAAAAGTCATGGCCCAAAAACTAGCAAGAAAAAGTTACAAGAAAATTACCTTAAAAAAAAAGTACTGAAAATTGAAAAAAATAAGTATAATAATACTAATAACGTTTTTAGGACATTTCCCTTTTTTAAAAAAAAATCCCCCCCTGATTTTCAGGGCATTTTCTTGTAACCTTTTGCTAATTTCGTGCAATTAGTTAAATTTTCCATTTCAAAGGGTTAATAGTGGTCTGAACACAGCACAAGAAAACTGATGTCGATCTGAGTTGTAGCTTGTATTTTCTGTGAAATTTTGTGCCAGAAGTGTCCACTGAGGATAGAAAATGAATAAAAAGAGAAATTAAAGAGCTACTAAACAGCCACCTTGATGCACGACAGAACTCGGGACACTGTATATTCTCACAAATGCACAAAGAGCTTCAACCTTATAAAACTTTAAACTAAACGTAACAAACTGGGAAGTGGATTTTCCCGGTGAACGGAAATAAGCTGAACTCAGTGACTGCAGGAGACGAAGCCAAACACTGACGGTCTACCTTTGTTTGGAACAGTGTGGTGAGTGTGTTTGGCTGCAGTCTGTGTGAAACACTTCCTCCAAGCAGCGGTCATGCTCTACTTTTACAAGTTTAGTAAACGGCAGGAGAGTACAGACTGCGTGGTGAGAGAGAGACGGAGAGAATGTGGGACAGATGGAGAGAGTAAAACAGCATGGAGGGATGGAAGGATGATTTTATAGCCTGTAACCTTTGCTTTAGAATGGAGACAGTAGTCTGAATGAGAAACACGTAAGAAGTGAGGACAGCAGAAGGACTGTGAAACAACACATGCTGCCATGAATCTACAACATACTGGCCGTGTGTGTGTGTGTGTGTGTGTGTGTGTGTGTGTGTGTAGAGTAAAACTATGTCAGTTACCACCTAGGTCACCATATTTATTGACAGTGTATTTTCGCTTTACTGTAGCTCAGTGTTTACTTAGCTTGGAAACATTTCAGTGCTGCTGTTAATTAACACCTGGTGCCATATGGGTTTCAAAGGGTCACATGACTGGAAATCAGTGGGGCACAAAGGAAAGTGAGGGTTCTCTGCCACTGAACCTGAAGTTTTGGTCAAAGGAACCAGTAAAAATATTTTAGTGTTGCAATCAATCGCAGTCTTCTTCCTGAAAGACAGGAAAGGCTAAATGAAGTTCAAGGTCTGGTGCCTATCAGGTTAAAAAAAATCATTTTCTAAGACTTCAGTTGTTAAACATGACTTTAACTTTGTTTGGATGAACACAGCTAAGCCTCTCTCTGAAACACTGTTGGAGACCAATGGCATTTTCAGAAGTGCTTGTGGTGAAACATGGTGTTTTTCTAACCATAACTGAGTGGTTTTTTTTGCCTGAACCTAACCACACGTTAACCACAGCTTTGTCACAACATAAAATTGGAAGTTTCAATATATCCGCTACATATAACACATACCAATTTAACCTGTCCGGGCTTTGCAGAAACTTACAATGCCAGTTTTGGTCAGTGGGTTAAGCTGGTGGCTTTCCGTCTATCAGCCTCACTCTTTACCATGGTTGGTCAACACCATGTACTATTACTGTAATTATAATGATATGAGCGTGACAAATGATAAAATTCTGTAAACAGATGTCGATGACCTGCTACTGCTGTACATTGTGAGAAGGTTAAGGAGAAACACAGAGAAAATTAGAAGGATATGGGTTCATGAAATTCTTCAAAGATGACAGGAATTGGGAGAATCAAACATATTAGGACCAATGTTGGATGTGATGTCTAAATAAGACCGACTCTGATTGGCTAGAAGTATTTCAATCATACATGAAATCTTTTTTTTTTTAAATTAAAAAATAATCTTTTTATAGTTATAATTCTAGTAATCGTTCTTGGTGTGGACGGGCCTTAAGAGACTTATATCAGATAGTTCCCATTTCCCAAGACAAGTCCCTACAGACTACTAGCTACTGCCTAGAAACATGCACTGAAACATAGAGCCAAAGTAACATTGCCATCTCTTGAGCCATGCTGTCGTGTCGCTAATAATCTCATAACCGAAGTCGGAAACCTTGAGAATATTCTTACAATCACCCATGATAAACCATAAGTAAAACGCCAAGTTATCCTCTACCAACACCATACACATCTGCATTGATCTCATATAAGTCTAAAAGCAGTGTGGACCGCTGGGATCTTTTAAGTTTACAGAGGGACCCCCTCCTTCTCTGTTCAGGAAAGAAACTATCTATCTATTCTATCTGAGCTCCCCCAGAGCTGAGATAGAATCTCCTCTTACTTGAAGGAGCTCCACTCTCTGACGGAAACGTTGTTTACAGAGCGAGGCCTGCACATGAACTCTGTGTTTGGGTTGAGGAATTATTCTGGGTCAGTCTGCAGGACAGAATAACAACTTTTTACAGGAGGTGTGGTTAATTCCCACCGTCTGCTCGTTCCAAATGACTGGCTCTGGTGTTCTTTAACAGGCTGTTAAACCTGCACCTGCCCCCCCAACCACTGTTTATTAGTGCTGTGAAGCATTACTCTGCTGTTATTAATCTGCCTCTTAATAATGTGAAGACACAGGAGCAAAGCCACAGGGCGGTTTATTGATGTGGGGGCAGAAGGGGCCTGCCCGCACTCTTCTGATGAGTCAACATGATATTGTTGGAAACACATTTTTACTGTAGTTGCACTAGATGGGGGTTCATTGTTGGTCTTAGAAATCATAGTTTGCAATATAACTTTTATTGTAACTGAACTACTAAAGTGCCAAAGTTATTCTTTTTCTGGTGTTTTTTGTTAACAAACTCTTTCATGAGCATTTCCACCAATTACATGACAATGGATTGTAATCAGTTTTGTGATCTGGCTAACAGTATGGCTGATTTCCATTACAGATTTGCACAAAAAAAAATCTATCTATCTATATTTTTTATCATTATTATTTTTAATTAATGTAGTTATGTGAAGGGCTCCTCTTAGGGTCCCACAAATCTTTCCTCCGGCCCTGTCTGGTGCTTCCTATAGTCTCTTGTTCGCCAAATGAAGCCACCAATGCGTAAATCGTACCTGTGCCGGCGTCACACGGTCCCCTCTGGCTCTGGCTGATGCCCGGCAGTCCCTGCTGCTGCGCCTTCCTGCTGGTCGCCTTCAGCTGGCACACGTTGCCGTACGTCTTCCCGTCGCTGCCGCACACTTCATGGCTGTACTTGCACCGACAGAACCCCTTGGAGAGCCGCTTGCCCGCCGGGTGTTTGCACTCCAGCCCGTCCCCGCACGGCAGGTCGTCCTTACGGCCACACGGCTCGCCCTCTCCCTGCGCGCACACCAGGCAGCAGTTGCAGCGGTCTGGGACGTAGCCGCTGGGGCAGCTAGGACTCGGACAGGTACTCACATCGCACCGCGTGGGACACTTGTCTTTAGGCTCAGTGCTGGCAGACTCCCTGAGGTACAGGAGCACAGCTGTGCACAGGAGGATTTGCATTTTTAAAGATGGTGAGCGGATAGAAACTAAGAGAGCCTGAACAGAAGTTTACGCGTGGATCATATTCCCTGCCTCCGCACTGCTCACCACTTTCTGCAGACTTAAAAGGTGGAAATCCTCATACACGAAAGACAGCAAGAAAGATGTCTTCTAAATACTGCAAAATGCATCAGAGTAAAGCAGTCCTTAGAAAATGGACTGTGCAGCTTAAATTGCAGCCGTGCGTAATTGTGCGTCCAAACGCGATAGCGCACCAGTTGTAGGCTGAGTATCAGAGGATACTTCTATCCGTCCTTGCGCATCCACTCAGTGTGCAGGCTGAGCGCCTCTAGCAGTGAAGCCGGCCGGAGAGAGGGGGGAGATGTGAGGAGATGTGCGGTCCTGGAGGCGTGGCGCCAGAGCTCAGAGTCACATTTCGGAAACATCTGTTACCGTGAATGACCTCAGAATCAGACCTTAAGTGAAATTCTCTCCAATATTTCTGCCAAGTCTAATGAGGACAGTAAGAGGGAGGGCAGGTGCCAGGGCCGCAGCTCAAGTTTAAAATGCAGGGGTCATGAGTGCAACAAGCCCCCCTCACCGACCTCTTTTTTGAAACCTGGATCAGCATCAGCTTTCTTGTGCTGCATTCAGATGCCTTTCACAAGCTATTTGGCCCCTTTAAAACGTGACTAAATTGGTCTGATTTCTTTTGATATGGGGGGCATGACCAACATGGCAAGCAACAAACAACAAATAAGTAAAATATGACAAGAAAATTCCCCCAAAAATGTTTTAAAATGAGGGGAGGATTATTAGATAATTATCCAAAAAACAGGGGAAAAAATCCCCCAAACATCATTTATAATTGTAATAATTTTATATTCAAAATCAGGTTACAGAAAAAAATAGATTTTTTATTTTATTTCTTTCTTTCTTATTACCAGGAAATCTTATTGTAATTTCTTTTAACATTTTTTTTAACTTAACTTTTGGGCCATGTCTTGTAAAGAGTAAATCAGGGGTGGGACCAAATTGTTATTTTGCAAGTCAAAAGTCTCAAGACTTTGCACTTAAACATATTTTGGTTCCTGCGATTACACAGGTGGGGCCATACCTATATTGCATATGTTTTTTTTTACATATATAATATTTGTAACATATGCGTTTAACTCTTTGCATCACAAGCAACAACTATGGAACACATCAAGTCAAGTCGATTTTTATTTATATAGCCCAACATCACAAAATTTAATATTTCATTGCACTCACTATGAAAACATATCCCACAATTTGGGCACTCATGATTGCTTCGAATAAACACTGTTGCGAACATGAATATAAATAACAATCAAAAAAAGGGACACTTCATATTAAGATAATGACAAAATCCTATCCTATTTCAAATAATAGTAACATGCGGTTACAGAGATGGGGCTATTGCACATGTAATTTATTCAGTTGGTGATCAAGTCTCCACAGGAGTGTCAGGTCAGTGGTTTCTCCTGTGTGTTTTATTTGGTGTTTTGTATATACATGATTTTTTTCCACTCTGCTGCAACAATTGGCTAATCATTTCTGTAAAATCTTGTAGGTTTTGACAAGTTAATTTTTGTGCAGATTCTGCAAAGTTCCAGCCTCTCAGCCGTTGTGTGCTCTCCTCATGTGGTGCGTCAGGGTACCGCTAAGTCTGAACGATCTCCCACATGTTATGCAGGTGTACGGTTTCTCTCCTGTGTGGATTCTCATGTGGACTGTCAGGTCACCACGGAGCCTGAAAGCTTTCCCGCATGTTTTGCACGTGTATGGTTTCTCTCCTGTGTGAATTCGGTTATGAGTGTGCAATGCCGTCACCTGACTGAATCTTTTCCCGCATGCGTTGCACAGATACGGCTTCTCTCCTGTGTGAATCCTTACGTGTATGTTTAATGATGATTTCTGACTAAATCCGGTCCCACAGATAGTGCACAGGTATGGCTTCTCTCCTGAGTGAATCCTTTTGTGCATGTCCAAGTCTGACTGAAACATAAAAACTTTCCCACACGTGTCACATTTTAAAGTCTTCAAGGAAGACGGGATTGTCTCTGTGTGGATGATCAGGTGTCTCTGCAAACGGTACTTAAATTTAAAAGCTTTTCCACAAGTTTCACATTGAAAAAGATTTTTAGTTGAGTCAGTCTTTGACGTGGTTGGCTGGACATTATCATTGTAACTTTTGCTTTCGGGATGTCTCTCCTGTGGTGTTAGCACTGCATCTGTGGTTAATTCTGGGTCTTCCTGCTTGTCTTCTGTCTGATCTCGGCTTATAACTGGTTTGTTTGCACACTCTTCAGTGTCTTCAGGATGGAAGTTCAGAGTCTGATCTTCACTTTCTTCATGAGTAGGAGTCAGCAGAAAGGCATCAGTCTCCTGCTTCAGTACCAGCTGCTCTCCCTCCTGACTGGTGCACACTTCTTCCTGCTCCTCTTTAATCTGTGGAGGTTCTGGACTCCTCTGGATGCAGAGCTGCTGGTCAGTGAGATCCTCTGCCTCCTCCTTGAACAGATATTGCTGTGGGAGCTCTGCAGGGACACGCAACAAAAGAAGAAATGTCAAGCTCAGGATTCATATAAATAATTACTAATGAATTTCTCTGACTTTTTCATGACTTTGATGTACATTTTTAAGATCACACATTCTCTGAAACAGCCAGCAAAACTCCTTATTGGTTATTTTTCATTGGTATAGTATTAGTATTTTTCAGCACTAAGGGAGGGACTTTTTTTCTATTTTGGCTTGGGGGCATACAACTTTTAATGGCTGTAATTTTTATTTATTTTACTGCAGATTTTTTTTTAAAAGAAAATACGGACTTTTTAAATTTGTAGGAATTTTTTTAAAGTTAAAAAATGCGGCATTTTTTCCCTTATGAAATTTTAGGTTATTGTTAACTAAAACATATCTTCTAAAGCCACCTTTTTTAAAATTGCCATTGTTTATCTTTTTTACTTTCTTTTCTTTAAAAAACAAAACAAATTAGCAACTTAAAAAAAAGAAAAGCTTTTTGTTTTTGTTTTTTTTTTAAAGAAGTGAACTGTAAAAGTCACAACATGTTATATTAAAAAAAAATGTGGCAATTTTTAAGCGATTTTTAAAGCAATTTTTAAAGGAAAAAATACTTTTTTTAACTTAAATTTCCTGAGTGTTTTTTAAACAGACATTTTCGCGACATCAAATCGCGAAAATGACACAATTTATCACAACCGGAAACTGCAGAAACAGCAGCTGTTACATGTGTAGTGATATTAAAAACAGACCTATCCTGTGTAACTTTATTTCAGGATTCCAGACGACATCCAGCAGCCTGCGCTGACGCTCCAGCTCTCCTTCATATTGGACGATAGTTTGGTGAAAAACGCCGAATATTTCCTCCGCAGCAGCAGTTAGTCGCTCGTTCACAAACTCTCTCAGATACTCAAATGAAGACATTGTTGCTTTATTGTAATTTGAATAGCTTCGTTACGTGTATTGTATAGTTTTACGGCTCATTCATTACGAGCAAGCAGCTGACAGTACTAGCGTTTGTATTGTTTACTTCCGCTGGGTGTCACACTTTCAAGTTCCGACACTGGGGAGTGCGGCAGCTTTCGTTCCGCTTTCAAATGGTTCATTTAACTTAGCTCACTTCATTACACAAGAAGGTTTGTTACTCTTACATCATCTTCTATGTTTGATTGACAAGCTCAGATTTTTTTTTTTGTCATTGGCTTTAAACTTCTACATTTGCTCCGATTTTTGCACAGGTTGAGTTAAAGTTCTAAAGTTTTAAAAAGGTAAAACTATTCCTTTCAAAATAATTTCAGTGAAATTTCCAATTGCCTTTGTGATTTTCCATTCAATGCAATGCTACCATCAGTGTCACCACATACTTCTAGAACAGATGTTTCAAAGTAAATGTCTTCCAGCCCTCCCTGGTGTCATAAGGTATGAATATATATATGACATTTACAGAAAATGCTAGTAGAAAGCAGTAGAAATTGAGCAGTAAATTAAAACTGTAGTTTTGCTAAAAATAAATAAATAAAGTAATGATGTGACCCCAACCAATGTTTTTCTGTCTGGTTTTGACTCATTGCTGCTGCCCTGGCTAGAATTTAAATAGTGCATGACAATTACATACATGACACATTCTACCTTACTAGGACACGATTGTTGTGTCAAATTTGTCTTAACATGAGAAGCTAATGAAATTGTAATCTTGCAAACAGTTTTTATTAGCTGATCTAGGTTTCCTTTTCATTTTGAAAGTAGAAAGGGTTGAATCAGTTGTGGAGGAAATCTTCCTAGTCCTCCAGTGTTGATTTAGAGTTCACATGCACAACATGCTTCAATGTGACTGTCTGGGGCTTTAAAACTAAACTAACCACTGTACTAAAGGAATACAGGCAGCTGGTGATGGTCCTTTATTTAAAACTAGTAACAAAAAAGTGTGTGTGTGTGTGTGTGTGTGTGTGTGTGTGTGTGTGCGCGCACGTACGCGCGTGTGTGTGCATGTGTGTGCGTGCGTGTGTGTGTGACTGCATGGTCTGGTCGTCTTAAATTGCCCTTACAAGGGGACAGTAATGAAAGCATGTCCTCATATCCCCAGTCTGCAGCAAAGAATGAATGACTTCATGTTTTGGAAAGAAAGAAAAAAACCCAGCAGCGAGCACATGGAGCAGCCTGCACACACCACTGAGCCTCCAGCTGCAGCCACAGCTCCATACACACTCACTGCTGTCACTGGGATTCAAGGATTTGTATAATCTACTCATTAATTGAAAAGACTTAAAGTCTTCTACATAATAATATTGCTCACATGGGCTGCTGCTGTCAAACAGAATGTTCTTAAACAAACTGTGTGGATGGGCTGAGAGCAGCTGAACAGAAAGGAAATAAGGGAAAATGTATATATACTGACTAATAAATGTATATATACTGACTAATAATATAATGTGAAGGTATACACACAGAATAGACATACAGATAAAAACAAGGACAAATATATATATATATATATATATATATATATATAGTTCTGGACTAAATATAGAATTAACACTGTCACAGGTTGCTAAGAGGATATGACCAAATGTGATGTGATGTCGTCTTTTTATTTTTTTCATTTCTTTTATATTTATATTACCTTTTTAATTTTCGTTTTACCTAGATTATTTCCTTTTATCTGAGGGTTGATTGCTCCAATTGTTTGTGTTGTTATTTTTGGTCAGTTTCTTTGCATTATTTCATATTGACATTATGCATCCTGCATCTTGCATTATTTGTCCTCTTATCCTGACTCTACCCTAGTTTCTTTTTCGCTTGTGCTCATTAGGACTCTTTGGCTGCCTGTTGTTGTATCGCCATCTGTGTATCCAATTTCTGCTTTAATGTTTGTCAAACTGCTTAGTAAACTCTGTTTTTAATATAAATTTAAATAAAGTTATTATTGTTGTTATTATTACAACTATTATTATTAACATATATGGCTTATATTAAGATTTTTTTTAATCACTATCTATGAAATAACAAATATAAAAGCAGTAGTTTACGAAAGAGTGCCAAATTTAATCGTGGAATGAAGTCAGGGAGATGTGTGTTACATTTTTTCTAATATTAAACACAAAGATTTAAACAAAATTCCCTCCGTTGAAAGCGGAACGAAAATTCCTTACGTTCACTACCGGAACTTAACAGTGTGAAACTCAGCGGAAGTAAACAATACAAACGTTAGCACGAGTTAGCAGCGGTATTGAATGAGGGCGAAGACAATATTGTGCTTGTGTTGCAGCTGATTTTTGATATTTAAATTATAACAAAGCAACAATGTCTTCATTTGGGTATCTGAAAGAGTTTGTGAACGAGCGACTAACTGCTGCTGCGGAGGAAATATTCGGCGTTTTTCACCAAACTATCGTTCATTATGAAGGAGAGCTGGAGCGTCAGCGCAGGCTGCTGGATGTCGTCTGGAGTCCTGAAATAAAGTTACACAGGATAGGTCTGTTTCACTGAATCACCCCGAACAACACTGAACATATGACCCCGATTGCTGGAATATATTCCCGTACCAATTCTTTCGCATATTTGCATTTTTTCCCCAAAGTGCAAAGTACGTTCAGTCATGAAAAATCAGGAGACTTTGCAAATAGCAATTTCGGCCTACTAAAGTTTTGGAAAATGTAAACATTTAAATTCTGGAAGTTTTGGAAAACTGGTATTTAGTTTTACACACCCTTGAACCGTCGTCAAATTGAAAATCCAACGATAACTTCTGTTTTTACAGTTTTTGGATGTGATGAATGGTGTCATTTTCGTTATAATTGAAGAAAATGTTTCTTTAGACATCATCACCAAAGAGAAGTCATTTTTTTTTCAAACTATATATATACACATATATAGGCCATTATATTTTCTTTTAAAAAAGACGTGTTTGGAAATGATTTTTTTTTTTAATCCCCAAAAATGATTGAAAATTCTTTTTTTTTTAAATCATAAACTGACCTTTCTCTGTTTTGAATTTGCAATAAATAATATAATATAATTTACAGCCGTTTAAAGTTGTATACTCCTCTGCCAAGCCAAAATAAACAAAACATAAATCCCTCCCTAGTGTTGAAAAAAATATTTAACACTCCTCCCTCTTTTTGCACCACCCCTCCCCTCTCATCAATAATGAACAATCCCTAAATTATTTTTAAATATTCGGTTCTTATCCTGTTCTGAATTTATCTTTTTTTTTAAAATAACATATATTTCAAAAAGCTATCACATAGTAATGAAAAAGAACCAATAAGAAGGATGAATGGTAGTTTCAGAGAATGTACGTTCTGTAAAATTTGCAGCAAAGTCATAGAAAATCATTGGTAACAATGTGTATGAATCCTGAACTTGACGTTTTTTCTTTTGTTGCGTGTCCCTGCAGAGCTCCCACAGCAACATGTGTGCAAGGAGGCCGAGGATCTCACTGATCAGCAGCTCTGCATCCAGAGGAGTCCAGAACCTCCACAGACTAAAGAGGAGCAGGAAGAAGTGTGCACCAGTCAGGAGGGAGAGCAGCTGGTACTGAAGCAGGAGACTGATGCCTTTCTGCTGACTCCTACTCATGAAGAAAGTGAAGATCAGACTCTGAACTTCCATCCTGAAGACACTGAAGAGTGTGCAAACACACCAGTTATAAGCCGAGATCAGACAGAAGACAAGCAGGGAGACTCAGAATTAACCACAGATGCAGTGCTAACACCAAAGGAGAGACATCCCGAAAGCAAAAGTCACACTGATAATGTCCACAAGCCGACCATGACGAAGACTGTCATGGCCAAAAAACTGATCCAATGTGTCACTTGTGGAAAAGCTTTTAAATTTAAGTGCCATTTGAAGAGACACCTGATCATACACGCAGAGACAATCCCGCCATCCATGAAGACTTTAAAATGTGACACGTGTGGGAAAATTTTTATCTTTCAGTCAGACTTGGACTTGCACCAGAGGAGTCACTCAGGGGAGAAGCCATACCTGTGCACCATTTGTGGGACTGGATTCAGTCAGAAATCAGCATTAAAGACACACACAAGGATTCACACAGGAGAAAAGCCGTATTTGTGCAACACGTGCGGGAAAAGATTCAGTCAGGCGTGGACATGGCACGTACATCAAAGAACTCACACAGGAGAGAAGCCGTATTTGTGCAACACGTGCGGAAAAAGATTCATCCAGATGTCGGCACTGCAGAGTCATAACAGAATTCATACAGGAGAGAAACCGTATTTGTGCAAAACATGTGGGAAAGCTTTCAGGCATAGTTATGGTCTGAAATCCCACATGAGAATACACTCAGGAGAGAAACCGCACACCTGCAAAAATGTGGGAGAGCGTGCCGACTCAGCAGTGCCATGACGCATCACATGAGGACAATACACAACAGCTGAAAGGTGGGAACTTTGCAAAATCTGCACAAAAATGAACTTTTATGTGTCTGATTTGGTAAGGCACCTGTGGGACCAGATTTAGTCAGAAATCATCATTAAACATGCACGTAAGGATTCACACAGGAGAGAAGCAGTATTTGTGAAACACATGCAGGAAAAAGATTCAGTAAGACGTCGGCATTGCACATTCATAAAATAATTCATACAGGAGAGAAACCGTATGCACGCAATACGTGTGGGAAAGCTTTCAGGCTAAGCAGTGATTTGTCAGTCTACATGAGAATCCACACAGGAGAGAAACCATACACCTGCAGAACATGTAGGAGATCATTTAGACTTTGCGGTGCCCTGATGGATCACATTAAGAGGATACACAACAGCAGAAAGGCTGGAACTTTGCAAAATCTGCGCAAAAGTGAACTTTTATGTGTCTGATTTGGCAAGGCATCTGTGGGACTGGATTTAGTCAGAAATCATCATTTCACATGCACATAAGGATTCACACAGAGAAGAAGCTGTATTTGTGCATCACGTGCAGGAGAAGATTCAGCCAGGTAACACAAAACAGATAGCACAATTCATACAGGAGAGAAACTGTACATGAGCAAAGCATGCGGAAAAGCTTTCGAGCTTAGTAGTGATCTGCCCGTCCACGTGAGAATCTGATGTCATTATCTTAATATGAAGTTTTGCTTTTTATGATTGTATTATTTATATTAAATCCATGAGACCTGAGAAAACTGGCATGATTTGTTTTTTAAAATATAGGTAAAAGGCAATGAGCAGCTTAAGAAGAAATTACACAAAAACTAGCAAAAAAGTGTAAAAAGTACAGGATGATTAAAAAAAAAAATTAGAAAATAAAACCAAAGAAAAATAAGGTAGAAGAAAAAAAAACAGAACAAACAAAAAAACAAGGCAATGACCCAAAGATGTGCTAAAAAATAATAATAATTCTAATTATATATATATATATATATATATATATATATATATATACATATTATATAAAGTTTTTTTTGTTTGTTTTTTTTTTTTTTTACATTTTTCCCTTGCTTCTTTAAACATAATTTTCCAAAAATAACAAAAATAAAATAAATAACGGAACAGTTCTTGGCATGCTGCTTATTGCCCTTTTTCATGTGTTTTCAAAAGATAGTAAACCAATTTGCTCAGATCTTGAAGATTTAATGCTTGTGAAGGGGTCGCAGCACAAGAATTGTGATGTCAATCCAGGTTTCAAAGGGTTAATGTTTACAAGAGTATGTATTTGAGAAATGATTTCATAGTGAGCACAGTGAAGTTATCAAATATATTTAATTTTGTTATGTTGGGCTATATAAATTAAATGGACTTGGTGTGTTCTTGAAAGTTGTTGCTTGTGCAAGATGCCCATGAGTGAAACGTCTTTTAGTTTAAAGTAAAACATTTAAAATCGACGTACTTCAAGTAATATTGAATACTTCTTTATAAAGCCTGTTCACCTTTACAAGAAGTCAGACTCAGCATTTAAAAGTGACTTACTGTACATCACTGTTTCATATCACCATATAAGTCAGTTTCACAGTGCTTTATTTCTGTTGTTTATGTACACCTCAGTTACCGTAAAACTTAATAGTCCAGGCTATTATTTGCTTCAGCCTTTAAAACCTGGATCGTCATCATTTTTCTTGTGCAATTTCAAGCATTGCAGCTTTTAAAACATTGAGCAAATTTGTGTGACTTCCTTCAAAAACATGGGGGGAAGAACTAATAAGCAACAAAAAGCAAAAAAAGAGTAAAAGGTGAAAAGAAAATTAACTTCAAAATTAGCTAAAATATATAATAATATATATGATGTATAAAAAGTATATGTAATTATCAGAAATTATTATTATTTATATAATTTTTATTTTATTTTAACACTTTATCAGGTCATTTCCTGTTTTGTTTTTTTTAAATTTTATTTTTGTTTGGATAATTTTGGTTAATTTTCTTGTAATTTTTTACGAATTTCTTGCAATTTTTTTTTTTGTTCATATTTTTTAAGTTGCTCATTGCCTACTTTCAATGCTTTTGAAAGAAATCAAGCCAGTTTCAGATTTTTGAATGCAATTTTGCCTCGTGTCTGATCAAAACTGAAACTTTCAACATCATATGCAACAAGTTCCCGGCAACTTTTTTTTATAAAGTCAAGTGAAATTCAAATTAAAAAATGAATAAAAATAGCTCCCTGAGGTTTTACAAAGTAAAAGTTCATTCTTTGCACATTTAATTACTTTTATCAGTAATCATTAAAGTAAAACGCTGATACACATGCTAAAAGTTCAATTAAATGAAATTTAACTTCATTTGTAAAGCATCTTTCCTGCAAAATACAATGTGCTTAACATAAACACAGTGCAAATACAATATAATTAACAATACGATAAATAAGAACACATTAAGAAAAGGGATAAAAACACGAGGGAAAGAGGATTTATGAAATTCTGAAAATGCTCAGATAAAAAGGTCGGTGTTAAGTTTTTTTTAAAGGTGTTTAGTGCCAAATATCGGCCCCAATAATCGGCCAGGCTGATAATCTACCGACACCTAATTGATACCTCTCTATCACGAATCAGAGCACCTCACTCTCCATCAGAAAATGAATAAGCCCGTTATCCAGCCTTTTCTTTAAAAAGAGAAAGCAGCGTCCGCAGCAGAGTTGAGATAATGACTGTTGTTATATTGATTGAAATAGTGTTGAAATAACACACCAGGTACCACTGTAGCAGCAAAACCAACAAGTGTAGTCAATTTAGCAAGTTTTATTGCTTAATCCCGAGAGGATGAAGGTTTATTTCTTCTTTCAGGAGTCGCTCTTTGAGGTTGTTTTGGATGACATAATGAAACTTGAGTTGTGGCCACGTGCACTCTGCTGTGAATCCGTGTGATGGAGTCAGTGCGTCCCCAGATAAATGACGCTGGTGTTATCATAACCGCCAGGAACGACGGCCAGAACTACAAAAACAAGACTCAGGTTGTAAAAAATGGAATTTCCCTACGTAGAAAATGAGCTCACTCACCAAAATGTTATTTCTCCCAGTGTCTTTAACCCTTTAAAACCTGAGCAAAGTGGTTTGATTGCTTTCAAAAATATGAGGAGAGGGCAGCTAACCAATATATGGCCCAAAAAATAGCAGGAAATTAGTTAGTTAGTTTGTGAGTTTGACTGCTACAATCCGAATTTAAGAAAACGTTTGATTCTGTTTTTACCGCATCAGTTTCATTTATATATGGTTGCGGCAGAGAGTAATTTCTTATTTTAGCAGTGACATCATAGTGTTTAACAGCCAATCACGGTGCTCAATGCACAAAGAGGGCAAATACTTGATTGATTTTATAGGTTTTTTTTAAAAGAAAAGATATAATAAATAGCTCATTTATATACATAAGCACATATACACACAAACCCTCTCTGTTTTGTTTTTGCTTTTTGGTTTTTTTTTTTAACTCATTTTGAGGTCATTGTCATATCAACTTTTTCTCATTTCTAAACATTTCTTGCCAAATAGGTCATTGACTTTATAGACATGTTTTTGTTTTTTTGTTTTTTCAAGAGAAATCAAACCAGTTTGCTGGGGTTTCAAAGGGTTAAATAGATTCTGAAAGCTAAACGCAGCACAAGAAAAGTGATTTTTATCCAAGTTTCACAGGGTTAAGCTGCTCCTCACAGGGAGAGGATACACGGTCAGAGCGTACGCCACAGATGTGAGTCTGTTTTTAATTCTTGCCTCGGGCACAGAGGGACGGCTGGCTGTGGACGGTCCACGGATGGACAACAGTCTAAGTTTGTTTGGACAGACAAGAGGCGTGTCAGCAGAGACCTGTGTTGGTCGCCCAGCCGTGGGTGTGTTTGTTTAAAATAGTCTGTCACTTGAGGAAACACAGGAGTCCTTGTTCGGCAGGAACACGCAGTCTCTGAGGGTCAGGGAGGGATACAGGCGGCACTTGGTAATATTTATATCACTATTTGACGCATTACGAGTCATTAAGTCAGCACTCGTCAAGTCTGAAGGCTGAAACCCAAACTGGTTTTAGTGCGTACTGTGTTTTAGTGCCATCCAGTGACCGTGAAAAGAATCACAGAGTAGCATTCAGCAATGCTGCCAGTACCCTTACGGTTCAAAATCAAAACATAAACGCAAACATAATAATCATAAGTTTGATGATTATTTCCTTTTTTGTGCCAAAAAGACTTGCAGAGGCGTGTCGTCTTTATCGCGGCTCCTCATTGTGATCCACTGCTGTTGCCCACCTGCATTCACTCATCAATCAGGGCTGGGAAACGCCTCCTGCCAATTGTAGAAATTGCTGGCTTGATTCTTGGTTCCCCCTTTGCACTTTGATGAAGACCTCAGGGTGGAAACGTTGTTTTTTTAAGCCTTTTGAAAAAAGGTGCATTTGTTCCTGCTCCATGCTGGAGTGCCTGCAGTTTTTTCCTCTCATGTGCTGAGCCTTTTTTTCTCCTCGAGCACACCACAAACACCATCGTGTTCATTTCACTGGTCAGAAGGTACATGGTTAAAAGAATATTTTAAAGGCGATACTTTAACCATTTGAAAACTGAGTGAATTGGCTTGTTTTTTCAAAAATATAAGACCTCAACAATGAGCAACTTAAGAGATGGCCCCAACTGAACAAGATATGAGTAAAAAGTTACAAGAAGTTACTTTAGTAACTAAAAAAATACCTGAAAGCAAGCTAATAAGAGAACTTTTTTTTTTTTTTTTAAAAAAGGAAAAGATGCTAAAAAATTAATCAAATAATAAATGTATTCATTTTCTTTAACCCAGTTTTAAAGGTATAATTTGTACTCAGTGTTTCTCTACTTTGGTTTTTTGTTTTTTTTTTTAAATTATTGAGAATTTTCTTTTGTGTTGCAGTTCTTGCCATTTTGCTTTTTGCTTTCTCATTTTCCCCATAATCTATAAATTATCCAACCAGTTTGTTCAGACTTCAAAGGTTTGACCTTTGGGTTTCATGACCGTTTGCTCAGATTTGACTCCAGAAGTCACATTTTTGGCTCAAATTCACAGCTTCAGATTCAGGCTTCAGATTCAGATTCAGGATTCAGCCCTCAATCAGTCCAGTGCCATTCAAGATCTTAACAGAGAGACAGCAAAAACAGCAGAAAGTGTTTCCATTTTGCTGCTTGGTTTCTTTTGGAAGCCCAGCTCACATTGTCTCATGGCCAAACACAGATGCTCCAGAGTCTGATACACGATCATTATTCAACAGGTTCAACATCTACAGCCACTGTCATGATAAATAAGTAGAAAGAGCTTTTTTCACTTAAGGACCACAAATTCCTGCTACATATGTGGAAAAACATCCATCACGTGTCAGATTATTCCAGAATAACTGTACGGATCATTGAGGAACTGTCTGTCATGAATGTGACATAATTCTATAATGATATTTCCATCCTATTTCAAGAGAGTTGTGCCACATCTGCTCCTACGCTCATTTAAAATCCTGTCTGCAACCCGGAGCAGAGACGTGTTTGTTCAGATGGTTCACACTGAGACAGAAACAGACTTCAGCTTATTCCATCACCGCAGCTCTAAAACCATGAGCTTCTGATGATTTTTTATAAGAAAAATAATCTAGACACTATTAATCTGCAACCATTAAATTATACATTCCAAAGAGATAGGCCATATTCATCACTGACTACTTTTTTCTCTGTTTTGGTAGAACACATTATTTTTATTTAATTTTAACTTTTTATATCCGTCATATACACATAATTATTTGTTCATCATAGGACAAACCAACAAATAAGACTCACTCTCCACTTTAGAAATAGTATATAATAATGTTTATATATATATATATATATATATATATATATATATATATATATATATATATATATATATATATATATATTTGGTAATCGTTGTTTTGCAGCTTCTCATTGTATTTTAGTAATGTTATATATATTATATTTCACAAGGTTGAATATATGTTTGCAGTCACTGTGACCAAATTTTGCCACAAGTGTCACAGTTTCATTGTGTATCATATAAACTGAGCCTAGCTATAGTTCAGCTCACAAACCAGCTACATCAGCTGATCTCAAGCAGCCCAGTCATCTGATAGATCAGCTGATAGTTGGAAGGGAGTCAGCTGATAGATCATATGACTCTTTTCTATGCAGCAACTTGTAAATCTCATTTCAGGGCATCCTATTTAAACTGCTTTAGCCTGCTTACTGTTGCTGCTTCTTCAGCATGTCACTTTGCAACCTGGCTCCACCTCAGCTCCTCATATTCATGCTGTGTCTGACTTATCAGTGTCAAGTCTTGTTTGCTGCTCTACCTGCTTTAGGCTTTTCATGCAGGCACATGGAAGGGCAGGGAGGTTTGCTCTCTCTGCCTCTGACTTTTCTTGTGCGCTGTTGGATGGCAGAGAAGTGTGCTTTCTCTGCCCTTGGTTTTCCACGTAGGCGCATGGAGGGTGGAGAGGTGCTCCCTCTGCCCTAGGCTTTACATGTAGGCACGAGGAAGGGCAGAGAGCTCCAAGAGCAGAGCCATACCGCCAAATAACATACTGCAAATGGAAATTAAATTTTCTTTGACTAATGTGGTCCGAACTAAAATACTTAACTCATGGCTTTGATGATTAACAGCTTTAATTTACAGCTCTGTCTCTTTTACATAAATATGCTTGTGGCTGCAGAAGAAAACCCAAAGTTAACTTAGCCAGCTGATAAGCAGTTTAATGATACCACTGTTCTGTAATGGTTTCCTGTCTTTATAACTTTTTGCTTGGACATAGAGCCTCTAACTGAAAACATAGGAGCAAGCCACCAGATAAGGAATATTAAAACAAGTACCAGAAAACATAAGATTTCATTATATGCAGCTGATGTACATGTGTTTGAGTGATCAGTTGAAATCTGCATTCTTCTTCTCCTTCCAAAAAAAATGACAAAAAGGAAAGGAATAAAATTCATAAATGACTGTGCACATCGACCCAATTTTTAAGGCAATTACACACAATTACAATACAATATTCTAGGTTATATTTATCTATTTATACATTTTCTGTGGGTGGATTGACAGAGGCCTGAGTAAAGTTGAATCCTGATGTTTTGAATGTGTGCAACATACAGTTTTCACAATGCAATAGATGAATATTATCTTATCCAAGTAAGGTTCTGAAGGTGGGGTTTCCTTTGGGAATCGTCAAATTTGTGCTGTTGTTTTAATGCTTAAGACATAAGGCTTCTCATGAAACATATTTTTTTATGTACCAAAAAAAGAACATTCATCCAGCCATCTGCTAAAGTTTAGTTTTTCGTATGAAACAAAGATTTGACCTCTCAAAGTGTCTTTCCTATTGTCTGGTGGTCTTGTACTGTGAGGCGCTGCTATACTGTTGATCCGGTGAGATATTAATCCTCCTCACGTTCAGCTCTGCCGCAAACGCTCTAGCCTTCTGGTAGAAGAAGAGAGAGAGCTCCCGGTCCTCTAAGAAGTTGTGGTAGATGGTGGCGAGGCGGGTGCACAGCTGCAGCTGAGACCTCTTGTTGCCCAGATCCATGGCTGCAGCTAGAGCCAGGTGGTAATAGCCTGCAGCGTCAAACGGGTCCTGTAGAGATAACATAAAAAAATAATGTAAAAAATGTACAGATCTTTAAAAACTGAGTCAAATTATTCATCATTATGGAAGCTCTGAGACGAAAGGTAAAAATGTTGACAATGTTAGCCAAACACTTTATCTCCGATTTAGGAAAAAACTTCCCTTATTTCCTGTGTTGGAGAAAATTTCTTCAATCTCCTATGTTGGAGATAATATGTGTTGTTGTCAGGTTCCGCTGTCTGTTAAGTATTTTATTTTCTCCCTGATGTTTCATGTCTTGTCTTCCTGTTTTATTTTGTGATCACTCACCTCTGTCTCTGTTCCAGGTTCCTGTCTGCCCCGCCCACTCCTCGTCTGTGTGCACCTGATCCCTGATTGTGTCTCCCGCACCTGTGTCTAATCACTCCCCATTAGTCCTGCATATATTCCCCCTTTGTGTCTTGTCTTGTTGCCAGTTTGTTGATGTTCCTAGCTCACGTACCAGCATTTTTTCATAGCTTTGTCATAGCATTTTCTTGTTTGAACCTTGTTTGTTTTTCAAGTTTGACTGCTTTCCCATGTGCCCACCTCTGCCTGGAATAAACCTTGTTTTGCTGATTTCACCTGGTCTGAGTTGTGCATTTGAGTCCTGCCTTTCCCGTGCTGAAGTTCATGACAGTTGTATCTGTAAATGTCAGTGCAAAAAATCTCTTTTTCTCACTGAGTCCACTGCATATATGCGTGGGAACATAGACATCATGAGCAGGCGGTCCTGCAGGCACCACTGCACAGTTCCAACATGTTTTACAGCAGATGTTTGTAGTTAGTTAACTAAGAAGGCAAAACCTTTTGTCTATGCTGCATTTGGCTGATTTTTCAGTGCATTTGTTTCGTGCACTTAGTGATTCATTCTGCAAGGCTTTCTCACTCTCAAAACAGCCTAATCAATAAACCAGAACTTTAACTCCTACATAGCAGATCATATCTTGTACATAGGTGACAAACTTTTTGGCTTTATGGTTTTGGCCATCATTGTCCGCAATTACTGCTCAGGGCTTCTGTAGGTCATTAAAGAATCAAAATGTTTGGGACTAAAACATTTTTATTGGGACTTGACAAGAGATCTTAGAGTTAACAAATACACTTCTTATCAAAACGATGATGTCGCACCTTTGGCAGATTACCAACATTTAGCTAGACGTGAGGTCTAATTCATGTTGCAGGTGCGTTGTGCACAGTGTAAAAAGAATAGGTAGCATTTTTTGGCAATTGGCCACAAAGCATTCTGATGAAAACAACTATTTGCTTCCTCTTTCTGAAGAAACTATTTTATACCCGAGACAACAAAATAATTAACTTGTGATTTTTTAGATCAAGGGCTAACAAAAATGATGGTGACTCTTGGGTGAATTGGTGACTAAATTAGAAGCTTACAAGACAACAGATCTGGTTTCTTCAGAGCCACAGGAACTGGTCTCAAGTGCTCAAGTAAGAATTGCTTGTTCAGCTAGCAAACAGCGTTAAGTACTGAAACTGGACCAGAAACCATGGCTGGAGTGTTACATTAAGACCATAGTTCCTTCGGTGAAAGCGGGCTAGAACATCCAATAGAACTCTGATCCAAGATAAATAACATATAACAAATGTCACATATTAGGAAGGAATTCCCTTTTCAATTTGAAATGTAAAACAAAAACAAAAACCTTCAATCTGTTACCTTCAGGTCATAGAATATGATGTCCCCCAGCGTCCGGTACACTCGGACATAGTACAGTGTCTCTTCATCAAACAGCAGAGGTGTCGGACATAGGGTCAGGGTTTTTAGGTAATAGTGTTCAGCCAGTTCATACTGGTCCAGACAGTGGTACAGAGAGGCCAGACGATGGTAAGCCACTCGCTCATTCAGACGCTCACCTGGATGAACAATCAAACACAAAGAAAGACACTTGTATTTAACTATAGCACATGACTTCAAACTGTCAGGGCTCTGTTCAGAGCAATAAAGAATATCGTGACATTTCATACTGATAATTTGATTTTTTAATAGATGTGGTCCACAAATTTAAAACAAACATAGAAAATTCTTTACGTTGGAGGTTTTCCATACCCAGTGTGATACTGATGTCTAGTGCAGTCTGCGCAAACTCCAAAGCTTCCTCATACAGCTTGAGACTGAGCATCAGTTCAGTCAGCTTATTACACAACCTGAGCCTGGAGTGCACGCTGCTGCTCTTCACTGCGATGGGAAGGGCACGGTCCTACATGGTGGAATACACAAATACACAGGACACCAAATAGGCTTAAAGGATAACTCCAGATTTATTACAATTTGGGTCTTATTTTCTTTTTAACCATCATTCCTAACAAAACAGTAACACTGTTATAGTACAACAAAGGCCTAAGGCTGTTTAATGGATAAAACATTTTTCACAAACATGGATGAATGGTTTAACCCCTGAAACCTGAGCAAATTTGCTTTATTTTTTGCAAAAACGCGGGAAGAAGGCAACAAGCAACTTAACAAGACATGGCCCAAAAATTAGCAAAAAATTTGCAAAAATTTACAAAAAAAATATTTGAAAATAAACATGAAAACAATTGTATGTATAAGTATATATACACTATGTGACATAATTCTTAATATATAATTATAAGAATTATGAATAAAATAATAATAATAATAATAATAATAATAATAATAATAATAATAATAATAATAATAATAATAATAATAATAATAATTCCCCCCAGCTAATTTTGTTGCTCAATATTATTTTCTCCCTTTTTTGGAAAGAAATCAAGCTATTTTTCTCTGGTTTCAGAGGTTTAAAAATTTGTAAAAGAAAACTGACGTGGATCCAGGTGTTAAAGGGTTAAACCTACATAAGAATTAACTGAAATTTATATAAAAGGTGCCGATGGATATAGGCGAATAGAAGCAAGAAGTGTAAGAAATACTAAGAACAATTTTGAAATGTTTGTATGAGCTCAGTGTTTCACTCTGACTGTACCCTGTAGAAGGTGATAGCCTTGTCTCGGTCCTGGTTGCTATTGAAGAAAATGTCTCCTGCAGCTTCCAGAAGCTTCAGAAGGAACTTGGTGTCTCCTGTACTCAGAGCAACATCCTGAGCTGCCTGACAATGACATCAATGAAAAAAAAGATTAGTTTACCTGACCAAGGTAACAAAACTGAAACCAACTGAGCAGCTGCTTAGGGCTTTATGGCCACAAAAGGGCACTAAAAATACACATTGTTATTTTAGTTAGAGCTGAAATATAGTGAATCAGTACTGTGAAATCACACTGAATTAAAGTTAGGGCGGCTCGGTGGCGTGGTGGTTAGCACTGATGCCTAACAGCAAGAGGGGCAAAGTTCGGATCTTGGGGTGCCCTTCTGTGGGGAGTTTGCATATTCTCTGCGTGGGTTCTCTCCGGGGTCTCTGGCTTCCTCCCACAGTCCAAAGACATGCATGTCAGGTTAATTGTTGACTCTAAATTGTTGTGGGTGTGCATGTGAGTGTGACTGGTTGTCTGTCTATATGTGTCGGCCCTGCGATAGTCTGGCAACCTGTCCAGGGTAAACCCCGCCTCTCGCCCAATGACAGCTGGGATTGGCTCCAGCCCTCCCGCGACCCTTACGAGGACAAGCGGTTACGGACAATGAATGAATGAATGAATGAATTTATGTTGACAACAGGAAGGGGTTTTGAGTAAATTAAAAGGGGATCCGAGAAAATAGAAGTAAAGGCTTGTCTTTAATGGATGGCTCTGTCTGCAGCTGAGTTCAATTTTAGAAATGTCAATATACTGGCACTTAATACAGATCATAATTGAGTTTCAAAAGTTTTGTAGATTGTGCTGCAACTAATAGACATGACACAAACTGCTCTCGGACCTGGACATAAAGGTCCACAAGTTCAGTCTGGTCCACTAGGTGGTAGATCTTCCCCGCCTGCAGCCAGCCATACGCCTCCTTCTCCCTGCAGCCCAGGTCAATGAAAATACCCAGACTGCTCTTGGTGTAGTCCAGAGCTGCCCTGTATGCCCTAAAAACATTCAAAAGCTTAGATGAGTCCTATTGCACTATACTTTAAACTCATCATCAACACCTTCAAACTAACAGGTCAGGTGTTTTTTTTGTTTTCAGATTGTCCGTAAGTACTTACATATTTGTCATTTGCATGAATGTGATATCTCTAATTTTGTCAAATTTGACCAAACATCCACTTTGAGTCAAGGACAAAGTAAGGTCACAGCAACCTCAACCTTTAAACACCAAATTCTAATCAGCTCATTGATGAGTCCAAGTGAATGTTTGTGTCAAATTTGGCAATATTACCTCAAGGTTTTCTTGAAATATCCCTTTCACAATAATGAAATGAATGCAAGGTCACCTTGACCTTGACCTTTGGCCACCAAAATTTAATCAGTTTATCCTTGAATCCAAGTGAACATTTGTACCAAATTTGAAAAAATCTCCTGAAGTTGTTCTTGAGATATTACGTTTACAATAATGACACAGACGAGGTGACGGTGACCTTAACCTACTACCACCAAAATCTTATCAGTTCATCCTTGAGTCCAGGTGGAATGTTGTGCTAAATTTAAAGACATTCCCTCTTGAGATGCATGTATGTACGAACAGACAAACTGAAAACAAACTGCCTCTGGCCTCAGCTTTCACCTACGCAGAAAAAAATGTCCTGTTTTTTTTTTTTTTTTTTGAATAGCAATCTTTGACAAGGGCAAATAAGACCATAATAAATGTTATATTGGAACTTTCTGAATCTTCACACACATACTCACACACGCACCTTTCTGTGCCCAGCGAGAGGTAGAGCTGGCTGATAGCTTCCAGTGCGTCACCCTCCTGTCCTCTGTCTCCTGTGTGTCTCAGCAGCTGGACCTGGTGCTGGCTGTAGATGATGCACTGGGCCTGGTCTGGACTCTCACAGCCATACAGATGGCACAGGTGTTGGGTTGCAGTCAGCTGGCCTGGCATTGAGTGATGAGCCCAGTTCAGTTTATTGAAAATAGCAAAAGATAGCTTGCAATGGAAAACACAACACGTGTGTGACTTACATACTTACAGTCTAACAGATTTGCGTTGATAGCCAGCAGCAGAGCCCACTCATAGCATCCTTTCCCATAGTCCAGCTGGTGCTGCTTCACATAATGCTGCCCCAGCTCCAGTAACACTGTGATGAAGTTCGCAATGTGACCTTCTTCATCCAGCTCAGAGAAGAGCTGCACGGCCTCAGTCAGGTGTCTCTGCGCTAGTCTTTTGGCTCCAGCCTTTAGACATAACAGCCCTTCATGAGAATGAAGAAGCACAAAGTCATCTGACAGAACTGAATTCCATTGGAAGAGTCATCTGTAAAAACCATGCAAACTATTTTACCGAGGTTAGCCTGAGCCACAGCCCAGTTTGGCATATCCTCATACTCTTGACAGATGTCCACAGCAGCCTCGTAACTCTCTGCTGCCCTCCGGATGTCACCCATACATCGGAGTGCCACACCACGCATGTTTAGGACCACACCTTTGTGTTAAATTAAACACATTTAGTTTAACAGTTATGAAACAGCCTGACTTCAAATCAACATTTGCCAACTTATCTCACACTGATAATTGTTTTGAATCAGTTATTACGTATTTAATACTGGCAATTCTTTTTTTCAGTTCAAACATAACCTGCCACCTCAGTCCGCCTTAGTAAAGATCAACACATGATAACACTTAAAATTTAGAGTCAAACAAACCATCATACTTCAGTTGAACACTAAACTAGGAAATAGCTCTGCAAATTACCATCAATGACTAAGGGCTAATTTTGATGTTCCACTTTCAACTTCAAAGTGAGTAGTTTAGATTACATGGTTGAGTCATAAAATTTCTTAAAATGTGTTTGATAATAATGATGGTCGTCCTGGAGGCTACATTCTAGCCAATTTCCAGTGCAGGAACCTTTTCGGTGCCATTTTTCCCCACAGTCTGTAATTCTGATTTTCTTGCCCTGATATTATTTCTCTTACCCTGACCAATATTACTCCTCATGGTTAAACCTCACCAACCCAACCAACGATGGCGACAAGTACTGGCCAAGACCTGGCCATGCCTTGCCAGGGAGGGTCTGATAACATCATTCTGCATGATAAACTGTTGTGTGCTTTCAGTTGGGAGAGTTGGAGCATATATTTAGCGAATTGGCTATCTGAAGCGGTGAGCATTTGTTTTTTTTGAATAACGGGCTGTCGTACAAATGAGCTTTTGGTCCAGTGGGACATTTTCCAAACTATTTGGGCTTTCAAATTATGAGTTGTTGGTTAAGTTAGCCGTGCACTCAGCAGCATTACAGCTTGGAGACAGTCTTGAGTTTTCAGTGCTCGTTTCCACCTGTGCATGTCTTTTATCATTCAACATAATGTTGCATAACTGTCAGATTCTTCATTTTAGACAAGCCCAAATCGAACTTGCCTAGTGTTTGACTTTGGTCCCTGTGGCTCCTTAGTCCCTATAAATATTTCCTTACACCAGAGCTTCTGAAACACTTTGTAACTGCTATTCTTCAAGACAATAAGCCATAGAAACTCACAGACCTTCCTGGGGGGTAGTGCAGTGTTCTGGCATGGAACCTAGGACAGCTTCCAGGATATCCAAAGCAACATCTGGCTGATTGTTGTCAATATGAAGCCATGCCAGCCAGATGAGGGCACTATTTCTTTCTGGAACAGAGACAGGGACTTGCAGTGCGGTTAGACTGTTGCTGATGAGAGTATGCATATGGCTGATGGCACGTCCAACCATTCTGTGCTTGCAAAAGAGTTGGCAAAGGCAAAGAGTAAGCTGGTGGCTCAGAACATGGTACTGATCATTTCTTTCTCCTTGGACTTTGCTTGAGGAAAGGGCTTGGTATAAACATGGAGCAACTTGAGGTGGGATGGAGGTCTCCTGTTGTGAGATACCAGACAGTCTACTGACATTGTCCAAAACTAGAACCATGCTTCTAAGGCAGTCCGTCAGTGTAGCAGAGGGCTGCAGAGAAGCTCTCCTGGCTGAACTGACACTGAGGTGGGGAAGTGCGAGTTCACTGTACAGCCTTCCAAGAGTCAGGTATTCATGACTGGGAGAGATGCCCCATGTGCTTTGAGCTTCAGCACAAAGAACAAGTAGTCTCTCAAGATAAGGAACAGCTTTCACCCCTTCAGAATGATTCCAGTGGTGCTTCGCCAATAGATGACAAGCTCGGGCCTCTGCCATTTTGTTCTGAGAGAGAACAGCTTTCTTTAGGATGTATTTAAGAGCAGAGTTATCCTCTAAGTATTCCAGACAGTATGGGATTCCCAATAGCAAGGCAACAAGTCGCTCTGTCAGGGCAAAGAAACTTTCGGTATTCTTCTGCAAAAGGTATATGCTGACCAGGTTGGAGTAGATGCTGGCCAGTAGTCTGAGGTCCGTGAAGCCGTCTCGCGGCACACTGAGGGCTTCCTCAAAGTAAACCCGGGCCTGGCTGAACTTTAACCTCCCAGCACAGAGCTTACCCAACAGAAAGCACAAACGAGTTTGTGACCAAAAGTGTCGCTTCTTCCTGGCTGTTTCCCTAGCAACGCCCAGGAAGGCAATCAGCTCG
Organism: Plectropomus leopardus; assembly: GCF_026936395.1. Classification (NCBI taxonomy): domain Eukaryota; kingdom Metazoa; phylum Chordata; class Actinopteri; order Perciformes; family Serranidae; genus Plectropomus; species Plectropomus leopardus. The sequence goes on along the minus strand of NC_142198.1, from coordinate 3,609,752 downwards.
TCCTCGTCCGAGTGACCCGTGAAGGTGGAGGAGGCAAGGAGTTCAGAACTTAGCTTATAGAGAATGCCAAACTCTTTTTTGTAGTCTTGTCCGTCCAAAAAAGAGAAGAGGGGAATGAAGTTCTCAGTGTTGTTGTTTCCTTCTACAACTGGATAAACAGTAAAACATGGAGGGCTTGTGGTTTTTTCCTCTGTAGCCAGGACAGAATCCTCTAAAGTCCCATTCATGGTCATCGCTGAATCTGGCAGTGAGTCTCTGCCTTTATCAAGAATACTCTGAATATTTCTCTTCAGGTCAGTCTGCTGCTGGGTATTAACTTTACTTGAAGAGCTGGCTGCAAAAGAGTAATGAGAGGAAAAAACTAGGTTTAAAATATGTAGGAGATATTTAACGAAAAAAACACAATGGCGTGACATTTACTCAAAGTGGCAGTACTTACGTGATGTTTTTTTCTCAGAGTCTTTGTAACTGATCATATCTGGGAATGAACACAAAGTACAAGAAAGGAAATAAGAAAACAACCTAAAACCTCAACAACTGGTAAAACATGTCAAAGTCAGTCCTTAGGGCCCTTTCATAGTTTCCTCGTTTGGTCCAGACTTTCAAACATTTCAGTTTGTTCCAAATCCAGATTACAGGGGTGAAACCTCCCCTGGACCGTGGTCTAGACCAAACAGCGGAACCTTGGTCCAAGAAACAGAGGTAGTTTTTGTCCAGACCAAACTGAACCAAAGTCTGGTTAATTTCTATTGTGAAAACATTTTTTGGATGGGTTACACCAAGGTACTATTGTGCCTACATACAGAGCTGCTAGCATGGCTATGGACCCTTTTAGGCTCATTTATGCTCAAAGTTAGATTTGTAGACAGACACTCTCCATTCATTTCAAGCATATTTGTGCATGTTTTCTGAAAACTACCACCAAAATTTACAAGGGCATTGGGCATAGTTCAAGTGAGATTCGATCGTAAGAGAAAACAAACAACTTTTAACAACATTAAAAGGTACATTATTACGACCTCTTCCATCGTAACCTGGTTTGTTTTTGTCAGAATCTTTTGATTAGCCCTCCTGTGCCATTTATTGGCTACTTACACCAACATAAATGACACATAGAAGTATGAGGGCAGTAACGTTTATAACATTTGACACTGACCTAACAATTTTTGTATGTTAGGGGACTACGTCTAAATGAGCCTTAAATCTTGTACAGTCATTTGAAACTGTTTCGAGGGAAAAAACATGAAATGCCATCTTGCAAATAGGAGTGTCAGGCCAGATTGTGCTTGTATGGGTTGTTTAAAGGCAATGAAAATATATTTTGCCATCAAGCTTTAATACCTTGTTGGATATTTTGCAAACAACACAAATCTGTATATAGTAAATCAGTGTGACCTTTCTGTCTCACCCAGTTTGTAGTTCTGACCAATATCATTTTGAGATTTCTTTTTCAGTGAGGCAGTTGTTTCCTTTATGACTTTGTCCTCTTGCTGACTGAAGAACGTCCCTTCCTCTCCGTCCAAAAAAATATCGTTTGAGCTAGAAGTTGGACAAGGACAGAACAAGACACAGTGTTATTATATATTGTTTTTTTTTAAATAAAATTTGTGTTTTGTTAAAATGGCTAACAAAATAGTATTGAGGATGTGCTCACGCATAGATGTCAGAGGACGGTTTCACCAGGCTTGTCTTGACCAGACCCACTTCTCCCGTCGCCTCCTTCCTCCCTGTAAACCAATCAAAACAAGACACCAGGAGTCCCACAACGATGATGCAATCACCAGGTGCCAAGCTCAGCTCATCTGGGCCATCAGCATCGTACTCCTCTGTGGCCAGACAAGTTCCTCTGGCTAAGAAAAGGAGGAAAATACAGTGAGACCAGGTATAACTTTCAGTATCACTGTTTGGTTGTCCTCTAAAGAGTAAGATATTAAAGCAGTTAAAAAGCCGAATTAAAGTGTCAATTTAAATATAAGCCTTCAATATGAATTGATTTCTCTTATTTTTGTATCTACAGATTTTCCTGCACTTACCAAACTCCAGAGGGAATTCACAGGCAGGTTTCCCATCACCAACTAAAATGCTTTCTGCGCAGGATTTGAGAAACCATCTATGGACAGATGGGATCAGGTGACCACAGAGAACAACAATTAATATCTTTTACTGTATCGTAACAGTGAAAACCACTCACAATCCCTTATATGAGACTAACTGTGTGTGTTAACCATTTGAAACCTGGACAATTTGGCCTGATTTCTTTCAAAAATATCAGAAGAATGCAATTAGCAACTTGGGAAAAGATGACCCTAAAATTTGCAGGAAATTTATAACTACTACTAGAACTAGAAAAATAGCAAAATGAACGCAGAATCAACCAAAGAAAAAACAACTGGAAAGGAGAAATAATAATAAAAAACAAGAAAATCAAGGAACTGACCTGGAAAAAAGTGCTTAAAAAATAAAATAATTTTGTAAAATTGTTTTAAATATACAATTATGATAATTAGATAAATAATTTTCTGACATTTTTCCCTTGCTTCATTTTTCTTTCTAAATCCACAAATTTCTTGCCATATAACATGCAGGATTTTTGATGCCAAGTTGCTTTTGCCTTTTTTCCCCCCATGTTTTCGAGAGAAATCGAACTGATTTCTCAAAGTTCTCAAGACTTAAATGCTTGTAAAACGTGTGGGATCTCACTGATAAAAAGGGACGACTGGCTCCAGAACAGGTTTGGGTGCTGTCCCTCGGGCTCCATCAGCCAGGCAGAGGACTGTCCACCCTGAGCCCAGGAAGGGAGGCTCAAACTGGGCTATGTCTCCCTGCTCTAGGTACAGGTCACCTCCAGATGTGGAGCTGTCAAACATCTGGTTGGTACTACAGCTAGCAAACAATGAACCTGAGGACACACAGAAAGAGTTGTGCATGTGAAATGAAAAAAAAAATTAATCTTTATTAATTTTTTAACACCTCAAAAGGATAAATAAAATGATGATAAAGTTCGGACTTATTGTTCAGTTGCACATTATTTTATTGGATTATTATGAGGTTATAAAGTACTTTTTTTGGGCAATAAGCATATGATCTACGAGCTTTTGTACCTTCCTGCATGAGGATGCCTTTGTAGATCAGGTTACGAGTGTCCTCCTGAATTGAGACCTCGATTGCGACGTGGTCCTCCAAAGAACTGAGCCAAAACTTCTGGTCTAACAACAGATTCTCCATACAGCGACCCAGGAAACCTGTAGGAGAACAAATGTGGCATCATATTTACAAGCAGCAACAATAGATTTCTTAGCAGTGCAATATAGCAGCACAATTCCAAATCTACCTAGTGTGTAATATGTGGTGAACTTCCAGATTTCCTCAAAAGTTTTGAATTTCACAAAAATCACTTTTTCTTCACTGTTGATGGAGATGAGATGTGTGGACAGCTCCTACAGACAGAGGGGAAAAAAAGTTTAATTAAATGATAAACTTTTTATGAAGAAATTTGAGTTGTTTTTTTTTTTTTAATTGACATGTTTCCATTAGGCATATTTTATATTTGCAGTTTCAATTTTAGAGTTAATGGAAACTTTCCTGCTATTGGGTGAAGTATTCTTTTAATGTTTTAGCTGCTTAAATTCTGTCCACTAAAGAATGGCAAAGCAGGCAGACAGACAGCCTTTACAATTTGATTCATTCATCATTTATAGAGGAAGTGGAATTTTGTACAGCTAAATTGCTTGGAGCTGAATATAGGTCTGGTAGCCAGGAATGTGTGTGCATGTGTGTGTGTGTGTGTGTGTGTGTGTGTGTGTGTGTGTGTGTGTGTGTGTGTGTGTGCATGTTTATGTCATGAGCTGTACCGTGAACAGAGCGTTGACCTCGGTGCTGTCAGCTTGTAGAATGCGCAGTTTCCCTCTCAGCATTTCCTGCAACTCCTCGTCTGCAGGAAGACGCTCAGGACCCCTGACCACATCCAGCAGCACTGGCAGAGCTGAACACACAACAAACCGTCACTGTGCCGCATGTTCCACACACTACACATCCTGATCACACATATTTAATAACCACATTCAAGGGATGTTAGGGATGTTATCGAAAACACTTGATAACATTACATTGTAAGCAATGGTGTCAATGTAACAACAGCAGCAACTGGGGATTTAGGAAGTTATTGGGTGCAATGACGAGAGCAGGAAGTTTATCTTAACATACACCAATTTAATTTCAAATTTCTTACTTTTAATTTTAGTTAACTTGCAGTCTAATAAAGATTGATTTTTTTCTTCCAAAACAGGGTCAGCTGTAATAGCCTATATCTCCATGTGCACAGTAATTTGCTATTTCCTTACCTAAAAGGTAGTTTATGAACACTTGTTAAGGTTCATTAAAAAAGAATAAGCTGAGATGTTTCTGTTGTGGTGGTAAAAAATGACTTAAAATGGAAAAAGACTGAAAATGACTATAAAAAGTCGCAAACAGCTGAAAGGAGACTCACAATGACGACAAAAAGGAAGGAAAACAAATTACAGTGATACACAAAATGACTTAAAAGAGCCATAGAGCAACTAAAATATAATTCAAAATGACCACAAATGGACAGTAACAGACATGCAAAACAAGAACAAAAACACTAAAAGTAAAGAAAAAGACTTAAAGTGACTTAAAAATGACAGAAAGCAATAACTTAAGAGACTCAAAATGAACATACGGAGACCTAAAATGACTTCAGAGAGATGAAGAGCAACAATAAAGAGACTCAAAATGAACACAGAGACTTGAAATGACTTCAAAGAGATGGAAAGCAACAACAAAGAGACTCAAAATGATCACAAAAAACTTAACGTAACTACAAAGAAAAGGAAAGTTACATCAAAGAGACATAAAATGAACACAAAGAGACTTGAAATGGTTTCAAAGAGACAGAAGGCAAAGAGACTCAAAATTTTAAAAATACTTAAAAAACTTCAAAGTGAAGCAACTACAAAGAGACTCAGAATAACTTCAAAGAGACAACAAATGACTTCAAGGACATGAAAAGCAACAAAGAGACTCAAAATGACTACAAAGAGACACAAATTACTTCAAAAAGATGGAAAGCAACAACATAGAGACTCAAAATGACCACAAAGGGGGGCAAAACAACCACTGGGACAAAAAAGAGACACAAAGCCACAGAGATATGCTTAACAACTACAAAGAAACACAAAAACAAAGAACCAAAAAAAGAGGCTAAACAGCTGTGTTTGTCTTGCTTCTATGTAGGTAGTGAGAGAGGTAGTGGGGCCTTTTTCATGCCTGTGCCCAGGGGCCAATTGCTTTATAATTCATCCATGCACTCAAACTATTACAATACATGGCACTGAGCTTCCTCTGTTACCTATGAAGTGATTTGAGTCAATAATAATAAATGTGTGACTGAGTCACAGATTAATAAGTGACTTGAGAGCAACTCACAGGTTCAAGGTATAAACCACTTCATATTCGCCCACATGACTCTCAGCTGAGGTCACTTCAGTTTTACAGGTCAGGTGTTCTCTTAAGACTCATACAGGCTGACGGTTTTACTAAAAGCAATATTTTAAATGGCATTGATCTGCTTTATTTAAGTTCCTCTCCAACATACTAGCAAAGTGCTAGTAGCATGACCTCAGTAGCCTCTTGTGTGTTTTAAAAAAGATGCAAAAAGTTTAAATATTAAGTAATAACATTGTGAGAACACAGCAGGGCTGTAATCACCTATTGAACACTGGGAACAAGATTTCCCTAGAATCCCTAGACACCTAGGAGATAAACCGACCATTTTTGAGCTTTTCTTTTTTAAACAAAATTATTAGATCAGTGATTCTAAAAGTGCACATACTGCAATTTTATTTTATCTTTCTGACACCGTATACTATGACATTTTAATGACATAAAAAACTATTATATTTGTAATTACTTTTTTAATATTTTAACACTTAACAAAAACTACAATGTAAAATCTGACAAGTTGATCTTACTTAAAATAATCTTGGAAACCAATGGCCTGAGAAAAAAAGAAAAGTAAATATAACTATTACTTTTAACTTATGTTTAATTTATATCTAACATTAAGTTTACTTAAAATGTTTATTAACTTAATTTTATTTAGTTTTTGCAACTTAAAAATGGCATTTCAATTACCTTGCTCTTTCTAAGTGTTAACAACTTCACTAAACCAAGTTAGTCTGACTTAAGTTGATCATGACAGAGAGGATTTTGCCACTGATGAATTTAGGAGACCAGCGAGTTGTGTTTTGTTAAAATGTTTATGAAAATACAAACATGTTTAACTAGTTTGCAATCAGCAGAATGCAGATATATAGCACAGTAAATTTTAGTAAAGTTTATTGAACTTGCTAAAACTTAAAAAGATTGATTTAATTAAACTTGTCATTTTAAAGTTAAAACAACTTAACAAAATTAAGTACATATAACTAAATAAAATATATACCTAAATTAAGTAAGTAAACTTAATTAGATATAAAGTAAACATAAATTAAGACTTATAGTTATATTTGTGTACATTTTTACAGAAATCAGTTTCAGAGATTCTTGTCAGATTTTATAGTGTATAACAGCTGACAGTAATGTAGCCTTCAAAACACTGATATTATATTTTTACACTTTTTAAGACATAAATGTAATGAAATATTGAGACAGCACAGTGTTTGATACTGATTGTAAACCCACAGCAACTGAGCAATGGCTTTGTTGGGGTACAGAAACGGCACTTGGACAAACCACACACTGCAATACTAAATTTATTATGATAACAGGCCTACGTCTAAAAATAAAGACACAACAATAAAAATGGCTTATCAGAAGCACCACGTTACCTGTTGGGAAGCTTTCCTCACATGTCGATACAGTTCCCTTCAGACTTGCGGTGTCTCTGGACAAACCATGCACTGTCAAACACACAAAGACGCAAGTGTAACCAAAGTTATCTTAAGGACAGAACTCATATGGCTGCTGTGTCTTTTCAAATGGAAATTGGCAAATTAATAAAACAAGTCCCCAAATCGACACAGAATAGCAATAATGAACACACACTATAGACTGCATGTACAGTGAACAATATTTAGTGTTTGCAACATGAAAACGGATCACAGCAACCAGGTGTTACTATCACTTTTAAAGTAATCTAATAACTTTCCACTAATTTATACATCAATAAAAGTATCATTTAGGTACTCTAATTGTTTTTTTTGAGGAGATAATCACAGATAAAATATTAGATTGATTGTGTATTGGTACTTTAATAAGTCTTACAACATGCTCAGAGGGAGTCTTTCAAGAAAGTAAAGTCATAGTCAAGTCTATTTTAATTTGTAACTGAAATTATTATTATTATTATTATTATTTAATTGAGGTGGAAATTCAGTAATGGGCATTTCTATTTTGGGGTCCATTTAAAATTATGTTACTCATATAAATTAAAGAAAGAAAATCACAAAGCGCTAGAGATAATTGTAATCAATTGATCGATAATGATATTATTATAATGATAATAATAATGATGATGATAATAATAATATAGGCTAACGCCAATTCTAATTTTGGGATATACAATTCAAAAGTTAGTCTCCATGACGACATATTGCTCTTGCTCTGAGGTGCCTATTGTAAAAGAAGTCCAGATACCCATTCTGCCGGGTCGGTTTGGTGCCTCCCGGAGCTGCTGGCCGTCTGCGGAGATCCTCCTCCGGTACTTGCGCTCCGACCTGGCTGACATGTCCACTCCGACCGTCCAGTGTCCCCCAGTGATCAGTCAACACCTCACCATCACATGCTTCTACCAGCAAAACTTCTGTCCAACTACAAGAGACAGGAGTGTCTCTGTAACCACAGTCCCTGTCCCGGTGTTTCCTTTCAAAATAAAAGTGCCACTGACAAAAAAAAGGTAAGAAAAAAGTGACCTTAACTGACCTCTAACCAAGTGGTTTGCACTCTTTTACTGTTTAAAAATGAATGCACACTGATGTCAAAATGAAAATATCTCCCATTAGTTCATTGCATTATTGAATTAATGAAATTCATATTTGATACAATATTATTTAATAATACTGAATATAATCAAAAAGATCGGCATAATAATAATAATAATAATAATAATAATAATAATAATAATAATAATAATAATAATAATAATAATAATAATAATAATAACAACAACAACAATAATAATAATAGGGTGTTTATACCTTCTTTTGGGAAATATAATCTAAAGTAAATAACTGAACAGTTAACTGATTGACTCAGTATTTGAAATTGCATAAACATTATTATTTTTAGTTTATGTATTTATTCATTTTATTTATTTATTTTTTTTTTTAACTTATTTTTAGTTTTATTTATCTATTTAATATTTATTTTGTTTGTTTAGCTTATTCATTTTAAAATACCTCTGTATGAATATGTGTTATTTGTATTTTTCATTTTGAGGAAGCTGTCAGATGACTCCCATTATATTGCTATTTCTACCTGGTGTGAATTACTTATTTATTTGCATTTTTATATATTTTTTAATATATTGTCGTATGTATTATTATTATTTGTCTAACGCATTTATTGGGGGTTTGCACTTGTGGGAATTAGCTAGCATTTGGCATTTATTGTTTTTTATCCACTTTTTTGGTCATTAATTTACATATTACATATTTATGTACTACAAATCTTATTCAATAACAATTAAAAATGAAAAACATCATTCTCTTATTTTGAAGTTACACTCACCGTATTTCCTGTATGTCCACTCTTTACTTGACTTAAACTCTTAACTGTCATGTGTACTGCACTGCCAGGCCTAAACCCTTGTTATTACTGGTAGTTTTTATTTATTTCCACACAATAGGTGGTATATTTGACTATCCATTTAAGTAACAAGCTAAATTTTTTGAAAACTTTTTAATAATTCAAATAGAACAAACTTCCTACAAGCCCTCCCCAAAATTCAAGTGTGTAGTTTTCAGGTTAATAATCACTCACTGAACAAATAAAGCTCCATGCATTACCAAATCACTAAATGGGACAGAGGCTGACATTTGTGCTGTTATTGACCAGCTAGATATGTTTCCTGAATATAACCAAAGAACTTGTACTCTTTCTCTATCTTAGATGTTTCCCTCAAAGCTTTCCTGTGTGTTTGCTTCTGTGTGTGAGTGTGATAGTGTGAGTTTCACTCAAACCTCCCAGGAACAGACTCAGCATTTCCTTTCCTCTGTCAGTTCCTCTGTCAGCTCAGAGTTTCAGCTGAGCAGCAGCAGCAGTGTTGTTCTGAAATCTAACAGCAGTTAACAGACGATCAGAGAGGGAATCACGAGACACATGTTGCCTCAGCACTTCAGTAACACACATTCTGCAAGTCTGGTGTCATACACTCATTTTATTACACTTTTACTCCACACACAGTAGCTGTCAGATGACTAAGAGGTGTAAAGTGCAAGAGTTTTTTTTTTATTGATATGTGATTGTGAAACCCTAAAAGCACTGGTGCCCCCCGAAAATGTTCATAACGGTGGCCAGAAGGGGGGCCACTGAAAATCTGTGGCACCAAAACCAAAACCAAAAGCCATAACTGAATTTCAGAAATTTGATTATTTTGCTTCAGGCTAGTAGAAAACTATGTCAATTTAGAGAGTTAAGGAAGCTCTTAGTCATATACTTTGGTTTCTCAAACCCCCTTTCCATCAAATTTGACATGTGTATACAGGTTTTTAAAATATGGGTAACCCCACTAAAAATATATTTTTGTTTAATTCACCAAAAATCTTTAAAGAAAAAAAAATCCCTTTGAGGGTACTTACCAAAATGTACTTAGATTCCGACATTTTAATAAAAACACAGGCTATTTTTCCAACTCAATGCATTTTTAATGATAGCAGTTGTAAAGTAGGTACTCTGTTTCTACTCAGTATTAATTAATAACAACTGCTAATATTTCTACGTTTTTTGTAATTTTTAATTTAAGTTTCTTAAACAGTTTTGCGGGGTAAATAAGGTGCCACAGTGCATAAAAATCATCAAAACAGAGCTTGTTGATTAAAAAGGGGGACAAAAGTCCGGGCTAAGCCCCGAATGTCCATAAATCCTAGACACGCCCCTGGTCATCGCTACCCCTTTCCACCAGTAGGTGGCGGTAATGAGTTATAATGTAGTTTGCTAACCGCCATATCGCTTCAAGAAGAAGTAAGAAGAGGACGCAGCAGCAGAAGAAGGAGAAACCAAAACATTGGCCAGTTAGCTTAACTCTTCGGAAAATAGCTCTCTAGCTAAGCTAACCTATGAGTCGCAAAAGAAACCAGACTTTCGCTGAAACGAGCCTGTCTCCTGAACTCCACGGCGCCTTCATGGAGCCTCCCGGGTCAGCGAACCGAGCCGACGGTGATTTCCTGGAGCTGGAGCCCGACGAGGAGCTGCTGTGCTCGGTCAGCGACATCACGGAGCACCTCGGCAGAAACATCACCGTGGTGCTGGAGACAGCGCTGTCTGAGATCCGCAAAATGGTCAGCATCAGGATACGAGTCCTGAAAATGGAGCTGCGCGAGAAAAGCGAAGAAATTGAGGAGTTAAAGGCGAGACTGGATATAGTCCAGAGGGATGGCAGGGAACCTTTTCCCTCCATGGAGCCGTCTGCTGATGCTGCCTACAAGAAACACGACTTCACTTCCACCAATAAACACAACAGTGTGGACCCCAGGAGAGCCACGACTGTCATGCCAACTGTAAAGAAGGAGAATACAGCGGAGGGTAAGTATCAGAGAGGGTGGTATTTTGGCTGAAAGTATACAATGGATAAAACCTGAATATAGTACTTGTGTCATCCTGCTGTGCTGAATTAAAGGTTAACATTGAGAAGAAGAAAGCTTTATACTGCTGCTGAAGAACTGTTAGGGAATCAAATACAAGACAGAGAGAATACAGGGAACAGGGCACACAGATTATAGGAAACAGGACACAAGACACAGAATGTAGGGAATCAGATACGGGACACACAGAATACAGGGAACAGGACAAAGAAAACATAGGGGACCAGACATGGGACAGAGAGAATACAAGGAACAAGACACAGATAATACAGGGAATAGGACACAAGACACACATAATATAGGGAACTGGGCATGGGTCAGAGAAAATATAGGGAACCAAACTCAGAGCACAGACAATATAGAGACCAGGACACAGACAAAAGAGGGAACTAGACACAGGACGCAGAGAGTATAGGTACAAGGTAGATTTATTTGCCATTTTCCTTAAACTATGTTTAAGAAGAGATAAAATTACAGTTGATCCTAAATCCTGCTACATCTTTTGGAGTTGAGGAGTGTCACAGCCTGGGGAAAGAAGCTGCTCTGTAGTCTGGTGGTTCAGCAGTGGATACTTGTGTATCTTTTTCCAGATGGCAGCAGCGTGAACAGACTGTAGCTGGGGTGGCTGCTGTCTTTCAGCATCCTCTGGGCTCTGTGCAGACACCTCACTTCACAGAGGTCACTGATGCTCTGTAGATGGGAACCAATGATGTTCTGGGCAGGGAACAAGATAGGATAGGACATAGAGTGCACAGGACACTGAAGGATAAGGAACCAGACAAACGACACTCTTAATATAGGGAACAGGACACAGAGAATATATCGATCCAGACACACTAAAGGGTGCATGTAGTTGCAGAAAGGCACAGGGACACTAATCAAGAATATCTTGTCTGATCCTGATAATAGAGCCAGAGATTGTCATAAATGATGGTTCCTAAAAGACCTATGTGACTTAATTAAAAAAAAAAAAAAAAGTTATTTACTCCCTTCTGGTTTTAACCCCTCAATAGATGCTATTTGCGACCATCTGATGAAAGACAAGAACTCGAGGGGGTGTGCTGAAATGGACAGAGACCAGAGTAGTCAAGCCAGCGGCTGCAGGGAGGCTCACCAAGACCCGCACGCACCCAACCTTCAGCCAAACAACAGCATGGCTGTAGACTCCAAGTCCACCACAGATGACCTCTTCAGTATGATCCCCTCTGGCGGGAAGCAGATGTACGTCTATGAAATAGTAGTACCAGTGGAGTATTCCTCAGACCTGAAAGGTAAACGGGCACAGAGTTGTTGGGACACCTCTAAAGACATGGACTTCGTATACCTATGGAAGACCATGGCAGCAAACAAAATGTATTAAAAAAATGGGAATGATAAAAATGAAAGATACTCTATTATTATTATTATTATTATTATCAATTCAAAATAAGAAAATTCTGAGTTATAATTATCATATTGTTAGATCATTTTTTATTTTTTCTGTCATGGTAAAGATATATGTCACCATAATATTTTATTGGCTTGGTTTCTTTCACAACCATGGGGAAAAGAAAATGAGCTGCAAACATAAAAAATGTAGTTTTTCCCCAGATTTTATGAAATAATTTCCTAAATCCACTGCTTTCTTGCATTTAATTTAATGATTCCCACCAAGTCTCTCATTGCTGTTTTCCCCTTGTTTTTGAAAGAAATTGCATTAAAACAGACTAACTCAGGATATTGATATTGTAGCATGAAATTTTAGATCCCAGGTGAAAAAAAAAATATCCACATTAACCACAACTACAAACTTTATGGGTTAAATGATGACTTACTTATATTTTTGACATAAATATTTCTCTGTAGTTATCCTATAATTTAGTCTTTTCTATTTTTTTTAACATACTGTGTTTACTCTTCTTTACTCTCTTTTGCACTCCTTTATCATTGCTAATTTTTCATCATTTTGTAGTGGAAGTGGCCAATAAGAAAAGAGCATCTTATAGAACTGACAAAAAATGAACAGTAAATTCACACAGTACAACTTTCCTCTGAAGATGAAGGTTTTATGTGCTCGTATTTTTCCCAGTCGTGAAGGACCCCGAGTGTGAGAGCAACCCAATCGCTGAGACAGAGGATGATGATGATGATGATGATGATGATGATGATGAGTTGTCAAGGACCGGACTGGAGCAGGACCAGGACCCGCTCTCACACGTCCAGCCCTCTGAGTTCTCCACGGAGCCCCAGAGTTCTCCAGGGGAGGGAGGGAGTCCGCCGGAGGGCAGCACAGACAGGCCTGTGGCAGGTGGGTAAGACTGGCGAGAAGGGAAAGGGATGATTCCAAAAAATACAAAAACAGAACTGAAAGTGTAATAAACTTAAAGGATAGATTAATAAATGTGAGTGTAAGCTTAACATCTTAAAAGTAGAGAGTGTTTGTTTTTTTGTGTATGGTTATAATAGTTTTTGTTGTTAATCTATTTTACTGTCTGCGCTTTTTCATTACTTTGGTCAACAAGTTAACCTAACAATTTCTCACACTATCATTAATTCTCATTGTTTCACATACTGTATATTCCCTTCATATGTTGTTTCAGAACTAAAAACCAACCATCCTTATTCAGGATCAACAGATCATCAGCCGATATTTGGTGTTTTGCCTATGTCCTGTATCTAGGTTTAATTTTACTGATTGCCAATAAAAATAATGAATGAAAAAGTGTGTGTAATTACACTCAGCCAGTACCAGGGAAGGCGGTCTGCAATACATGCAAAGAAAGTGTCAGCATGGGAAGAACTTTTACTTTGTAAAAGCTCAGGTAGATTTTTTCATTTAGTCATTTTTTTATTTAAATTTTCACAGAACTCTAATAAAAAAGTTGCAGGGAACTTGTATATGATGAAAGTTTCAGTTTTGATCAGGCACAAGGCAAAATTGCATTCAAAAACCTGAAATTGGCTCGATTTCTTTCAAAAACATTGAAAGTAGGCAATGAGCAACTTCTAAAATTTGACCAAAAAAATATGAACCAAACCTTGAGATGACCTGATTAAATGCTAAAATGAAATAGAAATTATATAAATAATAATAACTTCTGCTAATTTTATATTAGCTATTTCTATTTTATCCATTTTTACTTAAATTTGCTGAATGCATGTAAACAAAGTTTTGTTTTTTTTTGTTATTTTCCCAATTCTAAATTTGGACACAAGTATTTTCATTTTTAGTGTAAATGCAAATCAGTTCCATATATTGGTTTTCAGTCTCATTAAGAACTAATAATCTGTATCAGTATCGGCCCAGAAAAACCAATACTGGTCCACCTCTAATCCTCATAAATCTCTTTAAATATGCCAACATTGTGATTTAGGAAATTCTGTTTTTAGAAAACTAATTCTGTTTCTGTTTCAAGAAACTGTGTATTTATGCAAGATAGTTTTAATGACAAATAGTCCAATTTTAAAAAGCATTACAGAACTCCTCTCTAGTATAGCCTGCTTTATTTACACCTGTGTTTACTGGGGGTTCCTGTTGTATTTGTAAAAAAAAAAAAAAATCAAAATATATTGATTATTATTTTTTGATTATGAATTATTAAATAATATTACTAATTATTAATTGATTGGGTAATTATTAATTTTGTGGAATTTAATGCACAATACATAACTGATTTGTTGACATGTAATAGTGTTTTTTGTGTTATTTTGTTGTTGTTTCAGACCATCAGCTTCCGGTCCGCACCTACCTCTGCGCTCTGTGTGGAACCTTCTGCCCTGACTCCGTGTTCCTAGAGGAACATGTCAAAATGATACACTCAGACTCTGCGGGACACATGGAAGAAGTTTTCCTTCAATCAAACAAGTCCTCAGCCAATGATGTGACGTTAGTTTTGCCACAGATCCCGCCCCCGACCAACCATACAGACAGTGCTTCGTTGGTAAGTGTTAAAGATATTGACGTTATTACTTAAGTTCGTGTTTTTCTGTTTAAGTAAACACAAAATACTTCAACGTAGTAAAACTACAGAAGCTCAGTGCTGCCGAGCCAGAAAAACAAAAGTGATGTGAAGTGTCAGGTAATGTGAAAAGTTAATCATTTTAACAAGATGTTTTTCACATTTTCAGGAGATGTATTTAAGTTATAACAAAAAATGTTCACGTTATTAGGTGATCCAAAAATTTTTTTCCAGGTGTGGCAGCAATATACTTCCGTACTAAGTTACTTTATCTGTTATAAGCAAAATAAACCAAAATGCGTATTTGCTGAATTTTATATATATATATATATATATATATGTATATATATATATATATATAAAATCATCGGCATCCAGTAAAACTAATTACGTACAGCTACTTGTGATGAATGTACTAGCCACTTAATTTTTTCACAAAAAGGTGCTGTTTTTCTGTCAGAAAGAAAAACCTGTCATTTTGGTTTGAATCAGAATTAATGCCAAATTTGGATGAAAGAGCTCATACAAATATTCTCAGCTAAATATAAATAAAGTCAGAACCCCAGTTATTGTCTGTGGAGCTGCTCCAGGTGTTGCACGGATTGGACAGTCGAGGACAGAGTGGTGCACGTTCACACATCAGACGGACACGTTCTCTCTCATTCTTTTCAGAAAAGACCAAGAGGAATAAAGCGGAAGAGGAAAGCTGGGGCTCATCCTCCAAGGAATTCAAGTAAACCTTTTTAATCTGATTTTTACATACTTTTGAAAATATTGTGTGTGCTGAGAAAAACTCATAAACATTTTGGGAAATACACATATACGTGTTTTCCTCAGTGTCATCTCTGTGTGTCAATTCTGAGTTTCTGAAAGTTACATTTTCAGGCAAGTTTAATCTTACTGCTCAGTCCTTGTTTATATGTATATGCATATATGCATATGTGTGTGTGTGTGTGTGTGTGTGTGTGTTTGTGTATATATATATGCTTCAATGTATTGAATAGTTGATTGTCAATTGTTGTATGCCACCATAGAGTTCGTCAGCCTGTTGGTGAGCATTATGTGTATATATATATATATATATATATATATATAACAATATAGGTGTGGTTTCATCTTTTCAAACATTTTGACCCGACGAAGATCCAAGCAGGACCAAAATGTTGTCTTTAATAAACTTGTGTGGCGTGGAGTTAAGTGTGCAGGCATTACTTTTTTCCTCATGTATGTTGTTTTTTGATAGCATTACACCTACATGATGTGCATATAACTACCCTCTCTCAACAATGTACAGATTGGTGCCATTACTGTGACTTTTACCTGTCAGGTTCCTCGGTTGATTTCCATAATAAACTTGGACAGAAAAGAAGTTACATAAATGCAATTTCTGTACTTTGCTCTTAGAGGGTTAATTGCAAGGGGGGCCTGTAAATTAATGACTGGCGCTTTTCATTTTCAGTAGACCCACTGAAGCGAGCTGCCTCCCCCTCTTCTCTCTCCATCCAGCACACTCCAGCAACAACTCTCACCCCCTCCGCACCCAAGATTTTCAAAGAAATTTGCAGCATACTCCATCTGTCCTCCGGTGGGAAAAAGAAAAGGTATGATGTGTCTGTTTGTGCCACATGGCAAAGCGCTAGCCATTTAGAGGTGATGAAGTTTTACTTTTGTGATGTGAATGTTTTGCTTTGTATTCCATAATACCTCTGCTCGGGGGATAGCCGGGGCCGAAGACATTATGTTTTCAGGTTGTCCGCCCATTACGTCCCATTCTCATGAACGCGATACTTCAAGAATATCTTAACCGAATTTCTTCAAATTCAGCACAGATGTCCACTTGGACTCAAAGATGAATTGATACAGTTTTGGTGATCATAGGTTAAAGGTCAAGGTCGCTTATCCCATGAAAGTGATATCTCCAGATTGCTTTGAGGGAATCCCTTAAAATTAGACACCGATGGCCACTTTGATCCATCCTCCATGCGGTACAATATCCCAATGTGAGCGTTTCAGAAGTGGAGCGACCTTTCGGCTGATACTGTAGACTTGCTGAGATTGCTCTTATTATGTCATTTCCCCTTGATTTTGTGGTAATTCTCCTTCATTTTTGTGATTTTATCATGTCTGAGTAGGCTACATATATCTAAATTATTTCTCTTTTCTGTCTGTTTAAATTCTGTTTATTGATGTTTTTACCTAATTCTTGGTGCTGTAGCCTACAATCCAGCCATCAACGAAGTAGATCAAAGAATTTTGGACGTGCTTCAGTCAAAAAACATGTTCATCTTTACAATTATAAAGATCAGTGTAAAAAAAAAATCCAGTATAACATGAAATAGGTTGAAGATTTGTGGCTGAAGCTCCATTGAGTTAGCCACAAAACTAATGCAAAGTCAATGGAGCCTCACACTAGTCTGTATTAACCCCAAAGTACCAACAGTGCACATGTTTCTGGACTAGAACATGGTTCACTGTTAGTACCATTGCCTCCATTGTAGACCAGTGTTCATGTTTCTCATTGGACACACTGCATTGTCTTTGGTGTATAGTAATGTGAGCGTATGTGTCCACACAGGATTAAAGTCACAGTGGAGGAACTGGGTCGGCGGGTAGGCCCTCCAGAATACATGTCATTTTCATCCATAGCGACGTACCTAAGGACAGATAATAACGCAAGGAAAGAACTTCACATCCAGCTGGAAGAAGCTGGGATTAAACCCACGCAGTCTACAGCCGAGATATCCCTGTTTTCTCGGCTTTGTGAAGGCAAGCTGTGTCATTTATTTAACTCATAACTTCTATAACCTCACTCATACACACCTTATTAAGGTAACCCCATACTATGTCTTTTTATCAACAGAAGAGGTAGATGCATTATGTCAGAGCCTCGCTGGCCTAGTTCGAGACCATCTTCCCTTTGAAGGTCTCCATATCATTCCTACTGCCAACGATGAGGTGGTGACTCTTGGGAGTTTGTCGGAGTTCCGGTATGCTATTTTGTAAACTAGAAAAAAAAATTTCCACGCTCATTATTAATTCAATGTAATCTACTGTCTCTTCTGCAGTACTGGACAATAATATTGTCTTTCAGAAGATGTTAATCCATTTATAAATAGTGCAAAGACTAAGATGTGCTCAAAACACCAAATTCCTCACACCAAGTTTATCTGTCCTCAGTCGCTCTTCCTGAGGTTTCTACCACCCCCACCCCCTTTATAGCGTTTTTTTGAGGAGTTTTTCCTTAGTGAGGGCCTTAGACCCTCACTAAGGAAAAACTCCCCCCAAAAAATGCCAGAGGGATTATGTATGCTATAAAGCTGTCTGAGGCAAATTGTGATTTGTGGTAATAGGCTTTATAAATAAAATTGAATTGGAGTTTATGGACAGTCATGGTATGTGGTATACAAGGCTTCTCACAGCCGCTATATGTTCATTTCAGGTCCCACCTGAGGACAGCCATGGCAGCCATCATGGAAAGAGTGGAAGCTGTGGACCTTGCCTCCCATGGCTTCATGTCCAAAGTGTTGGTCATCACATTGTCCATATTTGAAAAATGTTTGGATAACCAAAGCAGTATGTATTGAAAATACAGTTTTTTGGGGGGAAAGAACATGACCTAATGTAGCTAACTGCTTGAAAAATGCATTATCTAAATTTGAGTAGACAGTAAAATCATTTTGACATCAACTTCTTCAATCAAACATAAATAATTTTAAGAAATTTAGGCAGAATTAATATGCCTCTAAGTGGGCATTAGCTGTGGCTGGAGCACTATGTTTTTGGGTTTGCTGTCCGTATCGACATCGACCCCACATGCAAGATCTCAGGAATGCCTGGTGAGAATTTCTTTAAATCTAGTACAAACGTCCACTTGGACTCAAGAATAAACGTATTAGATTTTGGTGGACATAGAACAAAGGTCTGTCTCATAATTGTAAATGCAATATCTCAAGAACACCTTGAGGGATCTTATTCAAATTTCACACAAATGTTCACTTAGTCTTAATAGTGAACTGATTAGAATTTGGTGGTCAAAGGTCAAGGTCACTGTGACCTTGTGTTGATCTCATTCTTGTGAGCGCAATACCTGAAGATGCCTTGAGGGAGTTTCCTCAAATTTCACACAATCGTCCACTTGACTGCAAAAGTAAACTGATTAGAGAAAAGGTCACTATGTCCTTACAAAAAAAATGCTTTTGGCCGTGACTTAAGAATTTATATACTAATTTTGTCAAATTTTCATACAAATGCCTAATTGGATCTAATGATGAAGTGACGACATTTTATATCCAAAAGGTTAAAGATCACCGTGACATCATAATGTTCTGCAAAAACACTTTTCTGGCCATTATTCAAGTGTCATAACTCGGGAAGAAGGAGAAGACGAGACATTTGGCCAGAATTGGTGACAGTAACTTTGGTGCCCACCTTGAAACTGTGCTCATTGTAGAGATCCTCTGTGCAGCTGGAGGGAAGATGTGTGTTAAGTATCCACGTTTCCACATGATTAGAAAATTTAAGTGCTACTTGAGTGGTTTGTGGAGGCATACAACCACAAGGCAGTTATTGCAGTTTTCCAATGATTTGATTATTCTAGGATGAATTAATGAAAGGGCTTTTTATTTTCAATAGACTCACCGGTAAAAACTGCCTTCCCATCCACCAGCACCCAGCGACAGCCAGCACCTATCAAGCCCTCTTCTTCGTCCGCCAAGCACACTGAAACAGCGACTCCTGCCTCCTCCACACCAAAGATTTTCAAAGAAATTTACAGCATACTCCCTTTGTCATCTGGTGGGAAAAAGAAAAGGTACGCTTTTTCTAAGAGTATTTTGATATCAAAGGCTAAGTTCAGAATTTTGAACCTCTTGCATTATCTTTTACTTACCAATGGCATTGTTGATCAGTATTGTCCTTCTTTTGCACAATCCATGCCGTCCTTCCTGATTGATACCTGAAGCTCCCGGGACTTAGCCATAAAACTAATGCAAAGTCAATGGAGCCTCGCACTAGTCTGTATTATTCCCGAAGTACCGATAGTGCACTCAAAGTAGGTTTCAGGATATATTTCTGGACTAGAACATGGTTCATTATTGGGGCCATTGCCTCCATTGTAGACCAGTGTTCATATTTCTCATTGGACACACTGCATTGTCTTTGGTGTATTGTCTTTGATGTATTGTAATGTGTGTCCACACAGGATTAAAGTCACAGTGGAGGAACTGGGTCGGCGGGTAGGCCCTCCAGAATACATGTCATTTTCGTCCATAGCGACGTACCTAAGGACAGATAATAACGCAAGGAAAGAACTTCAAGTCCAGTTGGAGGAAGCTGGGATTAAACCCACGCAGCTTACAGCTAAAATGTCCCTATTTTCTCGGCTTTGTGAAGGTAAGCTGTTTAATTTTTTTCTTAAAATGTTCTTACGTCACTATGTAATACCTTATTGGGGTAACAATCTACTATTTTTATTGTTTTTTTGTTTTTTTTATCAGAAGAGGTAGATTCATTATGCGAAAGCCTTGCTGTCTTGGTGCGAGACCATCTTCCCTTTGAAGGTCTCCATGTCATTCAAGAGGCAGAAGATGAGGTGGTGACTTTGGGGAGTCTGTCAGAGTTCCGGTATGTTTTAAACTCAGTTTACAATATGTACACTTGCCGTAAGTTTTTTACCCTTGTTAGGACTGGGTATTGGTTCTCAATACCTTTTAAGTATCGACTAAACTAACCTTTAGTCAAAAAATACCTGTGTTTAATCGTTGTTGGCCGGGGGTCTGATGAAGTCGAGCGTGGTGTATTTGACGGCATTAGCAGTCTAGCATGCCAAGATGCCACCAAAATGTTCGAGATTATGGCCACTGTAAAACTTAAACTAAAAGCCGAGTCCCAATGAGACTCTGAGGCATTATGTTTTCAGGTTGTCCATCCATCCCTCTGTTTTTCCGTTCTTGTGAACGCGATATGGCTCAGAGGCTTTGAAGAAATTTCTTCACGTTTGGCAAAAACGTCCACATGAACTCAACAATGAACTAATTAGGTTTTGGTTGTCAAAGATCAAGTTCATTGTGACCTTATGTTAATCTCATTCTTGTAAACAAGATATCTAAAGAAGGCCTTGGAGGAATTTCATCAATTTGGCACAAACATCCACTTGGACTAGATGACAAATTTTGACAAATAATGACAAATTTCACAAAATGTTTCAAAAGAGTAAAAACACAAAAACACAAACTCATGAGTCAAAATTTTTGCATGTGAGATCTGAAATGGTTGATTGCCTAACTGGCAACTGTTTTTACTCTGATCTAAACTTTAATTAGTATTTAGCAGATATGGACATTAGATTCCTGTAAAAGTGGCTCTAATTCTACTGACACTACTTCAGAATAAGAGCACTGCATGGGTGCTTAAAAGCCTTCAAGCAGAGAGTATACAACGTGAACAAAACCATGAATTAATTGCCCCATTTCTCTGGCAACTCACAGTGTGTGGTGTACACGGCTTCTCACTGTCATTCTATATTCATTACAGGTCCCACCTGAGGACAGCCATGGCAGCCATCATGGAAAGATTGGAAGCTGTGGACCTTGCCTCGCATGGCTTCATGTCCAAAATGTTGGATATCATATTGTCCATATTTGAAAAATGTTTGGATAACCAAAGCAGTTTGTATTGAAAATGCAAATCTTGGAGGGGAGTAGAATTTCTGAATTTTTTTCTCGATTTTTTTTTTTTTGCTTCTTATGGGATAGACATTATCGATATTACTCATTTACACGTTTACAGCTCTGTGGAGGTGTCGTGTGGGCCTGGTAAGTTGCCACCAAACCACATGGATTAATGTAGCAAACAAATGGAAAAACTTCATACTCTTCTTTCACTGCCATACTAAACCAAAACTACACTGTTCTGTTCAAGGAATGTATTCATCATGGACATTGTTATTACTGCAATCTAGAGTGAAAAACAATAAAAAATTCAAATATTTAAAAAGTGATTTTTTTTTTCTATTTTATTATTATCATTGTTTTTCCAGTATTATGCAGGAGGAGGATTTCAAATGCTTGCTTCCATATACCTCTATATACTTTTTTGTTTGTTTTCTGTTTACCACCTCCAATTGTTCTTTGAAACGAATTGTAGGTTATATTATAACCATAGTTTTCTAGAAGGCTTGGGCAGTATTACAGTATACCAGGGTATTTAGAGATCTCAAGGATATGTTTTTCCAACACCATCATAAATACAGATGCTCCTTTTTCTGTTTAACTAATTGTATGTAGTGCACAGCATGCATCACCAGAGCTTAGTCTCTAGTCTCTACTGGTGAAACAGTTGAACTGAACGACACAACACCTAGTCGTGGGGGGATAAGTTACAGGACTGTAAACAGGTGGCAGCCAGCAGGCAGAGAGAGACCCCAGGAAAATAACGGCATGTTTTCTTTACGTCTAACTTGATGAATTATGGATAAATTTAGACCAAACTGGAGCTGGTGGTTGGTTGGAACAGTACTAACTAGATCACTAGCAAGTCAGCGCAGCACACTTGTACCATCATATACTGAATACTCTAAGTTTTCTTTGTGAATTCAGTGTAACACATGGTGATTGATACGTAAATGGTGATTTGGGGGCAGGGGGTATTTTATTAATTGTGTGTGTGTGTGTGTGTGTGTGTTCCCTTAAACTTCCCAGGACTCAGCATTTTCTTTTTCCCAGTCAGTTCCTCTCTCAGCGCAGAATTTCAGTCTTTCTAAAACTGGAGCAGGTTTGTAACAGCAGTTAAGATAAAGTTGCAGAAGGCATCACAAAGTAGATGTTGGCTCAGCACTTAAGTACACTTTCTGCAAGATGTCACACTAACTCATGTCACAGTTGTTTCCTATTGTATACTATAGAGGGCGCTACTTATGAAAAACGATCTAAACTCAGCAAAATTCAGCCATTACTGCAACTCTGTTGCGATATTTGTCAAAGTAAACTACTTCCAAAAAGGATACTTCCTTTTATAACTGTCAAAATAAAAGTCTGTTTGGCCAAGCTGCATTCACACCGAAGAGTTTGGGCTGATTGTGCTTGTACAGGGTTCCCATGGCCATTGATAACCTGGAAAAGTCATGGAATTTCACGTCCTCATTTTAAAGGCCTGGAAAAATCATGGAATTAGTAAAAATCATACAAAATTATATTAAGCTCACATAATTCTGATGTGTAAAATGAAATTATCGCAGTAATTTTTTAAAGGATATCGTTCTACATAAAGTAAAATAATGGCATATAAATCGTCTGAAGCTACCATGTTAGGTAGCCCTAATATAGATCATCAACATTTTGTTTTCTAACTAGTATGTCTTGATTTTCTCTCCATGTTCTGTCTCTCCCTCCATTTACACAAACTAGGTAAAATTATGTTTGCACTGAATATGTGAGTAAAACATTTTGTTATTAATATTATTATTATCATTATTGTTATGAGCCCTTGCAATGTCATGGGAAAAGTTTGCAATTTGGTCCATAAAAATGCGTGGGGAACCCTGTTTTTATTTCGAAGACAGATTCTTTATACATCCGGTGTCACTCTCTCTAACTTCCTCTGTCTTTCAGCATCATCCAAACATTAGCTTGTTGGGTAGCATTTAGCTAGCCAAACTCTCCTGGAAAATAGCTCTTTAGCCAAGCCAATCTATGAGTCGCAAAAGAAACCAGACTTTCGCTGAAACGAGCCTGTCTCCTGAACTCCACGGCGCCTTCATGGAGCCTCCCGGGTCAGCGAACCGAGCCGACGGTGATTTCCTGGAGCTGGAGCCCGACGAGGAGCTGCTGTGCTCGGTCAGCGACATCACGGAGCACCTCGGCAGAAACATCACCGTGGTGCTGGAGACAGCGCTGTCTGAGATCCGCAAAATGGTCAGCATCAGGATACGAGTCCTGAAAATGGAGCTGCGCGAGAAAAGCGAAGAAATTGAGGAGTTAAAGGCGAGACTGGATATAGTCCAGAGGGATGGCAGGGAACCTTTTCCCTCCATGGAGCCGTCTGCTGATGCTGCCTACAAGAAACACGACTTCACTTCCACCAATAAACACAACAGTGTGGACCCCAGGAGAGCCAAGACTGTCATGCCCGGAGTGAAAAAAGAGAATATAGATGCTATTTGCGACTATCTGATGAAAGACAAGAACTCGAGGGGGTGTGCTGAAATTGACGGAGACCAGAGTAGCCAAGCCAGCGGCGATAGGGAGGCTCGCCAAGACCCAGACCCGCACGCACTCAACCTGTGGTCGGACAGCGGCATGGCTGGCTCCGGGCCCGGGCACGGTGACTCCGAGTCGGCCACAGATGACCTCTTTAGTATGCTCCCCTCTGGCAGCAAACGGATGTATGACTACGAATGGATAGCACCTATGGAGTATTCCTCAGACCTGAAAGGTAAACACACAGGTGTGTGTGTGTGTGTGTGTGTGTGTGTGTGTGTGTGTGTGGAGGCACAGAGTCATGACTCTATAACTGAGAACACTTACACCGTGTATTGTATGGAGGACCATTGCAGCCAGCAAAATGGAAGTTAGGAATGATAAAATAAAAAACAAAACAAAACCCAAAACTACTCTTGTTAAGTCAAGAATATCATATAGTAGGTTGCAATTATGGCGGTGTGATGGAAAAAAATAAATACCAAAATATTTATAATCAAATACCTTGATATTGATAGTGGCTCAATATTATAGGGTTGACTGTTGGTGCTTTAACAAAAATATTTACCCCATAAGATTTCAGATTAAAAATTAATCATCATTAATGTGGATATAATGACTAAGTATGTAAAGGCAAATAATAGAACAGTCTGGTAAGATCTAAAAATTACATTACTGATGGGGAAGACATGTTTTGTCTACCAACCAGGAAGCTAATGTCACTGTAGTTCCCTACTCCCTAGAAATCCTATGGGATTTTTCCATTGGATTTTGAATCATTGCAAAAAAAAAAAAAGCTCTGTGGCAAACAAACGTTTATAATACTTAATGTTTTGTTTAGCAAGGTAATCTTCACAAATGAACACCATTTTCAGGATTTTTGAAGCCTAAATGCAATCGCTAGAAGTAAAAAACTAACTAATCCACAACTACTGTCGCGTTACCACTACAGCAATTTTGTAAAACTGTTTTCTGCAAAGTTTTGTTGTAATGCCTTTCTGTAGTCTCTGTTAGCCACTTGTTAGCAACCTTCTTTTTTGGCAGTGCCTTAGCAATAAGATTTCGCCAGTATTGTTTGGAGATAGAGATTCCACATGAAATCTTTTGGACTGAAACTGTTGATAATATATTGAAGCTAAAAGACAAACACCAGCAAGCGTAATATACAATAGATGTAAATAAGTGTTAACAGTAAGTGTAAGTAAAAAACATAACCCAAATAAAGTAAGTTAAGCGATTCTATTGCAATAAAGCTTCCAAAAAGGAGTATATGAGTATCTTTCATATCTTGTATCTTGTTTCTTTCCTGTAAAGAATCTGTAGAAGTAAAGCCTCCTTTACATTTATCACTGCTAACTTTTCATCCCTGTTTTCTTTTGCTGGTGAAAGCGGCCTACATGAAATGCTAGTAAGAAAAAAAGCATTTGATAGAATTGGAAAAATGTGTGAATTCTTGCAGTACAACTTTCCTCTGGAGATGAAGGTTTTATGTGCTTGCGTTTTTTTTCCAGTCATGAAGGACCCTGAGTGTGAGAGCAACCCAACCGGTGAGACAGAGGATGATGACGAAGATGAGTCATCAAGGACCGGACTGGAGCAGGCCCAGGCCCCACTCTCACACGTCCAGCCCTCTGAGTTCTCCATGGAGCCCCAGAGTTCTCCAGGGGAGGGAGGGAGTCCGCTGGAGGGCAGCACAGACAGGCCTGTGGCAGGTGGGTAAGACTTGCGAGAAGGGAAAGGGATACTGGCAAAAAAAACCAAAACAGGACCGAAAGTGCAATAAACTTGAAAAATAGATTGATAAAACTTGGTGTAATCTTGGGCGGGATGAATGACGTCAGGTCTGTGAAACCAGTCTTCCTGTCTTGTTTCAGCTGTATAGGCTCACCTTACTCCTTTTGACCCCATATACTACAGCAACGTCTTCCTCTCCTCTCATTGTCTTAAAGCATGCCTTTTTAATGGTTTTGACCTCAGATAGTTTTGAAAGAAGAGTGCATCAGTGCTTTTTTGGCCAGTGAAATAAAGTTTGTTTGTGGTTTTCAGGCCAGCAGTTCCCCGGTCACACCTACATCTGCTCTTTGTGTGGAACCTTCTGTCCTGACTCTGTATTCTTAGAGGAACATGTCAAGCTGATACACTCAGACTCTGCTGGTGCCCAGGCTCTCCAGGCCCTGCAGTCCACCTGCTCAGCTGCACCCGTCATGGGTGACAGCGGCAGTGAGTCCAGGAGGGCTGGGGGGGCTCAGAATGAGGACAGCGCAGCAGTAGGGGCCGGTTCTGGCATGGTGCGTGGAGGCGGGCTTGTGAAAAAGGAGATTAAAATTGAGGGGGGGTACGAGTGTGGAGACTGTGGACGCCATTTTAACTACCTTGGAAACTTGCGGCAGCACCAGCGTATCCACACTGGAGAGAAGCCCTTCATGTGTCCAGAATGCGGGGAGAGGTTCCGCCACGCAGCCCGCTTAAAAAGCCACCGGCTTGTGCACAGTGGGGCGCAAAGCCCCTTCCCCTGCCCCCAGTGCGGGAAAGGTTTCTCAGTGCTATCTGGACTCAAGAGACACCAGCGGGTACACACCGGCGAGAGCCCTTATGCCTGTCCACAGTGTGGCCGGCGCTTTAAAGAGCTGGGTAACCTTTACACCCACCAGAGGATCCACAGCGGGGCCACGCCCTACTGCTGCCAGCAGTGCGGACGCAGCTTCCGACACCTGGGAACTTACAAGAGCCACCGCTGCACCCCTGCACAGTAACCCGCCCAGCCGCTATGCTTTCTAATACAAAGAAATTTAAAGTGTATGGAAAAGACAGGACATGATGCTGACTCTGAGGCGTGTGTCTCACAGTTGACACAAGAGGAGGTGCAGGTCAAGTGGAGAACGGCTCCGGTATCCCGACATGCCAACCGAGCTTTCATGTTCTGTCACATTCATGACATCTCACACCCGCATCAGGAATCAAGGAACGCTGCATCATTGAACTTCATTCTTGTTCATGTTCATTCTTGATCTTGGAAACAGCAGTTTGACAAAACTCAGTATCTACACCAGCTACGCAAAGGCTGTGTCCGAAATTCCACACCTGCTTGCTATTTAGTAAGTTAAACCAGTATGTGAGATTTTTTAGTACGTCCAAAACACTGAAAGGACACTACAGTAGCATAAATGTTAGGGCTGCAACTAACAATTATTTTGATTATCGATTAATCGGTCGATTATTTATTCGGTTAATCGATTAATTGGATTTTAAAAAAAAATAGACATAATAATAAAATAAGCATTTTTTTCTCTCATCACTTTGCTCAAAAACAGATTATCATTGACAACAGTGCAAAAAGTGCAGTGCATAATCATCCCTGAGCTGTCAAGATAATATTAAATAATAAATAGGAAATAACTACAAAATCAAATATAAAACAATTCAAAAACTAAATGTTGACAGCTTTTACAACCTACTGTTACGTTTCCTTACTGCGACAAAAAACGACGTATGTTCAGTTTGACCTTAGCCTCGTCGAGCTGCAGCGTGTGCTCGTGGTGTTCACACAGGCAGCATTGTTGCGATGTCGCTGCCACATCACGGCCCGCAGATATTAGTACTCTATTGAGCGGTGAAGTAATGAGTCCTAAAACGCAGAAGTCCGTTAGCCGTTTAGCACGTCCGGTTCCCTCGTCTTAAAGTTTATGGGTTTTTTGAATGGGTTTTTGGTAAAATGCCTTAAATAAAGCTTGTGGCTAACACAGGCTACAGATATTTAGGTGTTTTGTTCTGTACGTTCGCATAAACACGATTTTTGATTTCGATATTTTTAAGGTTTTACTCGTCTTAAAAAAGGCGGTTGCTTACAAGTGGCCAAATGGGACTACAGTGTTTGTCGGAGACGTTAGATGTCATCACGAGGGGACACAGACACTCCCACCTACTTGTCCGCCTTTACAGCTTTACAGAGTCGCACTCGAGCTTGTAGATGTATCTCTTTATAATATTTTTCGAATGTGTTTTAACGTGTTTTTACAGTGTTTGTAGTTGTGACGTTTAAGTCGTTGCGACTGCGATGTAGTTTGTGTATAGCCTAACAATAGCTTTTTGCTTCTGGCGATTACATTTATGCTTCAAAAAACACAAAAGTGGTGTTCATCTGAGAAGATTATGCTAAACAAAACGTGTAAGTCTCATAAACTCTTGTTTGTCACAGAGCTTATTTTTGGCGATCCTATTCAAAAATCCCATGATGCCTGACAAACGTTGCTAGAGAAACGGTGCGTAATAATTGCGCGAAACAACAAATCGATAATTTTATTTATTGCCAACACATTTAATAATGGATTATAATGGATTTTATCTATTCGTTGTTGCAGCCCTAATGAATATCTCACAACGCAATGCGGTAGTGATGAAATAACAGCAGGCAGCGACTGAGGCAGCTCTTTAATGTCAGTAATTAATAAGTACCTGTAGAAGTGAATGATTTTGATCATGAATCTGCTGCCTGATGTGCAGTTTAGGAAACGCTATCTAAGTATTGCGATCGGGATGTCGGTTGATCAGTCCATGCCTTACTGTTGTGCCATAAAATGTGCTACTCACATAAACATTAGCTATACTTGCTAAACATCAGTTTTTTGGTGGGGCTGTGTATTGGCAAGAATCTGGTGATACGATACATATCACAATACAGAGGTAACAATTTAATTTATTGCGATATATTGCTATGCTATCGGTCCCATTTTTGTGAACGCGATACCTTAACAACACCTTGTGGGGATTTCTTCAAAATCAGCAAAAATGTCCATTTGGACTCAGTGATGAACTGATTAGCTTTTGGTGGTCACAGGTCAAGTTCACTGTGATTTTGTATCCATGACATTCTTGTGAGGGCAATATCTAAAGAAGGCCTTTGGGATTTCCTGAAATTTGGTAAAAACATCTGGTTGGACTCATTCTAGTTTTAAAATCTAATTTTAGAAAAACCTTAAGAGTAAAAGGAACACACAACCATATGCAACCGCAACAGAGGCATCTTTATTTGTATTTATCACAGTCTCTACTTTCAAGGCAGTCTGAGCGAGGAGTTAACATTTGCCTCTATCTGTAAAAAAAACCCCCAACAAAATAAAAGTGCTTGCGGGATTCTTTCGATAATTAGGAAAAAATGTGTGCAATTTAAAATCAAGTGTTTCTGAGAATTGATATGGTATTACAAAACATAATATTGCTCTTTTCAATTTTGGTGATTTATTTTATTTTTTACACCCCTACATGTTAGCATGCTGATGTTAGCATTTAGCTAATTCAGGCCATATTTGGCCCAAAGCCTTTGACATAATGTCACACCACAAGTTCGACACGGGTTCACACTTTTTAACAGCTGAAGTAACAATACTTCTACAGACACAAACCAAAAACCAAATGTGCGTCATGCTTGCTGGTAGAGTTGAGATTGGCAGGGGTTACCATGGTTATGAGCTTCCAACTGCCAAGGAGGCTCGAGGAAGTGAGGTGGTAATAACAGCTCTGCAAGTCCAAAAAGATACATACTTCTGTTAATGTTCACAGAAGTATGTTGAGCAATAGTATACATGTTGGGTATGTTGAGCATGTCATGCTGTTTCGGACACAGCGATGGACTCCTCTTCAGCAAGTGGAGTTTGCTCAGTTGACATGGAACTAGATGTTCAAACTTTCCAGTTTTCTGAGGACTTTTGGAATGTCTTGTCCATGTTAGCAGAAGTAAGTTGTAAAGTACAGAAACATCCATGACAACAGAGCAAACTTCATCAGATTATAGAGACTGCTCTGCCAGTAACCTGCAGCTTAGAGTGTTCAGTTAAAAAGCTGTAACCGAGGCCATCGGGCTCCATGTGGAGCATTTAAATCACGAAAGGACTGTCCCGGTATTTTTGCATGCTTTCGCCAATTTACTTCATTTTTTTGTATATTGTAAAGGATCATTCCTGTTTATTACAACTTGGGTTTGGAGTTGTGTTCATCATTTCTTTTAGTTACAACATTGAACCCAGTGACCCGTTGTACTCCTTTATATCCTAACCCTAACCCTAACCTCCCAAAAAGGAGGTGTTACAGTCGGTACGTTTACATGCACAGTTAAGGGGAGTTAACGTTATAGCACAATTAGGCCATTTAACTGGATTACTGTCCTTGTCCCTGTAAATAAGCTCCAGGGAAGAATTGATTTTTTGATGGAAGTATGTCAGACTCCACCACAGCAGGTGGCGATATTTCCCCTTTCAGCTAGTTGCCGTTGAACCCTTTTGCAGCTGACCTATTAGGTCACATACCAAACAAGTAAGGAAGCAGCTCACGGTTTGCATGCCGATGACAACACGGATAACCTTTCGGCACTGTACATTTCGTACGTACTCCGCGCTTTACTATTTGTTTGTTTTGGTTTTTTCCCTTCTTCTTCTACTTTTGTTGCTTTTCCAAAATTTCTTTTATGAATTCATGCTGTCGACTTCTGAGTCTAATTCTGGTGCAGGAATTATGGAGCCTGTGCAGAATGCCTAGGCCAGTTCAGGTCCGGTTGACACGAAAGAGTACATTGACCCCCAACTGCATTGTCTCGAAAAGTTAGTCTGACTTTGAGAAATTCGACTCCAATTTCAGTAGGACTAACATGTTCACGTGTATTTTAAAAGTCCAGTTTCAGTTTGACTAATGCAATAATTTGACTTTCTCTAACATCCTCTAAATGTACTAAGTGACTCATTGTGGTCCCTAACCCGGATAGTTTTATTATTTTAACATGTTATTTATTTTATGGTTTTTTTTTATGATTTTTTTCAACATTTGCAAATTATGTCTTCACTCAAAAGGGGAAGGAACCCCTTATTTATTTATTTAATAACTTTTTATTCTTGTATTTCTTTACAATTTTCCTGTCTCCTCATGCCTTTTTCCCCCCATTGACATCTTAGTTGGATTTTATAAAATCATTTCACTCAGTTTTATAAACCCTTTAAAAAGATTTTATACCGTCAAAAAATGATAATACGAAGGGGATCGTAGTATGCTTCCCTCGAAGCGTCCTCCTAAGATGCTGCGTTTTTACCTTTACCTAACTCCCTGAGAGAAAGTTAACTTTTAACATTTATCACATTTTACGAAATCCCTCCGTGCTGTACTTGCTTTAGTTGCATACATAGTATTTTGGTGCAGTGAGGGAATATTAGTGACATTATCACTCGCTCACTTCTACTTTGACGTCCAAAGAAAGTGCTATAGATAATCTGCATAAACTGTCGGCTTGTTACCCAAGTTGTAATCAACTGCAAATATCCTTTCGCCATTTTCAAAACATTTTCTATTATGAAAATACCGTTGATCAGACTTGAGTGCTGGCTTGAGATATGTAATCAGTCAAAGCAAACATCACTGTAGTAGAGAGCAGATCAGCACAGCGTGAGAACCACACAGTCACTCAGTGTACGCTTGAGAAGTTGCATTAAAAATACGACTGAACTCTGGTACGATTGTATAATGACAGAGGAAACTTTGAGACTTGAAAAGACATGCTTACATATATGATTTTTTTTTCTTTTTAAATTGAATCAATGGAGAACTTGTCATACTGAAACACATGGTTCAAGCACAACAAGAACTCCATCATAGAGAAAAGGAAAAGGACTAACATTAATCCTAAAGAGAGACTTAGCTTTGCAAAATACAACCATTAAAATAGATTGAAGGGGTTCCATTATGAATTCATTTACCCATTCATTTGCGCCTTAACCTGCTGATCCTCCAGAACACTCTATCATGGCCTCACTCTGTAGTGAGTAGTGGGACAACACTGCCCTCATGTGGACTGACTGTGTAACTACATCCAAAAAAAAAAGATAACCCTGCTGACTGTCTTTAATCATGTGTAGAGCGGGACGTTTATCATATCATTTTTAACAAGTGTAATGTATGTTACAGACTATATATTGGTTATTTTATACATCTGCCTGTATGACAACTAAACATTGTGTGATGACAGAAAAAAAATCTTGAGAAATAACATCAAGTGTCCGGTGTGTTTACTCAATTCGATTCAGTGAAAGCCTCTTAGAAAAATTCACCCCAAGCTTGTCTGTAAAAATGAGTTTTAGGGTCTTAGCACTGTGTGGAAGACTAAAAAAACATGAAGACAACTTATCCAAACCTGTGAATTTGAAACACTAACCATTGACAATCTGCTTTCTAATAAACAGTTGTCTTAATTTCATGAATGAATGTGGTTTTTGTAATGTGGACTCAAGATTGAACTGGTTAGATTTTGGTAGGCAAAGATCAAGGTCACTGTGACCATGTCTTACTCTCTGTTGTGAACATAATATCTCTAGAACATTATGAGGGAATTTCTTCAACTTTGGCCCAAACATTTAATTGAATGAACTGACTAGATTTTGGTGGTCAAAGGTCAAGGTCATGGCGACCTTGCAGTCTTCTTATTCTTGTGAAAGCGATATCTCAAAAGCACCTTAAAGGATTTTTTTTTTTTTTTTTTTACAAATTTGGCACAAACATTTGAGTGGATTTAAGGATAAACTGAATAGATTTTTGTGGTAAAATATCAAGGTCATGGTGAACTTGCATGCGTCTCATTCTTGTGAAAGAGATGTCTCAAGAATACTGTTACAATAACTAGTAGCTCATTGTAATATTATGAAATGCATGTTCACACTGCTTTTCACAGTGGTAGCAGGACATTTCGGATTTCATTCCAACATCTTTCATTTGATCTTTTATTTCTTTTTCTAAAACTCAGTGAGCATAACATTTTGGTAAACATGTTTGCTCTCATCTGTCTTTGTCTCTTTAACAAAGTCTCGTCTTTTGATAATGTGATGTTTAATGCATTTTTAAATTTTTTTTTAATGTATTCCCCTTGTTACCTAATTACCAAGATCACAGTTTTTGTTATATTACTTATATAAAAAAATTCTTAAATTTAGATTATACATTGTTAGGGATGTAACAATGCATTGCGAACCAGTTAAGAATCAATACAAAATATGCGAGATTCAAATCGGTGAAATGAAAAATGAACCGCAATACTCTTTTTGAACAGCAGAGGACGTAATCTGCATTTAAATTAGCTTGCTCGACATGCCACGAGACTAGAGATAAATAGTGCACCGTGATCTTTAAGTGATCTCTTAAAGGGCTCTGGAGACAACACGCCAATGTAAATAAGACGAAGCAAAGGCTCCGCAACAGGCGATATTGAAATAGAAAATGCACTCTGCAGTTTCAAATCAGCATTGTGGTGGCATTTGAGCTTCCTGAAGTCAGAAAGTAATGAAGGCGATAAGATAACAGAAAAAAAACAGTCTGCAAATATTGCAAGAGTGTGTTGAACTACTCAAATAGTACAACTAAAATGATGCAGCACGTGAGCCGGCGTCAGGCTGCTAATGAGATCTGGTCTGCACCAGCTGCGCATGTTACTCCTTAATGGCACTGACATGCACATTTGCAACCCTGCTCATCCAGACGAATACAAGAGCCAAAAGAGAGAGCCCAACTTATCATCCACAAGTGGGAAATGGCCAACTTAGTTCCTAAAACTGGCCCTCTCTGCTTCCCCCTCTAGCAAAAGCAAATATTTCTGCACCAGCCACTTCTGTCCCAAGTGAAAGGTTTTTCGCGTGTTTGTTTTTTCTTAACAGCAGGGGACTTGCGAATGTCCATAAAGCTTTGCATTGATACCCTACCTCAGAAATGAACAAGGGATTCTTTAATTTTCAGTAGGGCTGCACCTATCGATTATTTTTTAATCGATTAATCTATCGATTATTTTTTCGATTAATCGATTAATCTATCGATGATTTTTTTATTGATCTATTATTTTTTTATTACTCGATTAATATAACAACGAATTTACCAAAAAATAACATTTTAAAACTTGCCATACACTGCAGGGCGTTATTCCCCAGCAAAAATCGTCCAGAGACACAGAGACAGAGTCAGAGGGCTTTTGTTCTAAAAGGGAAGCAAGGAAGTTGATGTAAAACAAACATCTTTGTATTTCTTCATCTCTGTGATAGAGACTTTAAACTCCGGTATAAAGTGGTGTACAGTCAACAAATGCGAGCGTCACGTGTAAAAAAAATGGCGAGCCACCGTTTCTTTAGACGTGCTGCAGCTGACACGCAGCTCAGACTCGCCTGACAGCTCAGGCGAGCAGTGTGCACACTCTTGATACACGAACACCGAACCAAAAAACAACACTCTCTGCGCTGTTTGAAACGGTGCGAGGGGTCGACGCACATTACGTGAATCGACATATGTACGTAATCGATTACAGCGGTTATGTCGACGCATTGCCCCAGCCCTAATTTTCAGTCATGATTGTTCTGCAATCTCATTTTGTATTTAAAAAAGAAAATCTTGAGAAAATCGTATCGTTAACCCAGTATCGTGAGTCGTATCGAATGGTGAGTTGAGTGAATCGTTTCATCTTATTTTTACGATGAATATAATGTGTTTTGATTTTGGCAGCCGCTGACCTCTAAAGTTACATAAGTTAAACATTTATTTGTTTACAGTCACAGCCTGCTGTAGTAACTTCTCCTGTGTCAAACCAAAGCGAATAATTATCAACCTGACTCCCCAGGCACACAGTGACATTTTCCATGCACAGAGTTAATTACATTCTTTGAGTTAAGCTGGTTCGCCAGAGGCCGAGGAGTGTATAGAATTCATTCTCTGCTGGGATTCTTGTGTTTGGGTGCAGAGTGTTGTGGCAGATACTGCATTAAAAAAAAAAAAAAAAGACAGAAGTCATAATTCATGCGGTTATCCTGCCACAGCTGTTCTCCATGATTAATTGCTCCTCTCACAATGATGGCAGTTTTTTAATTGGTATCTCCAGTTCTTAGAGAAATGCATTTGTCTGTGTGAGTTTTGCTTTCAAATAGAGTAACTTTATAGAGAAAGCTATGGATCAAGTCACCAGGAAATGTACATATTAACTGACAGTCATATGCATCAAAGAACACCACAGTTCATGATGCTGAGATAATATTTATTAAAGGGGTACTCAACTTGCTTTGCTTGGGGGCCACTTTTGCAAAATGACAGGAAGCCAGGAGCCAGTTACAGCAACCCCATACTTGTTTTTTAGGCAAGTTTTTAAGGAAGTTTTAAGAACTTAAGGACATTTCTAGAATTTTAGGACATTCCTAGGATTTTAGGAGATTTCCAGGATTTTAGGATGTGTCTAGAATGTTAGGACATTTCTAGGACTTGAGGGTTTTTCTAAGATTTTAGGATATTTTTAGAATTGTAGGTTGTTTCTAGGATTTTAGGATGTTTTCGGATTTAAGGACATTTCCTGGATTTAGGATGTTTGTAGGATTTTGGGACATTTATAGAACTCAAGAACGTTCCTTTGATTTTTAGGACACATCTCAGATTTAAGGATATTTCCAGGATTTAGGACGTTTCTAGGATTTTATGATGTTTCTAGAATTTGAGGATGTCCTCCACTGGTTCTTTTTTGACAAACAAGCTCCATTTTGATGCTGTTTTATGCACTCTGGCACTTCATGTTTGAAGTACAAAGACAATCCCCAGTGTGAATCACTATATTTTATTGTGAATTCCAAAAATGTTTTGGAGGGGCCAGATTTGACCCGCTGGCCATAAGTTGAATAACATTGATTGGTTAATTTCTAGTGATGAAGACTCATTCAATCAATTAATTTAATTTCATGTGAGTGCCAAAACATTTTGTGGCCCATCCCTCATGAGCAGGGTGTACATTTTGTGGGGAGAGGGAGCCCATATCCCATGTTGTTGGGTGACCTCCAAAGACGACTGTGTCCACAGTTTCCATTGGGGCTGCTTCCACAGTAAAAAGTAGTTCCAATAAAAAATGAAGACACTGCGTTCTGTGAATGTGGATTATCCTGAGTATTAATGCTTGTTTCTGGAAAGAAATGCCAAATAGCAACTTGGATCATCTCCAGCTCCAAAGACCCTCTTTAAGAGAGAGCAGGTAGAACTAATGGATGGGAGGATTAGACCAATTCCATGCTTGCAGCACTGTCACTACTGACAAACCTTGAATTTAAACTGCAAAAGTCATAGTATAGTATGTCAATAAACAATAAAGTTGAAAAAGTCATAATATAGTATTTGATTAAAGTTTTCATTTATAGTAGGTAATAAATTTGGCAAAATTGGCACAAAAATTTAATAGTGTAGTACCCCCCAAAAAAATAAAATAAAAATATACATTAAAAATATAATAATAATAATAATAATAATAAATCTTAGCATAATATTTCATTAAAAAACTAGTTTAAAAATTGCATTTTAATGTAAAATATTATTGTATAGTATATCATAAATACTATGTATGTCACATACTGTATGTCATTTAAAATGAAATAAAAAAACTAAAAAGCCATAGTACAGTGTGCCAAAAAAAATGCCTCAAAAAACAATCATAGTATGTCAAAAGTATGTCTTCATGTCACTGTGGGTATTTCTGTTTTTCTTCCTGTGGTAGTCATAGCTGCTTACAAACCTAAACCTAACCCTCAACACAATTTCTAAATATTCTTCACAATAAAAGTCCCCAGTTATTTTGTTAACACTTTTATTGTAACATTGTAGAACAAGAATATGCTGGGTTTGCGGCTGCAACTTCACAGACTTCTGAATGCGGACATGAAACAGTAAATAGAGCAGATATCTAAAGTACAAGCTGGAGGCTGGAGAAAAACTAAACTCTAATCCAAAGAGATTCAGTTAGAATATAAAAAAGAACTAAGAGCTAAACACACAGAGACTTTTAAATGCTCTTTCTGTCTGTTCTCCTGTTGCACAGAGGTGAGTGTAGTCTCTCAACACACGTGCATTTTTTCTTGGGAATAAGGGGAGGAAAGGGGTCTTCTGGCATCTCTAAACTGCCGGTGGAAATGCAATGGGGACAAAGTTTGACTCAAAAGTGCCAATGAAAGAGCATATGTTGAATGAAAGCATGAACAAGTCATAGTATAATCTTCTTTTTCTTCAGTTGTCCATTGAAATCCCATGTTGATGTCCACTTCTTTCATGTTGGGGTCTTTGATGACTAAACAGCCCAATCCTGGACACACAAGACATATTGCAGGTATGTTGTGGTGGTGGTCACACAGTGGTCCAGTTTAAAAACTCAGTCCTTACAAAGCAGTTGCCAGGTGATAGGTTTAGAAGCAACATCATCTTGCACCTCTTCAAGAGGTTCTTCATCACGCTAACTGTTGGCATAAAAAAACATTAAAAAGTGTTAATATTTATATAATAATAAAATGTATGTAATATGGTGTCTGAAAAGTGCTAAAAAAAATCATAGTATTGTTTGTTGTTTTAAGAAGCATAAAACTATGCAACTTTATATAGACGCATAAAAACATCAAAGTATGGTATGGTCCAACATGGCACAAAAACGTCATAGTATAGTATGTGATCAAAATGGAATAAAACAGTCATAGCATAGTATGTTGTAGAAAATAGTCCAAAGTGGCACAAAAATGTCATAGTATAGCATGTGTACAAAATGGCATAAAAACATCATAGTGTATTTTGTTGTCTGAAATGGCATGAAAACCTCATTGTAGTATGTCGTCCAAAATGGCATAAAAAAATAATAGTATAATATGTTCTCCAAAATGGTCCAAAATGGTATAAAAAA
Source organism: Plectropomus leopardus (assembly GCF_026936395.1). NCBI lineage: Eukaryota > Metazoa > Chordata > Actinopteri > Perciformes > Serranidae > Plectropomus > Plectropomus leopardus. The sequence continues at coordinate 3,572,107 of NC_142198.1, read as the reverse complement.
AGTCATAGTATAGAATGTCATCCAAAATGGCATGAAAAGGTCATAGTATAGTATGTCGTCTGAAATGGCAAGAAAACTTAACAGTATGGTATGTTGTCCAAAATGGCATAAAAAAGTCATAGTATAGTATGTTCAAAATGATCCAAATGGCGTAAAAATGTCATAGTATAGTGTGTCATCCAAAACAACATATAAACATCATAGTATAGTATGCTGTCCAAAATGGCATAAAAATATCATTGTATAGTATGTCGTCCAAAATGGCATAAAAACATCTTAGTATGGTGTGTTGTCCAAAATGGCATAAAAATGTCAAAGTATAGTTTGTTGTCCGAAATCGCCTAAAATGACATAAAAACGTCATAGCATAGTCTGTTGTCCAAAATGGCTTAAATAGCCATATTACAGTATGTCATCCAAAATGGCATAAAAAGTCATAGTATAGTATGTTGTCCAAAATGATCCAAATGGTATAAAAATGTCATTGTATAGTATGTCGTCCAAAATGGCATAAAAACACCATAGTAAAGTATGTCGTCAAAACTGGTCCAAACTGGCAAAAAAATGTCATGGTATCGTCCAAAATGGCATTGAAATGTCATAGTATTGGATGTCGTCCAAAATGGCATGAAAACGCCATAGCATAGTATGTCGTCCAAAATTACATAAAAACGTGTAGTGTGTCGTCCAAAGTGGTCCAAAATGGTCCAAAATGTCATAGAATGCTGTCATCCAAAATGGGTGGAAAAGGTCATAGTACAGTATTTCTTTCAAAATGGCATGAAAATGTAATAGTATAGTATGTCGTCCAACATGGCATAAAAATATCATAGTACAGTATGTCGTCCAAAATGGTCCAAAAATGGTCCAAAATTGCATAAAAACATCTTAGTATGGTGTATCGTCCAAAATGGCATAAAAACGTCATAGTATAGTTTGTTGTCCGAAATCGTCTAAAATGACATAAAAACGTCATAGCATAGTCTGTTGTCCAAAATGGCTTAAATAGCCATATTATAGTATGTCATCCAAAATGGCATAAAAATTTCATAATATTATATGTCGTCCAAATGGTCCAAAATGACATAAAAGCGTCATAGTATTGTGAGTCGTCCAAAATGCGTAAAAACGTCATAGTATAGTATGTCGTCCAAAAGGGCATGAAAACGCCATAGCATAGTATGTCATCCAAAATAGCATAAAAAAAAAAATCATAGTATAGTATGTCATCCAAAATGGTCCAAAATAGCATAAAAACGTCATAGTATAATATGTCGTCCAAAACAGCACAAAAACGTTGTGGTATAGTATGTCATCCAAAATGGCCCAAAATGACCTAAAAATGTCATAGTACAGTGTGTCATCCAAAATGGTCGAAAATAGCATAAAATCACCAAAGTATAGTTTGTCATCAAAAATGGCATAAAAACATCATAGTATAGTATGTTGTCCAAAATGGCACGAAAATGTCATAGTATGGTTGTCATCCAAAATGGCATAAAAACATCATAGTATAGTATGTCGACCAAATTGGTCCAAAGTGGCATAAAAATGTCATCGTATAATTTGTTGTCCAAAATGGCATTAAAATGTCATAAGAACCTCATGTCGTCCAAAATAGTAGGTGTTATCAGGTAAATTGGGCCACTTTTTAGTGAACCGCTTGGGACACTAACAAAAAAACCTATATACCATTTACAGTACATGTGCTTTTATGATTAATAGTTTTTGATTGTTTTTGATAACTTTGTGTTGAAATAATGTAATAAATTACAATTGTATAGGACCTACAGCTCTTGATACATCTGCCGTGGCAATTTATTTCATGAGCAGTGTTCAGGTAAAATGCGCCAGCTGATCAGGTAACATGGGCCAGTCAAACTGCAAAGGGAAAGAGTCATTTATTATCAACTTTAATTTTAAAATACAACTGCTAATACAGCAACATAACATTCAAACTGTATTAAACCCACAAATTACCCACAAAATACTTAAATTCATGTTGAATAGCATATATTATTCATGTACTGATATAAGTGGTGTGTGTTAGGACAACATCACATTTATTATTTCAAAATATCAAAGCCAAGATATAACTGGTGTGTGCGCAGCATGAAAAGGTTTTTCAAACACAGTCTTTGCAAATGAAGCCATCGTCATCACAAATACAATTGTCTTCAGCACAGCTCTCATGGAACCAGCTAGTTCACATTTCACCTATTCCTCAGTATCCTTAGGATTGCCTGGGTCACCGTAGTGGGTCTTGCAGACTTTGCAGGGTGATTTCACCCTCTTATCATTCTTGTTGCTTTCTTCTTTTGGTTGCTTGCTGCTTGTTTCTATCTGGCTAGCTTTTTTATTCTGATATATTCAAGGTGTTGTTCACTTGTGAGGTTGTATGATGGTGGCTTCGTTCTCTTTCTGATGGCTCTCTCCCTTCGCGGTGCTGGGATCAAGTCAGTAAATGTGACCGATCTCACAGACTAAAAGGAAAGAAAATAATTCACAGAAATAGCCCATGTTATTGCACGAAATAAGACATTTAGTGTACAGATGATACGGACTTTATTGTGTGTGTGTGTGTGTGTGTGTGTGTGTGTGTGTGTGTGTATGTGTGTGTGCGTGCGTGTGTGTGTGCACATGCCTGTGTGTGCATGTGTACCATGTTCATGTAGCCTATGTTTTACAGTAGCCTTGTATGAAATATCACTTACTGTGGAGGTGGAAGGTTCCTCATCCTGGGAGTGGGTTTCTTCCTGAGGTGTGAACTGACTTAAAGGTCACCATCTTCCTCCAGTACAAAAAACACCTCCTTATGGTCATTTTGGAAGAAGTAGAGTGGTTCCACAGCAGGTAGCAGGGGTGTCAGGGTAACAGGGGTCTGAGGTCTGGCTGGTGGATCGGCAGGCGACAGTGGTCTGGCTGGAGGGTGGGAGGGCTGGTGTCCAGAAGGCTGGGCTGATGGCTGCAAGGCAGATTGGGTCGAGGTCAGCAGGGGCGACGGTGGACCAGTGGGCAGGGGTGGGAAAGTGGATGGCAGCACTCTTTCGGTGGTCCTGCTGGGGACAAAAGTGGTCACGGGAAGGGTATCTTTGTTGAAAGGGAACATCCCCTTCCCCCGGGACCCTGCCTGGGCATTTTCAATTGTGGCAGCCTTTGCCCAAGCCCTGGTGAACACCGCAGCACTCGGCAGTTTCTGTTCAGCCATCATCCTTCTCCATTTCCTCCCCTCCTGGTCCCAGTGGTGTTTCAGACTCTTGAAGAAGGCCTTGTCTGCCGGTTGCAGCACGTGGCTTGTGTGGGCAGGGTAGCACATAATGTGCACGTTCTTGCTCTTCAGTAACCTGATGAACTCCAGGCTGTACACGTGGCTACTGTGGCCATCGAGGAGGAGAAGGCGGGGCCTGGGGTCATCCCTAGGGAGGGACTGAACGAACATTTGACCCCACTCCAGGAAGAGGTCAGAGGTAATCCAGCCATTGTCAGAACACCTTACGCTGGTGTTCTCCGGGCATCCCTGGAGCCACTCCTTACGTACACCTTCCCCTTAAAAATGACCACGGTGCAGCTGTATGTTCCTTCAGCGTTAAATGCTGCCAGACAAGTCGTTGTCACCCCTTCTCTCTGGCACACACCTCCACACATGGCTGGCCTACTTATCCAACAGCTTTTGTTGAGCTGAACTGGTCTTGAAGTCCAGACTCATCGCAGTTCCATAAATGTGAGGGTATGCCTTCAATTCCCAGCCCGACCAAAAGACTCTCATATTGGTTAAACCACTGGCTGACCACCTCTTTGTTCAGGCCAGCAGCCCGTGCCACAGACAGAACCTCTGGCTTGCGCATCTCGAGCTCTGGGTTGCACTTTAGAAAGTTTGAAAACCAGTAATATCCGGCCCTCCCTGCTGTCTTGGAAAACCAGCTATGTTGTTCTTGGCCGCAAAATCAAAGACCACCTGCTGGACATCACGTTTGGTTAAGGGAAACCCCTTCTGCAACAAAGTCTTGAGAGTGGCAGCAAGCTCCTTTTCCACCTCCTCTGGAAGGTAGGGCTTCCGCCCTGATGCACGGTCACTGCCGGTCACCTTTCCACTGATGCGGTTTTGCAATGTGGTTCGGGGAACATTCCATGCTCGTGATGAGAAGCGCACACTCACAGGAATTCCTTTCTCCACTCCCTCCTTGAATTCATCTAAGGCTCCCTTCATCCTCTCCTCTTCCCATTATTCTAATTGTTTGGCCTTGCTTTTCCTCCCTGTTTTATCCTTGTGTCCTCTCCTCTCCATTCCTTTGTCCTCACCTGTTCTCTCGCTTCCTGTCTCTTCTGCTTGTCTCCTCTCTCATCCCTCCTCCTCCTCTCACTTTCCCTCTCTTTTCTTCTCCCTCTCGCCTTTCCTCTCACTTCCTTCTTGTTTGCCATACTCACTATAGGCTAAATAGAATGTATTGTTACTTGCAGAAAAATATACACCACTATTATTTTTTAGGCTGATGCATTCCTCTTTCACATATATCCCATTTCCTTTCAAATGTGTGTGTGGAGGGTGTCATTGTGAGTGTGTGTGTGTGGTGTGTGTGTGTTTGTGTGTGTGCATGCCTGTTCACATATGTGTGCGTGTGTGTGTGCGTACACACGGATGCACACACGCGCACACACACACACATGGGTGTGTGTTTGTGTGTTAGTGAGTGACACAGAGGATGACCCATTTTAGCTGAAACCATGTGGCCCAACTTCCTCAGTAGGTTAAGGTAAATTGGGCAACTTATAAAAAACTAATTTTTCCAAAAAAATTGTTCATATGGCAAACTAAAAGCATTATTTCTGATGAATATATCAAGACAGATATTATGCATCATTATTTTTATATGTACACCCGTTTTTTATTGCTTTATCATCCTTATCATTGTTGCAGCTTTCTGGTGCATTGTTGATATGAGGCATTGCTCCGCCCACCATAGCAACGATAGGCCATTTAAATCAGTTGCTACGTGTCAAGTACAGTTGTGACAGCAGTTTGATATCATTTGCAGTCATTGGCCCTGAATTCCAGAGGGGAGGGGACCCCCGAACCTTAAATGGCCTATTTTACCTGATGGCACAATTTACCCCTATAGTATGTCGTCCAAATTGGCATAAAAATGTCATAGTATACTATGTCGTCCAAAATGTTCCAAAATGCCAGAAAAACATCATCGTCCAAAATGACATAAAAACGCCATAGTATACTATGTCGACCAAAATGATCAAAAATGGCATAAAAACGTCTTAGTATAGTGTGTCGTCCAAATGATCCAAAATGGCATAACAACACCATAGTATAGTATGTTGTCGAAAATGGCATAAATACGCTATAGTATAGTATGTCGTCCAAAATGGCATAAAAAAAATCATAATATAGTATGTCTTCCAAATGGTCCAAAATAACATACAGCATAAATGTCATAGTATAGTGCAGGCCTAATCAATTAGCAGCCCACGGGCCAATGTGGCCCAGAACCAACCCCGGATTGGCCCAGCCTGTGGTCCAGCCATCCTTGCACTGCATCGTGCATCAGACGGTGGTGTGTGCGGGGACCTTAAAACAACAATGGACAGTGTGATGGCTACAATTAATTTTATTCATTCCACATCAAGCCTCCAACATCACCTGTTTGCAGGCTGCTGTGAGAAATGTCTACTGAGCACCACAACCTGCTTTTGCATAATGACGTCAGGTGGCTGTCCAAAGGTAAAGCACTGGAGTGTTTCTGTGATCTCAGAGAGGAGATTACAACTTTTCTCCACAACAGCAAGCACAAAAAGGTGGAAGCACACTTCATGGCTTCCGTCTGCTTTCTGTGTGACATATTCAAACACCTGAATGACTTAAGTTTGGGGCTAGAGGGCAGAGACAAAAATGTCATTGATCTTGTGCGTTCTAAGTCAAACTGGAACTTTACGCAACCGACTTGAGCACTGGCAGAATGCTGCTTTTTGATGCTATGCACATATCACAGAGGTGATGACAGATTTCATTGCAAGGTTGAAAGAAGCAGAAGTAATGGGCATTGCCAGGGACCCTTTCACTGTTGCAACATCAGGGGGCATATCCACCAGAGGAAAGGAAGTGGTCCCCTCCATACTGGAACTTGTGGGCTTGCAGTCAACCCTAACTGTGACACAAGAGCTTTGTACAAAATGATCTGTGAAGTTTTGGAGTGATGTCATCTGCGTGCTCAGGATGTTCCGATTGACATTCACATGTGAATCAAGCCTTTTACACAAGAACTCAATAAAAAGCAGGGGAATGGGGGAAAAAAAGGGTTTTCTAATCAAATTTGTCATTACCAGCTGCTTACTGGGTGCCTAACATGTCTAGCCCGGCTACATTTCAAAATTTAAAAATTTGACCCAAATGAATTTGTAGTTCACTATGTCGTCCAAAATGGCATAAAGACGTCATAGTATACTATGATGTCCAAAATATCATGAAAGCGTCATAGTAGTATGTCGTCCATAATGAAATAAAAACATCATAATATAGTATGTCATCCAAATGGTCGAAAATGGCATAAAAACGCCATGTTAAAGTGTATAAAAAAATGACCAAAAAAGCAAGGCTATAGTATGGCAAAAATGTCAAAAAAATGACACGTCTCAAAAACAGCTGAAAACACCCCAAATCAGCATAAAATAGCCTGGTGAGACACGCCATAGCATTAAAACGTGCAAATATGGCAAAAAACAACATAAATTAGCATGTCAAAAAATTGACCAAAAAAGCAAGGCTATAGTATGGCAAAAATGTCAAAAAATGACACGTCTCAAAAACAGCTGAAAACACCCCAAATCAGCATAGAATAGCCTGATGAGACACGCCATAGCATTAAAATGTGCAAAAATGGCCAAAAACAACATAATATAGCATGTCAAAAAATGACAGAAAAAGCAAGGCTATAGTATGGCAAAAATGTCAAAAAATGACACGTCTCAAAAATAGCTGAAAACACCTCAAATCAGCATAAAATAGCCTGGTGAAACACGCCATAGCATTAAATCGTAATAAAACAGCCAAAAAAGACATTATGTAGCATGTCAAAAAAATGACCAAAGAAGCAAGGCTATAGTATGGCAAAAATGTCAAAAAATGACACGTCTCAAAAACAGCTAAAAACACCCCAAATCAGCATAGAATAGCCTGGCGAGACACGCCATAGCATTAAAACGTGCAAATATGGCCAAAAACAACATAATATAGCATGTCAAAAAAATGGCCGAAAAAGCAAGGCTATAGTATGGCAAAAATGTCAAAAAATGAGATGTCCCAAAAATAGCTGAAAACACCGCAAATCAGCATAAAATAGCCTGATGAGACACACCATAGCATTAAATCGTAATAAAACAGCCAAAAAAGACATTATGTAGCATGTCAAAAAAATGGCCAAAGAAGCAAGGCTATAGTATGGCAAAAATGTCAAAAAATGACACATCTCAAAAACAGCTGAAAACACCTCAAATCAGCATAAAATAGCCTGGTGAGACACGCCATAGCATTAAAACGTGCAAAAACAGCCAATAACAACATAAATTAGCATGTCAAAAAAATGACCAAAGAAGCAAGGCTATAGTATGGCAAAAATGTCAAAAAATGACACGTCTCAAAAACAGCTGAAAACACCTCAAATCAGCATAAAATAGCCTGGTGAGACACGCCATAGCATTAAAACGTGCAAATATGGCCAAAAACAACATAATATGGCACGTCAAAAAAATGACCAAAGACGCAAGGCTATAGTATGGCAAAAATGTCAAAAAATGACACGTCTCAAAAACAGCTAAAAACACCCCAAATCAGCATAGAATAGCCTGGCGAGACATGCCATAGCATTAAAACGTGCAAATATGGCCAAAAACAACATAATTTAGCATGTCAAAAAAATGACCAAAGAAGCAAGGCTATAGTATGGCAAAAATGTCAACAAATGACATGTCTGAAAAACAGCTAAAAACACCTTATGACAGCATAGAATAGCGTGGTGAGACAGGCCATAACATTAAAACGTGCAAATATGGCCAAAAACAACATAATTTAGCATGTCAAAAAAATGACCAAAGAAGCAAGGCTATAGTATGGCAAAAATGTCAAAAAATGACACGTCTCAAAAACAGCTAAAAACACCTTATGACAGCATAGAATAGCCTGGTGAGACACGCCATAGCATTAAAACGTGCAAGAACAGCCAAAAACAACATAATTTAGCATGTCAAAAAAATGACCAAAGAAGCAAGGCTATAGTATGGCAAAAATGTCAACAAATGACATGTCTGAAAGACAGCTAAAAACACCTTATGACAGCATAGAATAGCCTGGTGAGACACGCCATAGCATTAAAACGTGCAAGAACAGCCAAAAACAACATAATTTAGCATGTCAAAAAAATGACCAAAGAAGCAAGGCTATAGTATGGCAAAAATGTCAACAAATGACATGTCTGAAAGACAGCTAAAAACACCTTATGACAGCATAGAATAGCCTGGTGAGACACGCCATAGCATTAAAACGTGCAAATATGGCCAAAAACAACATAATTTAGCATGTCAAAAAAATGACCAAAGAAGCAAGGCTATAGTATGGCAAAAATGTCAAAAAATGACACGTCTCAAAAACAGCTGAAAACACCTCACATCAGCAAAGAATAGCCTGCTGAAACACGCCATAGCATTAAAACGTGCAAAAACAGCCAATAACAACATAATATAGCACGTCAAAAAAATGACCAAAAAAGCAAGGCTATAGTATGGCAAAAATGTCAAAAAATGACACGTCTCAAAAACAGCTGAAAACACCTCAAACAGCATAAAATAGCCTGGTGAGACACGCCATAGCATTAAAACGTGATAAAACAGTCAATAACAACATAAATTAGTATGCCAAAAAAATGACCAAAGACGCAAGGCTATAGTATGGCAAAAATGTCAAAAAATGACACGTCTCAAAAACAGCTGAAAACACCCCAAATCAGCATAAAATAGCCTGGCGAGACATGCCATAGCATTAAAACGTGCAAAAACAGCCAATAATACAATAATATAGCATGTCAAAAAAATGGCCGAAAAAGCAAGGCTATAGTATGGCAAAAATGTCAAAAAATGAGACGTCTAAAAAACAGCTGAAAACACCGCAAATCAGCATAAAATAGCCTGATGAGACACGCCATAGCATTAAAACGTGCAAAAACAGCCAATAACAACATAAATTAGCATGACAAAAAATGACCAAAGACGCAAGGCTATAGTATGGCAAAAATGTCAAAAAATGACACGTCTCAAAAACAGCTGAAAACACCTCAAATCAGCATAAAACAGCCTGGCGAGACACGCCATAGCATTAAAACGTGCAAAAACAGCCAAAAACAACATAATATAGCATGTCAAAAAAATGACCAAAGAAGCAAGGCTATAGTATGGCAAAAATGTCAAAAAATGACATGTCTGAAAAACAGCTGAAAACACCTCAAATCAGCAAAGAATAGCCTGCTGAAACACGCCATAGCATTAAAACGTGCAAAAACAGCCAATAACAACATAAATTAGCATGTCAAAAAAATGACCGAAAAAGCAAGGCTATAGTATGGCAAAAATGTCAAAAAATGACACGTCTCAAAAACAGCTGAAAACACCTCAAATCAGCAAAGAATAGCCTGCTGAAACACGCCATAGCATTAAAACGTGCAAAAACAGCCAATAACAACATAATATAGCATGTCAAAAAAATGACCAAAGACGCAAGGCTATAGTATGGCAAAAATGTCAAAAAATGACACGTCTCGAAAACAGCTAAAAACACCTCAGATCAGCAAAGAATAGCCTGCTGACACACGCCATAGCATTAAAACGTGCAAAAACAGCCAATAATAACAACATAATATAGCATGTCAAAAAAATGACCAAAGAAGCAAGGCTATAGTATGGCAAAAATGTCAAAAAATGACACGTCTCAAAAACAGCTGAAAACACCTCAAACAGCATAAAATAGCCTGGTGAGACACGCCATAGCATTAAAACGTGCAAAAACAGCCAATAACAACATAATATAGCATGTCAAAAAAATGACCAAAGACGCAAGGCTATAGTATGGCAAAAATGTCAAAAAATGACACGTCTCAAAAACAGCTGAAAACACCTCAAACAGCATAAAATAGCCTGGCGAGACACGCCATAGCATTAAAACGTGCAAAAACAGCCAATAACAACATAATATAGCACGTCATAAAAATGACCAAAGAAGCAAGGCTATAGTATGGCAAAAATGTCAAAAAATGACACGTCTCAAAAACAGCTGAAAACACCCCAAATCAGCATAAAATAGCCTGCTGTAACACGCCATAGCATTAAAATGTGCAAATATGGCCAAAAATAACATAATTTAGCATGTCAAAAAAATGGCCGAAAAAGCAAGGCTATAGTATGGCAAAAATGTCAAAAAATGAGACGTCTAAAAAACAGCTGAAAACACCGCAAATCAGCATAAAATAGCCTGATGAGACACACCATAGCATTAAATCGTAATAAAACAGCCAAAAAAGACATTATGTAGCATGTCAAAAAAATGGCCAAAGAAGCAAGGCTATAGTATGGCAAAAATGTCAAAAAATGACACGTCTCAAAAACAGCTGAAAACACCTCAAATCAGCAAAGAATAGCCTGCTGAAACACGCCATAGCATTAAAACATGCAAAAACAGCCAATAACAACATAAATTAGCATGTCAAAAAATGACCAAAGGCGCAAGGCTATAGTATGGCAAAAATGTCAAAAAATGACACGTCTCAAAAACAGCTGAAAACACCTCAAATCAGCAAAGAATAGCCTGCTGTAACACGCCATAGCATTAAAATGTGCAAATATGGCCAAAAATAACATAAATTAGCATGTCAAAAAAATGACCGAAAAAGCAAGGCTATAGTATGGCAAAAATGTCAAAAAATGACACGTCTCAAAAACAGCTGAAAACACCCCAAATCAGCATAAAATAGCCTGGTGAGACACGCCATAGCATTAAAACGTGCAAAAACAGCCAATAACAACATAAATTAGTCTGTCAAAAAAATGACCAAAGACGCAAGGCTATAGTATGGCAAAAATGTCAAAAAATGACACGTCTCAAAAACAGTTGAAAACACCTCAAATCAGCAAAGAATGGCCTGCTGAAACACGCCATAGCATTTAAACGTGCAAAAACAGCCAAAAACAACATAATATAGCATGTCAAAAAAATGACCAAAGAAGCAAGGCTACAGTATGGCAAAAATGTCAAAAAATGACACGTCTCAAAAACAGCTGAAAACACCCCAAATCAGCATAAAATAGCCTGGCGAGACACGCCATAGCATTAAAACGTGCAAAAACAGCCAATAACAACATAATATGGCACGTCAAAAAAAATGACCAAAAAAGCAAGGCTATAGTATGGCAAAAATGTCAAAAAATGACACGTCTCAAAAACAGCTGAAAACACCTCAAACAGCATAAAATAGCCTGCTGAAACACGCCATAGCATTAAAACGTGCAAAAACAGCCAATAACAACATAAATTAGTATGTCAAAAAAATGACCAAAGAAGCAAGGCTATAGTATGGCAAAAATGTCAAAAAATGACACGTCTCAAAAACAGCTGAAAACACCCCAAAGCAGCATAAAATAGCCTGGCGAGACATGCCATAGCATTAAAACGTGCAAAAACAGCCAATAACAACATAATATAGCACGTCATAAAAATGACCAAAGAAGCAAGGCTATAGTATGGCAAAAATGTCAAAAAATGACACATCTCAAAAACAGCTGAAAACACCTCAAATAAGCAAAGAATAGCCTGCTGTAACACGCCATAGCATTAAAATGTGCAAATATGGCTAAAAATAACATAAATTAGCATGTCAAAAAAATGACCGAAAAGCAAGGCTATAGTATGGCAAAAATGTCAAAAAATGACACGTCTCAAAAACAGCTGAAAACACCCCAAATCAGCATAAAATAGCCTGGCGAGACACGCCATAGCATTAAAACATGCAAAAACAGCCAATAACAACATAATATAGCATGTCAAAAAAATGACCAAAGAAGCAAGGCTATAGTATGGCAAAAATGTCAAAAATGACACGCCTCAAAACAGCTGAAAACACCCCAAATCAGCATAAAATAGCCTGGCGAGACACGCCATAGCATTAAAACATGCAAAAACAGCCAATAACAACATAATATAGCATGTCAAAAAAATGACCAAAGAAGCAAGGCTATAGTATGGCAAAAATGTCAAAAAATGACACGTCTCAAAAACAGCTGAAAACACCTCAAATCAGCATAAAAAAGCCTGGCGAGACATGCCATAGCATTAAAACGTGCAAAAACAGCCAATAACAACATAATATAGCATGTCAAAAAAATGACCAAAGAAGCAAGGCTATAGTATGGCAAAAATGTCAAAAAATGACACGTCTCAAAAACAGCTGAAAACACCTCAAATCAGCAAAGAATAGCCTGCTGAAACACGCCATAGCATTAAAACGTGCAAAAACAGCCAATAACAACATAATATAGCATGTCAAAAAAATGACCAAAGAAGCAAGGCTATAGTATGGCAAAAATGTCAAAAAATGACACGTCTCAAAAACAGCTGAAAACACCTCAAATCAGCAAAGAATAGCCTGCTGTAACACGCCATAGCATTAAAATGTGCAAATATGGCCAAAAATAACATAAATTAGCATGTCAAAAAAATGACCGAAAAAGCAAGGCTATAGTATGGCAAAAATGTCAAAAAATGACACGTCTCAAAAACAGCTGAAAACACCCCAAATCAGCATAAAATAGCCTGGCGAGACACGCCATAGCATTTAAACGTGCAAAAACAGCCAATAACAATATAAATTAGTCTGTCAAAAAAATGACCAAAGACGCAAGGCTATAGTATGGCAAAAATGTCAAAAAATGACACGTCTCAAAAACAGCTGAAAACACCTCAAATCAGCATAAAACAGCCTGGCGAGACACGCCATAGCATTAAAACGTGCAAAAACAGCCAATAACAACATAAATTAGTATGTCAAAAAAATGACCAAAGACGCAAGGCTATAGTATGGCAAAAATGTCAAAAAATGACACGTCTCAAAAACAGTTGAAAACACCTCAAATCAGCAAAGAATGGCCTGGCGAAACACGCCATAGCATTTAAACGTGCAAAAACAGCCAAAAACAACATAATATAGCATGTCAAAAAAATGACCAAAGAAGCAAGGCTACAGTATGGCAAAAATGTCAAAAAATGACACGTCTCAAAAACAGCTGAAAACACCTCAAACAGCATAAAATAGCCTGCTGAAACACGCCATAGCATTAAAACATGCAAAAACAGCCAATAACAACATAATATAGCATGTCAAAAAAATGACCAAAGAAGCAAGGCTATAGTATGGCAAAAATGTCAAAAAATGACACGTCTCAAAAACAGCTGAAAACACCCCAAATCAGCATAAAATAGCCTGGCGAGACACGCCATAGCATTAAAACGTGCAAAAACAGCCAATAACAACATAATATGGCACGTCAAAAAAATGACCAAAAAAGCAAGGCTATAGTATGGCAAAAATGTCAAAAAATGACACGTCTCAAAAACAGCTGAAAACACCTCAAACAGCATAAAATAGCCTGCTGAAACACGCCATAGCATTAAAACGTGCAAAAACAGCCAATAACAACATAATATAGCATGTCAAAAAAATGACCAAAGAAGCAAGGCTATAGTATGGCAAAAATGTCAAAAAATGACACGTCTCAAAAACAGCTGAAAACACCTCAAATCAGCAAAGAATAGCCTGCTGAAACACGCCATAGCATTAAAACGTGCAAAAACAGCCAATAATACAATAATATAGCATGTCAAAAAAATGACCAAAGACGCAAGGCTATAGTATGGCAAAAATGTCAAAAAATGACACGTCTCAAAAACAGCTGAAAACACCTCAAACAGCATAAAATAGCCTGGTGAGACACGCCATAGCATTAAAACGTGCAAAAACAGCCAATAACAACATAATATAGCATGTCATAAAAATGACCAAAGAAGCAAGGCTATAGTATGGCAAAAATGTCAAAAAATGACACATCTCAAAAACAGCTGAAAACACCTCAAATAAGCAAAGAATAGCCTGCTGTAACACGCCATAGCATTAAAATGTGCAAATATGGCTAAAAATAACATAAATTAGCATGTCAAAAAAATGACCGAAAAGCAAGGCTATAGTATGGCAAAAATGTCAAAAAATGACACGTCTCAAAAACAGCTGAAAACACCTCAAATCAGCATAAAAAAGCCTGGCGAGACATGCCATAGCATTAAAACGCAAAACAGCCAATAACAACATAATATAGCATGTCAAAAAAATGACCAAAGAAGCAAGGCTATAGTATGGCAAAAATGTCAAAAAATGACACGTCTCAAAAACAGCTGAAAACACCTCAAATCAGCAAAGAATAGCCTGCTGAAACACGCCATAGCATTAAAACGTGCAAAAACAGCCAATAACAACATAATATAGCATGTCAAAAAAATGACCAAATAAGCAAGGCTATAGTATGGCAAAAATGTCAAAAAATGACACGTCTCAAAAACAGCTGAAAACACCTCAAATAAGCAAAGAATAGCCTGCTGTAACACGCCATAGCATTAAAATGTGCAAATATGGCTAAAAATAACATAAATTAGCATGTCAAAAAAATGACCGAAAAGCAAGGCTATAGTATGGCAAAAATGTCAAAAAATGACACGTCTCAAAAACAGCTGAAAACACCTCAAATCAGCATAAAATAGCCTGGCGAGACACGCCATAGCATTAAAACATGCAAAAACAGCCAATAACAACATAATATAGCATGTCAAAAAAATGACCAAAGAAGCAAGGCTATAGTATGGCAAAAATGTCAAAAAATGACACGTCTCAAAAACAGCTGAAAACACCTCAAACAGCATAAAATAGCCTGGTGAGACACGCCATAGCATTAAAACGTGCAAAAACAGCCAATAACAACATAATATAGCATGTCATAAAAATGACCAAAGAAGCAAGGCTATAGTATGGCAAAAATGTCAAAAAATGACACATCTCAAAAACAGCTGAAAACACCTCAAATAAGCAAAGAATAGCCTGCTGTAACACGCCATAGCATTAAAATGTGCAAATATGGCAAAAAAATAACATAAAATAGCATGTCAAAAAAATGACCGAAAAGCAAGGCTATAGTATGGCAAAAATGTCAAAAAATGACACGTCTCAAAAACAGCTGAAAACACCCCAAATCAGCATAAAATAGCCTGGCGAGACATGCCATAGCATTAAAACGTGCAAAAACAGCCAATAATACAATAATATAGCATGTCAAAAAAATGACCAAAGAAGCAAGGCTATAGTATGGCAAAAATGTCAAAAAATGACACGTCTCAAAAACAGCTGAAAACACCTCAAACAGCATAAAATAGCCTGCTGAAACACGCCATAGCATTAAAACGTGCAAAAACAGCCAATAACAACATAAATTAGTATGTCAAAAAAATGACCAAAGACGCAAGGCTATAGTATGGCAAAAATGTCAAAAAATGACACGTCTCAAAAACAGCTGAAAACACCTCAAATCAGCAAAGAATAGCCTGCTGAAACACGCCATAGCATTAAAACGTGCAAAAACAGCCAATAATACAATAATATAGCATGTCAAAAAAATGACCAAAGACGCAAGGCTATAGTATGGCAAAAATGTCAAAAAATGACACGTCTCAAAAACAGCTGAAAACACCTCAAACAGCATAAAATAGCCTGGTGAGACACGCCATAGCATTAAAACGTGCAAAAACAGCCAAGAACAACATAATATAGCATGTCATAAAAATGACCAAAGAAGCAAGGCTATAGTATGGCAAAAATGTCAAAAAATGACACGTCTCAAAAACAGCTGAAAACACCTCAAATAAGCAAAGAATAGCCTGCTGTAACACGCCATAGCATTAAAATGTGCAAATATGGCTAAAAATAACATAAATTAGCATGTCAAAAAAATGACCGAAAAGCAAGGCTATAGTATGGCAAAAATGTCAAAAAATGACACGTCTCAAAAACAGCTGAAAACACCCCAAATCAGCATAAAATAGCCTGGCGAGACACGCCATAGCATTAAAACATGCAAAAACAGCCAATAACAACATAATATAGCATGTCAAAAAAATGACCAAAGAAGCAAGGCTATAGTATGGCAAAAATGTCAAAAAATGACACGTCTCAAAAACAGCTGAAAACACCTCAAATCAGCATAAAAAAGCCTGGCGAGACACGCCATAGCATTAAAACGTGCAAAAACAGCCAATAACAACATAATATAGCATGTCAAAAAAATGACCAAAGAAGCAAGGCTATAGTATGGCAAAAATGTCAAAAAATGACACGTCTCAAAAACAGCTGAAAACACCTCAAATCAGCAAAGAATAGCCTGCTGAAACACGCCATAGCATTAAAACGTGCAAAAACAGCCAATAACAACATAATATAGCATGTCAAAAAAATGACCAAAGAAGCAAGGCTATAGTATGGCAAAAATGTCAAAAAATGACACGTCTCAAAAACAGCTGAAAACACCTCAAATCAGCAAAGAATAGCCTGCTGAAACACGCCATAGCATTAAAACGTGCAAAAACAGCCAATAATACAATAATATAGCATGTCAAAAAAATGACCAAAGAAGCAAGGCTATAGTATGGCAAAAATGTCAAAAAATGACACGTCTCAAAAACAGCTGAAAACACCCCAAATCAGCATAAAATAGCCTGGCGAGACACGCCATAGCATTAAAACGTGCAAAAACAGCCAATAACAACATAATATAGCATGTCATAAAAATGACCAAAGAAGCAAGGCTATAGTATGGCAAAAATGTCAAAAAATGACACGTCTCAAAAACAGCTGAAAACACCTCAAATAAGCAAAGAATAGCCTGCTGTAACACGCCATAGCATTAAAATGTGCAAATATGGCTAAAAATAACATAAATTAGCATGTCAAAAAAATGACCGAAAAGCAAGGCTATAGTATGGCAAAATGTCAAAAATGACACGCCTCAAAAACAGCTGAAAACACCCCAAATCAGCATAAAATAGCCTGCTGTAACACACGCCATAGCATTAAAATGTGCAAATATGGCCAAAAATAACATAAATTAGCATGTCAAAAATCACCGAAAAAGCAAGGCTATAGTATGGCAAAATGTCAAAAAATGACACGTCTCAAAAACAGCTGAAAACACCTCAAATCAGCATAAAATAGCCTGGCGAGACACGCCATAGCATTAAAACGTGCAAAAACAGCCAATAACAACATAATATAGCATGTCAAAAAAATGACCAAAGAAGCAAGGCTATAGTATGGCAAAAATGTCAAAAAATGACACGTCTCAAAAACAGCTGAAAACACCTCAAATCAGCATAAAATAGCCTGGCGAGACACGCCATAGCATTAAAACATGCAAAAACAGCCAATAACAACATAATATAGCATGTCAAAAAAATGACCAAAGAAGCAAGGCTATAGTATGGCAAAAATGTCAAAAAATGACACGTCTCAAAAACAGCTGAAAACACCTCAAATCAGCAAAGAATAGCCTGCTGAAACACGCCATAGCATTAAAATGTGCAAATATGGCCAAAAATAACATAAATTAGCATGTCAAAAAAATGACCGAAAAAGCAAGGCTATAGTATGGCAAAAATGTCAAAAAATGACACGTCTCAAAAACAGCTGAAAACACCTCAAATCAGCAAAGAATAGCCTGCTGTAACACGCCATAGAATTAAAATGTGCAAATATGGCCAAAAATAACATAAATTAGCATGTCAAAAAAATGACCGAAAAAGCAAGGCTATAGTATGGCAAAAATGTCAAAAAATGACACGTCTCAAAAACAGCTGAAAACACCTCAAATCAGCAAAGAATAGCCTGCTGAAACACGCCATAGCATTAAAATGTGCAAATATGGCCAAAAATAACATAAATTAGCATGTCAAAAAAATGACCGAAAAAGCAAGGCTATAGTATGGCAAAAATGTCAAAAAATGACACGTCTCAAAAACAGCTGAAAACACCCCAAATCAGCTTAAAATAGCCTGGCGAGACACGCCATAGCATTAAAACGTGCAAATATGGCCAATAATACAATAATATAGCATGTCAAAAAAATGACCAAAGACGCAAGGCTATAGTATGGCAAAAATGTCAAAAAATGACACGTCTCAAAAACAGCTGAAAACACCTCAAATCAGCATAAAATAGCCTGCTGAAACACGCCATAGCATTAAAACGTGCAAAAACAGCCAATAACAACATAATATAGCATGTCAAAAAAATGACCAAAGAAGCAAGGCTATAGTATGGCAAAAATGTCAAAAAATGACACGTCTCAAAAACAGCTGAAAACACCTCAAATCAGCAAAGAATAGCCTGCTGAAACACGCCATAGCATTAAAATGTGCAAATATGGCCAAAAATAACATAAATTAGCATGTCAAAAAAATGACCGAAAAAGCAAGGCTATAGTATGGCAAAAATGTCAAAAAATGACACGTCTCAAAAACAGCTGAAAACACCCCAAATCAGCTTAAAATAGCCTGGCGAGACACGCCATAGCATTAAAACGTGCAAATATGGCCAATAATACAATAATATAGCATGTCAAAAAAATGACCAAAGACGCAAGGCTATAGTATGGCAAAAATGTCAAAAAATGACACGTCTCAAAAACAGTTGAAAACACCTCAAGTCAGCATAAAATAGCCTGGCGAGACACGCCATAGCATTAAAACGTGCAAAAACAGCCAATAACAACATAATATAGCATGTCAAAAAAATGACCAAAGACGCAAGGCTATAGTATGGCAAAAATGTCAAAAAATGACACGTCTCAAAAACAGCTGAAAACACCTCAAATCAGCATAAAATAGCCTGGCGAGACACGCCATAGCATTAAAACGTGCAAAAACAGCCAATAACAACATAATATAGCATGTCAAAAAAATGACCAAAGAAGCAAGGCTATAGTATGGCAAAAATGTCAAAAAATGACACGTCTCAAAAACAGCTGAAAACACCTCAAATCAGCAAAGAATAGCCTGCTGAAACACGCCATAGCATTAAAACGTGCAAAAACAGCCAATAATACAATAATATAGCATGTCAAAAAAATGACCAAAGAAGCAAGGCTATAGTATGGCAAAAATGTCAAAAAATGACACGTCTCAAAAACAGCTGAAAACACCTCAAATCAGCAAAGAATAGCCTGCTGAAACACGCCATAGCATTAAAATGTGCAAATATGGCCAAAAATAACATAAATTAGCATGTCAAAAAAATGACCGAAAAAGCAAGGCTATAGTATGGCAAAAATGTCAAAAAATGACACGTCTCAAAAACAGCTGAAAACACCCCAAATCAGCTCAAAATAGCCTGGCGAGACACGCCATAGCATTAAAACGTGCAAAAACAGCCAATAACAACATAATATAGCATGTCAAAAAAATGACCAAAGACGCAAGGCTATAGTATGGCAAAAATGTCAAAAAATGACACGTCTCAAAAACAGCTGAAAACACCTCAAATCAGCATGAAATAGCCTGCTGAAACACGCCATAGCATTAAAACGTGCAAAAACAGCCAATAACAACATAATATAGCATGTCAAAAAAATGACCAAAGAAGCAAGGCTATAGTATGGCAAAAATGTCAAAAAATGACACGTCTCAAAAACAGCTGAAAACACCTCAAATCAGCAAAGAATAGCCTGCTGTAACACGCCATAGCATTAAAATGTGCAAATATGGCCAAAAATAACATAAATTAGCATGTCAAAAAATGACCAAAGACGCAAGGCTATAGTATGGCAAAAATGTCAAAAAATGACACGTCTCAAAAACAGCTGAAAACACCCCAAATCAGCATAAAATAGCCTGCTGTAACACGCCATAGCATTAAAATGTGCAAATATGGCCAAAAATAACATAAATTAGCATGTCAAAAAAATCACCGAAAAAGCAAGGCTATAGTATGGCAAAAATGTCAAAAAATGACACGTCTCAAAAACAGCTGAAAACACCTCAAATCAGCATAAAATAGCCTGCTGAGACACGCTATAGCATTAAAACGTGCAAATATGGCCAATAATAACATAATATAGCATGTCAAAAAATGACCAAAGAAGCAAGGCTATAGTATGGCAAAAATGTCAAAAAATGACACGTCTCAAAAACAGCTGAAAACACCTCAAATCAGCATAAAATAGCCTGGCGAGACACGCCATAGCATTAAAACATGCAAAAACAGCCAATAACAACATAATATAGCATGTCAAAAAAATGACCAAAGAAGCAAGGCTATAGTATGGCAAAAATGTCAAAAAATGACACGTCTCAAAAACAGCTGAAAACACCTCAAATCAGCAAAGAATAGCCTGCTGAAACACGCCATAGCATTAAAACATGCAAAAACAGCCAATAACAACATAATATAGCATGTCAAAAAAATGACCAAAGAAGCAAGGCTATAGTATGGCAAAAATGTCAAAAAATGACACGTCTCAAAAACAGCTGAAAACACCTCAAATCAGCAAAGAATAGCCTGCTGAAACACGCCATAGCATTAAAATGTGCAAATATGGCCAAAAATAACATAAATTAGCATGTCAAAAAAATGACCGAAAAAGCAAGGCTATAGTATGGCAAAAATGTCAAAAATGACACGTCTCAAAAAACAGCTGAAAACACCTCAAATCAGCAAAGAATAGCCTGCTGAAACACGCCATAGCATTAAAATGTGCAAATATGGCCAAAAATAACATAAATTAGCATGTCAAAAAAATGACCGAAAAAGCAAGGCTATAGTATGGCAAAAATGTCAAAAAATGACACGTCTCAAAAACAGCTGAAAACACCTCAAATAAGCAAAGAATAGCCTGGCGAGACACGCCATAGCATTAAAATGTGCAAATATGGCCAATAATAACATAATATAGCATGTCAAAAAATGACCAAAGACGCAAGGCTATAGTATGGCAAAATGTCAAAAATGACACGCCTCAAAAACAGCTGAAAACACCTCAAAGCAGCATAAAATAGCCTGCTGAAACACGCCATAGCATTAAAACGTGCAAAAACAGCCAATAACAACATAATATAGCATGTCAAAAAAATGACCAAAGAAGCAAGGCTATAGTATGGCAAAAATGTCAAAAAATGACACGTCTCAAAAACAGCTGAAAACACCTCAAATCAGCATAAAATAGCCTGGCGAGACACGCCATAGCATTAAAACGTGCAAAAACAGCCAATAACAACATAATATAGCATGTCAAAAATGACCAAAGAAGCAAGGCTATAGTATGGCAAAATGTCAAAAATGACACGTCTCAAAAACAGCTGAAAACACCTCAAATCAGCAAAGAATAGCCTGCTGAAACACGCCATAGCATTAAAACGTTCAAAAACAGCCAATAACAACATAATATAGCATGTCAAAAAAATGACCAAAGAAGCAAGGCTATAGTATGGCAAAATGTCAAAAATGACACGCCTCAAAAACAGCTGAAAACACCTCAAATCAGCAAAGAATAGCCTGGCGAAACACGCCATAGCATTAAAACGTGCAAATATGGCCAATAATAACATAATATAGCATGTCAAAAATGACCAAAGACGCAAGGCTATAGTATGGCAAAATGTCAAAAATGACACGTCTCAAAAACAGCTGAAAACACCTCAAATCAGCATAAAATAGCCTGGCGAGACACGCCATAGCATTAAAACGTGCAAAACAGCCAATAACAACATAATATAGCATGTCAAAAAATGACCAAAGACGCAAGGCTATAGTATGGCAAAAATGTCAAAAATGACATCGCCTCAAAAACAGCTGAAAACACCTCAAATCAGCATAAAATAGCCTGGCGAGACACGCCATAGCATTAAAACGCAAAAACAGCCAATAACAACATAATATAGCATGTCAAAAAATGACCAAAGAAGCAAGGCTATAGTATGGCAAAAATGTCAAAAATGACACGTCTCAAAAACAGCTGAAAACACCTCAAATCAGCAAAGAATAGCCTGCTGAAACACGCCATAGCATTAAAACGTGCAAATACAGCCAATAATACAATAATATAGCATGTCAAAAAATGACCAAAGAAGCAAGGCTATAGTATGGCAAAATGTCAAAAATGACACGTCTCAAAAACAGCTGAAAACACCTCAAATCAGCAAAGAATAGCCTGCTGAAACACGCCATAGCATTAAAACGTGCAAAAACAGCCAATAATAACATAATATAGCATGTCAAAAAATGACCAAAGAAGCAAGGCTATAGTATGGCAAAATGTCAAAAATGACACGTCTCAAAAACAGCTGAAAACACCTCAAATCAGCAAAGAATAGCCTGGCGAAACACGCCATAGCATTAAAATGTGCAAATATGGCCAATAATAACATAATATAGCATGTCAAAAAATGACCAAAAGCAAGGCTATAGTATGGCAAAAATGTCAAAAAATGACACGTCTCAAAAACAGCTGAAAACACCTCAAATCAGCAAAGAATAGCCTGCTGAAACACGCCATAGCATTAAAACGTGCAAATATGGCCAATAATACAATAATATAGCATGTCAAAAAAATGACCAAAGAAGCAAGGCTATAGTATGGCAAAAATGTCAAAAATGACATCGCCTCAAAAACAGCTGAAAACACCTCAAATCAGCATGAAATAGCCTGCTGAAACACGCCATAGCATTAAAACGTGCAAAACAGCCAATAACAACATAATATAGCATGTCAAAAATGACCAAAGAAGCAAGGCTATAGTATGGCAAAATGTCAAAAATGACATCGTCTCAAAAACAGCTGAAAACACCTCAAATCAGCATAAAATAGCCTGCTGAGACACGCCATAGCATTAAAACGTGCAAAAACAGCCAATAATAACATAATATAGCATGTCAAAAAATGACCAAAGAAGCAAGGCTATAGTATGGCAAAATGTCAAAAATGACACGCCTCAAAAACAGCTGAAAACACCTCAAATCAGCAAAGAATAGCCTGCTGAAACACGCCATAGCATTAAAACGTGCAAAAACAGCCAATAATACAATAATATAGCATGTCAAAAAAATGACCAAAGAAGCAAGGCTATAGTATGGCAAAAATGTCAAAAAATGACACGTCTCAAAAACAGCTGAAAACACCTCAAATCAGCATAAAATAGCCTGCTGAAACACGCCATAGCATTAAAACGTGCAAAAACAGCCAATAACAACATAATATAGCATGTCAAAAAAATGACCAAAGAAGCAAGGCTATAGTATGGCAAAATGTCAAAAATGACACGTCTCAAAAACAGCTGAAAACACCTCAAATCAGCAAAGAATAGCCTGCTGAAACACGCCATAGCATTAAAACATGCAAAAACAGCCAATAACAACATAAATTAGCATGTCAAAAAATGACCAAAGACGCAAGGCTATAGTATGGCAAAAATGTCAAAAAATGACACGTCTCAAAAACAGCTGAAAACACCTCAAATCAGCATAAAATAGCCTGGCGAGACACGCCATAGCATTAAAACGTGCAAAAACAGCCAATAACAACATAATATAGCATGTCAAAAAATGACCAAAGAAGCAAGGCTATAGTATGGCAAAAATGTCAAAAAATGACACTTCTCAAAAACAGCTGAAAACACCTCAAATCAGCAAAGAATAGCCTGCTGAAACACGCCATAGCATTAAAACGTGCAAAAACAGCCAATAACAACATAATATAGCATGTCAAAAAAATGACCAAAGAAGCAAGGCTATAGTATGGCAAAAATGTCAAAAATGACACGTCTCAAAAACAGCTGAAAACACCCCAAATCAGCATAAAATAGCCTGGTGAGACACGCCATAGCATTAAAACGTGCAAAACAGCCAATAATACAATAATATAGCATGTCAAAAAAATGACCAAAGAAGCAAGGCTATAGTATGGCAAAAATGTCAAAAAATGACACATCTCAAAAACAGCTGAAAACACCTCAAATCAGCATAAAATAGCCTGGCGAGACACGCCATAGCATTAAAACGTGCAAAAACAGCCAATAACAACATAATATAGCATGTCAAAAAAATGACCAAAGAAGCAAGGCTATAGTATGGCAAAAATGTCAAAAAATGACACGTCTCAAAAACAGCTGAAAACACCTCAAATCAGCATAAAATAGCCTGGCGAGACACGCCATAGCATTAAAACATGCAAAAACAGCCAATAACAACATAATATAGCATGTCAAAAAAATGACCAAAGAAGCAAGGCTATAGTATGGCAAAAATGTCAAAAATGACATCGTCTCAAAAAACAGCTGAAAACACCTCAAATCAGCAAAGAATAGCCTGGCGAAACACGCCATAGCATTAAAATGTGCAAAAACAGCCAATAACAACATAATATAGCATGTCAAAAATGACCAAAGAAGCAAGGCTATAGTATGGCAAAATGTCAAAAATGACACGCCTCAAAAACAGCTGAAAACACCTCAAATCAGCAAAGAATAGCCTGCTGAAACACGCCATAGCATTAAAACGTGCAAAAACAGCCAATAATACAATAATATAGCATGTCAAAAAAATGACCAAAGAAGCAAGGCTATAGTATGGCAAAAATGTCAAAAAATGACACGTCTCAAAAACAGCTGAAAACACCTCAAATCAGCATAAAATAGCCTGGCGAGACACGCCATAGCATTAAAACGTGCAAAAACAGCCAATAACAACATAATATAGCATGTCAAAAAAATGACCAAAGAAGCAAGGCTATAGTATGGCAAAAATGTCAAAAAATGACACGTCTCAAAAACAGCTGAAAACACCTCAAATCAGCAAAGAATAGCCTGCTGAAACACGCCATAGCATTAAAACGTGCAAAAACAGCCAATAATACAATAATATAGCATGTCAAAAAAATGACCAAAGAAGCAAGGCTATAGTATGGCAAAATGTCAAAAATGACACGTCTCAAAAACAGCTGAAAACACCTCAAATCAGCATAAAATAGCCTGGCGAGACACGCCATAGCATTAAAAGCGATGCAAAAACAGCCAATAACAACATAATATAGCATGTCATAAAATGACCAAAGAAGCAAGGCTATAGTATGGCAAAATGTCAAAAATGACACGTCTCAAAAACAGCTGAAAACACCCCAAATAAGCAAAGAATAGCCTGCTGTAACACGCCATAGCATTAAAATGTGCAAATATGGCTAAAAATAACATAAATTAGCATGTCAAAAAAATGACCGAAAAGCAAGGCTATAGTATGGCAAAAATGTCAAAAAATGACACGTCTCAAAAACAGCTGAAAACACCCCAAATCAGCATAAAATAGCCTGCTGTAACACGCCATAGCATTAAAATGTGCAAATATGGCCAAAAATAACATAAATTAGCATGTCAAAAAAATCACCGAAAAAGCAAGGCTATAGTATGGCAAAAATGTCAAAAAATGACACATCTCAAAAACAGCTGAAAACACCTCAAATCAGCATAAAATAGCCTGGCGAGACACGCCATAGCATTAAAACATGCAAAAACAGCCAATAACAACATAATATAGCATGTCAAAAAAATGACCAAAGAAGCAAGGCTATAGTATGGCAAAAATGTCAAAAAATGACACGTCTCAAAAACAGCTGAAAACACCTCAAATCAGCATAAAATAGCCTGGCGAGACACGCCATAGCATTAAAACATGCAAAAACAGCCAATAACAACATAATATAGCATGTCAAAAAATGACCAAAGAAGCAAGGCTATAGTATGGCAAAATGTCAAAAAATGACACGTCTCAAAAACAGCTGAAAACACCTCAAATCAGCAAAGAATAGCCTGCTGAAACACGCCATAGCATTAAAATGTGCAAATATGGCCAAAAATAACATAAATTAGCATGTCAAAAAAATGACCGAAAAAGCAAGGCTATAGTATGGCAAAAATGTCAAAAAATGACACGTCTCAAAAACAGCTGAAAACACCTCAAATCAGCAAAGAATAGCCTGCTGTAACACGCCATAGAATTAAAATGTGCAAATATGGCCAAAAATAACATAAATTAGCATGTCAAAAAAATGACCGAAAAAGCAAGGCTATAGTATGGCAAAAATGTCAAAAAATGACACGTCTCAAAAACAGCTGAAAACACCTCAAATCAGCAAAGAATAGCCTGCTGAAACACGCCATAGCATTAAAATGTGCAAATATGGCCAAAAATAACATAAATTAGCATGTCAAAAAAATGACCGAAAAAGCAAGGCTATAGTATGGCAAAAATGTCAAAAAATGACACGTCTCAAAAACAGCTGAAAACACCCCAAATCAGCTTAAAATAGCCTGGCGAGACACGCCATAGCATTAAAACGTGCAAATATGGCCAATAATACAATAATATAGCATGTCAAAAAAATGACCAAAGACGCAAGGCTATAGTATGGCAAAAATGTCAAAAAATGACACGTCTCAAAAACAGCTGAAAACACCTCAAATCAGCATAAAATAGCCTGCTGAAACACGCCATAGCATTAAAACGTGCAAAAACAGCCAATAACAACATAATATAGCATGTCAAAAAAATGACCAAAGAAGCAAGGCTATAGTATGGCAAAATGTCAAAAATGACATCGTCTCAAAAACAGCTGAAAACACCTCAAATCAGCATAAAATAGCCTGGCGAGACACGCCATAGCATTAAAACATGCAAAAACAGCCAATAACAACATAATATAGCATGTCAAAAAAATGACCAAAGAAGCAAGGCTATAGTATGGCAAAAATGTCAAAAATGACACGTCTCAAAAACAGCTGAAAACACCTCAAATCAGCAAAGAATAGCCTGCTGAAACACGCCATAGCATTAAAATGTGCAAATATGGCCAAAAATAACATAAATTAGCATGTCAAAAAAATGACCGAAAAAGCAAGGCTATAGTATGGCAAAAATGTCAAAAAATGACACGTCTCAAAAACAGCTGAAAACACCTCAAATCAGCATAAAATAGCCTGGCGAGACACGCCATAGCATTAAAACATGCAAAAACAGCCAATAACAACATAATATAGCATGTCAAAAAAATGACCAAAGAAGCAAGGCTATAGTATGGCAAAAATGTCAAAAAATGACACGTCTCAAAAACAGCTGAAAACACCTCAAATCAGCATAAAATAGCCTGGCGAGACACGCCATAGCATTAAAACGTGCAAAAACAGCCAATAACAACATAATATAGCATGTCAAAAAATGACCAAAGAAGCAAGGCTATAGTATGGCAAAACGTCAAAAAATGACACGTCTCAAAAACAGCTGAAAACACCTCAAATCAGCATAAAATAGCCTGGCGAGACACGCCATAGCATTAAAACATGCAAAAACAGCCAATAACAACATAATATAGCATGTCAAAAAATGACCAAAGAAGCAAGGCTATAGTATGGCAAAAATGTCAAAAATGACACGCCTCAAAACCAGCTGAAAACACCTCAAATCAGCAAAGAATAGCCTGCTGAAACACGCCATAGCATTAAAACGTGCAAAAACAGCCAATAATACAATAATATAGCATGTCAAAAAAATGACCAAAGAAGCAAGGCTATAGTATGGCAAAAATGTCAAAAAATGACACGTCTCAAAAACAGCTGAAAACACCTCAAATCAGCATGAAATAGCCTGCTGAAACACGCCATAGCATTAAAACGTGCAAAAACAGCCAATAACAACATAATATAGCATGTCAAAAAAATGACCAAAGAAGCAAGGCTATAGTATGGCAAAAATGTCAAAAATGACACGCTCAAAAACAGCTGAAAACACCTCAAATCAAGCATAAGAATAGCCTGGCAGACACGCCATAGCATTAAAACGCAAAAACAGCCAATAAATAACATAATATAGCATGTCAAAAAATGACCAAAGAAGCAAGGCTATAGTATGGCAAAAATGTCAAAAATGACACGTCTCAAAAACAGCTGAAAACACCTCAAATAAGCAAAGAATAGCCTGCTGTAACACGCCATAGCATTAAAATGTGCAAATATGGCTAATAATAACATAAATTAGCATGTCAAAAAATGACCAAAGAAGCAAGGCTATAGTATGGCAAAAATGTCAAAAAATGACACGTCTCAAAAACAGCTGAAAACACCCCAAATCAGCATAAAATAGCCTGGCGAGACACGCCATAGCATTAAAACGTGCAAATATGGCCAAAATAACATAAAATAGCATGTCAAAAAAATCACCGAAAAAGCAAGGCTATAGTATGGCAAAAATGTCAAAAAATGACACATCTCAAAAACAGCTGAAAACACCTCAAATCAGCATAAAATAGCCTGGCGAGACACGCCATAGCATTAAAACATGCAAAAACAGCCAATAACAACATAATATAGCATGTCAAAAAAATGACCAAAGAAGCAAGGCTATAGTATGGCAAAAATGTCAAAAATGACACGCCTCAAAAACAGCTGAAAACACCTCAAATCAGCATAAAATAGCCTGGCGAGACACGCCATAGCATTAAAACATGCAAAAACAGCCAATAACAACATAATATAGCATGTCAAAAAATGACCAAAGAAGCAAGGCTATAGTATGGCAAAAATGTCAAAAATGACACGCCTCAAAAACAGCTGAAAACACCTCAAATCAGCAAAGAATAGCCTGCTGAAACACGCCATAGCATTAAAATGTGCAAATATGGCCAAAAATAACATAAATTAGCATGTAAAAAAAATGACCGAAAAAGCAAGGCTATAGTATGGCAAAAATGTCAAAAAATGACACGTCTCAAAAACAGCTGAAAACACCTCAAATCAGCAAAGAATAGCCTGCTGTAACACGCCATAGAATTAAAATGTGCAAATATGGCCAAAAATAACATAAATTAGCATGTCAAAAAAATGACCGAAAAAGCAAGGCTATAGTATGGCAAAAATGTCAAAAAATGACACGTCTCAAAAACAGCTGAAAACACCTCAAATCAGCAAAGAATAGCCTGCTGAAACACGCCATAGCATTAAAATGTGCAAATATGGCCAAAAATAACATA
This sequence comes from Plectropomus leopardus, assembly GCF_026936395.1. Lineage (NCBI taxonomy): Eukaryota > Metazoa > Chordata > Actinopteri > Perciformes > Serranidae > Plectropomus > Plectropomus leopardus. The sequence continues at coordinate 3,542,917 of NC_142198.1, read as the reverse complement.
AATTAGCATGTCAAAAAAATGACCGAAAAAGCAAGGCTATAGTATGGCAAAATGTCAAAAATGACACGCCTCAAAAACAGCTGAAAACACCCCAAATCAGCTTAAAATAGCCTGGCGAGACACGCCATAGCATTAAAACGTGCAAAAACAGCCAATAACAACATAATATAGCATGTCAAAAAAATGACCAAAGAAGCAAGGCTATAGTATGGCAAAATGTCAAAAAATGACACGTCTCAAAAACAGCTGAAAACACCTCAAATCAGCAAAGAATAGCCTGCTGAAACACGCCATAGCATTAAAACGTGCAAAAACAGCCAATAACAACATAATATAGCATGTCAAAAAAATGACCAAAGAAGCAAGGCTATAGTATGGCAAAAATGTCAAAAAATGACACGTCTCAAAAACAGCTGAAAACACCTCAAATCAGCATAAAATAGCCTGGCGAGACACGCCATAGCATTAAAACGTGCAAAAACAGCCAATAACAACATAATATAGCATGTCAAAAAAATGACCAAAGAAGCAAGGCTATAGTATGGCAAAAATGTCAAAAAATGACACGTCTCAAAAACAGCTGAAAACACCTCAAATCAGCAAAGAATAGCCTGCTGAAACACGCCATAGCATTAAAATGTGCAAATATGGCCAAAAATAACATAAAATAGCATGTCAAAAAAATGACCGAAAAAGCAAGGCTATAGAATGGCAAAATGTCAAAATGACACGTCTCAAAAACAGCTGAAAACACCCCAAATCAGCTTAAAATAGCCTGGCGAGACACGCCATAGCATTAAAACGTGCAAATATGGCCAATAATACAATAATATAGCATGTCAAAAAAATGACCAAAGACGCAAGGCTATAGTATGGCAAAAATGTCAAAAAATGACACGTCTCAAAAACAGTTGAAAACACCTCAAGTCAGCATAAAATAGCCTGGCGAGACACGCCATAGCATTAAAACGTGCAAAAACAGCCAATAACAACATAATATAGCATGTCAAAAAAATGACCAAAGAAGCAAGGCTATAGTATGGCAAAAATGTCAAAAATTGACACGTCTCAAAAACAGCTGAAAACACCTCAAACAGCATAAAATAGCCTGGTGAGACACGCCATAGCATTAAAACGTGCAAAAACAGCCAATAATACAATAATATAGCATGTCAAAAAATGACCAAAGAAGCAAGGCTATAGTATGGCAAAATGTCAAAAATGACACGTCTCAAAAACAGCTGAAAACACCTCAAATCAGCAAAGAATAGCCTGCTGAAACACGCCATAGCATTAAAACGTGCAAAAACAGCCAATAACAACATAATATAGCATGTCAAAAAATGACCGAAAAAGCAAGGCTATAGTATGGCAAAAATGTCAAAAAAATGACACGTCTCAAAAACAGCTGAAAACACCTCAAATCAGCAAAGAATAGCCTGCTGTAACACGCCATAGAATTAAAATGTGCAAATATGGCCAAAAATAACATAAATTAGCATGTCAAAAAAATGACCGAAAAAGCAAGGCTATAGTATGGCAAAAATGTCAAAAAATGACACGTCTCAAAAACAGCTGAAAACACCTCAAATCAGCAAAGAATAGCCTGCTGAAACACACCATAGCATTAAAACGTGCAAATATGGCCAAAAATAACATAATATAGCATGTCAAAAAAATGACCGAAAAAGCAAGGCTATAGTATGGCAAAAATGTCAAAAAATGACACGTCTCAAAAACAGCTGAAAACACCTCAAATCAGCATAAAATAGCCTGGCGAGACACGCCATAGCATTAAAACGTGCAAATATAGCCAATAATAAAATAATATAGCATGTCAAAAAAATAACCAAAGAATCAAGGCTATAGTATGGCAAAAAAGTCAAAAATGACACGCCTCAAAAACAGCTGAAAACACCTCAAATCAGCATAAAATAGACTGCTGAAACACGCCATAGCATTAAAACGTGCAAAAACAGCCAATAACAACATAATATAGCATGTCAAAAAATGACCAAAGAAGCAAGGCTATAGTATGGCAAAATGTCAAAAAATGACACGTCTCAAAACAGCTGAAAACACCCCAAATCAGCATAAAATAGCCTGGCGAGACACGCCATAGCATTAAAACGTGCAAAAACAGCCAATAACAACATAATATAGCATGTCAAAAAATGACCGAAAAAGCAAGGCTATAGTATGGCAAAATGTCAAAAAATGACACGTCTCAAAAACAGCTGAAAACACCTCAAATAAGCAAAGAATAGCCTGGCGAGACACGCCATAGCATTAAAATGTGCAAATATGGCCAAAAATAAGATAAATTAGCATGTCAAAAAAATGCCCGAAAAAGCAAGGCTATAGTATGGCAAAAATGTCAAAAAATGACACGTCTCAAAAACAGCTGAAAACACCTCAAGTCAGCATAGAATAGCCTGCTGAAACACGCCATAGCATTAAAATGTGCAAAACAGCCAATAACAACATAATATAGCATGTCAAAAAATGACCAAAGAAGCAAGGCTATAGTATGGCAAAATGTCAAAATGACACGTCTCAAAAACAGCTGAAAACACCTCAAATCAGCAAAGAATAGCCTGCTGAAACACGCCATAGCATTAAAACGTGCAAAAACAGCCAATAATACAATAATATAGCATGTCAAAAAAATGACCAAAGAAGCAAGGCTATAGTATGGCAAAAATGTCAAAAAATGACACGTCTCAAAAACAGCTGAAAACACCTCAAATCAGCAAAGAATAGCCTGCTGAAACACGCCATAGCATTAAAATGTGCAAAAACAGCCAATAACAACATAATATAGCATGTCAAAAAATGACCAAAGAAGCAAGGCTATAGTATGGCAAAATGTCAAAAATGACACGTCTCAAAAACAGCTGAAAACACCTCAAATCAGCAAAGAATAGCCTGGCGAGACACGCCATAGCATTAAAACGTGCAAATACAGCCAATAATACAACATAATATAGCATGTCAAAAAATGACCAAAGAAGCAAGGCTATAGTATGGCAAAAATGTCAAAAAATGACACGTCTCAAAAACAGCTGAAAACACCTCAAATCAGCATAAAATAGCCTGCTGAAACACGCCATAGCATTAAAACGTGCAAAAACAGCCAATAACAACATAATATAGCATGTCAAAAAAATGACCAAAGAAGCAAGGCTATAGTATGGCAAAAATGTCAAAAAATGACACGTCTCAAAAACAGCTGAAAACACCTCAAATCAGCATAAAATAGCCTGGCGAGACACGCCATAGCATTAAAACGTGCAAAAACAGCCAATAACAACATAATATAGCATGTCATAAAAATGACCAAAGAAGCAAGGCTATAGTATGGCAAAAATGTCAAAAAATGACACGTCTCAAAAACAGCTGAAAACACCCGAAATCAGCTCAAAATAGCCTGGCGAGACACGCCATAGCATTAAAACGTGCAAATATGGCCAATAATACAATAATATAGCATGTCAAAAAAATGACCAAAGACGCAAGGCTATAGTATGGCAAAAATGTCAAAAAATGACACGTCTCAAAAACAGCTGAAAACACCCCAAATCAGCATAAAATAGCCTGGTGAGACACGCCATAGCATTAAAACGTGCAAAAACAGCCAATAACAACATAATATAGCATGTAAAAAAATGACCAAAGAAGCAAGGCTATAGTATGGCAAAAATGTCAAAAAATGACACGTCTCAAAAACAGCTGAAAACACCTCAAATCAGCAAAGAATAGCCTGCTGAAACACGCCATAGCATTAAAACGTGCAAAAACAGCCAATAATACAATAATATAGCATGTCAAAAAAATGACCAAAGAAGCAAGGCTATAGTATGGCAAAAATGTCAAAAAATGACACGTCTCAAAAACAGCTGAAAACACCTCAAATCAGCATAAAATAGCCTGCTGAGACATGCCATAGCATTAAAACGTGCAAAAACAGCCAATAACAACATAATATAGCATGTCAAAAAAATGACCAAAGAAGCAAGGCTATAGTATGGCAAAAATGTCAAAAAATGACACGTCTCAAAAACAGCTGAAAACACCTCAAATCAGCAAAGAATAGCCTGCTGAAACACGCCATAGCATTAAAACGTGCAAAAACAGCCAATAACAACATAATATAGCATGTCAAAAAAATGACCAAAGAAGCAAGGCTATAGTATGGCAAAAATGTCAAAAAATGACACGTCTCAAAAACAGCTGAAAACACCTCAAATCAGCATAAAATAGCCTGCTGAGACACGCTATAGCATTAAAACGTGCAAAAACAGCCAATAACAACATAAATTAGTATGTCAAAAAAATGACCAAAGAAGCAAGGCTATAGTATGGCAAAAATGTCAAAAAATGACACGTCTCAAAAACAGCTGAAAACACCCCAAATCAGCTCAAAATAGCCTGGCGAGACACGCCATAGCATTAAAACGTGCAAATATGGCCAATAATACAATAATATAGCATGTCAAAAAAATGACCAAAGAAGCAAGGCTATAGTATGGCAAAATGTCAAAAATGACACGTCTCAAAAACAGCTGAAAACACCTCAAATCAGCATAAAATAGCCTGGCGAGACACGCCATAGCATTAAAACGTGCAAAAACAGCCAATAACAACATAATATAGCATGTCAAAAAAATGACCAAAGAAGCAAGGCTATAGTATGGCAAAAATGTCAAAAAATGACACGTCTCAAAAACAGCTGAAAACACCTCAAATCAGCAAAGAATAGCCTGCTGAAACACGCCATAGCATTAAAACGTGCAAAAACAGCCAATAACAACATAATATAGCATGTCAAAAAAATGACCAAAGAAGCAAGGCTATAGTATGGCAAAAATGTCAAAAATGACATCGTCTCAAAAACAGCTGAAAACACCTCAAATCAGCATAAAATAGCCTGGCGAGACACGCCATAGCATTAAAACATGCAAAAACAGCCAATAACAACATAATATAGCATGTCAAAAAAATGACCAAAGAAGCAAGGCTATAGTATGGCAAAAATGTCAAAAAATGACACGTCTCAAAAACAGCTGAAAACACCTCAAATCAGCAAAGAATAGCCTGCTGAAACACGCCATAGCATTAAAATGTGCAAATATGGCCAAAAATAACATAAATTAGCATGTCAAAAAATGACCGAAAAAGCAAGGCTATAGTATGGCAAAAATGTCAAAAAATGACACGTCTCAAAAACAGCTGAAAACACCTCAAATCAGCAAAGAATAGCCTGCTGAAACACGCCATAGCATTAAAACGTGCAAATACAGCCAATAACAAAATAATATAGCATGTCAAAAAAATGACCAAAGACGCAAGGCTATAGTATGGCAAAAATGTCAAAAAATGACACGTCTCAAAAACAGCTGAAAACACCTCAAATCAGCAAAGAATAGCCTGCTGAAACACGCCATAGCATTAAAACGTGCAAAAACAGCCAATAACAACATAATATAGCATGTCAAAAAAATGACCAAAGAAGCAAGGCTATAGTATGGCAAAAATGTCAAAAAATGACACGTCTCAAAAACAGCTGAAAACACCTCAAATCAGCAAAGAATAGCCTGCTGAAACACGCCATAGCATTAAAACGTGCAAAAACAGCCAATAACAACATAATATAGCATGTCAAAAAAATGACCAAAGAAGCAAGGCTATAGTATGGCAAAAATGTCAAAAAATGACACGTCTCAAAAACAGCTGAAAACACCTCAAATCAGCAAAGAATAGCCTGCTGAAACACGCCATAGCATTAAAACATGCAAAACAGCCAATAACAACATAATATAGCATGTCAAAAAATGACCAAAGAAGCAAGGCTATAGTATGGCAAAATGTCAAAATGACATCGTCTCAAAAACAGCTGAAAACACCTCAAATCAGCATAAAATAGCCTGCTGAGACACGCCATAGCATTAAAACGTGCAAAAACAGCCAATAACAACATAATATAGCATGTCAAAAAATGACCAAAGAAGCAAGGCTATAGTATGGCAAAATGTCAAAAATGACACATCTCAAAAACAGCTGAAAACACCTCAAACAGCATAAAATAGCCTGGTGAGACACGCCATAGCATTAAAACGATGCAAAAACAGCCAATAACAACATAATATAGCATGTCAAAAAAATGACCAAAGAAGCAAGGCTATAGTATGGCAAAAATGTCAAAAAATGACACGTCTCAAAAACAGCTGAAAACACCTCAAATCAGCAAAGAATAGCCTGCTGAAACACGCCATAGCATTAAAACGTGCAAAAACAGCCAATAATACAATAATATAGCATGTCAAAAAAATGACCAAAGACGCAAGGCTATAGTATGGCAAAAATGTCAAAAAATGACACGTCTCAAAAACAGCTGAAAACACCTCAAATCAGCATAAAATAGCCTGCTGAGACACGCCATAGCATTAAAACGTGCAAAAACAGCCAATAACAACATAAATTAGCATGTCAAAAAAATGACCGAAAAAGCAAGGCTATAGTATGGCAAAATGTCAAAAATGACACGTCTCAAAAACAGCTGAAAACACCTCAAATCAGCAAAGAATAGCCTGCTGAAACACGCCATAGCATTAAAATGTGCAAAAACAGCCAATAATAACATAATATAGCATGTCAAAAAATGACCAAAGAAGCAAGGCTATAGTATGGCAAAATGTCAAAAAATGACACGTCTCAAAAAACAGCTGAAAACACCCCAAATCAGCATAAAATAGCCTGGCGAGACACGCCATAGCATAAAACATGCAAAAACAGCCAATAACAACATAATATAGCATGTCATAAAAATGACCAAAGAAGCAAGGCTATAGTATGGCAAAAATGTCAAAAAATGACACATCTCAAAAACAGCTGAAAACACCTCAAATCAGCATAAAATAGCCTGGCGAGACACGCCATAGCATTAAAACGTGCAAAAACAGCCAATAACAACATAATATAGCATGTCAAAAAAATGACCAAAGAAGCAAGGCTATAGTATGGCAAAAATGTCAAAAAATGACACGTCTCAAAAACAGCTGAAAACACCTCAAATCAGCAAAGAATAGCCTGCTGAAACACGCCATAGCATTTAAACGTGCAAAAACAGCCAATAATAACATAATATAGCATGTCAAAAAATGACCAAAGAAGCAAGGCTATAGTATGGCAAAATGTCAAAAAATGACATCGCCTCAAAAACAGCTGAAAACACCTCAAATCAGCAAAGAATAGCCTGCTGAAACACGCCATAGCATTAAAACGTGCAAAAACAGCCAATAACAACATAATATAGCATGTCAAAAAAATGACCAAAGAAGCAAGGCTATAGTATGGCAAAAATGTCAAAAAATGACACGTCTCAAAAACAGCTGAAAACACCTCAAATCAGCATAAAATAGCCTGGCGAGACACGCCATAGCATTAAAACGTGCAAAAACAGCCAATAACAACATAATATAGCATGTCAAAAAAATGACCAAAGACGCAAGGCTATAGTATGGCAAAAATGTCAAAAAATGACACGTCTCAAAAACAGCTGAAAACACCTCAAATCAGCAAAGAATAGCCTGCTGAAACACGCCATAGCATTAAAACGTGCAAATATGGCCAATAATACAATAATATAGCATGTCAAAAAAATGACCAAAGACGCAAGGCTATAGTATGGCAAAAATGTCAAAAAATGACACGTCTCAAAAACAGCTGAAAACACCTCAAATCAGCATAAAATAGCCTGCTGAAACACGCCATAGCATTAAAACGTGCAAAAACAGCCAATAATACAATAATATAGCATGTCAAAAAAATGACCAAAGACGCAAGGCTATAGTATGGCAAAAATGTCAAAAAATGACACGTCTCAAAAACAGCTGAAAACACCTCAAATCAGCATAAAATAGCCTGCTGAAACACGCCATAGCATTAAAACGTGCAAAAACAGCCAATAACAACATAATATAGCATGTCAAAAAAATGACCAAAGAAGCAAGGCTATAGTATGGCAAAAATGTCAAAAAATGACACGTCTCAAAAACAGCTGAAAACACCTCAAATCAGCAAAGAATAGCCTGCTGAAACACGCCATAGCATTAAAACATGCAAAAACAGCCAATAACAACATAATATAGCACGTCATAAAAATGACCAAAGAAGCAAGGCTATAGTATGGCAAAAATGTCAAAAAATGACACATCTCAAAAACAGCTGAAAACACCTCAAATCAGCATAAAATAGCCTGGCGAGACACGCCATAGCATTAAAACGTGCAAAAACAGCCAATAACAACATAATATAGCATGTCAAAAAAATGACCAAAGAAGCAAGGCTATAGTATGGCAAAAATGTCAAAAAATGACACGTCTCAAAAACAGCTGAAAACACCTCAAATCAGCAAAGAATAGCCTGCTGAAACACGCCATAGCATTAAAATGTGCAAATATGGCCAAAAATAACATAAATTAGCATGTCAAAAAAATGACTGAAAAAGCAAGGCTATAGTATGGCAAAAATGTCAAAAAATGACACGTCTCAAAAACAGCTGAAAACAACCCAAATCAGCATAAAATAGCCTGGCGAGACACGCCATAGCATTAAAATTTGCAAATATGGCCAAAAACAACATAATATGGCATGTCAAAAAAATGACCAAAGAAGCAAGGCTATAGTATGGCAAAAATGTCAAAAAATGACACGTCTCAAAAACAGCTGAAAACACCTCAAATCAGCAAAGAATAGCCTGCTGAAACACGCCATAGCATTAAAACGTGCAAATATGGCCAAAAAACAACATAATATGGCACGTCAAAAAAATGACCAAAAAAGCAAGGCTATAGTATGGCAAAAATGTCAAAAAATGACACATCTCAAAAACAGCTGAAAACACCCCAAATCAGCATAAAATAGCCTGGCGAGACATGCCATAGCATTAAAACGTGCAAAAACAGCCAATAACAACATAATATAGTATGTCAAAAAAATGACCAAAGAAGCAAGGCTATAGTATGGCAAAAATGTCAAAAAATGACACGTCTCAAAAACAGCTGAAAACACCTCAAATCAGCAAAGAATAGCCTGCTGTAACACGCCATAGCATTAAAACGTGCAAAAACAGCCAAAAAAGACATTATGTACCATGTCAAAAAAATGACCAAAGAAGCAAGGCTATAGTATGGCAAAAATGTCAAAAAATGACACGTCTCAAAAACAGCTGAAAACACCTCAAATCAGCATAAAATAGCCTGGCGAGACACGCCATAGCATTAAAACGTGCAAATATGGCCAAAAACAACATAATATAGCATGTCAAAAAAATGACCAAAGACGCAAGGCTATAGTATGGCAAAAATGTCAAAAAATGACACGTCTCAAAAACAGCTGAAAACACCTCAAATCAGCATAAAACAGCCTGCGGAGATACGCCTTAGCATTAAAACATGCAAAAACAGCCAATAACAACATAATATAGCATGTCAAAAAAATGACCAAAGACGCAAGGCTATAGTATGTCAAAAATGTCAAAAAATGACACGTCTCAAAAACAGCTGAAAACACCTCAAATCAGCCAAGAATAGCCTGCTGAAACACGCCATAGCATTAAAACGTGCAAAAACAGCCAAAAAAGACATTATGTAGCATGTCAAAAAAATGACCAAAGAAGCAAGGCTATAGTATGGCAAAAATGTCAAAAAATGACATAGACAGCTCAAAAACAAAAACAGCTGAAAACACCTTATAACAGCATAGAATAGCCTGGTGAGACACGCCATAGCATTAAAACGTTCTAAAACCGACAAATACAACATAATATAGCATGTAAAAAAAATGACAGAAAAAGCAAGGCTATAGTATGCAATGTTTTATAGCTATGGTGTGTCTCAGCACGCCATTTTAATGCTATTTTATGCTGTTTTCAGCTGTTTTTGGGACATGTCATTTTGTGACATCTTTGCCAAATATGGCCAAAAACACTATAATATAGCATGTCAAATAAACAACCAAAAATGCCATACTATAGTATGGCAAAAAACGTCAAAATATGACATGTCCCAAAAACAGGTGAAAACTGCATAAAACAGCGGGCAGACACACACCATAGCATAGAATTTTGCAAAAACAGCCCAAAACACCATAATATCGTATGTCACAAAAAAAGGCAGGCTTTATTCAAAGATAAAAATATCAAAGCATAAATTAAAAACATTAGTTATCTCACTCCCTTTTACAGGAGTTACATATACCCAGTAACAGAGTCTAATCAAGATAAGGAAAAAGGCATAAAAAAACTCCCAAAAGCACACATTTTCATCTGTTGTTCCTCTTTATCTGGAGGACCGTCGCGTCATCATTCTCTCCACTCTATCTCTCCTCACTGGCTGGTCTTGGGGTGGCGTAGTTGAGTGGAAACTTTTGTTGCTCGGGAGTTTCCACCCCTTATGCTTGTGGTTTCCTGTCAGTGATTGCTCAAACGGCTGCTGCTGCTTGTTCACAAACATGTTAAACATGTTCATGAGCCAGGTTGTGGCCATTTGCATGCTCATGAAAGGGTTCATCTCCCTCGGGGGGGAATGAGCAGCTTGGGTTAGGATCTGGATCCGAGTTTCCATTCTTGGCTGGTCTCCCAACAGACATTTTTCGACATACTATAGTATGGCATTTTTGGTCAATTTTTCAACGTGCTATATTGTGTTGTTTTTGGACGTTTTTGCAACATTCTATACTATGACGTGTCTCGGCATGCTATTTTATGTGGTTTTCAGCTCTTTTTTGGATGTGTCATAAGCATTTTTATAACCATTCCATGCTATGACGTGTCTCTGCATGCATTTCATGTGGTTTTCAGCTGTTTTGTGGACATATCATATTTCAACATTTTTCCCTTTACTATAGTATAACTTTTTCGGTCATTTTTTCAACATGCCATAGAAACACTAGCAATCAGCGGGAAACACTGCGTCATAGTATAGTATGTTGGCCAAAATGGTCCAAAACGGCCTAAAAACGTCATAGTATAGTATGTCATCCAAAATGGCATAGATGAAAAAGTCAGAGTCCAGCATGTCATCCAAAATAGCACGAACATCATAGTGCAGTATGTTATTTGCAATAGCATGAAAAAAAAATTTTTTTTAAACATAAAATATCATGTTAGGTAGTCAAAAATAGCCTAAAAAGTTCTAGTACAGTGTGTCATCCAAAAGAGCACAAAACATTCTGTAAAACTGCTTAAAAGTTAATGTGACCTCAGTAACCAAGACAGCACTCCGACTCCTTTTCTGTCTTCTGACAATCATTCTGACGCTGTCAAAATCCAACCAGATTTTGCCGTTATATCTCGAATCATAGCTCTGTTGTGAAATTTCAAAAGTTGTCTTTGCAGGATAAAGATGTGTAATCCTCCTCCTCCCTGTTCACTTTTTCCCCAGCTGATGTACTGCTCAGTCCTGCTTGTCATCCCATCATCCTCATCGTTCAGCCATCTCTGTCGTCACATCCACCACCAGTGTCAAGACTCCGTTGGGGGGAATGTTCCCAAACTAAGCACTGCATCTCTCACCCCTGAAGCAACACCTCACGATAGGGACATATCGCCAAAGAACTCGTCATGATTCATGTTATTGTGTATTTTGTAATACATTTGCTCACACAAAAACATCTCACCTGATTGAAAAAGTATAGCACACTGATAAATAAAGCATGAAAGTCATTGTGTAGTATGTTGTTCAAAATATCATGAAACAGAAATAATAAAGTATGTCATTAAAAATCATGCAAAAAAAGCTTCAAAATATCATCACATTGTATGTCATCCAAAATACCATAAAAATATCCTGGTGTAGTATGTTGTGCAAAATAGCTCAGAATTGTTACAGTATAATTTGTTGTCCAAAAGAACATGAACAAATACAGCATAATATGTCCTTTAAATAGCATGAAAAATCAAGTACCATATGTTGAGCAAAGAAGCTTGAAAAAGTAATCCCACAGTATGCCGTTCAAAGAAGCATGAAACAGTCATAGTACAGCATGTCTTCCAAAATAGCACAAAAAGTTTTAGTATAGTATGTCATCCAATACAGCATAAAAAAAACCATCCTATACTATGTCATCCAAAAAGGCATAGGCAAGGCAACTTTATTTTTATAGCACATTTCATACAACAGGGCAATTCCAAGTGCTTTACAGAGAAATAAAATATAAAAACATAATGAAAGATACATATTTACAATAAAAGAGATAAGATATAAAAGGTAAATTAAAAAAATAAAAAAATCACTATTAAAAATGGCAAAAGTGCAGACAAGAGGTGAAAAGATAACAAGATAATTTAAAATGATTTAAAATCAAGTTTAAAAATAAGCTGGTAGTCATTAGCAGATAGAGTAGGCAGTGTAAAAAAAAATCTACATAAACACTACACAGTAAACTATGGCGTGCAAAAAGACAAAAAGTATAGTATGTCGACTAAAACAACATTAAAACATCACACGATGCATTGTCGACCAAAATAGCCTGAAAAAAACATAGTATATTATTTTATTGGTATCTTATATATTTTTATTGTATTATATATATATATAATAAAAAAGGAAAGGTACATGTCTGAGAAAAAGTATTAGAATAGTATGTCATTAAAAAAAACTCTAAAAAGTCATAGTATTGCATGTCTTAAGAATATTTTCAAAAAGGCATGGTCCTATGTCAAAGTAATAAATAAATAAATATAAATAATAAATAAAAATAAATAAATAAATAAATCCATAAAATGGTCACAGTTTGGACAAATTTGGTAGTCAGAAAAAATAATAGTCTAGAATGTCATCAATACTGGCAGTGTAGTTGTCAAAAATAAATAAAATCATACTTTACCCAGCAGAATGATGAGGAAGCCTGCCACATGTGGACAACAGCAGGAGGAACCACTGCAGAATCTGACACTTTCTACATTCTGCCTGCAGGAGGCGCTGCTCCTCTGCACAGCAGCCTGGCAGCAGCCCTGGGCATCACATAGTTATTTACTATGGTGTACACAAATAGAGCATATATGTAAAATAACATCAGTCTTAAAGGAATCATGACGAAGCAGCTTCATAAGACACAGGAAAAAAAGTCCTATAAGTCAACATAAAGGCAACGGTGAATGACTGAATTTGGATCATTTTATGAAAAGAAACAATGATGAGTGCCAGGAGACGTGATGGAACATTTAATTAAAGCCTATTGTAGCTTAATCAACACTGATGAGATGTTTTATTCAGGGAGCAGAGGGCTGTGGGAGGATCATGTCATCATAATTCTGAATCATTATAGAATCCACAGGGCAGGCAACAACTGCACAAACAAATCCACGGTTGGAAGTGAACAGAAGCAAATGAGCTTATTGTGACTTCATGCGGTTTAATGAAGTAAAACGCAGCCAGGAACCTGAGCCAGGGTGATCCATCATGTTGTCAGAGTGATGAGAACAGCCGGTAAAAAAAAGAGATCCGGCAAGAATTCGTGACAATACATCCTTAATTAAAAATGAGAGGGAATGAGTTTAACAATGATATTTACTTAAATCCTTTCAGAGTGCCACAGGGATGACATTTTTCTGTAGGCTGACATGAAACTTCAAATCCCCCCGGTTCCCTCTTCAAAAAGCCTGTGGGATTTGTCCTTTGGATTTTGGATTATTGCAGAAAATACAAAAACACGTTGAGTTCAAAAAGCTAATCTATGCAAGTGTACACCTGTACCACCTGTAGGCTCTAAATGAACTACACTATGTTTGCAAAATGTAACTTTGCCATCACTCTGAGGGTCAGCTTGATGACATGTGGGAGTGTGATATATATACACACACACACACACACACACACACACACACACACTTATATACATATACATACATACACACACATATAGATAGATAGATAGATAGATATAGAGAGAGATTTATATATAGATATAAATAGAGAGAGATTTATATATATATATATATATATATATATATATATATAAATACATAGATAGTGTATATAATAGTTATAATAGCTCAGAACTTGAGTCCAGTTGCCACTGAACCTCAGTTTATATAAGTATATATATATATATTTATATATATGTGTGTGTGTGTGTGTGTGTGTATGTATGTGTATATATGTATGTATGTGTGTGTGTGTGTGTGTGTATATATATATATCACACTCCCACATGTCATCAAGCTGACCCTCAGAGTGATGGCAAAGTTACATTTTGCAAACATAGTGTACATATATGCATATATGTATATATGTATATGTATGTATGTATATAGGCATATATATGTATATGTATGTATGTATATAGGCATATATGTGTATATGTATAAAATCTGAATAGTTCTAATATTTAAGAAATGAAGAAGACTTGAGCAAGTCCAGTTGCCAACAATTTAGGGCCTAGAACTTCTGTCTTTTACATTTTTGCTTCACATTTGGATTTCAAAGATGAATGATTTTTCAGTCACAATTCAACAGAGCGACTAATGTCTCATAAAGCCTCCATACTTTACTCTTTAAGTCTTTGAAAAGAAATGATTCTTCCAAAAGCAGACTACATACAAAAGAATAACTGGCACAGTTTGTGTATCAGAAAGTCCTCTCACATCTTTCACGAGTGACGAGTACGGAGACAAGATGAGGCCAACACAGGCAGCATAGGAGCAGCAGGCTCCCCCGAGACGGCTTCACTCTACATCAAACCAAAATCTTTTCTCACTCCAGTGCATGACTCTCTTAAGTTTAACCCTTTGGATCCTTTGGATTCTTTAAAAAAACATGGAAAAGAAGAGATGACCCAAAATTTGCAAGAAATTAATTAATAGTACAAGATTGAAATAACAACAGCAATAATATAAATAATAATAATAAGGCTTTTCATCAGCTCTTTCACTTTTTTTCCCTGTACAGTTTTCTTTAGCATTTTCTTTTTCTCTTCACATGTTGCCCTGGCTTTTTGAAAAAAAATCTAAATCTAAATCTTCTATCTTCTTTTTTAATCCTTAATTTTAATTTAATTTTTTTTTTTTAATTTTTAATTTTATATACTCTAATATACACTTTTTATTTTTTTTAATAATGTCAGTGGGTTATGTTTTTTCATTTATTGTCCATTTTATGTTATGCATTCTGTGCACTAAATTTTTATTCTTATTTTATCTTACTTTTCCTAGTATTCAAGTGGATTTTATCCATTTGAAGATGCTTTCTATGTTTTCTATACTGATTTGATTTTATTTTTACATGCAGGTTTTATTATGTCTTTTTGTCTTTTATGTGTTCTGATGTAAAGCACTTAGAAATAAACTATATTTGTATAGCACCTTTTTACAAGAAAGAAATTAAATGCACTATTATCAATTTCTTGCAATTTGTGAAACACCTATTACCAAAGTGCTCATTGCCTTTTTCTCCATTTTTTTGGAAAGAAATTGCACCATTTGCTCAGGCTTAAAAGGGTTAAATATTGTAAAAGGTGTCTGAAAGCAGTAAAAGAGAAATGATGTCGCTGATGTTTTAAGGGGTTAAGACTGGATTAAACCTATAAATGAAGGTCCAGTTTACTTGTCAACAGTCGGTTCAAACTACATCCCGCCTCTGACTCGGCATGATAGTCAATCAGAGGGATATGGGATAATGGTGTGGCCCCTGCGGTGATCGATCAGATTTAAGGGCTTTTATAAAAGAGGCATAAAATGTATTAATATACATAATAAACCTTGTATCCTCAAAATGACGACGTTTCATGAGCTAAGAAACAGCCTTGATTTCAGCTTTTTGCTTTCAGCCCGCCTGCCATCTTTTCTCTCACTGAGCACTGAGGCATGATAGAGACGGCACCCACAGAAACCTGATGAACTGCCTCGTGGACCCTCAGATAAGAAAGATACAGATCGAAGCCGCTCGCATCACAACAATGACCAGGAGCGAGTACGGTGACTCATGAGAGCTCCTAGAACAACTGAAGGCGTCTCCAAAGGAATACTAATCAGGCTCCCTCCTGATGCTCCGCATGTGCTTGTGTGTCATGTTTATGTATGTCTTGGTTAATATCTATATCTGCAGATTATATGGGCGTATAGGGGCTCGAGCTGCTGAACACTGAACACAGCAAAGACTTTATGAACGGCACTGATGTAAATGACAACTGAGGCTTGGAACAAATTTGAAGACGAGCTGAAAAATGTTGGACAAACTACATTTAAACATAAAATTTGCTCTGGTGAAAGTCGACATGACAAATCCAGTAAGAATGCCAATCATCGCTTGTTCTTGTTGTAAAAAAAATAAAAGATGGGAATGGGATGTGGCAGGGAAAAGGTATAAAACGGTATAAAAATTAGATAAAAATCTCAGTTTGTTTGAGATCTACAGAGGGAACTGGAGGTGAGGGCACAAACAGGTAAAGCTGTTTAGTCTTTTTCAACTTAGGCTGTCGTCACTTTTCTTTTGTAGCGTTCACACGCCTTTAACAAGCAAGTAAAAACTTTGACACCTGAGCAAATGTGTTAGATTTCTTTAAAAAAAAACATGGGAAATAGGCAATGAGCATTTTTTTTAAATGACGTACATTTTTACAAATTTCTTGTTTATGTTTAAGAAAATTACCTGAAAATTTGCAAGAAGAAAAATATTTAAAAAGAAAAAATGACCCAAACACAAGCATGAAATTTATAAAAAGGTAAAAGAATATTATTTTTGCTTAAGATTCTCTCTCGACAGAAAAACTCTGAAACCTGGATCAACATCAGTTTTTTTGTGCTGCTTTCAAATTCCTTTGTTTTTTGAGAGAGAAAATAACAATAACAAACAGGTTTTTTTTCATTTTGTTTATTTGGTTTCTCTTCACAAAAGCTCTTACACAGTCAACTTCATTTAGGCGATTTTACAGAGTAAACCAGTTTTTAACAGTTTTAAAGCAACAACATAACAACAAATTAATGAAAATAAAAAATACAACATGTGGTGTAAAGAATTTGAGCTAAATGAATAGGAGTAAAAACTAAAAAGAAAAGAAAGAAGGAAGAAGAAAGAAGGGCGTTTGGGGGAAATATACATTTTCCACTTCTTCCAAATTTCAATTCCTGAAGCCTTATTAAAAAAGTAATTCTTTCCATGACCAAAAATTTCATGAATGATATCATACTAGCTCTCTACCGATAGGGCATCTGGCTGAAGCCATTTCCTTGTAATTCCTTTTCTAGCAGCTAAACTCAGTATTCTGTTTTTACGTTTGTAGATGTTAAAAGTAAAATGCCAAACAGGAGCTCATCCTACTTAAATGTGATTGTTATCCAACATATTGTCAATAATTCTGTATAAATTTTAAGCCAAAAAGAGAGAGACTCTTCCAGCTCGACACCCTACATTGAAATTCACAATATTTAGTTTTAACACTTTTTTCCAGGTCATTGGATTTTTTTTGTGTTTTTTTTTTTTTACTTTTTTCTTTGTAATTCCTGCTTATTTTCAGGTAATTTTCTTGTAACTTTAAACTAATTGTCTCCCAATTTTTAAGTTGCTCATGACTGTGTTTCCATGCTTTTGAAAGAAATCAAGCCAATTTGCTCAGGTTTCAAACGGTTAACTATCAGTTTGCCTCGCACGGTGACACCATCTTAATGTCAGTTGAAAATATCAACCATGTTCAAAAAAAATCTGACAGCAACTGGGCTCTGAAAACGTCATATAAGACGACAGGATGTGATTTTATCGGCTGTATATATGGATTTACCCAGACTGGAGCAGACCTGGTCCAGCTTGGTCCCATCAGTGGTCACACTGGCCCAAGACCACATGAAAAGGAGGACTGGGTCCACTTAAAGGGGGACTGTGATGTGTTTGTGGTCTGAAAGGAAACAGACCAAACAGAGCTTTGTAGGTTATATATGATATATGACTTTAGCATTTTGTCAAAAGCTGCGCTGCTATTAATTCTACTCTATCTGCACAGGTGATGTATACATTCATGTACAATCAGATGTTAGCCATGGCAACATGTATACATGTCAGCATGACTGTGGTTTGATTTGTGATTTTCCCAGGTTAATCATTACAAAGCAGTAAAAAAATGTCGTGTTGTGTTTGTATCTGTGTAAGACTGAGAAAATGACACCCTGTAGGTTATAGCCACAGCCGATGCCCTCTCCATGAGACTAATCCTCTCTGTAGTGTTATGGTGTGTGTGCTGAGTAGGATGTGTGGTCCCTTGCACAAGATTAGTCCCACCCGCTGAAGCGTCCCACCCCTGGCTACCTGTTCAAATATGTGACCAGCTTGACAGTTGGGGGAGCTGAAACTTTCAGCTCGCTCACGTCTTTGTTTCAAACTGACTGACTTGTATTTAGGCACAGGGCTGTATCTACCGTTTTTCAAACCCACTTTAGATGAACCCTTGCCCACTCCCACATGACGAAAGCAGCTGCCAGATGTTAAGGTTTGATGATTGGCTGTCAGTCTACTGCAAGCAAGTGCTGCTGAAAGAGACTGCTGGCTCCCGCACCCCTGGCTGTCCCTGCTCCTCGGAGACTAAAAAAACTGAAAGCTCACTGATCTGTAGTGGACTCATTTGCTCTGGCTGATTTTAAATTGCTTCAGACACTGGTAACAGGTCGGTTGCTATAACATATGACAGCTACAGTAGCTTGGAAAATAGCGGTATGGGTAGCTAAAGGGAAACTTTGATGATTTTCAACAAGCTCTGTGTCATCTCAGAATGGGCAAACGTACCTTTTTTGGTTTTTGCCAGCGGATGCACTTTTGCCACCAAAAATTGGGAAGACTTCCACGAACAGATGAGCGAGGAGCTGCGTGCCACAGCGTCACAGAGGAAGCCAAACAACATTCATCTGCGCACACTGCGATAACATAGAGCTGGTTGAAAATCAGCAAATTTTCCCTTTAGCTGTAGCAACTTAAATTTAGCCAGTGACTGTTAGTAAGAACAGAAAAATACCAGTGAGGCAAACACAGGTACAAAAAGGAGGTAGAGGGACATGGAAACCCCAAATCCTGTCTCTAGGGTAAGGGATGAGAGGACGTAAAGTTCTTCAGTGTTTTTCTTTTTTGGCAAGGATGGCGTCAAAGCTACTGATGAACTCAAGCTGTGCCGTTTCACATAGCATGCATCGTGGATGTATAAAAAGAACTGGATACAGCATTGGAAGTGGGGCCCGAGTCATTCCCATAAAAATTGCTCAGTGGCACATTAAAAAAAAAAGGCTTGATTTCTGCGGTTTTGGATCTAGGGGGGAGCAGCACAAGTGGATAACTGCCGGTTTAGCTCTCCGCTATCCTGACTGCAAATAAAATTTATTTAATTTGGTTGCTGTTATTGACAAACTCTGATAGCAAAACCAGTCAGTTCACAGGGTTCGTGAGGCTCAAAAAATGTATCCACTGATTTACAAGCTGTCTCTTTCACAATGAAAGTCTTTGTTTTTGGGTCCTTTCATCATGTGGAAGTTGCAGTAGTATCATCTAAAGCAGGTTGGAAAATCAATAGACATGACTGGGCCAGATGTAGTTTTAAACAATGAAAACACACACAGAAAGTATTTTGTTTAGAGACACAAGGTCAGGGTGCTGATTTCTAAGTTTTTTTTCCATAAAGTAAGCTAGATTTTGATGTTTTATTTCATTTATGGTTTAATAGCTTGTATTCTAAAAGTCCTCTGTTGGTTATTTGAACAGTGAGAATTCCTGCACACTGTCCTATTACTTGCCTAGTAAGTAAGTCAACGATTTGGTCGTCAAACGTTTTGGATTTAATAATAAAGTTTTTTGCAAGTATTAGGACAGTGTGCGGGATTCTCTTTTTATCTCATCTATGGTCAATTTTCTCCTTGCATCTGCAGTTTTTGATTTGAACAACTCCATTACTTTTTCCTCTGTGGTCTGCCTCACATATTTTTTATAAACATTATCTAAACTCCTTGTTTACCACAAACGTGGTTTTATGAGATTACAGTGGAAGAAGGAAGCTGTGCTTGGTTCTGATGGCTGGTCTGACAGGTGTTTTTTTGGTAAAGCAGGGAAAAGACCAAGAATCAAGATCTCCGAAGTCTCAATTTAATACAGACAACCATAGGAAAAAAAACAAAAACAAGACAAGGCACACTGTCTCACTCTCTCTAATATATTTATTCTAATGGCCCAGACGAGTTTTCACGGTTGTCTGCATTAATTTGAGACTTTGGGATACTGTTTCCTTTGACACCTGGTCTGATGTTGCTTCCCTTCCCCTTAAAGAGCTCGGTCGTAACTCTGTAACTTTATTGGAGGGAAAGTTAACAAGATGTGCGTCTGTCAAACTGACCACTACGTCTTTACCCTTGAAGCCTTTTCTCTTGTAAAACTGAAACATATTTGGAAATGTTCCCATCAAGCGTACAGTGCTTTGGGGATGGAGATTTTCTGTAGGAAAGTAAATAAGCGTCGCCCTGGTTCCTTTATCAAAAAGCCGATGGGATTTTACCAATGGATTCATTAATGCATACTATACTATACTATACTATACTATACTATACTATACTATACTATACTATATTAATGCAATACTCATATATTTTGATCATCAAGATAATCTTCACAAATGAACATCACTTTTAGGATTTTTGAAGCATAAATGCAACCCCCATAAGTTAAAAGCTAAAAACCTGGATCAGCATCAGTTGTCTTATGCTGCTTTCGGATGCCTTTCACAAGCATATAAACATTTGAAACTCAAGCAGATCAGTTTGCTTTGTTTTGAAAACATGGACAAACAGGCAATGAGCAACTTGGCGAGAAATATCCTGCAAACTGCAAAAAGTTAGTAAAAAGTGATAGGACAAGAAAAAATTATTAGAAAATTAAGAAAAAAAAGGAAAAATAATCAAGAAAACAGTATTAATAATTGTTATTATTATGAATTCAAAATAATGTTAGAAATAAAAGTATCTTTTCAGGTAATTTCCTTGTTTGTGTCTTTTCAGGTAATTTCCATGTAATTTAAACTAATTTCTTAAAAACAGTTTGTGTTTTCTTTTGTCTTTTCTTTTCTAACATTACTCATCGCCTTCTGATTATGTTCTTGAAAGGATTCAGGCCAGTTTACTCAGGTTTCAAAGGGTTAACACTGTGACCACAACAAGGCTGTAAAGTCGTGTTCTGCACGGCTCAACGCTCTTTAGTCTCATTTAGCCACTTAATAGCGAGCGCCTTTTTTTGAACAGTTCACAAATGGGGTATTTACTGATGTATTTTATGTTGTAGAACAAAACGTTGAAGTCTCTTAAGTTTGTTTTAACCATACACCTTATTTTAGACATGTAACCAATAATCCATTTTTAAAAACCCAATGACTTTGAGACCAGGAACAAGCAGTGCTGAAATACTAACTCATATCTGGATTTTAGGACTCATTTTTAGGACTCAATCTATTAATCTCACCTGTACAAGCTACGCTTTCCAATGGAAGACTGTCCAGACTGTGGACGCTGGTCCCAAACAGGACGTCAGGATGGCTGTCAGAGAGATGGTAGTGACTGTGTCAGGGATCTGTGGGAGAGCAAAGTGAGGAGAGGACACAGGGTTACAGATAAAAACCACAGATGTATATTGGTCAAAGGAAAGTTTAGTGTTTTGAATTGTGGTATATATGGAAACATGCACATGTGATCCTATGACCAGTCAAATCACAAATATACATTAAATTCTTGATGCAACCCTTTTATTGTTTGACTTTTATTTTTTTGGAATATTACAGCTTTCTTTTAAAAACCTCACACATTTTTTAACTGTCTACTTCATTCTAGAACATATTTCTGTCCAGCCACAGCAAAACACCTCCTCTAGACCTACTTCATTTACAAATGTGACAGAAAATTCAGATTATATATTCATAACATGAACCACCAATGACAGATATTTTACCCCCTACATTTCTGCTGCACATATTCAGAACCTATTTTCCATATCTTTCCGATTGATTTCCTGCCTTCCAGGCAGCCTTTGCTTTCCACTCATCTCAGTGCACTATTAAAATCAGCGTGCAGAGACTTTCTTCAGATAGGTAATCTATCACGCTGACCTTTTCATTGCATGGTTATACAATAGGGAGCAGGGACTGATTCTGAAAGCTATTGGTGCATTCAAGAATACTCTGACATTTGAGCGTTAAGAGTCAGCTGCTGGACGGTGACCTTTTTAAAGCAGAGAACGGCCAAATTCTATGTAGCTGCTGTCCTTCTCATAGACTGCGGGTGTCTATTTGTATCAGGGGCTTTGCATGGGAGTAAACTACAGATAGTAAATCAAAAGCAACAATGCTTGTTTGTGTATTGGCATCTCTGGACTTATCCAAGACACTGCTTTAGTTCTAATTTCGACCCCTGGTGGTTCAACGCTAACACACATTTATGTTATTGTTCTCAATTTTCATCAGTCCATTATCATATGTCACACATTGAACTGGCTACTGCTATATTCTTCACAGACTGGAGGAAAACCAGCAGAGATGAACCAGTATGTTTCCATGTGGTTGGATATTGATTTCTGCCATGCATGGATTTGCTCACCTGCTGATACTGTTATAAAAGCTACACTATTTTAGAGGATTTGTGCTGCTATCCTGTTACTGAAAGGTTGTTTCTGCCTCAAAATGACCAGATTTAATTATTGGGGGATTTATTTGACCAATTGTAACCACTTCATTCATTTTTAACTGTGTAAATACCTTTAAAGGTCTAAAATGCAATTTTAAACCACCAAAAAGTGACCTTACAAAAAGGAAAGAAAAATAAAAGGACCTTACAATATAATACAGAGAAACCCAACAGTTCCCACAATGAGCATGCACTTGGCAATAGTGGAGACTAAACGACTGCACATAGATCCCCTGAAACAAAAAAACTACACAAATAATGTTGTCACTTTAGGGGTATGACATAAGTAAATTGCTCCGATGGATGAATGGTTTATTAACAAGATATTTTAATTAAAAATTGAATTAAATTATTTTGAGGCAGGAACAATCTTTCAGTGGTGAGATAGGAGCTGCAATCACTTTGGCAGGTTTTTATGTGTTGTATTTGCTTGTCAAAGGTATTTCAACAGGTAAAAGTAGGTGAAAGGGACTGGAGTGCTTATAATCTCGGGCACAGAGCAGGTAATATAATGCAAGCTCATAAAGATAATAGCGGGCAATACATTTATTTTTACAGTACCCATCTGTAAATTATGATAGACTACCTTCCAAATGTAAACATGACTTTATACATATTAAACACATATTAAATCTTGTCATTTTGAGGCAGAAACAACCTTTCAGTACCAAAAAAGCAGCTGCAATAATTTTTTAGCAAGTTGAAAATTGCATTTTATTTGTTGTATTAGTCTTTTAAAGGTATTTACACAGCCAAAAAGAGACTAGGTGAGCTATAATCTCAAAATGACTTGATTTCAATCATAGTTATTATATTGACTATAATAACTATGATTGAAATCAAGTCATTTTGAGGCAGAAATAGTTTTTCAGTGGCAAGACAGGAGCTGCTATCACTTTTTTGGCAGGGTTTTATGTGTTGTATTGGCTCTTCAAAAGTTAATTGAACAAGTAAAAAGAGGTAGAAAGGACTGGAGTGGTTATAATCTCGGGCACAGAGCAGGTAATATAATGCAGGCTCATAAGGATGCTTCGCGGACGGCAATCAGTTTCTGGCAGACGATCAGTTTTTGGCACGACTGCTTAGAAAAAGGAAAATACCTTTGGCGGGTTTGTTAAAAACTCCTGTTCTTTTCTCCCTCTTCTTCTCTTTCTGTGAACCGCTCTCGTAGCTTCTCTTCATGGCTTGTCTCGACTGGTCTCTCTGTCCGTGTTGTGTTTACATGAATTGTCCTCGGCGCGCTGGAATCATTTCCGCATACGCGCTGCGCAGTAGGGTGATGCGCATCATGGAATACTCTATTTAGTGCCGACTGAAGGGGGGCCCAGACAGACTCCGACAAGACATGAGTTATTGATGAATTAGACATTCCGGTGCTATTTTAGCAAGTGATTTTTTGAAAAACATAATAAATGGAAAAAAAATAAAATAAAAATAAAAGGAGGCTCCTTCTGGGGACTCCCTCGTTCTGCTGGGGGACTTCAACGCTCACACTGGAAACGACAGTGAGACCTGGAGGCGCGTGATTGGGAGGAATGCACCCCCCCCCCCAATCTTAACCCGGGTGGTCTATTGTTATGGGACTTCTGTGCTCATCACAGATTGTCCATAACAAACACAATGTTCAAGCATTACGGTGTCGGACTTGCGACTGCATGTTTTGGACACTCGGGTGAAGAGAGGGGCGGAGCTGTCAACAGATCACCACCTGGTGGTGAGTTGGCTCTGATGGTGTGAGGTCTGCTGGGAACATCTGGCAGAGTCTCACGTCAGAAAGAGCTTCAACTCCCACCTCCGGGAGAGCTTTGACCATGTCCCGGGGGAGGTAGGGGATTGCCTGTCGGGGTGGCAACACCCGAACCCGTTGGTGGACACTGGCGGTGAGGGACTCCATCAAGCTGAATAAGGAGTCCTGTTGGGCCTTCTTGGCCTGTGGGACTTCAGAGGCAGCAGACAGGTACTGGCAGGCCAAGTGGAGTGCAGCTACGGCGGTCACCGAGGTGAAAACCCGGGCATGGGAGGAGTTCAGTGAGACAATGGAAAACAACTTCCGGATGGCTTCAAAGAGGTTCTGGACCACTATCCAGTGTCTCAGGAGGGGGAAACAGTGCTCTGTCAAGACTGTTTGGTGGGGATGGGGTGCTGCTGACCTTAACTTGGGACGTTGTGGATTGGTGGAAGGAATACTTCCTCTGAAGACCTCCTCAATCCCACCGACACGCCCTCTGGTGAGGAAGCAGGGCCCAGGGACTCGGAAGTGGGCTCTTCCATCTCTGGGGTTGAGGTTGCTGAGGTGGTCTAAAAGCTCCTCGGTGGCAGGGCCCCAGGGGTAGATGAGGTCCACCTGGAGTTCCTTAGGGCCCTGAATGTTGTGGGGCTTTCGTGGTTGACACGACTCTGCAACATTGGGGCAGTGACTCTAGAAAGGCAGACTGTGGCGGTCTTTTTAAGAAGGGGGACCAGAGGGTGTGTTCCAACTATGGGGGATCACACTCCTCAGCCTCCCTGGTAAGGTCTACGCAGGGGTGCTGGAGAGGAGGGTCCGCTGGATAATTGAACCTAGGATCCAGGAGGAGCAATGCGGTTTTTGTCCTGGTCGTGGAACTGTGGACCAGCTCTGGACCCTTGGCAGGATCCTTGAGGGTGCATGGGAGTTTGCCCAACCAGTCCACATGTGCTTTGTAGACTTGGAGAAGGCATTCGACCATGTCCCCGGGAAGTCCTGTGGGGGGTTCTCTGGGAATATGGGGTATCAGACCCCCTGATACGGGCCATCCATTCCCTGTACAACCGGTGCCAGAGCTTGGTCCGCATCGCTGGCAGTAAGTCGGACTCTTTTTCGGTGAGGATTGGACTCCACCAGGGCTGCCCTTTGTCACTGATTCTGTTCATAACTTTTATTGACAGAATTTCTAGGTGCAGCCAGGGTGTTGAGGGGGTCTGGTTTGGTGACATCAGGATTGGGTCCCTGCTTTTTGCAAATGATTTGGTCCTGCTAGCTTCATCAGGCCGTGACCTCCAGCTTTAACTGGATCGGTTCGCCACTGAGTGTGAAGCGGCCGAGATGGTAATCAGCACCTCCAAATCTGAGGATGTGGTTCTCAGCTGGAAAAGGGCAGAGTGCCCTCTCTGGATCAGGTATGAGATCCTGCCCTAAGTGGAGGAGTTTAAGTACATCAGGGTCTTCACGTGTGAGGGAAGGATGGAGCAGGAGCAGGTGGATCAGTGCAGCGTCTGCAGTAATGCGAACTCTGCGCCAATCTGTTGTGGTGAAGAGGGAGCTTAGCCGAAAGGCAAAGCTCTCGATTTACCGGTCGATCTTTGGCCCTACCCTCACCTAGCGGCCAAAATGAGCTTTCTCCATAGGGTGGCTGGGCTCTCCTTTAGAGATAGGGTGAGAAGCTTGGTCATCCAGGAGGAGCTTGGAGTAGAGCCACTGCTCCTCCGCGTTGAGAAGAGCCAGATGAGGTGGATTGGGCATCTAATTAGGATGCCTCCCAGATACCTCCCTTGTTTACACTCGTCTCAAATGAGCTGGGTAAGAAAGTTTTGGCTTTACTATGTTTGGCTTTGAGCACCACAAGCTCAATGCCATCTAGTTCCATTATATTTGAGAGAAGGCAGACATTTCTACAGCCGGTATGTCCAACACTCTGCAACTCCACCATAAGGGTGCCAGTTGGCCCCCCAACCATTCTCTAATTCAGAATAAAAATAAAGTGATTCACATTGGGAATTATTTTTGTCCTTTTAGTACACACAAGGTGCATACAATAGTGTCAAAATAGAGCTTGTTTATTAAAAAAGTGCCAGTGGACGATCACCCCCACACCCCTATATGAAGGTCCTAGCTAAGCCTCTAAAGTCCTACCATCCTAAACCCTTGAAATGTCCTAAAATTCTAGAAGCATTCGAAAGTCCTAGAAATTTTCCCAAATTATACATGTGTACTTTAATCCTAGAAAAGTGCTAAAATCATAGAACTGTGCTTAAATCCTAGATCTGTCATACATTTCTATCAACATCCTTAAATCCTAGAAACATCCTAAAATTATAGATAATTATAGCATAGAATTGTATTATAGAATTATAAACTTACTCAAAATCCTAGATATGTTCTATAATCCTGGAAACATCCTAAAATCCTGGAAATGCACTAAATCATAGAAATGTCTTTAAATCTTAGAAATGTCCTAAAATCCTAGAAACTTCTTACAATCCAGGAAATGTCTTAAAATCATAAGAACTTTCTTAAAGTTTCAAGAGTGCCCTACAATCCTAGAAATGTTCTAAAGTCCTTGAAATATCCTAAAACCCCCAAAACATCCTAAAATCCTAGAAATGCCCTAAAATCCTAGAACTGTCCCAAAATCGTAGAAACATCCAAAAATCCAAGAAACATAATTATAAAATTTCTTAAAATCATAAGAAATTTCCTAAAATCCAAGTGTTCTAAAATGTTCATAAGTCCTTGAAATGTCCTAAAATCCTAAAGCATCCTAAAATCCTAGAAATGGCCTAAAATCCCAGAAATGTCCTCAAATCCTAGAAACATCCTAAAATTCCAGAAATGTTCTAAAATCCTAGAAACATCCTACAATACTAGAAATGTCCTAAAATCCTATAACATCACCAAAGTCCAGAGACATCCTATATCCTAGACTGCTGTGACTGGCCCCTGGTCTCCTGTCATTTTCCAAAAGTGACCCCCAAGCAAAGCAAGTTCAGTATCCCTGATCTAAACTGGTGAATATTACAGGTAGGAATAAACGTGTTTTTGATTTGGGGCCCACTGCCCCTTTAGTTAACCTATAATACAGCTACTCTGTTCACCTCATACATACAAGATTAAATTACTATTAGTCTGTATTTTTTTTATTGTCATCAAATCCTATCTGCAGAGCCAAATTAACAATGCATTAGTCCGTCTCTTGATAAATGCTGCCTTCCTATCTCGGTTCCAAGCTCAAGCCCAAAGCATCCAAGCTTAGAACAAGGTTGCATCTCTGTGCTGTGAAATCAGAGAGCTGCTGTGGCTCCAATTATTATTAATCCTGTCATCTGGAGAGCAACAGTTAATTAATCAGTAAGTCATTTTCCCTGAGAACAGGTTAATTATCTTGTTACCTCCAGAAAGCAGAGGGAAAACAGTAGGTTGGATAACAAAATAATGCTCTTGGGATAACATGATTAAAAAAATAATTGCATGGCCAGTGCCCTTATGTGCCCAGCTTGTGCATCGTTAGTCTAAGGAGAGTATACTCAAAGTATTTAGAGATGAGGCTAATACATGGAAAACCATGTGGGATTTGTTAGGGACAGCAAATTAATACAGATTTAGCAGTAGATATTTACTAATTTTTGCAACATATCACCCATGAACAACAATGGAGCTCTATGACACAAATCACTTACTGTGAAGGCTGATCTGCAGTTGTGCGCAGGCTCTGCACAGCCCTCAGCCTAAACACCTAAAACACAGGGAAAACATGGCTTAGTGGCAAAAGCATTAAAACAAAGTACAACATTTGGCTCCATTATAATTCACAAGTTTAACACACAAAAAAAAGTATTTTTCTGGACGCATTTTCCCCAAAACACCAATTAGAATTATGACATTTTTCATTGCATGAATTAGCCTTGTGCTTATTGGACTTTTCCTTTTCTTTCTTCTTTTTCTTATATACTAAAGGGAATATTACCAAATTCAATGCTATTATAAATCACAAGGTTCACCTCCAAAAATAATTGTCTTAAACTAGAGACATTGTCCCCACATACAACATGCTAACATTATTAGCAAAAGCCTATGATATTTCCCATTGCATAAATTAGCCTAGGGGCTATCATAATTTTCCTCTACTCATACAAAATACGTTACATACCTAACAAAAACTTAAATATGTAACATAAAGTATCATAGGCTTTATTTAGGCGAGTAAAATTACGCAAGTTTACGAAAAGAAACATGGTGACAACGAATCTTAAAATGACTCAAAGTTCATGTGGTTGGTTTCACATGGTTCTGTACACTGGTCAGGACACTGGAACGTCCTGTTTTGCAAAGTAATGTGTTATTTTGTCACCCACCCACCGCCCTGACCTGCCACCTTATTCATTCTTTAGTCCCTATAGTGTTTGGTCATGTGATCGCAGCCTTTAAAATGCTATTTATTGTTTCTTATCTGTGAAAAATGGTAAATAAAAGCTTCATTTCCACTGTGGGAAACTGTTCTCACTCTGCAAAAACAAACAAAAAGTCTGTATTGCTGCAACACGTTGTTACGTATCTGCAAATCCAGCTACAACGTAGGGTATAGCATAGAGTACAGATCTATGCTGACGCAAAAGTAAAAATGCTGCTTAACAATGAGCAATGATAGGTGCTATCCATATGTTGTCTGGGTGTGGTTTTTATATAGGCCAGTATAGGTTTACTACACCCTCACACGTACCTTTTACATGTTTTATCCTCATTGTGCTTTCTATTATGTGAAACAAATAAACTAAGCTAAACTTAACGTGAGCTTTTCCTTTAGGCATGCATCTCTATCCTTGCAAAAGTTGGTTTTCTTTACAATATCTCCATGACAACGAACAGAGCCAATTGTAAAAAGACAAGAGGCTGCTTGAAGCAAACTGCAGTAAAAACCCCAATTGAGACACATATTCCTAATAGGCTGTGAACATGTCTGAAGAATACTGCTAAAACCTTGAAAAATACTGGCATTTTTGACAACTTGATGTAGAAATGAAGTAGCATCTATTCTTTTAACGCTTCTAAATTGAATTTGTTTCCAATGAGATCTGCAGTACTGACCATGAAAAAAATCACCTGTCTTTGCTCCTTTCGATCCGTCTCACCCGATCTGACTCCTACTCTGCAACTAACTTCAGCACAATGACATCAGTATCATCCACTGCCTCTCCTCATCGCTTTCCTGCGGTGACTAACTGAGCATGAATCCCAGCTGCAGCAAATCAGTAAAGGTCAAGATACAACTGGGGTCTGAGGACAGAACTGAACCAACATCTGTACAGATGTATCATTAACCTGAAGGCATCAGGTGCGTCTCTCTACTGTTGGCAGTGATTGCCATGGTAACAGTGAGAGACCATTGTAATTTTTGATGTCTTGTACGGGATGTTTGCCAAACCTTTATAAGATGTCGCTCACACACACACATACATTCCTGTACTTCTACCTTTCTGATGACCCTCATTGACATAATGCACTCTCTTGCCCCTCACCCTAACCTTAACCATCACAACTACATTTCTAACCCCAGTCCCTAAACTTAACATAACCCCAATTCTAACCCTAAAACTAAGTCTTAAAGCCTCTGGAAACATGGCTTGAAATAGTACAAATACATATTTTATATCAAAGTTGAGTGTCTCATTAAGTATCTACAAAAATCTGAGTAAAAATAAATGACTAGAAATAGTCACAGAAACAGAGCTCAAAACAGCTCATTTTGATGATAATAGCATTCCTCCAGACTGTGTGGGTGGGGCAGATCAGGTTTTGACTGACATCTCTTTGGATCCCACCTTTGTTATCTGTCTCTCACCTCCATGACGACAGCCATGGAGTAAAGCAGAGTCAGCGTGGTACAGCTCTATCTGTTCCAGCCCTCTGACTCTGGCTTTGCTGCTCCATCTCCCCAGACAGAGTGCGCAGAGTCGCTCTGACACTCCTAGAGTGCACTGCTTTGGATAACTGGACGGTACATTCCAACAACGCTCCCAGTTAACAGTCCAGTTTGTGCCAGAGTGCGCTCCAGCACTCAGAGTGAGTGTTTCCGAATGCAACCTGTTGAAAGGAGCATTGAGGGATTTTATTTTGGCATGTTCAATAAGTATCAACTGACAGCTGACATTGAATTTTTGATTGGCTTTATCCATATTATATGATATGGATCGAGGATAACCTCGCCCAAACCAACCCTGCCTCAGGAAGTTGTGTAAACACTAAAATGATAATTTTTCTGATTTGGACTGCGGTTAATGTCAGATCATTTTTGATGCTTTTTATAATGCATGAAAGACCCTGAATTATTTTTGTGGTTTGGGTATCCAGAGGCTTTAACACTCAAATAGGCCTTTTAAAAAAAAAGCGAGGGCCGGCCATAATGTCCTTACTTTCCCTAAATATCCTTACTTGGTTGGTTAACACTGCCATCCTCACTTTGTTGCAAGTACAAGTATGTATATACACACACACCCTTGAGGCATAACTGGTTGACGTAAACTCTCACATGACTTGCAGAACCTGTTACAGACAGAAAAAAGCACAATAATGCCACCTTATGTCGACCTTATTAAAGTCAAACCGTTCCGAGGTGAGCCATGAGCACATTATTGTGACATTAATAACCATATATACCTCGAACTGCGCAGACAGCATCTGACACTGGAGGTTTCATCTAGTGTTCAATATGAATCAGCCATCAGTAGCATGGCTGTTACTGATGTATGATATTCCAATGTATTTATGACAGAGCAGAAGGTCATTTACAGTGGAGGTTGTAAACAAGCACAAGATGCTGTCCAGAGAGGAATTATTCCATCAGGTGACAGATGGTGGCTGATGTCAGATCAGTTTCTGAGGGCTTTAAAGCTCAAATATGCAACACTGGTACATAAAAATTAATATAAAATGTTCTACTCTACCAATCTGGATCTCACTCACTTACCCTTTCTGGATGTTTTTATTGCATTGTTTCGTTGAAATTACATTTTCATACAGCTAGTTTGCAATATCCAGTGCGTTAGGTGAGAGAAAAAGCTTATGATATTACATCTTTTTAGAAAAAAAAGTCTGAAGTGTTCAAGAGGCTACGCATGAATTAACATCTCCTCTAACCTTAATCGAAGTGCTTTTGTTGCCTAAACCTAACCACAGAAGGGATGCAAATCCAGGTCTCTGGTGTCAAGAGCTGGCCTTTGTATTTCCACAGTCCCCCCTGACCACCTACCTGCGACTCTGACGCAGTATTCAAATATAGCCCTCACTTTACTCACCCTTAAAAACGCTCTCAAGGCTCATTCATATTCCCTTTCATTCACGTTCCCAAAAATACATTTGTCCATTTTAAATGTAGTAACCATCACCATGGGCCTCATCTCGTCACCATGGGCCTAATCAAATTTAGATGATGTTTTTGAGTAATCAGAATGACTGGATTATTGAATTTCAGGGCCAAAGAAATGCTACTAAACTTGGTCCGTTGATCCTAATGACTGTAATTCTTTTTTTTTTTTTAGGCTGGAGAAGTTTGGATACTACCTGGTACTGGTATTTCGGTCAAAAACTTAAAGGAGAACTACACTTATTATTAAAATTCACACTAGATAGATAAAATATTAGTTAACATGAACAACTCTCCTAAATCCAAAAAATAAGAGTGCTAAAACTCAAATTTGATCGTGTGAGAGTGAGTGTGTAAGGTTATCTGTCTATATGTGTTGGCCCTGCGATAGGCGACCTGTCCAGGGTGTACCCCGCCTTCCGCCCAATGACAGCTGGGATTGGCTCCAGCCCCCACGCAACCCTTGCGAGGACAAGCGGATACGGAAAATGAATGAATAAATGAATTTCCAGTACAAAGCTTTTATATTGAAGTGCTGTTTCTGTTGATTCTTGCAATACATTGTTTACATTTTGTGAAATACAATTAAATATGTGACTTTATATGTCACTTTTACCATATTTGGAATATGTAGAAAATACATGTTATTTCCACTCTCACAATCAATGTTGCTGCAAAAATCTACTTTGCATGTCGTATGTTGCAAATAATTCATTTTTTGTGTTTTTTCATCTGAAATCATTGTGCCATTATTACAAAAGCTTTGCATGTTAATGGTTAAAATTTTGAAAATTAATATTAATTCTGAAAAATTGCTATTTATGATTCGGACTGATGTTGGTTAAAAAATGAGAAAATTAAAATTTTTAAAAAACAGAATGAAAGGAGAGAATTATACTCATGTATGATATTTTTTAAAGCTTGATTTTAAAAACCACATTTTGTGCGCAGAATGTGTAATTATCAATAAGGGTTAATTTCGGTGGTGTAGCCCTTTAAAGGTCTTAAGTACAAATATCCATCCATATGGGCGGCCCATTTTAATGTTAGATATTTTACCTCTGGTGTTGGCACAATTTTTTTCGGGTTTTCCAGCTTCCTTCGAAGGTCCAAAGATGTGCAGGTTCATTTAATAGTTGACTCAAAAAAAACCAAAAAAACACTTCAGCCCCAAGCAACCCTGAAAAGGACAAGCAATAACAGATGATGGATGGATATTTTACTTACTGCTTACATTAGAATGGCAGAATCAAGGTTCATTTCTCATCTCCTATAATATATTTCTTTTAGTGGCTTAGCTTTTTTGAGTCTTTGTGTGTGTTCTGTGCTTAATTTGCACTTCTTTTAGATTTTCTCACCTTGTTAATGAGGCATTAATAGCACCTGTCTGTCTGAAAACCACCCGCTCTGCATTCTTATCTATCCCCCATTGCTCTTTCTTCCTCTAACTCAGTGCAACATTTCCATTTTCAGCCCATCAAACTTTCATTATTCCCCTCTTATCTCACCTTAAGATGTATTTTTCAGGGAAATGAGTGGGCTGTATCTCCCTCACAGGATCTACCAGGCAGAGATGAAGATGAAGCCTGAATCAGTGGAGAGATGGGAGGTAAAAGCGACAGTGTGTGTGTGCGTGTGTGTGAGAGAGATAGATAGATAGAGAGACAGAGAGAGAGAGAGAGAGAGAGAGAGAGAGAGAGAGAACATGTCAGCATGCAAAAAAAAAAAACAAGTGTCTTGCAGAACAGAGGGAGAGAGAGAGTGGGCTGAGAGTGTGTGGAGAGGCAGAGGAGAGTGTGGCGGCTTTAAGCAGCTCCGAGATCAGTGGATGCTGACAGACACGCAGCCGTTGAAGAGGGGAGACGGAGAAGACAAGAGTCTCACACTGTCACAGAGGAGAGACAGAGGAGGAGAGCAGATACACTGTCCATATTCATCATCACGCTGATTAGGACGCAAGGACAGCAGCTTCTCTGCAGCCACAGACGGTAAGTTACCAACCTGCAAGAATCAAAGTTAACCAGCAGATTCAGTCGCCGTCACGTGTGCTGCAGGAACAGCTTCAGGTGATTTTAGAGCCATTTTCCCACAAAAATTTAGTACAAATGGGATGCAATTCATTATTTTAAGGCTGTCACATTTTTTACAGATGGCAGCACAAACTCATATTCAAAATGAAGAGAAAATCTCCTGAGCAGCTTTTAAAAATCAATCCACGTTAGTTCATAACAATCTGCTGTGTTTTTGTGGAAAGGCTTCTATCATGTGCAGAGCTGTTTACATCTATTAATAAGATCTGCTCTGTTTTACACTGCAGCTGGTTGGTTAAGGACAGTGAAAAACTACCACCCAAACTGACTAAATTATTCATCACATTTATGAAGGGGCAAAGGATTCAGGAGTGGGGGGTCAGATCATGCATTTTTATAAAAGTCAGTGTCGATGCCTTTAACCCTTTGAAACCCAAATCTCTGTTCTTGTGCTGCATTCAGATGCCTTTCACGAGTATTTCACCCATTGACCCATCAAGCCATACATCTCAAGGGATGAAAGGGCTACAAGCAACTTGGGAAGAAATGTCCCACTAATTGCAAGAAACAAGTAATCAAAATAAAAAATTAAAACAAAAAAAGGCTGGAGAAAAATTTCAAGAGAACTATATTTCCAATGATCATATTTATATATTTAAAAACTATTTTACATGTTAATAGTATCGTAATCAGACTGATTTAGCGATGATTATAATTTAATAAACAGTTTTTTAAAGGTCATTATCCCGTTTTTTTTGTTTTTTTTATGCTGGCTTTGTTTGTCTGTTTCTTCTTGAGGTGCTCATTGCCTTTTCCCCATGTTTCTGAAAGAATTCAGGCTTATTTGATCAAGTTTCAAAGGGTAAAGTTGATTTGAATGTATAAAAATCTGACAACTGTAGGGCATATTTATATCTATATGCAGAGTATGTATGTATGTATCATATTTTTACAACATGATTACGGTTGCTAAAGGAGTTCACAGTAAGAATATTAACGCAAAATATGTACAATTAAAAACAAAATGCTATCAGTCAAATTTCGTTTCTTTACTTTTCTGTATTTTTTCGGTTAATGAAGTAGACTCGAGTGTAGGTTGGTGAAGACAGAAGCTGTCACGACAACTGTACAGAGTATAATAAGATCAATTACACTTAATGGAGAGTGAAAAGGCAACCAGATGGTGTTAGGGAAGAGAGGCAAAGCTACAGCAGTTATGTACACTAAGTTGCCAGTTTATTAGTAACACTAAAATTAATCAAATACAGTCTAATATAACCAAGGTTATAATGTTATAATGTTCCGTTTTTACTGTTTTAGAGAGGTGCTGATTCAACTGTATGGCCATTTTTGAGGATGTAGTTTTGTGATGCTGTACTGTACTGCATTACACTGAGAGGTGTTTTTTTATTTAGCCTGCCTTCAATTATATAAACTGGGGGGGGGGGATAATAAAAATAAGCCTTATTGCAGGACTGTTACTCATGTAGGTCTATTAGTACACCTGTATGGTATCCTCTCTAAGGCTTCATACAGCCCAAACAACCTCCATCAATAACACAGGCCGACTGTATGCAGCCCCAGACCCCTTTTCACCAACATGGAACAGGTTTCATTCTGGTTCAAGCTCCTAATTTCGAACTGTTCAGAGCATTACAATCAAAGATGAACTGGTTCAAAACTTGAAAAGTTAGTTCTTACATGGAACCAAAAAATTAGCACTAGAGTGTGAACTGTGATTATATCAGTTGGTGTGTCTTATTCTACAGGTTGGAAAGAAAAAGGCAACAAAGTCAAGTGAGAAACTGTCAGACAAAAAAGAGCGTGCAGTGGTCTCATTAAGTGTTGGTTGATGCTTGTTTTTAGGTTAAAACAAATATTTGTGATAACAGATCAAAAATTTGCAGGTAATCAATGTCATCCATGATTTTGCTACCAATCATGCTTCAGTTGTACACTGAACAAAGCCCTCTGTTGATGACACATCCTCGATTACCATGATTCCATTATACTCACTGACTGTCTAAAAATGACGGATGGAGCCATAATATCACCCTTTGCTTTGTTGACTCAGTTTTTGAAGGCTTGAGTTTGGGATTTTGGCTGTCACCATCTTTATCTTGGAGCCAGGAGTGACCATATTTGGACAAGAGAGTGGAGCTGTGGAGCAGCGAGTGGTGTATCTGAAATAGAAATAAGGGTTTGTTGCATCCAAACCAAACAACTGATTCGTTATTAAAACAGTGAGAATATATTTTCAATTTTGCCTCAAAGAAATACGCAAAATGACCACGACATCATAAAACTACATTACATGATGGCCGCACATAAGTGCCAAAACCCCGGAAAAAAATGCCAACCCACGTGGACCCACGATGTCAAGTGTAACATTTAACAATGCTCCAGGCTGTGGTTCAGGTTATTGCCACATAAGAAGTATAAAGACCAAGATCATCTGCGTATTAAGGAGATTTGGGGAAATGAACAGGTCAAACAAACACAGGCCTTAACCTCAGAAACCATGTTTTGTATCCCATGTGAAAGTAAAAGTCAACATTAATTTTCTTTTACTTGACATTTTTACATCCGTCACCTAGTCACGTGACGTACTCTCTTTCCAACATAGGCCTAAACCAACTCAACCGTGCTGCTACTGTGTCATTTCAACACCACAACATAACATTTGCGCTTGGAGGTCATGATCATTTTATGTACTTCTGTGAGATCACGTTGATTATATCTTTGGCATTTTTTTATCGCCACTAAAGATTGTAAAGCTGCCTTGCCAAGAAAATACACAGACATAATACAAATTGTCATTTTATCATTTTTAGTCTACCCTGCCCGGCATTAATACCAGACAGACAACTTTTTAGGAGGCGTGGTAGTATTTTAATACATAAGCATCATGAATGTACAGCAGAGTTTTGAAGGAGCTTTTCGTCCTGGGCACCAGAGCTGAGTCATTGTGAGAATGACATGTTCTGTGCTGCTGGCAGGTCAAGAGAGAATCTAAAGGGGGTCAGACGTCATGATCATCTTGCTCTCCTGTGATTAGAGAGACGGGAGATAAAATGAAGACTGTCCTCAGTCAGGGTCAGTACTAACATGCTGCTTCTGACTGCTTTTGGGTCAGGAAAGCAGGACTCAACACCTTGCATGTCAATGAGCGTATTGATTGGCTGATCACTTACTGATTGACGAGAGTGGGACTGCAAATGATGGAGGTACACTGTGTACAGCACTGCTAAGATCTAACTTCCATATCCATGACCCTGGGATTCAAGGCTGGAGAGAAACTGTGATTTTTATTTTTTAAATGAATACACAAACCTCTCCACCTTTGTCTCGCATAAAA
Source organism: Plectropomus leopardus (assembly GCF_026936395.1). Classification (NCBI taxonomy): domain Eukaryota; kingdom Metazoa; phylum Chordata; class Actinopteri; order Perciformes; family Serranidae; genus Plectropomus; species Plectropomus leopardus. Next base: position 3,505,747 of record NC_142198.1, on the reverse strand, counting down.
TAGTCTTTGGTCAAATTTTAACTGATGTATGAATTGTTATACAATAACAATTCCACCAGTTCTGTCCAAGTGCACGCTCATCTGACGTTGTGGAGCCACATTCCCGTTGGACACGGAAGGTGGCTTTTGGGATGATGCAGCACGGTCCTTATATTTACACAACAGCACATGGAAACCAACACGGACCATAACGCTGCTTAGGAAGGTAGAAGGTAGATGTATTATTCATTTTTTTAAACTTTGGAACAAAATTACATATGTCCTTGATCCGGCTACATCTTTGGAGTTGAAGGATGAGTTGATTAAAATCATCAGCTGCTATGAAAATTCCATCTGGTTGCTGGGGCATGTTGTTGCAGTGCATTTTTTGAATTTGCGTCTGAGTCTTGTGTCCTTTCGGCTCTGAACAAGGTCCGCCAGTCCAGCGCAATAGCTTGTTCCCGGACGTTAGGGGGTAAACCACGTCCCTGTGAAGACGTGCGCAGAGCAGTCTCTGATTACCCACTGAGTGAGTCTCAACAACCCGAACCAGCATAGCCAATTGTGCCTCTGACAGCCACTTACCAGGCTGCTATATTTGACTCCCTGAAAATGAAAACAGGTTGGTGATGCAGCGCGACATCACTAAAATAGTGTGCACAAACTGGTTTATGAATGATCACAGAGCCATGATCAAGGCTGGCCTGCTGACAGTGTGAACTGGCCAGCTGTGGTGGGGTCCAGGACCCAGGGGGGCTCCGACAGGCTCAAATTTGCCAATGCCAGTCGCTTTGTGGCATTTTGAATAAGTTCAAATGTGTTTGTTAAAATACACCACTGAAGCATTCAGAGATGCACAATGGAATAAGGAATTCTACCGTGCTTACAAAGAGCACCGACAAAAATCAAATTAGACCAATGAATGGAAAACGTATTATTATTTCAGACGAGGGTATTGTTTGGTTTCTGCGGCTCTGAGCAGAACATAAAGGGGCTGCCATGTGCAGTCTGCTGTGTGCGCTGCCCTTGATGGGTACTTGAAGGGAATTATGTTTTGTGTATTTTGCATTTACCCTGCAGCATTAACCTACTTCTCACCCATACAACGATTGCACTTTGTTGCTTACACTACAGTTTTTTTATTTTCTCTCTCTGGGAATCAGTCATGGGGAAGAACTATACAAATACAATTTATTCAGTTTAACTGAAGAGCTTAATTTATCAGAATAATGTCGACATTTAGCAGTTTACGTAACACAGTTGTTGGGGGAGGGAATATATGGAAGTTTATCTGTGACAGAACTATTGAGAACATGATTTAGGCGTTTGATTTTTGAAAGATAATTAAACTCTTGCATTTTGATAACGTTACCTTTCTGCTAGTAATGTTAGGTAACTACTTTACTTTTTCAGATTAAATGGCAATGTTACAATTACTTAAATTAAATGGGGTTTTTACTTGTTTTTTTGTCTCGGTCAAAGCAGACAAAAACTGCCTTTTCACTGGGAACTTGCACAACACTGATAATATTAAAGCTACTTCAGATGGCTATCTTTCATGTTTGTAGATGATAAGAATGTGTGCCGGTCTAATGTAGCCTGTCAACTATTCTAGTTTTTCTCCAAATTTTAACTATAGGAACTTTTTTGCATGAATGTTCTATTGTTCAACTCTTCTTAAGATAAACTTGGACATTTTTTGGGAATCATTTTTGTGACATTTGTTTTACTAACCTCATAAACTATAAAGGCCACTATAAAAAATTACAGTAGAGAAAAAATGACGAAAATGTGTCTGCAAAACCCATATTCTTCAGGATCATTTTTTATCCATTTTAAAAATTTAACATATATCACATGATCATCAGCGAATGGTATTTGTCCAGTTCTCATAAACTATTTTTCCTTCTGCACATTTATATGTGCAATTTTAGCGTGAAATATTAAAAAGTTCATTCAAAAACAAAAAAAAAAAGACTAAGCGCATAGAAAGAAAGAACATAATTTTGTTGAGTCCTCTTCTTCTACAATTATTCCATATCATTCCACCAGAGAATCTGGGCAACCAGAATTTTACCTCAATGAGCCGACTCCTAATATTCAAAACGGGAGATTAAACAGTAGTGGATCTATTTGCATATTTTTTTCAAAATTTCTCGCCAATTTACTGAAAACTGGATCAAAATTTGGTATAAATTTAGATAGATACATACCAAGACCAAAATGTGAACAGAACTATTTATTTGTCAAAAGATCAAAACTAAATCATAATCTGATATCAGAGTTGGAACTTTAACTTAAATCTATGGAATTAGGGGCACATCCTTTATGACAAATTACCTAGAACTCTTAATGTGCACAACACACAGAGAGGAAACTTTGTGGTTATATTTTCCTTTATCTCAAAAATCATCATGTTTCAGAAACCGTTCATGCTCAAATCCTGGATTTCAACTTTAGTATAGTTTGAAGTTTGTAGTTTTGTCATCAGTTAAACTCTGCAGCATCGTGGCACATTCAGGTTTCACGCTTGCATTTTTGCTGCATTTGGACCAACATTTGTGTCACAAGCCTGATTCGCCAGCTTCTTTGTGTGATTGTTTTTCAAGGGCTTCCATCCATCACAATCAGGACTGTTGGTTTTTTTTTGTTGTTTTTAGGAAATAGGCTGAGAAGGGGAGAACAACATGTTTGGTGAGGAGCGGTGCTGATTGAAAGGGCGAATGCTACCTGTGTAACGACAGCTTTGAACCCAGAAAAGGTTTTTCTGAGGACATAACAGTGTTAAACGTTAGTCACACTCAGTATTTTCCCTTGTCCTCCTTCCATCCATTTTAAAGGAGCGCTGTGTGAAATGCATTTAAGGCCTCTGGAGGACAGACATGTGTTTTGACTTACGGTAATGGTGTGCATTTTTTAAACTGTGTCTCTTGTATCTGGCACTTCCAGGCCTAATTTAAAGGAGGTGACGGGGGAGGTGTGGAGGTGTCGACTGAGTAAACATAAAATAAATTACACATCCATTTTTCTCTCTTAAATTGACTCGGGAGACTTCAGCATGTCTCAGCCTCCTGCAATATTTAATTGAATTCACTGCAACCCTGGCAAACTAATTAAATCAGCACTTTTAGAGGAAACTCATCATTCCTCATTCTCGATCCTTTCACATGAGAAACCTGACGTGTGGAAAATCAATTCGGTGCATGCCTATCACCATATGTTAACCTATGATAACCAATCTAAGCATCTAAATGGACATTGATTTTAAACTTGATAAAAAGATTATCATAGATATTATAGATAATTTATGTTGTTAAATCTAGTTTTTATCAGCTGAGGCTTTGATCCAAGGTTAAGTCCATTTTATCTTTTAATGGTTTTTAGTGCCTCATTCATGCTTTTATCACAACCTGTTTGTTTGGTGTAGTGTAATGCACTTTACATTGATGTGAGCTAGGCCTCTCTGTCATGCTAACAGTCTAAAATGCTGCTGCGCATCTTTTAACGGGCAAACATAAGCAAGAGCACTTTTTCCCCATTCCTTTAAAGATTTTATTGTTTGCTTTTAAATCTTCAAATAAATTAGCTCCACCATGCATCTCTGACCTTCTACGAGCTTACTTGTCACATGGTGCCAATCTGCCAGTGACCTTCTGCGTCTACTCATTTTAGGTCTTTTTCTGCATTAGTTGTTTACGCTCTGGCCATATAAAAGATGTCAACAAATGCACATATTGGGATGTCGTCATGGTGAGATGAAGCGACCCATTACCATGATGTCAACTAATCCAAATGTAGTGGGACGAAGCAGCATGGTCCTTATGTTTTCGCAGCAGCACCGGCTGTCATGATGGTTAGGATTAGGCAAAAAAGTCACAGACGGTTAGGTTTAGACAAAAGAGGCACATGGTAAAGTGTAGAAAAAAAGCACACACACACACACACACACACACACACACACACACACACACAAATAGACAGAAATAGTGAACTCTGGACTCTTTCACAAAAGTCAGTTGTTTGTGGGACCCATTCATCTCCTCACCCGCCCCACAACCATACTCATGCTCCCTATATTACATCGCTACTGGCAGAGTTATTACCTGAAGTTGTCCTTCAGCGTTTCACACGTGATCGATTCCATCCGGCCATGTGTTCAAGTGACACCATCAGTGCACATTGCCTGTGGACGTGCGCGCTGCCCTCCAGCCTCCCTAATTTTAGTTCCACTGATTATTTAAATAAGTGTCCCTTTTTTTTTTTTTTTTTTACACTTTTGGCATTCATCAGGCTGAAAAGAGCCACATTAAACAGGTTTGTCCGGTGAAGTTTAATGAATTTAATTGATGGAACTAGTGCGAGCAAAACTTGCAGACAAAAGTATGTTCAGGAAACAAATACAAAATTGTTCTTGCATGAGTAGTATAAAATAAATAAATAGATTTAATAAAATAAGTCCATAATATACGTGTAAGATTGAACACGTTAAATATATCTGATGACATATGTAACAATAGTGTTCTTGATTCATTATTGTTTGCTCCTAAAACATGTCGGCTAACAGCAGAGCGGCTGGAAGGCAGAGCTGAAGCCTTCTCCATATTTAATCACAAACTGCACTCCAGACTGGGTGCTGCAGATCTGTCTATGAAATGAGATGAAATGGGCCCAGCGTGTGAGCGCTAGCCACCACAGCGGAGAGAGAAGGGAATGCAAATGAAAGAGAGAGAAAGCGTTTTCAAAGCACTCCCTCCCTCACAGTTCATTTCTCCTGCGCCGAGCCACCGGCGACACGATTATGAAAATAGGGTGAACATTTTTTGAAGGGGGCCAATTGCAGCTCCGCTCTGGGGATCAATTTAGTGTTTGACTCTGACGAAATGCTCCTTCAGCTCTGTCAGACCATCATTAGGGCAGCAGAGGCCGCCTTCTGGGAGGAATTGATGTTTCAGAAAGAAAGGAGAATCAAATAACGTGTGAAGGTAATGGCACTAAGGTGAATGTGCCTGGAGACTTTAAGTATTGATACTGGGAGAACATCTTGCCACTTCATCTCTCTGCTCTTCTACAAGCAGCCCGCTAACGCAAAACTCCTTTTTATCCCCTTGATGGAGAAAAGTTTGCCAAATAAAAGCAGCACAGACTCATTTTTCCACTGCTTACCCCAACATATGATATGATTTCTCCCTTTTACTGGCTCTGCATGGCACAGGTCTGATTTTCAGCAACTGTTTCAGAACCAGGCGAGCATCACAGTCAGCAGTCAAAGCTTTAAATTAAATTTATTATTATTTTTATTTATTTATATTTATTTCAAACTTGCGTATATTGGGTTGATTTTTTGTTTAGAAAAGTGCTTAAATTATTTTGTCACGTTATTAAATATGTAATTATAACTTATATAATATATGTAATTATAATTATATAATATAGCATTTTTCTTTTTTTCCCCTTGCTTTTTAAAATTATCTATTAAATCTACTAATGTCTTGCAATTTATGAAACATTTCCTACCAAGTTATGCTTTGCCCTTTTTTTTTTTTTTTAGAAAATCATGTACATTTATTCAAGTTTCAAAGGTTTAAATAATTGTAGGTTTCAAAGAGTTCATATATTTATCATCAAACACCCAAGATTTGACCCAGATGTTGTTTTTTCACCTTGAACAGAAACCATAAATAAAATTAAGCAAAATTATTTGCATATATCCTAGCTGCATTAATGTAAAGAATGACTGTGACTCTTGACTTAATATTAAGTTTTCTGCCACAGCAATGGCTAACATTATAGATTATCTTCTACTTTTTAATTGAATTAATGTAATTTAATAATTAAATCATTTCAGTCAGTCTCTCTCAGACTGCACTTTGAGCATTTGTGGAGTCTAAGGGACCTCTCAATGCCTCTCCCTGCTGTCCGGCCTCCTCCCTATTCTGCTTTTTAAAATAATCAGCTATAGACTGCTTCATTTTTGGAACATGATAAAAGCCTTTGCAGAGTCAATCTTTTCTGCCCAAAGTTATTGCATGTGGTAGCATGGCAGCATGATATGCAGAGGGTTGGTGACAGAACCTGTCACGTCTGCATGCTACATCGCTTGATAGCGTCAGGTTGAAACGCAGCCGGTAACAACGTAATATAAGGAGCACAAAGGTCCCCATAGGGCAGGAAGGAGGGGCGGCGGATGGATCAACAAAACCCAGACTTTCATGCAGGAGTCTGGTGATTTTGTCTCGTGTGAATGTGATAGGTGTTTTCTGCACCTAACAATGTGCCTTTTTTACCTTAACCTAACCATCTGTGCCCTTGTTGCCTAATTCTGCTTTTGTTGACAACATGTGCTTTTTGTTGACATCACAGTGTTGTTGGTGGCATCCCAGAGGGTCAACAGCAGACACAGAAGGATACCCAAAACATAATATGTAGATGCAAAGTCCACTAACAAAGTAGCAATATGTGACGACTTGGGATGTGAATAAGTCAGTCTTGAACAGTGATCTGCAGCTTTGCAGGCGTCTCACCTAGATGTCACACTGTCCACCATCCCTGCTCATACTCTACGTCACTTTAGGAACGTTGATATGATACGTATGGCATGTACAAATGTAACACATCTGTGGTTTGCAGAAATGCAGCAACGGGTTACGTAAAAAAGATTTTTGTTGTTATTGGTCTTGGACAGTGATTTGTGGCCAGGCAGCCGTCTCATACAAATGACAAAGTCAGCTGATATACTACATCTCTTTTGATTTGATTCTTATGAACTGTACAAATGAAATGTGGTTGTGGTTTACAGAACATACAATATCAACATTTTCTCCTGGAGACTGAGCTGAAATAACCCATATCCCTGACCCATACTGTAATATTACAAATCTCACATTCATTTGAGCTAACACAGATATGCTAAATAAGCTCCATGGTTAACATGAGTTTCCTCTGAAATAAAATAGTCATTGATTACTGTAATTTCAATGGAAGAAAATGAAACCAAAAACTCAAAATGTGGAAGAGTGTCTGACATGGTCATAACACATGTAAATCTATTACCTTAAGTGTTAGATTCCATCCAGCAGTCACTTTTTAAGGAGACGGGCTGGTGCATGGAGGACATTATCAGACACAGTGGAAGGGTGGAAGAGGTGGATGGTTTTCTCTGCTGGAGAAAAGAAAGGCAGATATTAGAGAGATAGCAATATAACAATTGGATAATGCAGCAGTCAGACTGTGAGCTCCTCCACTGATTACTTACTTTTCTCAGTAATTATGGGCCTGAACAGAAAGTTCTGCAGTGATCTGAAGGTACTCATTTTCACAGATGTTGTATCGGCGCTCATAAGTTACCTAAAGTTTTGTCATAGCAAGACGACAGAGTGCAGAGACAGATAGACTCTACCTTGATAGAATATAAAAACAAATAACATGGTGAACATGTATTTGATATGCTATGTAGGATTCATCTACAGAAAACTTCTGTATTTTTTTCTTTCTTATATTAAATGATGTGGTTCCAAAATCATGTTGTTGTTATAAATCTTACAAGTTTCTTATTGGTAATGCAATTGGTCTCAAGGAAAACCCAGCATGCACCCGGTCTTAAAATGAACGACAAGGGGTGTCCTTCCAAAGACCAGCTTAGACCATAAAAGACCAGGCTCAACCATCAAAAGATGAGCAATACCTTTCAAGACAAAGCAAGGCTATCAATTCAGGATTCTTAGACCAATAAAAACAAAGGGTGTCCTTCCAAATGCCAGCTTAGACAATAAAAGACTAATTCAACAAAAGCCTTTTGGTTCCTACTGACAAATCTTTACAAAAGGCACGAAATATAAAGACTCATTTTTTTGAAATACTATATAATATCCTGAAAGAGCTGGTCACTGTACTTTTTATCAAATCTTACTCAAACAGGAGAAGCAGTTCATATGTTGGGGGCTATTTTCATCAGTGGATAATCCAAATTTAATGCTCTAGTTAGTATTTGGTTCAGCAGGACAGTGTCTGTAGGATTAAGTTAGAATAGACTACATTGTGTGTTTACGGTGATAAGTAAAAGTGTCACCCAGTGCAACAGGTGTGTTGCACTAGGTGACACACTGATGTGTTTTTAATAGTTTCTGGACAACAATGGAGATCTAGAGCACAGAGGAGGAAGATATTCCAGGGTTTGATACTCATAAAAACTTGTCAGTAGAATACATTCACGAGTTCTGTTGACAAGAAAATTATATAATCAGACTGCTCTATGTAAAATTCAGATCATATGGGATGTCTGCATACAATTCTCAACATGGAGGTGACCAAGTCAGCAGCAAGCAGCAAATGGTGCTAACGGCATAAACAGTGCTAAAGAATGGCAACAGTGGTGACAGGGCTGAGGGTGTTAACCAGGGGGACTCAGAGAGTGGACGATATAATTTGCTGATGACACTGTAACCAATGTACAAGCACAGTGCAAAGCCTGAAATAAATATTCAGGCTCTTATCACAAACTATTTATACAGTTTTCTCCGAAAAATTGTGCACCCAAATTCATACCTATCCTATGTATTTTGAAAGGCTGCAATCACGTGACCAACTTGCTGACAGGGGTAAAAAAGGAAGTAGTCCTGAGTAGATTGGGTGGGTTGGGTTGGTAGTTGGGTCATAGAAATCCAGGCTTTTCCCCTGGACTTTCATCTAAAGACGCATGTTCAGAACCATGTAAACTTTGAGGGAACGTTTAGTCAATGGGGGAACGTTAATGTACATCCTCAATATGTTTCTTTTCCTGAACATAACCAAGTTACTTGACATGCCTAAACCTAAAGACACCCGACCATGTTTCTTTCATAGACCTAACCATAGCATCTTTTATAACCTGAACGTAACCTTCATAACGGTATGTTATTTGCGTAATTATACGTTAAGGATGTAATGTCATTTGTGGGGCGCCAATTCGTATGAGAACATACATACTGTTGTGTGTGCATTTTCAGAGGACATCATATGACCTGTTCAATGAAAATATGTCAAAATATTCAATGGAATTACCACCAAGGTGACATTTCAAGCTTCACGCTATTCATCAGACCGTCACACCAGACCAAGATGAAGACTTTGAGTTAGTGGAGATTCTCAGTCATCCAGATCATGATAATTCTTAGTGCTACATCATAGGCAACTAGATTTGCTTGATCTTCTTGAAGAGCTTTCACCTTTCATCTGAGAGGCTTTCTCAGTTCTAACACAGAGAGAGAGTCGTTGAGGTCATATATGATCTTTGAGTTTTAGAGTTATTAGGATCACATGTGAGTCACTGACACACCTTGCCATAATGTGGGTCATTAGAGTTAGATGTGTCCAAGTGTGATTGGGTGTTAAGCCGTCTAGGATTAGAATTTAGGACTACATTGTAGGTGGGCGATAAGACTCCCAACCAGTCTAACTCTCATCTCTCAGATGAGAGCTAAAACGTCTTCAAGAAACTTAAGCAAGTCCACCTGCCTAGGATACATCACTTAGGAGTTTATGTGCTGGACAAGAGATCATGCCAAAGACAGCTAAACAAACTCCTCATCCTATCATCTGTATCTGCATGCTTTTGAAAACTTTTTATAAACATGCAATAATGTGCACGACAGCCGGATGCACACAACAAACCACAGAAAAGCTCAGATTACAACACACACACATTGAGGGAGGAGGAGCACGACTTCATTCTCTGCTAATTATCCAACTATATCTTTATATAGCAACTAGTAGGTGCTGCATATCAATGCTCTGAATGTTGTACACAGAACCTTTGATGCTGGGACCTGATTAATCACTGGTTTGAAATTGAAAGTAGGAATTTGGGGACTTGACATACTAATTAAATGACAGCTTTGCTAATAGCTGGTGCATTCTAATCCAGAACCAAAGTGGCTGACAGACAGATGGACTCACTAACATAGCAACATGTCCATCCTAAGTGCCACTTCACTAATGGAACAACGACAATTCAAAGGCTTCAAGGCTTTTATCTATTCAGCCCATGTTGTATATACGGTTCAAAAAGTAATGTTTTTGTGAAACATACAACTGGGCAATATAGCTACACTGACAACAGCAGCCCTGGCCATTTATAATGTAAGGTACAGGATCTACATACTTTTCTCTCATTCTAACACACACACTCCACACACACACAAACAAACTGATATATTCCATCTACCAAGCATTACTAACTTCAAAAGGATGATTGCCTGTCATTAGAGCAGGCAGACGGGAAGGGAAGGTTGCAGTGGAGCTAGCAGCGCGTCGAGAAGTGGAAGACTAACTAAGACTTTGGAGTCTCTGTTCTTGCTCATCCATCATTGATGTTTCTCGAGGGGTACCGTTTATACTGCACATTAGCAGCTGTTACATCTGGACTGCTCTGAACTCAGTGTAGCTCTGTGGTTGGCCTCCAAAGAGCTCAGTCCTTTTTGCTGATATGATGTTTGGAGAGAAGGGAGTGATAGTTTGTGCTTTTTGACCCACACCAGCTCCATCAAAATCAATTTCAAGCGTGTCTTTTAGCAATATCTGCACCAATTAACTGCACTTTCTTGCCTCAATCACTATACCACAAAGTTGGACATTTTTTTCTGGCATTATCACTAAACCCTGAGCAATGTTTCTAGGCATCTATTGTTACGTGCTGGTGGTCAAAGTTTTATTTAAGAGAATTGGGAAGCTGTTGGAAAGCGATGTGGTGGGTTGTTTTTTTTTTTTTTTTTACCTTTTTATGATTTTGACTGGACTGAAAAACAACTCTGACATTCTGTTTCAAGAGGGAATCAAAATAAGCTTTTGCCATTTTGTTAACCATGTGTGTCAGAGGACATCTGTATCATACTGGAACTCTTAAACTCCCCACGCTGCACTGACAGATGCCCTTTCAGCTCTTGAGTAGTAGTAGGCACAGCTTAACGTCATCTTGTGGTGTGTCCAGTCTTTGATGCTGCATGTGTGAACGGGATACTGTTAACATGCTATATAGATCAGTTACCTAATGACTGGATACAAATTGCTGCCTTGCAAAAATTCTTAGCCTGCAATGTGAACATTTGCATATCAAACTCTTATTGTGTGTTACCTTTTAATTCATGAAAAAATGAGAAAATCTGAAGGGGAATGTATTTTCACTGATGGGTGCTGCACAGTATAAATGTCCTTGTGTGACTATATATGTGCATGCACTTGGGCAAGATGGCTGCCAGCTGCTAGCCACTGTTCAAGACCAAAAAAACAACAAAACTGGTTGTTAGCGGCATTTCCAGTCATAATTGTGCCACCAAAGCACAAATCCGATAACATCTTGACCATAGCGCTGTTGAAAAAAAGAGTTTCAACAAAGCTGCTACATGATAAGCTATAAAATAAATTGTTACATATTCGTGGTTTGTAGAAATCTACACTTTGAACATTTACTCTCATGACTGGGTTAGGGAGATACACGAACACTGCTTAGACATGTCACATTAGTGGCTCTTTAGTCCAAAGAATGTGGTCCCAGACACAATCTGTCTATGTGCCAAAAAAAATGTTCAGGGGACATCCAGTTATTTGTTTTCTGAAGCCACTCAGATCTCCTGAGCTACTTTTGCGTCACGTCCACATGCATCCACTTCATCATTAGCTGTTACAAAAATATCCCAAAGGATATGCTCCTGCAGTAGAAGTTCCTCACGTCCAAGATAATTTATGTATCTACGAAGTAGCTCCAAAACTAGGTCTCTATTGACTTTAAATCCACGAAGAATGTGGTAAGATGACAACTAACTTTAGTCTCACAGTAGCAACCATTTAGCACAATATTTACTGGTCCTTTCAAAAGGAGCACATTCAGTCCCTTTGGGTGTAGGTTGGTGAAATCAGACTCACGATAAACCATAAGGATGAGCTTGCCTCATGAGTAAACAATACATACCATCCCCTGACACATATATGTCACTTTTTACTTTGCAACATTCTCATGAGCTCTACCTCCATCTTGAAAACATGATCTGTGCACCATCATTGATACTAACCTTTTTTCACTGAGTGGACTGGATCACTAAAAGACCAACTTAAACCATAAAATACTAGATCAGACAATCATAAGACCATCTCAGACTATGAGACATTGGTTGAACAATCCAAAGTCAAGCTTAGACCATCAAAGACCAAGTTGAACCATCAAAAGATTAGCAATACATATCAAAACAAAGCAAGACTATCAATAGGGCATTCTCAGACCTACAAAGACAAGGGTTGTCCATCCAAAGTCCAGTTTTGACTATCAAAGACTAGGCTGGACCATCAAAAGATCAGTAATACCTATCAAAACGAAGCAAGACTATCAAATCTTAGATCAAGGAACTTGGAGGTTGTCCTTCCAACAATCAGTCAGTCAGTCAGTCATTTTCTGTAACCGCTTGTTCTCATAAGGGTCACGGGCGGGGTACACCCTGGACAGGTCCTTCCAACGATCAGCTTATACTATTAAAGGCTACTTCTTCATAAGTCCAGAGTTGAAGTCTTCCCAGTACACCTTTGGCAGCATACACAATCACAGGACCAATGTGTAGCCTACATTTAATCAAAAGACTAGACAATCAAAAAAAGAGTATAAAACAGCAAAGAGCAGGCTAGAACATCAAAAGACCAGAGCAGACCATCCAAGACTGAGTAAGTCAGTCAAAAAAAAAAACAAAAACAGACCAAACATCACCCTAGACCATCAAATAACCTGTGTAGACTGTCACAGAACCTGCTTGACCATCACAAGATCTGCTTAGACCAACAAAGACCAGGTTAAGAAAAAAGAAAGCTTCAAAGCCATAAAATGCTGGCAGCAATCCCAAAGTAATTTCAGCTGCAAACCTTTCATGGGAGAAACAGCTTCATAGGATATGGCACTAGTTTCTACATTCTGATGTGTTTTCAGTATATTTTGTAGCTTTTGGACAACAACTCCCTTGATGCTGTATGGATGTACTGTATATACCATTGTATTTCCCCATTGTACCTCTCACAGATAAGAGTATTTTGCAGCTGCTCACAACAATAGATCCTGCAAAGCCTTGGTGTTCGGGAATAGAACAGGAATGGATGCCAAAAGACAGACTGAATAGTGACCATACCATTTAATTATTATGAAAGACATTGCATACATTGTTGAAAAATATGTGGATAAGCGTGATTTTAATGTAAATGAGCTTTCATGCTGTTCCATTGTCATGTCATGACAACAGGATGTCAGTTTTTAGCAGATGCACCTCTCTGATGTGTGCTTATTAATTACTTGTTTGGCGACATCCATATATAACAGCCCAGAATAGCACTCTGTTTGCACTGAGGTCATCTGCTTGTAATGGATACAGACTCTGCTTTCACTGCAGGCAGCACTTTGATATCTTTTTATTTAGTGAGATTGCTTTATACAGCATTGAGCAATGATGCAAATTTCTCTTTTGACATGCAGCCCAACACTTCTTGTTTACTGTCATATCATTTGGCCAAACACATAAAATGTGTTGGATATAGAGAGGATGTGGCAGTAATTGATGCAGGCATAGACCTTTATACAGACATACAACCTTTTCTTATTCTCAGGTTATCAAATTACAATGTTTTGTTTTGTTTTGTTTTTCACAAAAAACAAAACCTAACTTGGTTAGGTTAAATTAATGATCATGTTTTGGGTTAAGTAAGTATGTTGGTACATAATATATTGTGATGAATATTTGTCATGAGGAATATCAGTGCGTGCTTGCATGCTCTCAATTTGCAGCAAGTAATGCCGCAAACATGTTTACATGAAGTAAGCTGAAAGCCTTTGGCATCAATTTGATGGCCAGGGAATAAGAACTGGCTTCTACAAAAGTCTTCAGCCAGGCTAACAGCTCTGTGAGGATGAAAAAATATTTGAAAAAGAAGCACACATAAGTACACAAAGTACAGCAAATGCTGATGGGATTGTCATTAGTTTTGCAGGTATTCGGTGATAAAAAGAAGCATTGGATAAAATTAATATTATAAACAGATAATGACACTACATAAGAAGCCAGGAGATTACCAAAATTATTAAAATTCATCCTCTGACCGCATATGTAGTCCTATTCATCCAACAAGTGAACTAGCCTCAACACTGATTTCGGCATTTGCGAATAGGTGTGAATTAGAATCATATGAAACTATTTTGTTGACAAATGTGCAAAATGTTTTGATGATTTGGGGGCAATTTTATATTAGATCTTATAGAGGACAGTAGAGAGATGACAGGGGATGAGGGGACAAATAGATGGCAAACATGTGACAAAGGTCCTTGGTCAGCCAGGTGTGTTGCAGTTTATAGCACTAACCACTGAGCCATCAGGGCTTTGCAATGACGTCCTTGTAATGCAGTGTGGAATGCCTCAGTTTGATTGAATCAGAGAAAGTTTGTACGGCTAATTGGATGTAGAAATTATTACCTTTTTGTTTTTCAGTTGTCCGTGACAACAACCTTTGTGTTGCATGCAAAGATATTAAAAAATCCAGTCATAAAACGTTTGAAATGATTATCTCTCAGTGGCATAGCCCAAAAAGCACAAAGCTTAAGTGTTGCATGTGAACATAATTTGTAGTAGAGTTGCAAGCTGTTGCAGTCCAACAAAGCTGTCACTATCCACATTAGCAGTCATATGTGGCAGACAGAGTAGATGTTAATAGACCAGCATATAGCACAGAGGAGGCATTCAGTGAAATGCATCAGGATGAGTGGGGGTTTGACATGTCAGCAGTTACAACAGATAACACTTTCTGTGATTCTAATGGAATACCATGTGTTGGCTGTAATTTGGATGTAGCCTTTCCTAAAGGTCTAAATATTGACTGGAAGTGGTCAGTACCAACCCATTATCATTCCTAGGTCAATAAATACAGACTCTTAGTCACATTTTTTGACATTTATTAGTAATACACAGGGAATCCTTTAGCGTCTTTATGTGATGCCTAGCTGAAACACATTGTAACGTGGTTAATGTCATAAATAAATAAATGTCATAAAATGGTTAGGTTAAGGCAAAAAAAGGACTTGAATAGGGTTAGAAACAAGATCATGTTTTGGGTTAAAAACGTAAAAGGTAACGTTGAATAATCATGTAAATATAATCATCATGTAGTTAGGTTAGTGCGCAATGAGTAGTACCGAAACAATGTAAAGTTACATAAAAACACTGACTTTCAGTTTCACAAGAAATATAGGTAGGCCAACATGAGTTATGTAATGTTACATAACACATCATTAATTTATTTCAAATGGAACACAATTGCAGTCTCCTGAGTGAAAGTCTTGTTTTGTTTGACTCATCCACTTCCCCTACTTGCAGACTTTTTGCAGACTTTTTGCCGTGGATTGGTTTTCATTTGAGTTTATAAATGACCTGGAGATGAGAACGGGTTGTAAGTAAACTTTGTCAAGACTGTTTAATTATTGTCTACGCTTTTCTGTTATTGTTCTTACCATGTATGACAATATGTACATGTTGATATATCTATACTACAAGATGATGAGACAGCATGGTGGAATAATTTCTAACAGATTTGCGCAAAAATTAAACAATATTTACTAAATGTCGATAAAGCACAATTGCAAAATGAATGGGTTTTTCATTGAGTGATGTTATGCAGTATTCCAAGAAGCATGGGGATGGATGTTAAAAACATAAGTAGGTCTGATTCTATTGCAACTACTGTACTAGTCGTCATTATTTTTTAATCCAAGGCGACGTACGCATGTTATGGAGCGATAATAGTAAGCCCCTTATACGCTGGAGTGGGCATGTATGAGGTCGTCTAGGAGGTGATAGTCCATGATTTTACAGATGCTCAACTTTTGAAGAGTTATGTGATGCAATAACAGCTCTGGTAGCGCCGGCTGCATCATGCTTGCATGTTTTTTTAGAATTTCATGTGACTCTTCTTTCTATATCATGTGACCTATAAAAGCGAAAAAGTTTTTCCATTGCAGTTTTGTCAAATATGGCTTTTTCGAACTGCCTAAAATACGAGCTCATGTTAGCATAAAAATGGGGTTTTTTTGCAATAAATGGGAGTTTTTTCTGAAATGAACGAGTTTCCATTGGGTGTATTTTATATTCGTAATTTCAATTTGAGGGTTAATGGAAACCTGCCAAGTGAAACAGACAAAATTCTCAAGTCCTAAAGAAATGGCCCATATCTCCTAGGGAGTAATTGGTGAAATCCTAATACGGAGCCATCATTACGCATCAATGTCAAATGTCCTTGGTGCTCACAATAATGTTGAATGAATGGAACTAAATGTTGAGGGTGAAGGTGAAGTCTAAACATAATTGAGAGAGTTAAGTTTTCCATTGTGACACTTACTATACAATAATTAGTTTTTCTCGGTTTAAAATCATTACTGAATACATACTAAAAAAGTCTCCAACCACGCAGAGGAGTGTAGGGTTAGTTAAAAGCAAAGATCTACGCAAAGCAAAATAAAAGGTTTTATTTTCTTAGTCTGAGGGAAGAAGAGATGCTGTAAATCATCATTTTAAAGGGGGTTTGATAGAGGATTTAATGTTTATAGTGGGAAAAAACATATTTACTGAGTCACTCAATACAGAAGAAAATGAAACTTAGATGAGTTTACACTATCGGGTCCATAAAGCCGAAGAGACAAAGCAACACATATGAGAGGTTATGAACAATGAGTGATGGCACTGACGCTGATTATGCCTTTAACCTCATATAACTGCTTTTGTGTCACTCAGTTCATTTAATTTCTTTTGTGCCTCATTTCTCAATAGTGATAAAATCTACAGTGAGGCAGAAAAAAAGCAATAAAGTCACTCACTCATAACCACTGTAAGAGAAATGGCTGCAAAACAACAAGGGTTTATTGAGCATCATAAATACTCAAAACTATTCTTTCATATATCACAAAATAAGCTACCAAGGCCAATGTAAAGAAAATATGCCTCTATTCTTTGTTTTCATCATCATCATCATAAAAAAAATGTCCTCTTGTGGTTGCACTTGCACATCAAAAGCACAAGTACATCCAATTTTGTCTGTAATGATGGTGCCTGAAAACTAAAAAAACATGGATGCTTCATGTCATAGTTCAACCCAAACTGAATGGATATAATGTATTATTGATCATGTACTAAATTTTCAAACTCAACATGACCATCTTGGGAGTCATGCAGCTGTCTAGAGTTGTCAGATGACATGAACAATCGCAGGTTGTCAACACAGGAATTCATTGCATCCCTACAATTCATTCCATATCACAAGAATATGCTGTTCAAAGTTTGGCAAAATTATGCTAGGGAATAATATGAAGTCAAGATACCATGTACCATACAACAAATCAAGTTACCATCACACAGTTTCCTCTGCGCACCAGTCAAGCTGCAATTACAATATATATCTATGTCCGTAACAACATGGATGCTTCACACACAGCTTCCCGCAGGCAGCACAGAAGATCTCACAGTTTTAAGGTTGACACCCAAAATTAGTGTCATCAATTCAGTGTCTGACCAAATGAATTCTTGAGTTATGGCCCAAAACATGTTTTAGAAGTTTACAGTGACCTTGTCCTTTGACAACCAAATTCTAATCAGTTCATTCTGACGACCAAGTGAACATTTGTGTCAAATTTGAACAAAGTCTCTCAAGGCGCACTTGAGATATCGCATTTACAAGAATGAGATCAATGCAAGGTCAAAGTGACCCTGACCACCAAAATCTAATCTGTTCAACACCGAGTCCAAGTGAAAATTTGTGCCAAATTCTAAGGAATTTCTTCAAGGTGCTAAAGATAGTGCTTTTACAAGAATGAGACAGATGAGGTCACAATGACCTTAACATTTGACCTATGACCATCAAAATCTTATTAGTTTGGCCATGAGTCCAAGTGAATGAATCTGCAAAATTTTAAGAACTTCCCTCAAGGTGTAAGATGACACGTTCACAAGAATGAGACAGACAAAGTCACAATGACCTTGACCTTTGGCCTATGACCACTAGATCTAATCAGTTCATTCTTATGTCCAAGTGGGCATGTGTACCAAATAAAAGATATTCTCTCAAGGTGTTCTTGAGATATCCAGTCACAAGAATCAGACACATGCAAGATCACAGTGACCCTGACCTTTGAACTATGACCACCAAAATTGAATTGGTCCAACACTGAGTCCACATGAAAGTTTGTGCCACATTTTAAGGAATTCCCTCAAGGTGCTCAGGATATCACCTTCACAAGAATGAGACAGGTCAAATGTCAAGGTCACTGTGACCTTGTCTAAGACCACCAAAATCTAATCAGTTTGGCCTTGAATCTCAGTGAACAGATCTGCCAAATTGGAAGGAATGGGTAAAAAAGTTTAGAATAACTATTATTATAAAAACTATTAGTTATTTTTATCTGTATTGATATGTATTTTATTTTTAGTTAGTTTGTTTGTTTTCTTTCCGTCTTTTTTCCCTCTTTAACTATTTTCAACTGTTCCTTACTTGTAACTTCCTGTGTTTTTTAAAGAAATCAAGCCAGTTGCTCAGGTATCAGAGGGTTAAAGGAGTCATTGCTGCATTTCTCAGCAACTTTTCGCCACAAAACTTGAGTGGGTTTTTTTCAGCAATCTGTTGCTGTGTTTTCACTGTGGATTGCGTCATGAGCCATTGTTTTGTTATGACATATTACTGTCTTTCCTGCCGAGATAATGCCATGAAAAAGGGCTGTTTTTTAAATTTAACAAAAAAAGAAAAAGAAATTACTGCTTTTTCATCAGGATGGTGCCACCACATACTGTTATGTTTTAATGAGACATTGCTGCTTTACCAGCAGGAACTATGCAAGCAAAACTGGGTATTTTAAGCCAAAACATTATATTTTCTTTACCATACCCAATTTTTTGTTACGCCTAAACCTAACCCCATGTTAAGCACAGTGTTGTTGAAACACTGAAAACATATAACAAATCTGCTACATAATAATGTACAAATGTAACATATCCGTGGTTAGCAGAAATGAACAATGCCAACATTTTTTTCAGGTAATTGAGTTGCTCTAAAAGGGTTGCTCTCAATTATCACCCAAGGTCTTTTGGCGATGAGTATTGCTGCAGAGAGACTGCATGCGAATGTGACAGTCTAGAAAATTTTGAGCCAGTGAAATATTTCATACCAACAGACACAAACGGCAGTGTCCTCATTTGTCTGCTTATACATTCTTTGTAAGTGACGAAAAGAAACTAATGCAGTGTCAAGTCCTCCAAGGTATGATTCACTTGTGCTTTGATGTTGTGCTTGGTGTCTGTCAAGAGGCAAACTAAGTGACACTTCTTTGTTTTCTTACAGGTTTTTTTTTTTTTTTTTTAATAATCCAGGTTGCAGAAAATGGGAGCACAATGTACCCTGAAGGGAAGCTACGGCAGGAACCCTGTGATTTCTCCGCACTCTGCAATGACTATTAGATTCAACAATAGAACGTGAGTGCCAGAGCCAAGCAACACCACCTTTAAATGGGCACTCTATGTAATTTCACCAGCTTGAACGCCCCCCCCCCCATCAGCAAATGGAGTTTTTTGTATGTACTGAATGTCCAAGTGGTCCTACCTTACTTCTAATCAGGGCTCTGCACCTAGTACAACCCGGAACAGATGGGCAATAAGATGTGTGAAAGAGAATGAAAAGCTACGTGACTGCCCACTGAGAATTCTGAGAATCAGAGTGTACAGTCGTACTTTAAAAGAGACTGCTGTTTTCTTTTTGCTAAGAGAAAAATTATGACAAAGGTCGTCTGGACTTGATAATGAGAATTTGCTGACAAGCAAGGACATAAAAGACCCTTGAGAACCAAGGACGCATGGACTGTGAGAAGACGGAACAATGGACATTTTTATGACACAATGGACATTGACGTACCAATATATATATTTATCCACTTTTGTGATATGAACACGACCCTCTTTTCAGTGGATGGTCATAAAAACAAAAAGGACAATAGAAAGCCCTGAGACTACTTCCAGGCTGGCAAATGTTCCACAAAGTCAAGGAATCTCTCAAGCACATGTGGTTATGTTTTTTAGATTTCTATACCAATTGATATATTCTCCTAGCTTCAGCCACCTGACAAACATGGGCTTGTGGCAAATGGTGTTCCTGAAAGGTTTTTAAAATAGCATTATGGAGCAAAATTGTAAAGAAGTACCATCCCCTGTCCAGACAAATGCAGGGGGCCATACAAGCTGTTGATTAAGGTTATTTTTTTAAAGCTAACTCTTTGGTCATTCCAAGAAGTCCAAAGTTTTACTACAGCTCTCGAAAGTTCCACTGGCTAGTATCACTGAAACTTAGCACAACATACCAACAAAAGTGACCATGGATTTCAATGGGAGCCAGGACTATGGGTCCTATCCAACAGGGCTGCCCTTTAACACAAGCATGGACTATGACGACTACTATCAGGAGCCTGATGCCAGTAAAATCATCATCCCATCCATCTATGCTCTTGTCTGCTGTGTAGGTCTTACTGGCAACGCCATGGTCATCTACGTCATTCTAAAATATGCCAAAATGAAAACAGCCACCAACATTTACATCCTCAATTTAGCAATTGCTGATGAGTTGTTCATGTTAAGTGTTCCTTTTCTTGCCACATCGGCTGCCGTCCGTCATTGGCCCTTCGGGTCGCTGATGTGCAGGTTGGTGCTAAGTGTAGATGGCATCAATATGTTTACATCAATCTTCTGCCTGACTGTGCTGAGTGTGGACCGGTACATAGCAGTAGTCCACCCTATCAAGGCTGCCCGCTACCGCAGACCAACTGTAGCCAAAGTAGTCAATGTCTGTGTTTGGGGGCTGTCACTCATAGTCATCCTGCCCATCATTATCTTTGCAGACACTGTCCCAGCGCAGGACGGTGGTGTGGACTGCAATTTTTTGTGGCCTGAATCGGCGTGGTCAGAAGCTTTTGTGGTCTACACCTTCCTGTTGGGGTTTCTGCTGCCGGTTGGAGCAATCTGCTTATGCTATTGTTTAATGGTGGCCAGGATGCGAGCAGTTGGGCTAAAAGCAGGCTGGCTTCAGCGACGGCGCTCAGAGAAGAAGATCACACGCATGGTTCTGCTAGTTGTTGCAGTGTTCGTTCTCTGCTGGATGCCCTTCTACATTGTCCAGCTGGTTAGTGTTTTCCACCGGCCCCCAGATCCCATGGTCACTCAACTGTTTGTCATCCTCAGCTATGCGAACAGTGGCGCCAATCCCATCCTCTATGGCTTTGTGTCAGACAATTTCCGGCGTTCGTTCCAGCGCATTGTTTGTTTCCGGTGGCTGGAGTCCGGGCTGGATGCGGAGCAGGTGGATTACTGTGCTGTAGCTTTGAAGAGACAAGCAACATGTAGCCCTCTGGATTTTCCCAAGGACTGTATGGCTTCTGACATGGTGTTTCGCAATGGGACATTTACCTCTCGTACAACCACAGTGTAACCAGAGCAGGACCTAAATCAAGTAGCCACAACCTACGAAGGAGTTTTTCAACCATGGGCTTCAACAGGGGAGATGATACAAAATTTTGATTAATGTATTTGTTATAAAAAAAAAATCAAAGTACATAAGTTTCAAATGTAATGAAATTACATGTAATGTAATTTCCTGAAAAACACAAATGTGCCACACAAAAATGTACTTGACTACATGTAAACTTTTGGGACACAGGGCAGAAAGCTGAGAAACCCTAAAGAACAACAAGTGGATGAGCAGAAAGTGTACAGTTCAGCAGCCGATCTGGCTGTCTGACACGTTTGGAGAAAAACTAATGATGAAAAAGATGTATATAATTGTAAGGATTCCACTAATCTTATTATCAAGTGGGCAAGGATGTAACACAGGTGAATGTAAAAACAAAATGGTAATACTCATTAACATTTTGATTCTGTTGGGTGAGTTATAGTCAGTCCAGAAGATACCCAGGTACCCCATGAGCTAATTTGAATTGTGATTTCATATGTTCATTTGTTATAATGTAATTTTTCATTAACAGACACCCCAAATACTAAAGCATACAATGGCACTCCCACACCCATTAAATTCTACAGTTGCAGTTAAAATCCAACTTGATAAAGTTTAAATTTACTTTCTACAGTTTCAAATTCATTGTTCAAATGCTACCATGCCAAAATAAATACATATCACCTACAATTAAATAAATAGTTTACTTGATAACCAATTCTGCACCAACCCCCCCCTGAAAAAAAACAGTAATGGACCAAACATAAGCTACGAGGTGGGTGGACATCTGGAAATTAAAGGGCACTATTGGGCATTATAAAAAATCAGGCTTTATATCTTTTACAAAAACATATTTATTTTTTGTCTTTTTAATAGAACTGTCCACAAAATAGAAGCTGTGCTCAACAGGTTTTGATTCAGTTTCATCACGTTTAAATCTCTATTTCAAACTTTTAAATGTAATTGATCTAGTTTAACTTATATGTAGTTGCTCTGCGGATTTGTTCAATGCAAAGTTTAATTCAGTATTTTCAGCGAATTGATATTTTTTGGGAAAAACAAGTGTTACCACACTTAATGTCATAGTATGCTTGTGTGGTGGTTTTACTTTTCAGTAACACATAAGAAGGGTTTGAGCCTTTAAAAAAAGAAACACACTTGGGGTGGGTTGGGGGGGGGGCTCATTGTGTGGGGCCCCACAAAAAAGGCTTGTGCTATTGCTGAATATCACCCTTGTAAGAAAAGGTTAAATTATTGTGTCATTTTTTGAAATGTTGCTTGATTCTTTTTGTGTGCCTTTCTGTATTTGCTGTACCTATAATTGTTGAGTATTTGTTGGTGACGCTGTTAAAATTTGAGGTTGTCTTTGCAAATTGAGCCAGAGCTGTTTTGTTTGAGTTGCACAACATGACAGAAATGGCTGAAAAAAAACCAAGATGTGTCTGTTGAGTTCATGTTTCAAAATTACAAAGGCTCACAAAATCGTCTATTCACCTGTGATTTCACTTTGTCATTTTTATGTTTTACAGATAAGGGGGAGCAGAGTGCACAAGGCATGGACTCTATAAAAATGTCCAGCCTTATTAAATCCTTATATTAAATGACTTCCTCATACCTGTTTAAATGACCTTGCGCTTTTCCTTGCAGATATTCCTGGCAATTATGTGCCCCACCATACACATGCTCATTTTGGGCACTGTAAGGCACAAGTGTACCAGCCAATGAAAAAAAACAATTACTTATAGATGATGTTCCTGGCCAGGATCCCTGTACCATGACGAATACTTAGCCAGAATTCTATGGAGCTAAAACAATGAAAAATACCTTACGTATGTTTAGATGGGTACTAAAAAAAATTCCCCAGAAAAATTATAACTACTGTTTTGATTTTTAGTTTCTGATGTTTTGCAGTGACCAATTTCAGTATTATTCTTTATGTAACTCTTTGTTTCATTGTCAGTTTTTTTTTTTTTACACTTGTCACTTTAGTTTCAATTGTTTTTGGCAGTTTCAACTTCCTGTCACACTACATTCTGTCATACCTGTCCATTCCCATGTACTGTATAAGGGGCTCTACTTTCCAATATTGTTCACATAACACGCCTACATCGCCTTGGATTGGAAATAATGATGGCTAGTGCTGTGGCTGCGATAGAAATAAACCTGCTGATTTTTTGAACATCAATCACTATGCATCTTGGAATGTTACCACCAGAAACCTGACTATTGAACTTAGTCTCTGATCACCAAATCCTATTCAGTTCATTGTAGAGTCAAATTGGATGTTTGTGCCATTTTTTAAAAAGAAAATCCTTCAAAGTGCCCTTGACATCTGCCCACCATAATCTAATCAGCTGAATGTTGAGTCCAAGTGGACATTTGTGTCCAGTTGAAGAAATTCCCTCACGGCTCAGATCAATATTATGCAATCAAAAAATTAAAAAACAATTAGGTCAACATATAAGAATCTAAGGTTGCTTTCACACCCGTAGTTGGGTTCAATTGGTCCTGACCAAAGGGAAAAAATGATACACTGTTGCATTTTGGTTCTGGTTCGGTTCATGTTCATGTTCATGTTCAAACAGACTTTTTACAAACAAACCAAAAGGAGTAAACATGAGGTTCTACCGACTGACAGGTAACTCACTTATTGGACAGTTTCAGGGCTGGCATCCTGCATCATCAGGACCTGCGTGGGGCAATCAAATTAAGCTGACTAATCGAACTTCAAGCAACACTTTAATTCTTAGTGTGTTAATATTTATGTTCTTTGGTGTCACAAAGAGCTCATAGAGAAATGATCAAACTGATTATAAGCATTACAGCTATTATTAGACTGCAAATCCATCATGTTATCATCATGGGCCACTGTGGATGCATAATTGTAATTGCTTCATTGTTGTGCTCACACATTACAGAAGAAAAATCACAAAACTGTATAAACTCTGCATATATGATCTATTAGAGAAAAACTATAAAAGACGCATTTTTCAGTAGCTGCTGGAGGCTCTACAAAGGTATATGTCTGCATCATATAATGACCTTAATCAGGTCATTATATGATGGCCTCTGAGCAAGTTTTGCAGTGATACTCATGACAGAAAGACCAGTTAGACATTCCTGTCCTATTGTTGAGTGCAGGTAAGCTTTAAAAAGCTTAAGTTTTGAAAAACTTTCCTCAGCAGAGGCATCTGACTTCATTAGTAACTCATAATAAGGTAAAGGCGTAACTGCCCTGCTGCTGCGTGAACCTGTAGTTGTGGCACTGGACTTCATCAGGATCTTTTATGAGATAGCAAAAAGATTTCACAATCAGTGGATGGATTTATTATTGGTTTAGCTGTTGAAATTATGCTTTAATCACGTCTCCTATCATAAAATCCTGTGGTTGTTTTGTTTTCTCTCACACCACAAACAGCTTCAGGTTTCGACTGGAGGAGAGCAGAAACAAGTGCTCTAAATGATCCAGGTGTGAAAGCACCCTAAAAGATGAAAAGAAACTTGTACCTACAAGCTGAAGTAGGGCCTTACCACTTCATTATAAGCGAAAAATAATCTACCCTGACACACAATTCCATAGCTTTACACTGAGAGAATAGTTATCGTGACCTTTTGGTTTAAGTGTTAGCAGTTTATAGATCCAGATGCCTCTGTAGTCGGCTCTAGATCCGCTCCCCTGGTTAGATTGAAGACCTTTTCATCAGTGTGACAGTCCAAATGTCATGTCTATAGTGCAAAGCAACAGGAGAGTCTGATTATTTGTGTAGTTGTCACAGTGATAATTAGCACTGGCTAAGGGAGAAGGGAAATGTTTGTGTTGTGGAAATGTTTCTGTGTTTAAAGTCAGAGTAGAAAGTTTCATAAAGGTGCTTACAGACAGTGAGTGGTTTGCTGCAGTGGCCTTAATGATTTCAATGTCAACACAGCGGCGAGGAGACGGAGGGCAGCTTCTGCTCTTAAAAACGTTCACAGCTATTCACCACAGCATTCGTACTTTATGATGGTTTAACTTTGTCAGCTCGCTGCCACGGCTCACTGTGTGACCATGGCAACTGCAGAACCTGCAGCAAGGGAACAATGCAGGAGCTGATTTTACTGTATCTGATCCCTGAATGCTTCAAATACTCACCAGTCAGGAGCAGACACATCTATTAATATTTGTTATCAGTGACACTTCCAGGAACAACTGGAATGGAGCAGGTGTTAAAGTGATAACAGACAATTGTCATGCTTTCACTAAATCATTATAAAGTAAATACTGATTTTGCAATGTAATGGCTATAAAATAATGACACCACCTGTGTTTAGACTGGTTTCCTATAAGCCCTTTACTATACATTTCTGTCTGGCTACAATCTACTGGGACTGTGAAGGCTGTTTTTACGGCACAAAGGAAGTGTGACAACCATTGCAGGACCAAACAGGAAGAGGATAGTGCTTTTGTTTTCCCTGGTAGCAAGACATGTATAGCTGCAGCGCGAATGATGAGTTGGATGCAATGCAATGGATGCTAAAAACGCAACATTTGTATTCATATGAAAGTAAAAGGAAACATAAAAGTAATGTATAAGAATTTGTGTATAACCGATGTAATCAGGAAGACTGTGATCATATGACCAATGCACTCACAGGAATAAAGAAAGAAGTAATAGCCTGTTAAGAGCGAAAGTTTACATAAGAAAATGATCCTTTCATCCAGGAGACTGATGTTTGTGTCCTGTTTGAGAGTAAGTGAACTCTGAATTACAGTAAGGTACACATTTTCCTAAACCTAACCCAACATAACTTTACTCCCCTAAACCTAACCTATGCAACTTTTCATTTAGTATGTTACATTATGTGTGTAACTTAAGTACGCAATGTAAGGATAACCAACAATGCTTCTTTTCCTGAACCTAACCTAGAACTGAACCTGAACTTAAAGTTAAGAATGTTATTTTAAGGAAGTAACTTTACACTAAGTACATAACTTTAGGTTTGATTACCTAAAGTGACAATGCCCAAACATCTTTCTTTTCCTAAACTTAACCTACGTAACTTTACTTGGGCTGTTTACTGCTGTATGTGCAGAATTCACTGAGTTACTTGATACTATAAAAAGGACCTGTGTGTGTCCATTGGTGTGCTCACATTCAATGGCGCTGCTCGCAACTGGGTTAGACGGGTGTATAGGCAGGGTTCGGCAACTTCCGAGAATAAAAAATGAAACTAATGCGGTGCCAGAAATTGTAGCTGATCAAATGGCCACTTGAGGCTGGCTCTAAAACACAGTACATCGTCATACACCCCCTAAAGTACCAAACTTTACAGCGGAAGAAAACATTTACAGCCTGGCACAAAAAAAAAGGTCTCTATAGCAAATTTGCGACATTCATGACAACTGTAAGGGGGGGATTTTTTTGTAATTTTAATGAAAAAAATATAACTACATGTATGAAACAAGCCCATTTACATCCTATTAAGGCCCAAAGCTGACTGGATGACAACAAAAAAATCAACATGGCAACAGCCGAAAGGCCTAATTTGAAGCTTTAAAACTGCAGTCCACAACCAATGGATGACGTCACAGAAGCTATGTTCATTGTTATATGCAGGAACTCAGTTCTAGGACTCTACTTTCCAAGCACTACACTGTGACTCCATAGCATCACCACCACAAGATGACAGCGACCGTATCAGGGTTTTTTTTAACTTAGTGTTTGTTCAGCGTTAGAAATACAGACCGGTCATCAATCTTTATATACAGTCAGTAGTTGTTACAAGCAGAGTATTGACATGTCCAAGGATGACAAATCGAATCCTTTATTTGATATGAAAAATCTCCCTGTAGGCTATAGGCGGCTGTCACAGGAGATAGACACACACAGACACATGCCCACAAGCCAACACACACACACCCATGCACATTATATTATCCAGGCTTGTTCCTTTTTTTTGACAACCATCCATCAAGACGTCCGTTGCAGCTTGAAATATTCAGATATCTTCCATTACTCTGAGGTTGGGAGAGACTGCAGTTCACGCTGCTTTAAGATAATGGCCCATGTGTTACACTGCGGTCAAACCTCTAATGTACTGTAGAAAGTTAACAATCTGCAGCTTTTAGAGACTCAGAAATTACACACATATATTGAGCTGGGAGCTATGTTTCTGTGGCATTAACAAAGTCCCGTCAGAGTTCAGTCTTGAGTTTTACATCTTTAGTGTTAAATGTTTCCTGCTTTTTCATTTTGTAAACGTCTTGCTAAAAGGTGCCTTCGTAATGGTTTTTAATAACACACAGAGAGCTGGGACCATGTTACTCCCAGTCTGATTCATTCACTCAAATCAATTATGGCCTCAGGTCTCTCAAAGTGTTTGTTTGAACAATTTTCTGGTGTCAAAATTGTTTTTCTTCAAAAATCTTTAATGGATCTTAAGAGACCTCAGGTCTCTTTTTCCATTATATATAGTGGCATGGTAAGCATTTAGACATCAGTAACCTACATCAGATGAGAAAAGCACTCTGGCCCTAAAGGCATCAGCACCATGCATGTCAATGCTTATATTACTTTGTTGTCGGCAGCTTTTCAAACGGATGCTGACCGGCAGCGTATCATACCGCTGCAACATGTGCCATCTGGTCATACCAGCTTGATCATACTGTCTCGAAAGGTAGCTTTTTGCATCAGTGTCTGACACCAAATTCACTGACCAAGCAGCTGTATCGACAAGTTCTGAATGAGAATGGGCTTGATAGTTTTTCTGCTCTATGCGCCTCATATTTTTCAGGAGCGTCCTGAACGGCTTAAGTAAAATAAGGCTTCAAGGGAAAAGTGACAGATATCATGGAAGTTTTTTTTCAACCTCACCCTATGAAAACTGCAGGACATGTCTGAAAAATTGTGGCTTCAACTACTTTCTATGTTTTATCAACTGCAATTGACAGCAAATTCTCCAACTGTCCTGACTCTTCCTAAAAAAAGCCTCAATTCAACCATCATCCAGGTGAATTTTCTGGAACAGCTGGTGGTAATTCCTGTGTTTTCTCATCTTTCTGAGGGTCTCATGTACCCACATGGATCTTGTACCATTTGGGAACAGCCTCTCACCCTCAATCAGAGACACAGCAAGAGCCACCTGTCAAGTTTTAATGCAGATTATAAGTTCTGGGAGTTAATTCACGGCAAAATAGCGGTTAAGTTAAAAACAGGTTATTGGGTTGTTGCCTAAAGAAAGTTAGATTTAAAAAAAAAAAGTAGTCTGACTGATTTGGGCCAAACTCTGCACAGTAGTAAGTACAACCATCAAACAGACCTATTTCCCTTGTGATCCTATAACATACAAGAAACTACCCTAAAAACCAGTTCAGACAATGTTTCAGACTCTCTCTCAGTGAATGACGGAGATCAGCAATGCAGGACAGCTCAGATGGAAGGCCTGGCAGCTGAGCAGATGGGCAAAGCAGCTCTGAAAGGTGGCCAAGGGACCAGGAGCCAGTGGTGTAGGCAGCTGACTGGTGATGATCTGGCCGATGAGCTGGGCAGTAAAGACAGCCAGTGGCCTCTGGAGCCATGGGCATCATGTCTTCCTTGGATGACTGATGGTTGCTGGACAGCGGGGTGGCTCCCCAATGGGTCCAATCATGTCACATAAGGTTCAGGAGATACAGGATCAGGGAAAGCAGGGAGGCAGTGGGCTAATGTTCCCAGGGCTGGCAGGCTGAGGTGCACGCTGGATGGAAGTTAAAAATCTAGGCAGCAACTTTGCCAGCCAAGACTTGACTGGACTCAATACTGGAAGCGTTGTGGCAGAAGGTGCGAAGGCACTGAATGGCATGAGTCACCTCATTTAGTTCAACCACAGATAAGAAATCATCTGCTGGGTCCATTTCTGGCTGGGTTGTACGACACGTGAGGACGAGGCAGCAAGGAACAGGACCCAAATGCAGACAATCAAGCAGGCAGAAACAGTTCAGGGATTTATAAATAAAATTAAGCTACATGCTACATAAGCTTACTGGAATGGGTAGAAAGTCCAAACAAAAGTAACAGAGAGTCCATGAAGTAAAGGATGGAGGCAGGGAGAAGGATGCAGGCAGGCAGACAGGCACAGATTCATAGTCAGGTACATTCGCCAGGTATCAGGATTCAGGGTACAGGTTGCAGGGTACACGGTACAGAGTTCAGAGGTTGAAAAGAATTGGCACAAAGCAACAATGCCAATCCTTTAGCATAAAGAAATGATAGGGACAGGTAGGTACACTATCTTCAGCCCTGAGTCGGGTTAGAAGGTATTCTTATTTTAGGCTGCATACACCACATCAACCTACACTACTAAGGAAGGACAATCTGTAAAATGCCTGAGAGGCGAAACCTGGAGCGAAAAGCGAGAAGTTACCAAACCACCCACAGCCACTCACTACTTTGAGTGCACAGTAATAATTGTAGGTTACAGAAGAATACATTCATATTTCTATACAGTTGGCTCTGCGTAAATAGTTAAGTCAATGACAGACAAAAGAGAATTCATAAAACGCAATGGCTAGGAAGTAAATTTATGATGTCTGCTGTCTGACTCTCAGCAGGATGTCAGGCTTTACACAGCAAATTTGAAAAGCTCACCTGTGAATATTGCACATGAAAACTTTTCATGATGGCATACATGCAAAGTTGCTACAACTACTAAGATCAATGCAGAGCAGCTTCTAGCACTCTGAGGTTAAATGTAGTATAGCCTAAACTACTGTTAGATGTTTTATTAAGTTAAGTGAAATGCTCTGTGTGAAGTTGAGTTTAATCTGGTGAGCAGTTAAACAGTGTGTGTGTCTAGGGATTTTAGTGTGAAAGCCGCTGCGGCAAGGACACAGCCTCTGTATATGAGGCACCAGCTCTATTCACTGAGCCACCAGGCGCCCCGCTGTTTTTCTTTTTGTTTGTAATATGGAGCCTCTGTAGTTGTTTCATAATCCTAATAAGGCACAGTATGATTAAACTGACCTTGTTCTGAAAGAAATAATGGCGCTTTTTTGCCACATAATATTGGTCGTCTGTGTGATTGTAGTCATGACAAAAACAACAGTTTGGAAAAATATATTCATGTGCGAATAAATCTCACACATCTGGTGTGTAACGGTCTTTAAAGGTCTAGTGTGTAGGACTTGGCGGCATCTAGATGGAAGGTTGCAGACTTTAACCAACTGAAACTTGATGAGTTGATGAGATACAGTAGATGTGTAAGTAGGTAGATAGGCATGTTAGGAGAAAGTGGTTATACTGTTCTATATATTCTAGTTTCTTTTTGAGTGATAGTACATCCTCCATTGCGATCCTGGACCAACATTTAGTTCAACCAATCACAGCCCTCTGACATCATCAGTGAACTGCTACTGCTAGTGTATACTGTAAATGGCCAAAAGATGAGGTGGGTATACCCTTCACCATACCACCGTTTCTCCCATGTGCCAAACACACAGAACTATGGCAGCCAACTCGAAAACACAAATGGCCCTATACAGAGTCAGAGTAGTCAGATAAGACTATTACAATACAAGGTTATTCATGGAACTCACATACTAAAGACACTAGATGAACATAATGGGACTAACTGGATCAGACACATGCACTCATTGTACACTAAACATTACAGCTACCTCCATACACTCTGTGTACTACAGCATTTCTGTACCATCCTGTTATCCCCCTCCCTAAGCATATTCAGCGATCTAAAGCCACTCAACACATGTTCAGTTCGACTCAGAACACCCCTAACTATCACTGGAAAAACAATCAGCTCTGCAAAAAAAAAAAAAAAACTTTGACATTTCGATAAAATATATTCAACAATTTTCAGTCACATTCACATTTCTGGTGAGCTGATACAACAGTACAGATGTAAATGTAAACACAACGATGTAGCTGGGGGAAAGAAGGGAGTGAAAGGAAAGGAAGAAACAGACTAGGAAACGAGAAAAAGGGTTATATTAAAAAATATATATATACTATGTGTGTAGACATGATTAGTAAAAATCAGAAATGCTAAACTGGACTAACCGTGCAAACTTTTGTACGAAATGTAACTAAACCCAAGCAGTTTCTTTGTTTTAGTTGTCCTTTGTTTGTTTTTACTCTTTTTTTGTTTTCAGCTATTTTTGTATCTTAGCAATCATTAATGTTGTTGCTTTCTTACTTATACCAATCCCCTATTTAATATTATTGCTTTCTCAACTTTGTATTTGGTTATATGTATGCATTAAATGGTGAATAAAGGATTTTTTTAAATTTATATATATATATATATACATATATATATATATATACACATACATACATACATATATATATATATATATATATATATATATTTTAATTAAAAAAAAATTATTATTATTATTTTTTAAACATGACAGACTCCATGAAAGAGGGCCAGCTCCATATGTATATAGAAAAGACTATAAAAGCAATGAAAAGACAATTCCTAGTTTCAGGTGATTTGAAACTAATGAAAACATAGTTTGGAATATCATATACATTTCTGCAAATATGCCCCGATAACACACTGACTCTTTAAATGCCGTGGAAATGGATGGTGCCAAATATTCTGTTGAGGTCATAAAATCCTGCACACCTGTGCTTCTCTGTGCCTAGAAAGGTTTCAAATTCGTCAACACATATCCTTTAACAGGAGGCTAAATGATGCTCTTCGCAGCTAAACACCGTAGCTGTACCTTTGCTGCTGTCTTCTGCAATAATTTTCGTTGCATAAAAAGAATATCCACTAGAAGCTGCAGCAGCTGGGTCCACACTGTCCTGCTTGCACATTTGCATGTCATTCCTGAATGCATGCAAACAGAAGACATGACTAACAATGAGTTGAACCCTTTGATTTTGCTTCATTTTGAGCAGGACACTGTTGTTCCTCATCACTCTGAAATCTAATTGTGCAGATATGCCACTCTCTCTTTTAAGCGGCAGTGAAGCAGACAGGAACATGCCTCGTGTCAACACGAGGAAGCATCCTGTCGAGCTAAATGACAAAGGAACACAAACAAAACAGGAAGTTCCTCTGGTGCATAAATGATGCAGCATCTATGGAGAATACACCGACACTGATTACAAAGCCCAGGATTCAAATCTGCAGTCGAAGCAGAGCTAGGAAAAAGCGAAAGGCTTCGAATTATACTGTGATGGCTGATGGCATATTTAAAAATACTAGATATTAATAATGAGGAAAATTTCAGTTTGAACACTTTACGGAGTGTTTCTTTTATATTTACTAAAATCATGTTCAGGTTTATGCAAGAAAGACAAATAACTTGTGTGTTTGAATATCTAGATGTGAGTTTGTGTTACTAACTGAATACAAGCAGTCAGACAAGTTTGCAAAGTTATATATATATATATATATATATATATATATATTCACCCTCCACTACACTATTGTGGCTAATAGAATAGTTTTAAGACTTTTTTTATGCATTTGGCTCGAGAGGAAATAGCCCCACATTCATAATGTCATGTGAACAGAGTGTGGGGAAAACAACACCACAGATATCCAAAGCCTTTGGCAATGAAAGCAGATGGCACAAATCTGACACCAAGTGGAACTGATTGCATGTTGCCCAGCTGCAATTTGAGTGACTGAGTGTGTTTTGTCAAAGCAGATAGTAACTGCAGTCACCATGAGTGATGTGGATTATGCTCTACAGCACAAATAGAATGACTGTCTTTTGAAGAAAAACTTAATTAAATACCTAAGAACCCTCCAGTTGTTATAAACCAAACCTCTGGTAAAAAAAAAAAATAGTGAGAAATACCATTGTGTAGTTCTACAGGATAAAAAAACAGCTAGCTTGTCAATAAGACATTTTTTTGTGCATGTTGTGTGTTTGATTTTGAAGCGATTGTGCCTGATCAAAAACAGGGTTTATGTATCTCAAGCATCTTTCTAAGAGAATTAGGCTAAAGTCAGGAAATATGGGACACTTGTATTAAAGCTATGAATGCCGCTTTAAGTGTTACTTTTTGAACTTGTTGTGGTTCTCTCTGAGTTTTCGGGCCACACTGAGGAAAGCAAAAATTTGGGACTTTGGGAATAAAGTCTTACCGTGCGTACCCACCAAACGCGATAAAAATGATTACATCGCGCCTCAAATGAAATCGCGTCGCGCCGGACGCTCCAGTTTTGACGCTCGTACAAAAACCCCAAAATGGGACTCGGCCACGAAATCGCGCCCGCGTTGAGCCCGCCAAACAACAACATTTCTTCCGCCATTTCATTCTCTCGTTGACGATCGCTGCACCGCACCTGCTCTGGAGAAGTTCCCAGCGTCGTCTGCGGGCTAGGCGCCGACGTCGGTTCTGGGTGCATGCTACCCTACGGAGGCGGCGTGAGCTCGGCGAGTTCCACCGTCTCCTGCAACAAGGGACAGGAACTGTCGTACAGCTCTGGGTGAGCGGTGACGGCGACTATAAGCTGCTCCTCCATTGTTTCTAGCGGTTTGATTACATTTTGCGAGGGAACACCAGGACGTCCATACGTCAGCACGTCGATGACGATCTCAACGCTGATAGGCTGTCGCGGCGCGTCTTCACACGACGACGCCGCAAAAGTTCAATTATTTCAACTCGAGCGTTGGACGCGAGGCGTTGGCTGCGAATTTCGCGTCCAACGCGCCGCGCAAACGTGTCCATCGCGTCGCCCGGCAAAATGAGGCGTCAAATCGCGTCTTTGCATTGACTTTGTATGTAATCTTGAGGCGCGATCATTTTTAATCGCGTTTGGTGGGTACGCACCGTTAGTATTATTAGAAAAAATTAGTAATATTTTGAAAAAAAAGTTGTAATATTATAAAGATAAACTTGTAACATTACGAGAATAAAATCGTAGTTTTAAGAGAAAAAAGTCGTAATTTTATGAGAAAAAGTCAGAATTTTACGAGAATAAAGTCGTAATATTGCGAAAATCAAGTTGTCATTTTATGAGAGTAAAGCTGTGCCACACACAGTAAACCAAGGTTGATTGTGTGTGGCACAGCACAACACTGCTTGTGCTCTCATCTTTTTTATAGTTTGCTGGTTTGCAATATGATTATTTCCGTAATACAATATCGCCTTGTAAAAATAAGACTTTTTCAAAGCACTCTGTAAACTCTGTTTTTAAAGGTGTTATATAAATAAAGTTATTATTATTTAAGAAATTAAAATGCATTGCATTAATAGTGTATGTGATAATACGTTTAAGTGACAACCTTGTTTACATTTCAGTGACTCCTGGCACCAATAGACAATTACACAAGATAATACAGTCGTGTTTCCCTTCACTTACTCAAAAGTCTTGACAGAGATTTGTGATTTGATTTGTTCATTTTTATTAACCAATTGATTTATTGTATTTTGGTGCTGTATTAGTGCAATGGAAATTGATTAGGGGCCAATTTAGAGTGTCCAATTAACCTGCATGTTTTTAGATTGTGGGAGGAAACCGGAGCACCCGGAGTAAACCCACGCTGACACGGGGAGAGCATGCAAACTCCTCACAGAGAGGCAGAGATGTCAGGAGCTCTCTGTGAGGCCACAGTGCTAACCACTGAGCCACCGTGCCGCCCTCAAAGTTTGCCTCAGAGGGCTTTACAGCACGACATCCCTCTGTCCTTGAACCCTCACAGCAGATGAGGACAAACTCCACAAAATAATTCCTGTAACCCTTTGAAACCCGAATTTGACTTGATTTCCTTCATAAACATGGAAAGCAGGCAACTTTATGAAAAAAAAAGTGCAAAAATCTACCAAGAAATTAATAGTTACAAGAAAATTACACAAACTTACCGAAACAAAAGCGAGAGGCGCCCAGGAGGCATCCTGATCAGATGCCTGAACCACCGCAACTGGACCCTTCGACGCAAAGGAGCAGCGGCTCTACTCTGAGCTCCTCCTGGATGTCCGAGCTCCTCACCCTATCACTAAGGGAGAGCCCAGCCATCCTCCGGAGGAAACTCATCTTGGCCGCTTGTATCCGTGATCTCATTCTTTCAGTCACTACCCAGAGCTCATGACCATAGGTGAGGATTGGAATATAGATGGATCAGTAAATCGAGAGCTTCGCCCTCCGGCTCAGCTCCTTCTTCACCACGACAGTCCGATGCAACTCCTGCATCACGCAAATGCTGCACCAAACCATCTGTCCATCTCACACTCCGTTCTACCCTCTCTCGTGAACAAGACCCCGACATACTTAAACTCCTAGCTTGGGGCAGCAACTCACTCCGCACCCAGAGGGAACAGTCCACCGTTTTCCGGTAGGGGATCATGGCCTCAGATTTGGAGGTGCTGACTCGCATCCCGACTGCTTCACACTCGGCTGCAAACCGCCCCAGTGCATGCTGGAGGTCACGGTGTGATGGAGCCAACAGAACCACATCATCTGCAAAAAGCAGAGATGTAATTCTGATGTCCCCAAACCGGACCCCTTCCTCCCCCTGGCTGTGCCTTGAGATCCTGTCCGTGAAAATCACAAACAGGATCGGAGACAAAGGACAACCCTGGTGGAGGCCAACACCAATTGGGATTTTGTTTCACGCCGAGTATGCGGACACAGCTCTTACTTTGGTTATACAGGGACCGAATGGCTTGCAGAAGCAACCCTAGTACCCCGTACTGCCGCAGTAGCCCCCCACAAGACTCCCTGAGGGATGCGGTCGTAGGCCTTCTCCAAGTCCACAAAGCACATGTAGACTGGATGAGCAAACTCCCAGAACCCCACCAGCAGCCATGACAGGGTGAAGAGCTGATCCACTGTTCCACGGCCCGGACGGAACATGCATTGTTCCTCCTGAATCTGAGGTTCGACAATCGGACGGAGCCTCCTTTCCAGCACCCTGGAGTAGACTTTCCCTGGGAGGCTGAGTAGTGTGATACCCCAATAATTGGAGCACACCCTCCGGTCCCCCTTTTTGAAAATGAGAACCACCACCCCAGTCTGCCACTCCACAGGCACTGTACCCTACCTCCACGCGACAATGAACAGCCCTACAATGTTTCTGATAATTATAAAAAGATTATTTTCTGGTATATTTTCCTAGTTATTTGAATATTTTCTCTCTTTTTAACAAATTTTTAAGGTAATATTCATGCCACCTTTGACAATTTTCGTTAACAATTTGTAAGACATTTCATGCAAAGTTGCCTGTTACCTTTTTTCTCATGTTTTTGGAAGAAATCACACAAACTTGTTAAGTATTTCAAAGGCGCAAGATGGAAAAGGCAAAAGAATGCTAAAAATGATCCAGGTTTCAAAGGGTTAATACGGGGAAAAATGGAAGGAACCTCAGGAAGAGCAGCTGAGGAGGGATCCCTCTTTCAGGACGGACAGACGTGCAATGGATGTCGTGTGCAAAGATGTATACTGCCGTTTGCATACAAGCAGTACTGACTATGAAGGTTTTTACAACACAACTCCTGACAGCTGACATCACGTCCTCGCAGGAGTATGGATGCAGAGTATGCATGTGAGGACACACTTCAGGAAATGTATAGTGTGCATCACATGCAAACTATACATTTCCTGTGTAAAATGCATCCAACGAGGTGTTGTGCTGGAAAACCTTCACAGACTACTTCACCCCTCATCCTCGACACTGATGCAGCTGAAGAACGTCCTCTTGGTCCACGCCAGGAAGCGCCTGAAGCAGTTCTTCTTCTTCCTCTTCTTTTTCTCCTTCCTCTCAGGCTTTGTGCCGTCTAAAAATCCAAAGGACATTAAATGGGTCAGTCAGTTGTCCTCTATAATGATACACTGTACATAAAGATGGACAACACGCTCCCACTTACCCCCACTATGCTCAAGTGAGGTTAAACATCCGGAATATGGGCATTGCCATCTTGTGCGAATGATATCCGCGGAAGGGGAGTTCCCGCCAAAACACCTGTTCGACCAATCGAGGGGAGCTCCTTTGAATGTGAGCGCTCAGATTGGCTGTCACAGCTGTCAATCATGGCGGAAAAGCCCCCTTTTGTTTAATTTAATAGCTCATTTATACCAAACTTCTTATAAAAACAAACACACTCGCTAATCTCCTGATTTCAAAGTGATATGACTCCAATGGTTGGATATGTGTCTTGGTACCTGGCAACTCATTGGACCTTGGACCACCTGAGTAAATAGGTTTTTTTTCTCTCAAAATAATGAGACGGCAACATTTAACAAGAGATGGCCCAAAAATGAGCAAGCAATCAGAAAGTAATAGCCAAAAAATTGATAGAAATTAAAAATATTTATAAATATAGTTTTCTGGGCCTTTTTTCTCTATTTTATAAAATAAGATAAAATAAAAATAACTAATAATTCTCTAATAATCCTCCTCGGTTTTTAAAAACAAATTTTAAGGTCATTTTGCCAAGTTAGCTTTTTTTTTTTTTTATAAATAAATCAAACCAACTTTACAGGCTAACAAAGAATTAAACAGTTTCTGAGAGGTGATTGAACACAGTACAAGAAAACTGTCCAGGCTTCAAAGGTTTCAAAGGATTAAGATGGATAGAAAGTAAGAAAGAGCAGGCTGAGATGAATAAATATCTGTGCAGACTGAAATCTCATTTCTGCCACGTTCGGCTGTTCACTGTACCTTCCCTGCTGCCCCCAGAAAGAGCATCATTAGATAGGAAGTAAGAAAAGCTTCATTTGTCCCTCATTCTGGTGAGAGGCAGCTAACATTTTCACCACCGTAACGTAATTATGATATTAAACATTGCATGTGTGAATAAATATTTAAAATTGTTAAAATAAATATCTGCATTGTATGTGTGTGCAGTTGCACTGAATGCCTTCTGTGAGTGTATTACTGCCCGTACAAAGAGGAGCATAGGTTTGAATTCATGCAAAGTTACCTAAAATAAGGTTGAAGTTCATCATGTATTTTTTTGCTGAAATTTTTGAGTTGCAAAAAGACTTCAGCAGACTTTTAAATGAATGTCTAGAGGAAATTTCACTGCTTGTTTGTTGCCATAGGATTATAAGTGCTTCAGCTGCAGGCATTCATTGCAGTACGGTACAGTAATTATTAGGGCAGTTAAAATGATGTTACTTAACTAAATACTTGTCAAATATTTGGGGCATTCTTTTGTGTGTGTGTGTGTGTGTGTGTGTGCGCGCGCTTTGGGGTGGTTTTTGAACAGTTTTTGGGCTGTAAAGCATCAGCTGCATCTGGCAACACTGGGAGAGACGTCTTACCAATTTCAGACTCAAGTAAAGGTGAGAATTTCCTACCTGACGTAGCTGCAGTCAGTTCTGTGTCCTCCTGTTCCATGTTACGGTCCTCAGTTAAAAGGGGAGGGGGCTCCACTGGAGTACTTTCAGAAAGCTCCTCCTGTTGATCCGATGGGCTAAAAACACACACAGAAAAACTATTATTTCCTGATCTGCTTTAACGATGGTACAAACTTCTCCATTCTGTCATCTGTCTGATGTGTCCACACCCAATAATCTTACCAAGTTTGACTCCGCTCACTGTCTTCATCCAACCGCAGGCAATGTTCAGCTGGTGCAGGACGTACCAACATTATACCTGGAGGTGTTTCTGAAGTGGATTCACGATCTCCACTCGAGCTGTGGAATTAGGGCACACGCAGGTCAGCAGACAGCTCACTAACAAATCATCCATCATTTATTGTTTTAAAAAATTACTGATATGACGAGAGGAAATTGTCCTACCAGGTTACACTTTCTGACAGCAGGCTGCAGGAGGGCGTCTGTGGAGCTGCGGGAACCTCTGGTGGTAACGCTTGAGGTGCTCTAAAGGCTTTACATATGCTGCTGAATAAAGACAGGTTATTTGAAGCTACAATTCATTTAAAAATATAGAACATGCTTAAGATCATAAACTCAATTAATAGCCGCATTTACACACGTAATGCCGCCTTGCCGTTCTGTATATAACGTCCGATCGCGGAACAGAGAGACAGAGCAGTCTCGCCTAGGAGCCAGAACGGAGGTAGTAACAGTGCCAAAATTAGGTCTATGCTAATGTAAAGCTGAAAAACGTGACCATGGGTGGCACAGGTGTGATGTTTTGATGAAATGTTTCTTTTGGTGACTCACCGCAGGAGATTTAAAAAGCAGCTGTTAGCAGAGCGGCTAATTCATAGAAAAAGAACAGCAGTCGTGAATGTTTGTTCACGACTGCTGTTCTTTTTCTATGAATTAGCCGCTGAGAAAACAATATGATTTAGGAGCTCCTTACTCTCCAAACAGAGGATGACATCAGTTGTCATATAACAGAGAAGCAAAATGACTTGGATGGTGTTTGGTTGGTTTCCATTAGAGATTTGCACAAAACTTAAGCAATATTTTCTAAATAAAAACACAATTGTCAGATGACTGAGTTTTCATTGCATGATATTATGCGACTTCCTTGATGATAACATTCCAAGAAGCATGGCGATGGATGTTCAAAACAATGCAGCCTTATTTCTATTGCAGCCACCACACTAGCTGTTATTATTTACAATCCAAGACCACGTAGGCGAGTTATGGAGCCATAAGGGAAAGGCGAGCCCCTTATATGTGGGAGCTGCCACATATGAGGGATTTCTGGGAGGAGGTAGTCCACGATTTCACAGAGGAATTTTGGATTCAAAACTGCTGCATGATAAGGGAGCAAGTTCCTACTGACAAGCACATAGCCATAGCATCACATTGATCCCGTGATGCAGTGTATAATCACACACTGGAGGGGAATGATGTTGCCATCATGTGGCTCTGTGCAAAAATGCAGAGGCGGCATAAAGGGGGGACTTTGTTCGAGCCCTATGGCGCCATCTCTGTGTAAAAGCGGCTACAGTTAGCTCAAAAACTATGAGAAAGTTGTCTTACAAGGTTTTATGCTTTGATTCCTTTGCCTCTTCCCACGGCAGGCCACAGGCAGTTTGTGGCTGGACAGAAATGACACCTGGCTGAGATGTTGCAGATGTTCTGTAGGTTTCATTGGCTCTAATAAACAGAAACAAATAATGTTAGTTGAAGGCACAATAAATATAAATAAGGTACAAGGTAGATTTGTCATTTCTAAACAAAGTTTAAAGGCAAAATTAAAAAGTTGTCCCTGATCCTGCTACATCTTTTGAGTTGAATGATGAGTTGATTTAAATTAGCAGCCACAATGAAAATTCCATTTGGTTGCTGCTAATGGCATCAATCAATTCTTGCAGTGCATTTTTTGAGTAGTTATTACAGCTGTTTACTTCTGGCCATTACATTTAGGCTCCAAAATGTCTTTCTTTCTTTGAAAATTATTTTAAAACAACAACAACAACATGTAAGTACCAAAAACATCTTTGTGACACAGACTAGTTTCGACAATAATCCAAAATCTGAAAAATCTTTTTGAAAATTAGGACCAGGGCAACGCTAATTTCCACATTGGCTCCTTTTGTAAGTTAGATATCTTAAATAGAACTCATATAGATTTTTTTAACCCCAGTTTCAGATATCTACAATTGAATAATATATTCAATATAATAAATATCCAATACACTTATTAGTAAAGTAAGTAAGTAAGTAAGTAAAATTCTGACAGAACAAAACCACACCACAGTTATCTTGAATTTGACTAGTTAGAATTGATTCGGAGATATAAAAAACATATTCAAGTATTGGTGTGTTTTTACATAAATTCTCCATGCAACTTTATGGTTCATTCAGACCAGTCATTTTATTTTATTTTCGTTGGTATGTCGAATTTGAATTGAAATGTAATTAGACATATTCCGCATGAATAAGCCGTGATCATGTTGACCCTGTCGATCTGATGATAAATCAGTTTGCCTGTACTGTCTGATAATCTGTATACTGAGCAGTAAAATAAGACTTCCACTTCTGCCTAATTAGAAAAACAGATACTTACTTAGTGCTTTGGTTGAGGGTGCCCCTTGTGATGAAGGGATGGGCGAGGACTTGACCAGGGGTAATCCTTTCATTGGGATCCAGCCGAAGCATTGCCTTCAGCAGGTCAATGCACTCCTTCCTTTCATCAGCCTCCACCATATTCAGGTTGACCAGGGGCCACTAATGTGGAAAACAAAGGGCAAATCGAGCTGAAGAAAACTTTCTGATTCATAAAAAGTGAATGTATTATCATCTATCTTCAGCAGCTACAGTGCAATTTTTGTAAATTCTTACAGTTTCTAGGTCATCCAGGCTGCTGAAGTGGTAAGCCCTGTAGTCGCCGGCAGGTTTTAAATTTCCCCAGAACTCCCGAGGTGTCTAAAGGAAGGTGAAAAGCATGTCACATACCTCTGAAGCCCATTATTTCATTAATTTGTTTGAAATGTTGGAAAGTGTAATCTTAACTAGAGAAAAGGATGTTATAGTCTTGTCGTACCTTTAGTCTCCACCCCCCAGAAGATCTTTTCACAAAGTATTTCTCTGAGTACAACCCAGCACTCAGAAGATGGTCTGGAGGTACTCCCAGGAGGTCCACTATGCATCGCATCTGGAGACAAAACACAGCACAAATTTAAGGTATGTAATACGATGCCACAAATCTATTAATGGCTGTAAACTGTCCCACAGTAAAAATAATATTTATAATTAACTCTATATGTTGTATAACAAGTACAAGTGCTTCGTGCAATACAAGATTACCTAAAAGTTAATGATTGGTTAGATCTTATGTCCACACCTATTCGTGCAGTAAGTGTATCAGTTTTATGGTGTTTTGAAAAAGTGCAGAGCTTCAGCTGGGTATCAGACCTCAAAAAAGTTGTGTTATGAAAAAATGTGCAAACCAGCATATCAAAAGCTGTCACACACAAAAAATTGACACGTCTGAACTGATTCATGGCTTAAAATCATAGAAAACCCCACCAACAACACAAGAATATCCTATACAATTTTGCCAGTTTTAAACTAAAACTGTGTTTGGCTCAAAGAAAACGCCAAAGGGGACCTTTACAATCTGTAGCAGTGATACTCAAATTAAGGCACATGGGCCAGATGTGGCCCCTGGTAATATCCTTAAATCCCAGAAATTTCCTAAAATACTAAAACCATTCTAAAATCTTACAAATGTCCTAAACTCTTAGAAACGTCCTAAAATCCTGGAAATGTAGTAAAATCCTAGCATCTTGATATCCTGGAAATGTCTAAAAATTTAAGAAATGTCCTCAAACCCTAGAAACATCCTAAAATGCTAGATATGCCCTAAAATCGTAGAAACATCCCAAAGTCCTATAAACATCCTGAAATCCTGGAAACATCCTGAAATCCTAGAAATTTCTTAAAATCCTAACATCTTTAAATCCTGCAAAAATCCCAAAATCCAAGAAAAGTCATAAAATCCAAAAAATGTCCTTAAATACTAGAAATAAACCTTGAAACATTCTAAAATCCTAGAAATGGCCTAAAATCCTAGAAATTTGCTAAAATCCTAGAAATCCTAAAATCAAATAAATGTCCTAAAATCCTAGATACATGCAATAATCGTGATATTGTCTTTATATCCTGGAAATGGCCTAAAATACTAGAAATATGTATGGGGCTGCTGCGACTGGCCCCTGGCTTTCTGTCGTTTGTGGCCCCTAAGCAAAGCAAGTTGAGCATCCCTGATCTAGAGCAAAACGTTATTTAGGTGACAAAGTGTAGAGCATAGAAGTACTCAAGGAGAGGGAAAAAGGAAGTAGTCAATGACTTACTGTGTCATAGTCGCTGAGTCCCGGGAAGAGAGAATCGCCAAGCAGAATATATCCCATCACAACACCTACAGACCACATGTCGATGGCCTCTGAAAATGGAAGTCCCAAAAGAATTTCTGGAGCCCTGAATATGAAACAAACATAGGCACAGATGAGCAACACTATCATACTTGAGCAAATGCATGGACTACATATAAAGATTGACAACATGACAGCTCCCCAAAAGTGCAACTTCAATCTCGATCACCCCCTGGTGACTGACTGCAGTATAGGTCCTAAGGCCAGCCCCTCCATGTTACTGAATGGACATAGTCCAAACTAAAAACTCGAAGTACATGCTCAATACATTTTTTTGAGAGATTGTTTCTGTCACTGAAGGTAGTTCTCATCACCCTGATGTTTTGGTGGTAACTCCCCCATCGCGGATATCATCCTAGCAAGGTGGCAATGCCCGTATCTCAGATATTTTAATCAAACTTAACTTTAACCCAAACTTCAGCATAGTGGGAATAAGTGGAGGCAAATTGTCCATCTTTATATACAGTCAATGAGCAGATGGCATTAATCTCCTAGAAACTAATAAAATCCTTATTCATGTCTCTGTGTAGCTTACCTGTAGTGTGTTGTCTGGTGGTTTTCGCCTTGTTTTGCCCACCTGGTTGGAAAAGCCAATCCAAAGTCAATTAACTTCACCTCGAGGGGCTTTGCTTTACGATCCACCAGCATGATGTTGTCTAACTTTATATCTGCATGAATGACTTGGTTGGTTTTTAGGCCGTTTAAAGCTGTGGCCAGCTGCAAATCCAAAGATCAG
Organism: Plectropomus leopardus; assembly: GCF_026936395.1. NCBI lineage: Eukaryota > Metazoa > Chordata > Actinopteri > Perciformes > Serranidae > Plectropomus > Plectropomus leopardus. The sequence continues at coordinate 3,461,773 of NC_142198.1, read as the reverse complement.
AGGTGTCAGAGAATAGAGCAACATTTTTGTTTTTTAATGTTGTGTCTGTTTTCTTTTGTTACTGTATCCATACCTGCTGGACTACACTCCTGACATCTTGTAAATTCAGGGGGGTGAAGTCCCTTTGCAAAACGAAGTAATTATATAGAGTCGTATCCAGTATCTCAAAGACCAGAGCAGTTTTGTTGTTCTTCAGTGTGATCGACTCAATGAACGTGATAATGTTGCACTTGTCCATTTCCTTCCATTTGAAGAACTTCAGCAGAGTCAACTGGAGAAAACAAAATTCATGACAAGGTTGATGTTTGGTTGTTCACAGTAAAGTCATGGAAATAATTAATGATATTTAGATAAAAGCAATATAACCATGGTAATGAATAAAGGGACCTACTTCAGCATCAAATCTGCAGTCAAACTGTGGGATCTTTACAGCAACAATCTCTTTGGTGTCTCTTTTGAGACATTTGACCACTTCTCCAAAGCCTCCAGATCCCAAAGAAGTAAGCATTTTATAGTTGCTGGGAAGCAGATCAGCAGCACCGAGCCAGTCGGTGCTGACAAATGGACAAGATGATGAATTCGTACTCCAGGCCATCATGAACTGGTTTTCCTAAAGACAGGGAGACAAGAACAGGTCATTATCTCAAGTCAGCATATTTTCATAGTATGGGTTGTGTGATGTTCTACGAAAATGGATGCACAACAGTTTATATAATATTACACAAATTAGCGCCCCATAAATAACATTGCGTCCTTAATATACAGTTACATAACTCACAGTTATGGAGGTGAGGTTTCCATTGTAAAAAAACACAATGGTTAGGTTTAAGAAATGAAACATAGTTGGGTATCTTTAGGTTTAGGCATGTAAAGTTACTGTGGTTAAGTGTAGGAAAGAAACATGCCGAGGACCTACTTTAAAATGACTCAAAATTAACTCAAGGTACACAAAGTTCCCAACATATGCGTCTCCAAGGAAAAATCCAGGAAAGCCCAGATTTTTGTGACCCATCCAACCACCCCAACCTACATCATACAAGACTGCTCGGCATTGCTTCTTTGTTCACTCCTGTCAGTGCATTGGTCACGTGACCGCAGCCTTTCAAATACGTAAAATACGTATAATTTGGGTACATTACTTTTGATAGGAAAATGTACAAACAATTTGTGAGAACAACCTGCTCAGGTTAAACAGCTAATTTTTAAGCTGTGTGTCTAAAGTGTGATATAAACTTGATACTAAACTGAAACTAGCTGCTCGTGTTCAATATCAAGTTCACAAATGTAAGCTAAAGCTAACGTAACGTTACGTTAGCTAACGTAGCTCACATCTGTAGCTATGTTAGCTGAGGTATCTGTAGCTGCATTTATTTCACAAATGTAAGCTATTTTAGCTGAGCTAATGCTAATGTTATCTAAGCTAACGTAACTAACATCTGTAGCTACAAGCTATTTAAATAAGCTGCATTTGGATGATTGTTGTCATACTGGAATCTCTGACTTTGATTCAGTACTGTGAAAAAGATACTGTTTTTGATACCACAGGGAAAAATTTGACATTTAAGACTGACATGTTATCCTTTTATTATGAATTTTTATGAAAATGATAAACATAACAAGGCGATAACAAGAGCAAGAGAGTGCAGCTGGTACGGTTGTTTCAATACTACAGAAAAGTTCAGAATATATCGATAAATCTGCGTTTTTGATCAACAAACTTGGATTTCTAGCATCTTCCTGTTGCACACTGTGTCATTTAACTTGTTCAAAAGTTATTTACCTGTTGTAAATTTGTCGATTCAGTCAGTTGACTTGCTTTCTTATGTCGAGGGGATGATTTTAGCTTCGTGAAATTCAACGCTTCTTCTCTGTCCGCTTGTATATCGTAGAATGACAAACTGAAACACCGCCTACCCTTATGTGTCACATGAGTTCTAGAACACCATGATGTAAGCGTGTTCTAAAATTGCTGTGTTCCATCAAACATGGCTCCAAACATGCATAATGGATATCCAGAACCTTTGCAACTGATATGGACACACTGCATCAGCTTTGATAATTTTAAGTGACAAAATTATTAAATATGTCTGAACAGGGTGGCACACAAAAGCAAAAGTCATGATTTAAGGCTCCTGGCAGCTAAAAAACATGCTTCTTTCACTTAAGAAATATGTCCCATTATGCTTTTTTTTTTGCTGTTGTCCCATTTTACCTGAACATATTAAGTACTCACTCAAAACCCTTCAACTAATAATCAAAATATTTTCACAATAAACTTTTGCTGTTGTACCTTTATTGTTTCTTATTACCAAAAAGAGAAAATCAATATTTCACATGGCTTTCCTTGCAAGTTCTGGGACTGGTGATTTTTTGACTCTTTGCTTAGCTGATCCTAATTATCACACAGTTTTGCCTCTCTTAATAAGAATGATTGTTTTATACAAAGCACATTTACAAAAACAAAAACAATGCATTAACATTTTTGGTGTCTGGTTGCTAACATTTAAAGGGCACAATATCCCATTTTACCTGATGTTTTAAATTACCTGACTTCACCCCCAAAAATGAAAGCAGCAGAACAACAAAGGTAAAACTGGTCAAACATAGCAACGTAAACTGACAGCGCATACAAATGAGGGAATTGAGCAGTGTAACGGCAGATTGAAGGGAACAGGAATGTGCCTGTTTGGACTATCAACTGTGTGGAAAATTGAAAAATTGTGCAATTTTCTGGTTTTGCATCTGTCCAGTTATTACTACACCTGAAGCATTCTCTAACTGCAGAGCTGCAGATGAATCTAGTAAAAATAAAAAGAAAACCGGAAAAAAATAAAAATGTAAAAAAGAATGTATATGTTGTATAATGAGAATCTTTAAATTTAACTAATAAAATTAACAAAAAAAAAAAAGATAAATATAAATAATAAGGGATCTAGTCACAAACTCTGTTTAAAATGTATGAATCATGTACTCTATTTTGAGCTAGGATGCTGCTTATTATTTTTCTTTGTGCTATTTTCCTCTGCTGTAATGTTGTTGTGCTCATGCTTTGTTCTTTTAACCCCTTTCCTTTTGTACAGCAATTTGTAAGCTAGATTTTGCTATATAAATAAAATTTTGCTTACTTTTTAGCATTCAGGGCAATACACATAAGGCAGCGGGTGGCAGGGCCCACCAAAGGGTCCAATCCAACATTCTGGATTTCTTTGCAAAGTGTTAAATTTTAAAGATATAGCCTAACTCATTTTTTTCTCAGACAAAATAAAAAGTAAATCTCACTAAATTGTGGGGAAAATGTCTTTAGTCTTTGACTTTTTTTGGGTTGGTGGAAATAAAAATTAAATAGATAATGTCTAAAAATGACTGGTACATTTCAGTTAAGGACATCCCAAACTATATGCCAACAAAAATACTGAGCATTTATATTGTGTAAAAGTCCCAAGTTTCTATCTTGAAATGACTTTAAATCTGAAAATCAAGGTGCTATAACCATTGAAAACTGGGCAAATTGGCCTAGGCTGACCCAATCTCTTGCTCTCAGACTTCTCAGTAAGCTAGTAAGTGTATATCCCAAAATCTCAAACTATTCCTTGATCTCAAATTATTCCTTAAGGGACTGGGGCTCTGTGTAATAGCATATCAGTTGTTGGCAAAATGTTGGAAAAATGGAGGTGGCTGAGCTGCCAGCCAGCAGCAAACTGTCCTAACTCTATAGAGAGCACTAAACAATAACAACAGTGCTTACAGAGCATGCAATGTTTAACAAGGAGAACCAGCATGACAACACCATCCAGATATTAGCAGTGCCCAATGCAGTGCAAAAAGACAGCAATGAGCTAGCCAATTGGAATACACATATGTACTAGGAGGCACGTGTAACCAGACCAGCTGACCAGAACAAAAGACAGAAAAGCTCGGAAAACAACACACACACACAGTGTGACTTAAATATCTATTCAGGATTCTATTAATCCACTATATCTGAATGCTCTAATTGCATGCACCTTCTTTAACTCTAGACTTTATTTGCATATAATTTGTACACTCAAATAAAAGTGTGCTTTGGACATGTCAGACAATAAACATATAAGACTACCTGTCTGATGCTGGAGGACATGGAAAAGCTACATGTTGAGTTAATAAGACTGATATCTGTCTGGTAGGGTCAGTGTTTTGCCTCAAAAATTTTATGAAGAAAGATGTTGAACCAAAAATATCAGATATTGTGAATTTCTTCAAGAGCTATAGAGAGACAAAAGAAATGACGGAATAGGAATATGCAGTCCCATGACTGAGCAATAGGTTCGATCCTTCCCCTACAGCACCCTGAGGAATAATGCAGCCATTTATCCCACCCAGCAACACACATGTCAGGAAGACAGAGTGATATTGTTAAAACCGTCAATATGATGTAAGTAAATTGGATGATGAGGTTTGGTGTACCACAGTGAATAACCCTGCTAACCACTCCAGGCTAATCTCCTGCGGTACACATCCTCGCTGTCAAACTGTGCAGTCAGCAGAAAGCTCCTTATAAAACAAGACAGAATCCTCTCCCACTGTGATTTTATCACCAGAGTCATAGTTTTAATGGGGTGTTTAACTATTGACATACAGGATAAACACCACTCAAACTGAACTGAAGCCTCTAGCCATAGCAAATGGTAGAGGGTTTGAAATGCTGTTTGGAAAAAGAAACACCCAACATTTATAGAGGAAGAATTGGCAATAGGATTGCGGCAAATGTGGTCTCTGTGTCTCTGAAGGAATATAGAAGCTTTCAATCATTTCCAATTCAGTCTATTTGTTAAGAGACTTTAAATCAATGAAACTCAATTTACAGCCAGCAGGCCAAATCTGTCCCTTGATAGGGTGCCAGGTGGCCCCAAACCATTTTCTCATGCATAACACAGCACCAAAATAGTTTGTTTTAGTTTGTTTATCCAAAAACGTGCCAATGGAGGATCTCCCGCACCCCCAGCAGAGGTCCTATCTGTGCCCCTTATATCCTGCAATCAGAGAAATTTACTAAAATCCTAGAAACATCCTTAAATCATATACGTGCCCAAAATCCTAGAAAAGTCCTAAAGTCCTAGAAGCATCATAAAATCCCAGAAATGTCTTGCAATCTTGGAAATGTCATCAAATCCTGGAAACATCCTAAAATCCTTGAAATATCCCAACAATTCTAGAAATGTCCAAAAATCCTAGAAACGTTCTTAAATCCTAGAAGCATATGTAGGGCTCTTTACACTTTGGCTTTATGGTGATAAATATGCGCCTGGGAGTGGCGGTTTCCGTTTTTCACAGGTAAGGACACGTTGGACCTATAAGATGGTAGAGTTAGGACATCCTGACTCATTTGCCATACTTAACATTGGGCCCCCTTTCCTAGTGAGAGGTTTCATCCTCGACCTACCAACGGGGTCAAAGCTGAGTGGGAGAGCCAGCCTCCTCCTCTTTTGGAGGTTTGTTCAGTTGTGTGTTCTATAGTTGTTTTTGCAGTTATTGCTCTGTTTTGGTAGACCACTTGCTTTTATATTACCTGGAGTGTGTATGACAGGTTCACATCACCTGAAAATAGTTGTGAAAATGTCATCTAGGTAGACATACACAAATCTGTTTAACATGTCCCTTAGCATGTCATTGATAAGGGCCTGAAAAACAACAAGGGTGTTTGTGAGGCCAAAAGGCATTACCTGGTATTCAAAGTGACCCAGGTGTGTGGTAAACGCAGTCTTCCATTCATCCCCCTCAGGTATCCGAACCAAATGGAGGTCCAACTTCGTGAAGATGGCAGCATCATGTAAGGGGGTTAAAGAGGTAAAGGGTATTGTTAAGGATATTTATCTTTAACAGTTATTTCATTCAAACCTCTGTAGGTGATGTAGGGTCAAAGAGTCTTGTCTGTCTTCTGCACAAAGACGAACCCTGCACTAGAGATGAAGAGGGACGAATGTGACCTGCAGCCAACAATTACCGGATGTATGTCTCCATGGACTCCTTCTCTCAGCTTCTTAGTGGGAAGAGGAGCGCCAGACAACAGATCAAGAGAACAATTGTAGGGTCTGTGAGGGTGTAAGGACAGGGCCTTATCCTTACTGAAAACCTGCTTAAGATCATGATAGGCACTGGGAACAACTGAGAGGTCGACATTTTCAGGTGGGGACTGAGTGACTGAGTAACTGGTAGGGATGGCGGACGTAAGACAGTTCTGATGACAAAAACTACTCCAGGATGTGATGGAAGCAGTGGACCAGTCAATAACAGGACTGTGTAGTTTTAAACATGGTAGCCCCAGAACTATGGGTGTAGCAGGTGAGGGGATAACGAATAGTTCAATAGTCTCAGTGTGGTTACCCGAGAGAGTGAGGGAAATGGGAACTGTGCGATGGGTTAGTGACGAGATTTTTCGGCCATCTGAGGCCAAAACAGGTTGTGGAACGGGTAAGGTAGCTTGATGTACCAGATCAGAGTCAATGAAGCTATCATCTGCATCAGAGTCCACTAGGACATGTATGGGAAGTGACTCGAGTGACCAGTGTACTCAAGTACACCCCCCCACCCCCACCCCCACCCCCAGTCAGTTGATGAGCCTACTCTTTTGGCAGATTTGGACATGTTGCCAAGCGATGTCCCTCCTGACCACAATATATGCAAAGGCCAAGATGAAAACAATGTTGTCTCTCTGATGGTGAGAGTCTGGACCGTCCCAGCTGTATGGGCCCTTTCACGGGGGCTGCTGATCCGGAGACATCCCCAGATCCTCCAACGAGGGCTCTACCGGTAGGTGAGTCAGTAAGAGTGGGGATGATAGGCTCATGAGGCAGATGAGTGTTGTCCAGAGGCAGAGCAGCTACTAGAGGAGCAGGTGGAGGAGTGCTGTTGGTGAGTTGTGTTACCACATGGTCCATCTGATCGCCGAACTGTGTAACGCTAATCATCAGTTGCTGTAAAGTCTCTGTTACCTGACGTAACACCGCGTTGTGCTTTCCAACTAGTGTGCCTTGTGAAGCTAGTGCCTCTTTCAGGTGCTCCAAGTCTGCTGGGTCCATTGTGGCCAAATAATTCTGACATGTGTGAGTCTTTGTTTTTAGGAACACAGTAGCAGAGACAGACACCGTAGGATCTGAAAAAAAAAAAAACAGATTTAATGTTCTGGTAGTTCGGTCAGTAGAACAGACTGGTATGTAACAGAATCTCCAAAAATGTGAAACACAAAATGTTGGTGGCTGGAGACAGGCTGACCATGATGTAGCTCTACAGAAATCACAAAAAGAGACGAGAGATCAACAAGAGATAACATTAAAAACTTATAAGAAAAATTCAACACTGGTGACACTAGAAATGCAGCAAGAAAACTCTGGAAGGCACTACTGAACAGAACTGAATTATTTGGCAGCGTGGTGAAGTGAAGACCAGGCTTATGTGCAGAGGTCGATTGCAGATGATGAGACTCAGGTGTGCCTCGCTGCAGCCGGGAGAATGGAAAGTGGGTCAGCCACACCTCCAAGCCACACACACACTGAAAGTAAAAAACAAAAATGGAGGGGGGAGAGTGGAGGAGAACAAAAGAAAAAACAACAAAAACATCCACAAAAACCAAAACCATGACAAGGGAGACTAATCTCGAGAACCACATACTTAAATAGGATGAAAAGGAAAAAATATGATGACCTAGAGAAAATGCTGAAGATATTAGTAAAACAACAACCAAAACATTAGGAAAAAGAATTGTTAAATAAGATAAAAGAAACTAAAAAGCAAATACAGGATGTTTTGAATGATGAACTAGAAAAGAAATTAAGATTTACAAAGCAAACTTTTCATGAATCTGGCGCCAAAGCGCAGAAAATACTAGCTAGACGACTGAGGGCACAAAAACTTCAACTGATAAAATTACAGATATTCCAGAAGATATTGATAAAATCTTTAAAGACTACTTTGAAATACTGTATTTGTGATCAAACAATGCTGAGGAAGATAATATTAAACAGTTCTTGCTATCATTAGACCTTCCCTCTCTAGGGAAAATACAAAATGACAACTTAACACCCCCCATTCAAAACAAGAATTGGAGAAAGCAATAAGTAAGCTGAAAACAAATAATAGCCCAGGAAACGATGGTTTTCCAACTGAATGGTACAAAATTTTCAAAGAAGATCTAATTCCTGTAATGCTAATCCTGTAATCATTCAATTGGACACTCCAAAAAGCAGTGACACCACCATCATGGAAAGAGGCTGTGATATCACTCATTCCAAAGGAAGGTAAAAATAAGGAATACTGTGAATCCTTCTGCCCAATCTAAGTTTTAAATGTAGATAACCTACTCTTTACATCTATAATATCCAAATGAATTGAAGAACTCTTGCCTGATTGAATACATGAAGATCAAACAGGGTTTATAAAAGGAAGACAAACCCAGGATAATATCAAACAAACACTACATATTATAGAGCAGGTTAATAAACAACATCTAAGTGCAGCTCCGGTGAGTTTTGATGCAGAAAAGGCTTTCAACAGCTTCAGCTGGACTTTTTTGTATGGGCTATTAGAGAGACTGGGTTTTAATAATGAATTCATTAGTTGTATAAAATCTTTATATAAAGACCCAGTCGCTAGAATAAAGATGACAGAAAGTTTTAAGCTGTCCAGAGGTACTCGCCAGGGCTGCTTAGCCCCTCCTCGTTTGTGATATTTATAGAACCCTTGGCTCAAGCTATAAGGCAAAATAATGAAGTAGAAAGAATTTATATTGCAAAGGAGTAACATATAATAGGACTTTTTGCAGACAATATTATCACAGTCCTCCAGCACCCTGACTCAACACTCCCTAAATTGATGGCCATCATGGATAGGTTTTGGATTAATGTCAGGCTACAAACTGAATATCACAAAAACTCAGATAATTGCTCTCCATTATACACCATGTAAGGAAATTAGGCAGGAATATAACCTGAAGTGGGGTGTAAAAACAATAAAATATTTAGCTCGAGGACTAAGGTGGTGAAAATTAATACACTGCAACATTTGAAAAACTTACGACAGAATTTAGTTTAGAAAATGAGGACTTGCTTAGATATTTTCAGCTAAGACACTTTTATAATACAGACATTAAAAAAGAAATTTCAGAGGAGGCTAATGATGTGATAAAGTTATTGACTGGTACATATAAACCAACCCTATCAAAAATAGTTTCAAAACTGTTTACAAAAATGAGTTTACAAAAATGTGATGGTAGGAATACATTTTATGTGAAATTAAAATGAGAAGCAGAACTGAATGTTAATCTGTCTGGGGATGAGTGGCATTCAATTTGTGGCACACAGCAAACTTCCACTAGCTCTAAAAGATGAAGGCAATTCAGTTCAAAAATTAATTCGATTATTTATCACACCATTTATTAAATACAAACAATTACGTGAACAACAGAGCTGCTGGAGACATTGTGGGTGAATTAATGTCAATCAGTTCATGCCCCTGTTGCATAATCCTCGGCATGTGCTTCTGTTGACCACATGGTCGCAACATCCTGGTCAACAGCAGACACAGAAAGATACCAAGAGCATAATATGCAGACGTGAAAGCCCACTGCAAAGTTGCAGTATGTGACAACATGGGATGAATGTGTGTTGACAAATCTATGATATTTCGAAAGAAATATGGGTAGCTGCTGTTTAGCGGAGACTTTTGGATATAGGTCTTAGGTTTGTGAAGGAGAAGACGTCTCATCTGTGTCCATACCCCACAGAGAGATTTCATTTGGCAGAATGAGGAAAAAGCTAATGTCTCTACAAGAGAATCCAATTTTGCAGCCTGACTGGGTTTTCTCTTCACATAACAAGCGCATCATTTCTGATAAGCTGCAGCCTATTGGCTATCAAACCAAATACAAAAGGGAGATTTTCCAGCCACAGGAGGGTTCATCTTATCATTCACTAACTGCCAACTGAGCAGAAACATCAATGCGGCTTCCAGAGACGCACTTGTAGCTGGTTGCACTCTCGCTTGATGCTGATGTTAATTAACCACAGTTAGTTTCACTTGACTTTGTAGAAACTGAACCATGAAACAATTGAACAGAGTGGCTGATAACAACATGCAATCTGACTTTAACTGACTGCTTCAGAGGGCAATAAATAGTTTTATGATGAGACAGAGGTGTTAGAGGGAAAACAAAAGAGACCTACAGTGAAGTTTCATTATTTAGCAGGAGGTTTTTTTGAAGTGAAGCCCACAGATAGAGATGCAGTGGAAGATTGGAAACTTAAATTTTCTCAATAGGTTGTGTTGAAGCCACGTATTCTTTATGGGGTATTCCCTTGTTGCTGTCAGATGGGCTTTAAATTGGGGCTTTTTATTTATTTTTTAAACCAGATCTTTGTAACTCAACTATGGTTAAAAAACTTAAAGGTCCAGTGTGTGGATTTAGGAACATCTATTGGTAGACATGGTATAGAATATTCATTAAAATGTTTTCATTGGTGTATAATCACCCAAAAACTAAGAATCGTTGCATGTTTGTTGCCTTAGATTGAGCCGTTTTTATCCATACACATAGATTCAGAGTATCTTGAGAAATCTTTGCATGTAAGGGGCAAAGATGAAAACCAGTACTGAATGCCGGTGACCTTTGACCCACCAGGCTGCACATCATTAACTACTTTAATGGGTGCGGGGTCACTTTTTAAAACCATTCACGGTAAACACAGTTCGTTGCTACATATGCATGTTAAGACTCTACCATGCAAATTGAAAGCCATATACAGAATCAACAACATAAAGAAACACAGCTTCTTTTGACCCAAACTCATCCGAGATGGACTGACACAAAGTGGAAAAGTGTGCTGTGGTCTGACAAGTCCACATTTAGAATTTCGTTTGGAAATCATGGACGTCATGTCCTCCCAGCTAAAGAGGAAAAGGATCTTCCAGATTGTTACTAGCTCAACATTTAATGTGTCTGTGATGGTATATTAATGCCCATGGCATCATGGGTTACTTGCAAATCTGTGAAGGCACAGTGAATGCTGAAAGGTACATACAGGGTTTGGAGCAACATATGCTGCCATGCATATTGCATGTTCCTGCTTATTCCAGCAAGTCAGTGAGACACATTCTATTGTTGATTATATTGATTCAACAGTATGGCTTTATAGTAAAAGATTGCAGCTACTAGACATGATTCCCATTCAACATGTTTGGCACCTAATGAAGCACAAAATACAACAAAAGAGATCCCGGACTGTTGAGCAACTTAAGTTATATATCAAGATGGAATGAAAGAATCTCACATTGAAAACTAGTATCCTTAGTTCCCAAACACTTATTGAGTGTTGCTTATTTTAAGAAAAGTGATACAGTGTGATATGCATGTCCCTATCCTAACTTTTTGGATCATATTGCAGGCATAAATTTTAGAATGAGTATATATTAACAAAAAAATAATAAAATAATCAATTTGAACATTAATTATCTTGTCTTTGTATTGTATTCAACTGAGTACAGATCCAGTACATTACTAATGACATCTTCTGTTGATTCAATAAGGAACAGGGCATTTTGCTAGTCTAATATCTGTTTTGCTTTTTTTTAAAGAGGAGACTATTTGTTAAAAAAAACATGAAGCCAGCTCCCAGCTGTCACAGACTCTCTGAGATTACTCTTAATAACTCTTAAAAATATGTTTGCTTTTTTTAATAGAACTGTGTAAATAGTCTGGGCTAAAACATCAGGGGGCGCTGGAAGCAATATTTTTAAACTGGGGGTATTTGGGGAGTGTTTGTGTGTTTTTAGTTTTATGCCAATTTCCTCCTACGTGCACATTTTCACTATTTCATCATTAGATTGGCTTTCACTATCGTCATCTTTAGCTTTGTTTTTCCAATGAAATTTTCCCTCCCAAAGACAAGGGACTTTTCCTGCATATCTTGCAAAAGGCTTTTCACTGTTCACTATGGAACAGCAAGCTCTGGTGCTTTGAGCGTGCTCCTTAATGAATTGTTTTAACACAGCAAAAAAGTAAACTAACCTACTTTAACACAAGCAACGATGCCTTATAAACAGACACAGAGGGGGACTCGACTGAGAAATTGTAATTGTGTCTGCCTCGCTTTTTTGCAGAACAAGAAGCCTCATTATATGTCACTGGACTGTACAGTTGGTTGTCCTTGCTCTTTGGTAAATCTAGATTTGGGTTTCCACTAGGCTCGGGCAATATAACCAGGGTATGTGAAAATGTTTTGTACTGTCATAAATACAGGCACACCTCTTTTTATCAAAATCATTGTATGTAGGGCACTCCATGCACCACCAGAGCTCAGTCTCTGGTCCCTACTAATTGAATTGACCTGAAAGACACTATGACACCTAGCGTTGGACAGATAAGTTACATGACTGTAAATGGCCAGCAGGCAGAGAGAGACTGTGGGGAATGACAGTACATTTTCAACCAAAATATAGCTGGTGATTTGGAAAAGTGGACTTACCAACTAAATTATTAACAAGAGTAACCAAGAAGGCTGGGAAGAGTTTTATTTTGTTTCTATTGAGTTCAAATGGAGTGGGTTTTATGATGAGTTTACAAGGCAATAAGCCTCAATAGTCTTTTGTGACCAAAAGAAAGTTGAATTCAGAAGGTGTGCAATTGTATTTCTCTATTTAATAGGGAAAACAGGTGTGACAATATTACTTCTCTTAACATTATGTGGGTTCCTGTTGTGTATTTCTTAGTCATGTGTAATTAAGCATGTTATGTGTTTGTTTGCAGCAATTAAGTTAGTACCATGAGGTTTAGTTTTTATTTTTAGTGTAGCAAATTGTCTGCCATGTTTAGCGTCTTTAGATTGTCCATCACACGCCAAGATGGAACACAGGCTCCATCCACTGATGAAGACCGTAAGATATGATTGAAAGTTCAATAAAAGCTATTAAGAGGACTTTGAGTTATAACTACTTTCACACTCCACTCAGTACTCAGACATACAGTATGTGTCAAATGATGATCCAGAGAGGAGGAGGAAGAAGACATGTTCTTGGGCATGTGGCCCAAGCATCTGTTAAATTAGGCCAAAAGCCTTCAGTTGAATGAGACATGAAGTGGCTGCCCTTGTGTAGCTTTGAAGAAAAGATTTTTGTCATCACTCAGTATTTCAGGGTATCTCCGTCACAGTTCCATGAGCACTAATGGATTCCACTGAATGTATAGCAGTAAGAATTGGATGAATGTGGCATCTAAGATGGGCCCAGGATAGCAATAACGAAAGTATACTCTTAATGATTACAGACAACAACACTTTCACATTAGTCTTTTCCTTTTTTACAGTGTTGGTAATCTTCCATAAAAGCTGAGCCATAATAAGCCTTTAGTAAAGCTTAAAGCTAAAGCTTTAGTAATAATTTTAGTTCCTTTGCATATTGACAATTTTGGTGAGCATTTCTTCTTTTCCAAGATAATCCATCTACCTGGCAGGTGTAGCATATCATAAATCAATACCAGCTGCAGTAAGAGGAAAAAGTCATGACAAACCCCAGTCCCACCAAATCCTCCAAGGCACCAATGGAGAGTCCACCTTTGGTCTACCGTGACTCTGGCAGAATATGCGAGTCCCTAGTGCACAACAGTTGTGGAGGCTTAAGAAGAGCCAGATGCTCACAAGAAGGTAGATCACTTTGTGTAAAGCTATGATGTTGGTAGCTCCAGGGCTATTGACGGGGAATCCATCAGAGTCGAACAGACTTTGCCACCAAAGATTTCATCTGATGCCCAAGAGAAAAAGGGTAACACCAAGAGAAGCTCCATTCCTGCCAAATGTTTTAAGGGAACCTACAGAGAGTCCACCAGAGCCTAGCAGATTCAGGTTGACGATGCCTCAGTTGTTCTGTCTACACTGAGACAACTACACTGCAGGCCAAACAGAGGGAGGCCAATTGTTTGAGGAGTTTTAGTAGTTGTTGCTCCCGGGCAAGTTGGGGGGGTATTCTACCTTAGGCCAAGAGAAAAAAGCTACCCCCAGAGGATTCTAAATCCTGCCATTACCCCAAGGGCACCACTGGAGAGTCCACCTGCATCAATCTGACTCTAGTAGAAGATGCCAAACTCTCATTGAACATATTTGTAGAGGCTCAAAGAAAGCCAGATGCTCACATGTTGCTCTTTTTGTAGGGGGATCTGTGTGAGTCCAGCAGACTTTGCTAAAGAGGAGTCCACCTGAAGCCCAAAAGAAAAAGGCTACCCCTATTAGAAGCTCCAAGGGCACTGATGAAGAGTCCACCGGGGTCAAAGGGACTCAGGAAGATGAAGCCAGACCCTTTTGGATCACAGTCATGGAAGCTTAAAGAAAGCTGGAGGCAAAACCAAAACTTTCCTCCAAAAGAAAATGGGAGACTGTTAATCCTACTGGTAACAGACGGTCTGAGTAAGTGTTACATACAGTAATTCCCTAGTTTTGATGATTTACTGTTGGTATAAGGATTCAAGAAACAACTTTCATCTTTATGCAAAACGCCAAACTGCCTCAGTCCAGACAGCAGCAGAGTGGATGCACTGGAGGCCAAACCAAACCTTTCCAATTAAAACTCACCTGTTCTTAATGGTATTAACTTAAAGCCTTAATGTTATAAAGGGTACAATATTCCAATTTCCCCAGTAGCTATATTGGTTTTAAGGCTTTTTTTTTTTTTTTTTGCTAGCACCAAATTAGTGTTAGCATTAGCTTTATTGTTTGTCAATCATAGCTGTAAATCAAGCTCCAGGAAGAGTACCAGGCTTTGAAGCAAAATTTTACAAAGCGGCCAAAAGGGGAATTAGACCATCCAGGTCCTTGACTTAATGCCATGGAGCTGAGGAATACTTTTCCCAATAGATTTACATTGGGAAAGAGACATCTGTAAATCAGTGGAGAAATTTTTGTGAGCTTTAAAACACAGGAAAAAATGACCAATTTCATTATCGAGATTAATCCATTTAATCTGATAATATTTGGAAACTAAAAGATTCTAAAAGACGAGATGGCAACAGCAAAAATACCAAACCGGAGGCTACAAAACAGGAGTCCACAAAGTATCCTACATGCACTGGAATAAATGTAGGCAAGCAGTTTTTATCTTTTTCTTCGTATCTTTACAGTATGTATGTACTGTATGTAGGCTATGTGTACATACAATATTTGGTTAATGAGTACTATAAAGCACTCAGAGTACTTGTCATTTTACAGTGGTGTTTTAGAGTGGACTGTCTGAGCCCTGAGTAGTACAGACACTCTTTAGTGCGACCACACAACCCAAACAATAGATGAGTTGAATTTTGGCCTGTTATCAAATCACACAGCATTAATTAGCGGGAGCTGATAAGAGTTCCTGTCATTTTAACTGCTGAAAGAGACGGTCAGAGCGGGATAAAAAGAGGAAGCTGTTAACCTAAATGTTTTTTTACACTGCTTTGTTCATGATAATTAGTGTCGTAGCTCTGGGCATTCTGCCAACCTCCCTGTCGGATCACCCAAATTATTTTCAATGTTCATACACTCTGAAATATTTTTTAATAATGAATATATTTTTAAAAATATATTAATATAATATTTGTAAAATATGTAGTGAAATTCTGGGTTTTGAGGAGCTTCAAATTATCCAGTAGAAATCCATTAAAACAATCCAGAACAAACATGTAAAATAAAATAATTAATTTGTAGTTACATTTACTTCCATATCTGTAAAAATGTGGGTGCTTCACAGCATCTTCTCCCCGGCAGTTCAGAATATCTATACATTCACAACAGTTTCAAGGTGGACATCCAAGATTAGTATCACCAATATAGTATTTGACTAAATGTCTCCCCTTCTGTTCCTGAAATTAGAAATTGGATAAAGGCCAGGAGAGTATATTATGCAGAACAGTACAATGCCACAGTGAAGATGACCTTTTGGATATAAAATTTAATCACTTCATTATTATATCCCATTAAACTATTAGAGTGTGTGAAATTTTGTCATAATTAATGGATGAATTCCCAAATTGCAGCCAAAAAAAGTTTTCTGAGGTCACAGTGACTTAGATCTTTGAGCTTTGACCAGTTCATTCTAATGAGTATATTCTTGAGTCCAAGTGGACGTTTTGCTAAATTTGACAAAATTCCCTCAAGAGCTTCTTGATGAGAGAAAAATGAGATGGACCCAAGGTTACAGTGACCTTTGGTCTTTGACCAACATCTTATAAATTCATTTTTGACTCCAAGTTGATGTTTATGCCAACTTTGAAGAAATTCCCTCAAGATATTCTTGAGATAATGCATTTATGAGAATAAGCTGGACAGGGTCACTGTGACCTTGATCTTCAATCGCAGAAATCTAAATCTTTTCATCCTTAACCCAAAGTGGACATTTGTGCCAAATTTGAAGAAATTCTTTCTCTGTGTTCTTGAAACAGCACATTCACAAGAATGGGATGGATACAAGGTCAAGGTGACCTTGACTTTTGACCTGTGACCACCAAATTAATGTTGCTCAATGTTAGCTCAAGGTATTTTTGAGGTGTTGCATTCATAAGACAACCATGACCTTAGACCTATGTACCCCAAAATTTAATCAATTCATTGTTGAGCCCAAGTGAACATATTACGGTGGTACGGCAGGACAGACAAGACAGCCCGAAAACATACTGCCTTTGGCCTCAGATATTACCAGCGCAGAGGTTTAACAAAGTAGTGTTCCTGGGTTTTTTTTCCAACCCAACACCATTCACATATAGACTGAAGCTTCAGACCCAGAGTTGCTGTTGGTAATTTAAGGCGGACATAGAGCTCTGGACAGAATCAGTGACATTATGCAGCAAGATGTGTAACGTAGGAGAAGCATGATGATTACTGTTGTTTCACTGTTTTCTGTGGTCCTTGCATGTGCTACACACAGTCTACGAGCTGTCTGAAGCCAGAGACAGAAAACCAACACACACACAGCCTGCAGGCATGATTACATTATACATCATGATCTTAACGTGTTGTGAACACTGCAATGCAATTATCTCCAGAGTGGTTCTGGAGGCATTGAACCATGCTAATGGTGTGCTGTTATATCACTCTTTCAGAACAGATGCTTGAACACGTACAGTAAGAGAAAAATCAGCCGAGACTACAGCTACAGTAAATACTGCATTATTACAACCCCAATGACAGTGCCCTCCATTTTCCATTTTAATTAAACATGCGCTTATCGATCCAGTTCAGTCAGGACATCCAGCACTCTCTTGATCATTAACAGACAAATTTAATTGTTTAAGTCCAGCAGACAGAGATCAAGTATCTCTATTGAGGAGGGGGAGCTGGAAGGGATGATCATTAACAGCAGGTGTGTGGCAGGAATGGATGATTAGCTGACAGCCTGAGCAGATCATCATGTGTAACTGTGTTAACTAGGCTTGACTTAGGCTATCATTGTATCATGGTATACCAGGGTATTTAGAAATCTGGAAGGTATGTTTTTCAATACTGTCATGAATACAGGTGCTATTAAACTCATTGTATGTAGTGCACAGCACGCATCACCAGAGCACAATCTTCGCTCTCTAGTGGTGGACTTGAGCTGAAAGACACTGTGACACCTAGTGGTGGAGAAATAAGTTACAGGACTGTAAACAGCTGGCGGCCTGCAATGGTACATCTAACATGGACTGAACTTGAATTAAGTATTTATTTCAACCAAATCGGCGATTGTTGAAACAATGGACATACTAACTAGATGACTAGCAAGATTAAACAAGATGGTTTTTTGTTGTTGTTGTTGTTGTTGTTTTGTAGAAAATGGGTGTGAAAATATTACTTTTCCTAACATTCTGCGGGTTTCTTTTATGTACAGTATTTCTAGTTGTGTGTAATTTGTTGCATGTTTCTTTGGAGCTATCAAGTTATTTCACAAAGTTTTTTTCTTTGTATTAGTTAATTCTGATTTGGCTGTTTTCTTAAGTTCTCACTGTGTGTTGTTGTTACAAGCAAATTGTTGGCCATGTTTAAACATGATGTAGATTGAACACCCCACTCGCACAAGGATGGATCATGGACTCCATTCACGGATGAAGACAGCAACATATGGGTCAAAGTCAAGACAAGCTACTAAGAGGACTATGACTAGTTTTACACTCCACTTAGTAATCAACCATGACACAATGAGCCCCTGTGCACAGACATCTAGAGGGTCCCGCACTGTCCTACAAAAGGGCCCAACACCAAGACTAAAGGGACTCAAAACAACAACAACCCATGCCCCTTTGTCCTACTTATTTTGAATCTTTTTTGTGTTTCTACCTTTTAGAGCTGTTTTGTGTCTTTATGAAGTCTTTTTTCATTTTTCCCTGTGGTTTTGCATCACTTTGCACCTCTTACTGTGTCTCTTTGTGGTTATTTTTACCCATAGCAGCTAGTATTGTTTCATTATTGTGTCATCATGGCAAAATGCAGTCCAGGTGGCACAAATGAAGAGGTCACTAACACAGAAACAGTTTGAGTGTTTTCCCAGGTGTTTGAATGTCTCTTTGTCCTAATTTCTGTCCTTCTGTGGATAGATTTTGTCAATGCAAAATTGTGTCCCTTTGTTGTCATTTTGCATCTCTGCAAAAATGAGCTGTTAGCTAGTCCTGTAGATTTATGATGTGTCAACCTAATACCCAGTGCAGGGCCGAGTAAAACTGGGCTTCCATAGAAATGCTCACCCAAATTTTGATTCACATGACCATGGGTGTTGTTGACTGAATGAGAATCAGTAAATGACTGCTGTGGATAGGGTAGCAAGGATATGCATCCCTCTTTATTTTTAACAGAAAAAAAAGATGCGAGATGGTCTTATCTGAGCGGAAAAGACTACTGTGATCTGACTAGTCAACATTTCAAAATGCTTTTGGGAAATCAAGGACTTTGTGTCCTCTGGGCTTAAGAGGAAAAGGGCCGTCCAGACCGTGAACAGCTCAAAGCGTTTATACATTTTCATCAGTTTGAACTACGGTTGCTAATTTTAACACATTCAATTGATTATTATTAGAATTAACGATTGATTGTTAATTAATCGCTATTTAAGAAACAAAAAAAACTTTGCTTATTTCAAACAATACCAAATACGTTTTTTCCTCGATCAAAGCTTACAGCAACATAATGCATATACTCTGACAGCATCACATAACCTATCAACTGATCAACTCAATTTCATATGTTCGATTAATTTCTTAATGACTGATTAATTGATTGTCATTTAATTGCCATCATTCCAATTTGAACATTAAATATCTTGTATTTGGACTTTATCCAACTGAATATAGGTCAAAAAGGATTTGCAAATCATTATTTTTTGTTTTTATTTGTTTAACACAGCATCCCAATTTTCAGTTTCAAGATAATTGCTATGGGATTGCTAAGTAACCCAAGCTGTACTGTTAGGCCATAGTGGTTCACTTCTACTTTAACTCAAGATGTTTTTTACACTGTTCCCACTTATACCAATGGAAATTAATGCACCACAATTTGTACACTCCACATAATCGCAAGCCTGTAATATGTCCATAACCCACTGAAATGGGAAGGCTGCAATCCTGTGACCAACACGCTAATGGGAATAAAGAAGGAAGTAGTCCATCTAAGGTGAGAGGCAGGCCTCGTGCCTACAACTGAATCACAGCCATGATGGCATACAAGTACAACATCACTCCGTCTCGTGTGATATTGCTTAAATACATTGCTCCACTGCACTGCTGTTACTGTAGCTACTTGCTCTGTTAGCTTATACAAATTATTTTGACCGCAAGCCCACAGTCGCAATGGCTCAAAATTCCAAAGCCAAGATTCCAAAAAACTTCTGACTGGACAGAAAGGCCATTTATTCAAAAGCTGTCATTGCAAAAACAAATGCATATTGCTCCGCAGTCCAAAGGTTTTTCTGAAAATAAGCTATAAAGTCTCCCAAACAGCATCACATTGCCAGTTATTGTGCAGAATGACCATCGGATCTTTCTACTATGTTGAAGGTATGGCCCACCTGACTGTGCCAGTAGGCGGGCTTCCGTGTAAGATTTTTAACTTTATAGATATTTTCGAAATTTCGATAAAACACAAAAGCGAGATGACTACGTTTCCATTGAGTGATATTATGCGACTTCTCTTGAGATGTTACACGACTTTCCTCACGTGATAACATTCGATGAAGCATAGCGACGGCTGTTCAAAACATTGGCAGGTTTATTTCTATTGCAGCCACTCAACAAAGCCAATCTAAACGGTGTAATTTCTTTGTCTCGTAGAGAGTTAAGACGATCTCGGTCTCTTCCTTTGTCCTTCATGTTTTGTAGAATGTCATGTGACTTTGTTGTACTTCTTCTTCTTCTCCTCTTTCTTTTTCTTCTTCGGGTTTAGTGGCGGTTAGCATCCATAAAGTCGCATCATATGATCTATAAAAGCGTATGAAGTGTTTCCATTGTAGTTGTGTGAAATATGGCTTATCGCCTAAAATACAACCTCATGCAAGCATATAAACTTTTTTGCGATAAACTTTTTTGCAATAAACCAGTGTTTTTAAACTGACATGTTTCATAAGGCGTATTTTACATGCACAATTTGAGGGTTAATTTGCAACCTGCCAAGTGATAGGCCAGTACTCGTCATTGCCTTCATTGGTTGGATTTGTTAGGCGTAGGCAGATAGAGTGAGAATGGTTAGGGTAAGAATATTAGGATAAGCCAATCAGAGGCAGAAAGTAGTTAAGGTCCAATGAAGCCATTCTGCATAACAATTAGCCAAGTAACTCTGTTTGGGAGATTGCATGCTGTTAATATATCAGACAAATAGCATTTTGTTCCAATCTGACATTTTTCGGACTATTGGAGCCCTTAGAATTCTTGAGACATGGCCCTTAGTTGTCATCCATTAACAGTGACTATGGCAATTAGTGATAAAGGCTAACCTTCCTTCTGTGTTAATGACTTTTCTTCTTTTCAATTGACTAAAGATTTTGTATAACAGCTTTTCTCCCTAAACACAAGATTTTGTTGACGTCTGAATGTATAACGATAAAAGCTCCTAACAACATGGTTGCAGAATGTGCTGATTTAAACAGCAATTTTCCAGACAAAACCCCCTTTGTTCAGTCAGTATCACCTCCATTCAAGCTGTGAGACAGGATGAATGGTAACAAACTGACTTAATATGTAACGTACACGCTGTCTTTGATGTTCTGATCAAAACTCGGCAGTGCTTGACTGTTTACCAAAAGAGCAGACGACTGTTGGCATTTTGAAGCGCGTCATGTGGGTACAGAAGACAAAAGAACCGGATTCCCTGAGGCAGGCGCCAGCAAAAACACAGAAATGTTATTCATTCAAGTGTGGAGGCAGAGGCAGGAACGGTGTCAGAGGGCAGTGATGTTCAATTCCAACCCTACTGACTCCCAAAGAAGCTCCAAAGAGAAAAGAGTGTGGAAAAAAACACACGACTCTTCACCAGCATGACTCATAGATGAAGGTTAAGATCTAGTTAAATGCAGTGAATGTCAGGAGGCAAACAATTGGACAAAGAACATCATACAGCCGTCATCAAAATGATCTGTTACAACATACAGGTCAGACAGATGCATTCATTTTTTAACCCTATGATTCCATTAATTCAGCTAAATATTATGACATAATTAAGGTATTTTGAATGGCAAATAATCAATGCAGAAAGTTAATCTAAGCTGGAATTTGACAGACTCTCTGTCGGGCCCCAAAGCACCCCTGAAAATCGGATACCCATCAGCCACTGCGGACACTCTCTGCCTCTTTTTGTTTTTTTTTTCTCCTGCCTTGCCTCTCTGTCTCTTTAAAACCCAAATTTTCATCAGTTTTCAGTTGCATTCAAATGCCGTTCACAAGCTATTTGACCATTTGAAAGCTAAGAAAATTAGTCTGATTTCTTTTGAAAACGTGTGGAAAAAAAGTCAATGATTAACTTGGCAAGAAATGCCCCCACAAATTGCAAAAAAAATTGAACAAAAAATTTGTCTTAAAAAAGAGAGAAGAATTATTAGAAAATAATAAAAAAAATAGGGGAAAAACATCCAGAAAACTATATTTAGAATTATAATAATCTTATATTAAAAAAAACATGTTGTGGAGAAAAAAAAACTAATTTTAATTAATTAAAATATATTAAATAAATACATTCATGTATTTATTTTTGGCACTTTTTGTAGATAATTACCATGTTTTGTTTTGTTTTCTTTTTATTGTGCTAATTTTTGGGCAATGTCTTGTTAAGTTGCTAGTTGCCTTACCACTGTGTTGATTTCTTCCAAAAAAATCAACAAAATATCCTGGCTGATCGGTACTGTTTCCACACACACACACACACAAACACACATACACACACACAAGACACCAGCTGAGACACCAGCTGAATAAAAGATATAATCTTGCGGCCCCCTTGACTTTCCGAATGTTATCGGACCAAGTCGACCACCCTGACAGTGAAAAGGGTGATTTCACAGGGGTTGTGACAGTCAAAAAAAATCTCTCTTCTAATCTAATCTAATCTAGTCGGAATTCTACTGTTTGGCCATAACAAAAATTTGCTTCAAAGAACACTGGGGGGCCTGATCTTTTCTCTCCTGTCAGAGATTACTCTGCCCCTGAGAGCTGTCAAATGATTAGTCTTTTTAATCCCACTTAATGAAGAATTTCTGATGGTAATCGCAATAAATTGTACTTTTTAATCGATGTGTTAACGCTGACATCACTATCATATATGTCTAACTACATTACAGAAATTAATATATTAATTTATTTTAGCGCTTTCTTAAGGTCACTGTCCTATTTAATTTTTTTTTTTGGTTAACTTTTTTTGATTAATTTCAGGTACATTTTTTTTTATATTTCACTAGTTTCTTGCTAATTTTGGGGCTATTTCTTGTTAAGTTGCTCATTGCCTTCTTCAAATACTTTTGGAAGAAATTTGCTTAAGTTTTAGAGGGTCAAAGATCCCCTTCAGACATGTTTGAAGACAGAAATTCTCTGGTTAAAAGATGATTTGATTCCATTTGAACACTAAAAAGCCAAATGACCTTGATAATTCTTATTATTGTTTTAATTCCTTGGTGTGGACCAAATAAACCAAACTACGGACGCAAAAGTGCTCTTAGGTTCCACGACAGCTACTCGTAGACGTTATACGCACAACCACAAGAGGTCATAAAGGTCATTATAAACCTTTAGACGAACAAGTAGCCGTTGTCTTTCCAGCAAAGGCAAAATAATACTTGTGTGGGAAGGTCAGATATTTCAAGTACAAAGCCACTCTTCTGGCTTTTGCCATCAGAAAAAGCAATGCTGGGCCAACTATTACTTATTCAACAAATGCATTTCCATTGCTACTTATTGCATTTTTCATCATTTGGTTTCAGGGGACGGTAAAAACATTTTAGCAGTGCAAGAGGTTTTACTGGCTTCTGTCATTTCCATTTGATCTGTGAATGGAGCCAGAGAGAGAAGGACATGGCAGACAGAGTGGATCCCTGTGCCTTCCCTCCGCTCCATCTCCTGTCTCCTCAGGTTGGGAACAAAACAGTCTGAGTGAAGGGGGTAGTTCTGGACCTAAACCCCTCACATCTGGTTTTAATCTCTCCTCTCCCGGTCTGTCTGCCCCTCTGTTGTCATTTGACCAAGGATTGATTGCAGCTCCAGCCCTGCGGTGCACAGGAGAGCCGGAGACGGACTAACACACTCCACATTCTATCTCATGAATGTTGAGATCACACTTTGAGGTGGCAGAGGGCGTTTAAATCCTGAATTTTGAACAGTAAATTATTTAAAAATGATAGTTATTCCACACTGGTAAGAGCTGAGAGTAACCTGATCGAGTCCAGGTGTTGGGTCTACATTTTGTCTGTCAGCTCAGTCTGTGCTAAACGATCATTACACTGGACAGGACCTCAGAGGACCTGAGACTGATGAACACAAACACAAAACATGACTGCGGTCATGTGACTGTGGCTTTAAGAGACAGCCAAGGGTCAACAGCCATAACCATAAGTCAACTGCAAACGTTTGTTACAAGGGTCAGTCCACTCAAATCTCAAAAATAATATATTTTCTTGATAACCCCGAATGCTATCAACCATACCTCTATTTGACAAGGTTTTAAATCTTGAGTATTTCTCTGCAAAATTATATATTCATGACTAAATGAGCAACAGAGTCAAAGCCTGATGTATTAGGAGTTGAAACTTGAGCAACATCACTTTTCTTGTGCTGCTTTCGGACACCTTTCATAAGTGATGATGTCTTTGTACCTTGAGCAAATTGGTATTGTATTCTTGCCTTCCCTATTGCCTTCTTGCCAAGTTTTTGAATTAAAACAAGCCAAACCGCACCAATTTAAAGGGTTAACGGTTAAAAACTCAGCCGATCTGCTTCAAATCAGTTTTATTTACATAGTGCCCAATCACAACTACAGTTATCTCAGGACACTTCATGCTGAGCAGGTCTGCACCAGACTCTTTTCATTTAGCAGTTTGCAGAGTTTGCCTTAGAGGGACGACTGACACTGTGACTCCTGCTGCAAACATTCAGAGCTGTGAGCATGTACTTTCTTTGTGTCAGCACCTCTACAAACAGGTATGAAAACAAAATATCTATGATAAAATATATGTTGTATAACAGACTAAAGTAGGGTGCACAATGCTCTGCAGAGTAATGCACTATTTACTTTATAGTTTTTAAGTTTTTGGTATTGTGCCGCCATGCTTCAATAGTAATGGTAAACAAGCTTACATGCAAGAGTATTTACTGAAGTGAATTTGTGCTAACTCACTAGAATTGTGGACTCATGCCATATAACTTTGACTTAAACCAGATTTGTCTCACAAATTTGATGATTTAAGATTAACTTGACAAAATCTGAAAAGATTTACATCTCTACTTGGACTTAAAAACCATGCCTTTTGACTTGAAACAACTTGATACCTTTCCCCAAGCCCAAAGCTTTAAAAGTAATATGTTATTTAAAAGTGCCATCAATTAATTTCTTGAATCAACTAATATTACAGTAGTAGTGGTCATTCCTGTAGAGTTGAAACTTCATTCCACGAAACCATTTTTAACCAATCCAATGCAATAAAGTTGCAGGAGAGAATCATGAAGAAGATTACGTTACGAAGCACCAGTAGGAAAAAATGTGAACAATATGCAGAATTTTAAGAAAAAAACAAATTGCAGTGTGCAAAACACTTTGGGTCAAAAACTACAGACAGACAAGCAACTACTTTAAACAAACTTGTTCCGACAAACAAGTAGCAGTTCTAAAAAGCCCTCATTCATTCATTTAACGTCTTTTCATTCTGTTGTTAAAGGAGCATTATATTTACTAGAAAGCACATTATGACTTGTTTAGGACTCAAACTTGACTTGGAACTTGTCGATCTTGACTTAGGAATTTACTTTGGTAATTCAAACAACTTTAGAGGTGTTGGTAGGTCTGGAACTTCAGACAGAGCAAGGCGATCTGCTCCCAGCCTATATGCTAAGCTAAGCTAATTACATCCTGACTCTAGCCAAAACTATTCCACTCTACAGCAGATGTGATACAGTGCTAAATCTCACTGACCCAACAAAAGGAATTGGTATTGCACACAACATGCATTTGAAATGTTCATCATTTATTAAGATACCATGTAATAAAGACATTTTCACCTCAAGGCTGGAGTACTAATCAGGCACAGTGGACAGCTGCACTGAGGCCACAGATATCCAGGGGCCACGCTGTGTGTCAACTGCTTTGTGCTCACTTTTTACCTTATTTACTCACACTGCATAGACAGTGGGAGGAACAGGGTGGGGGTTAATAGGGGCCCTGCAGCTCATTGTTGCCTGGGGCCACCTACCAGGTTAATCTGGCCAAGGTCCATATGCTTCACTCTACAGACTGAATTTCAATGAGATGTGGGAAAGTCTGTTGCAAGTAAAGACGGATATCAAAGGCATAGATCAAAGTTTGCCAGTAAAATAGCAGTCACCGCACTGTACTGGTATTTTCTTAGTTTTAAAGCTTCTCAAAGTAAAAGTTGGACTTCTTTCAAATTCCAAATCCAACAGAAATATCCCATGCTAATGCTAAATTAAATGATGCAAGACTGTCTTGGTGAAAAAAGGAGGCTAAAACGTATGAAGTACTTCCTGACTTTGATGCCTCCATGGGTCCAGATATTAACCTGATCCAAAAAGGACCCATGACAATCAAAATCAAACCAACCACTAGTTTTACGCCGGCTTATTTAACAAAGTCTCATCTATATGAAATGATAAGCATTAAATGCGTAACCAGTTCAGCAGAACTACATGGAAAATGTCACATCATAGCTGACATTGTTTCCATTTCCATCAATCAGGATGAAAAGAAGTGGTTATTGTCCTCTACTTGCTACACACAGACGAAACACTGAGGGTACAGACAGAAAACTGAATAGTAGGCTGTTCTCGTGCACTGTTTGTGTGTATACCGATGATGATGCATCAGAATTTGTTCATAACCGACATAATTATGTGTAAGTTATTAGTATACAGCCCACGTAATTGTGAAGGCTTACATTACCAATACACGGATTAGGGTAGAGAATGCAGTAAAAAGAGTGAAAGTCGGCATGAGGAGGCATGTTATGAATGTTAGTGGATTAAACAAGTTATATTTGAGTTTTTTTATGTATGTCATCACTACATGTTAAGTACATAACTTTACATTAAGTACGTAAACTGACAATGCCATGCTATGTTTCTTTTCCTAAACCTAACCTATGTTACTTTACTTTTCTAAACCTAACCTACATAACTATACTCTCCTAAATCTAATCTACCTGACTTTATTCTCCTAAACCTAATGTACGTAATTTACTTCCCCGTATGCTACTCTACTTTGCTAAACCTATGTGAGTAACTTTACTTTCCTAAACCTGACCTATGTAACTTTACTTATCTAAATCTCAGTACGTAACTTTATTATCCTAAACCTTATGTACGTAATTTGACTTTCCTAAACCTTACCTACGTAACTTAACCAGTACATAACTTTACTTTAAGTGCTTAATGGGACGAAATCCAACCATTATTTTTTTTCCTAAACCTCACCCACACAACTAAAATTTCTTGAATCTAGCCTATATAACTGTACTTTTTGAAGTATACCAACTACCATTAAATATATACTAATTATGTAACGTACGTAACTTGCCAATGCCCAACCATGATGCTTTTCCTGAACTTAACCTAACCAGTAAGACTGCTACTTCATTGGGTGCTAACTTGTTAGATATCACAAGAACTGCTGTATGACTTTTTTTGTAAGATATTACACGAGAACACATTGACTCTCAAAACTAGGAATGTTCATGAATTTTTAGGTATTTATTCGGATATTAAACAACTAGGTGCACAGTTTCCTGATAGTTACTAGTTATATACTTAATGTATCAAGGTTAAATCTGGAGTTCCACATGGTTTAGTATTGGGCCCTAAACCTGTTATTTTATACAATGAGATAAGATAAAGCTAGCAATGATCGGTCGCCCATCACTTGACTAAAATATCTTCAGAACTGATTCATTTCCATTTTATGATCACATTTATAGCCCCCAGATAATGAATTCTAATGATTTTACTGATCTCCTGACTTTTTCTCTGCCATAAGGTTAACTTTTGTGGTTAAAAAGAAAAATATCTTAACAATTGCTGCATGAATTATGACTGAATTTGCTGCTGGTATTTGAGCTCCCTAGAGGATACATTGCAATGACTATGGCTATCCCTGATTGTACATACAAACAAAAAGAATAGAATGCCCTCCGTACATCTTGAGAGAAAGCAGCAAAATAGCCCTCTTGGCTGCAACAGCATGCATCATGTTGGTTTGATTTTGAAGGACATTCATATATCTGTGATAACCTTTCTTTTCAGCTACATACAACATGATCTTATATTTATATTCATCTGTAATCCACAGATGGGCAGAAATTGTGGTGGTTAAGCCCCTCAACACCCACAGACATTCCTGCCGGTACACTGAGTAAATGTGATGTGTCTATGTCCTTGAAGACCTAATACAGAGTCGTCAGAGATCAAAGAATGAGTCAGTGGACATCCAACCAGCATGTGGAGAATTAAATATCGACTGATTATTTGACTTGGCTGTAACTCCATTATATGCTGTAGATACAATTGGATATCTCCCCAAAACACACTTGACTGGTTGAGTGAAGTGGAGGATATATGTCTGCAAATGATTACATTTTTGCAAGAGGTTCACGTTGGGTGTTTTTGGAAAAGGAATAAGCAGGCCAAAGAGGCTGTAAGGTGAGCTGTGAGGGGGAGAAACCCACTGATCCGAACTTCTGAGAGCGACCTACTTCTGAGCTTCTTCAGCCTGTCAGAGACTTCAGCGCTGACAGAAGTGATCATGACAAGCAGATGAGTGCTGGTCTATTTCCTTGTCAGATTATTGGAGGAAATGTAGTTTCATGCACAGTTGATTTCAGACGTGCAGACGTATGTGAGATCTCAGACCAACACATGACAACTGGCAGAGTGAGAGATTCAGTTCTGTGGGCCAGGTTCTGTTTAGTTGATAAAACTGATCTATTGAAGGGAAGTTCATACTGTCATATCAGTACAGACTGATAGTCACAGTGCACTGCTGAGAAAAAAATACTGCCAGTATAACCTGCTGTGACCTGTTTTTCTTCTTCTTTGGATGATGGTCAGTCTGCCTGTCTCTTGCATTTGCTAAATGTATATATTTAGTGCTCAAATACTATAGTGTTTCTATCAATTCATTGATCAATAGATAGATATAGATAGATAGATGCTTTTGTACATTTCATGGTATGTATGGTATACTTATACATTAACTACTGTATATACTATTGTTCACTTTATGGTATACTAGATATACTTTATGTGCACTTTATTGTTTATATGATATACTTTAAATAATAACTACTGTACATACGATTGTACACATCATGGTTCGTAATAAAAGTTACAAGAAAATTATCTGAAAATAAGAAACAAAAAAAAGAAACAACAAAGACAAACAAAAAATGATGTATAAAGTGCTGGAAAAAAGTACCTGTTTAACATATTTTTTTTAGATTTAAAAATATTATAATTACACACATAGTTTTCTGGAACTATCTTTATAATAACAAAAAAACAAACAAAAAAACAACAACAAAAAAAACTTTCAATTTGTAGTAGACATGTTTTTTGCCAAGCCGGTCATTACCTTTTCCCCCATGTTTTCAAAGGAAATATGGATCAATGTGAATAACGATTTGTTTCCAGCTGGACAAACTTGGTTCCTAATCTTGTCTTTCAGATTGGGTTTATAAAGTGTTAAATAACTTCAGCGCTGAAAATATAAAAATGACACATGCAGACAGGTTCATCCACACGTTTAGGGTAGGTATTTGAAATGAGTTTTGAAGGTATTTTGGTTTGAAACAGGTTAAAAATAACCCGCTGTTTTTCTCTGCTGTCTCCAGGGAACACTGAAGAGCTCTCAGCATCCAGAGTAACCAGAGTGTTACCAAACATAACTACAGCCCACACAATTTCAACTTTGGCTTGAACACAGCGCTAATTTCAGCTGCCACCCACATCATGCACAGATAATTACTCATGCCTGATTATAATTCTGTTAAATATTAAAAGTTTGAAAAGATGACTATTTTTTAGAGCACTTTGAAATGGGCTTTTAATGCAGCAATCCCAAGTTTTCCTTTTCTGCCAGTGAATTCTGATTTATTAATGTTAGATTTGAAATCCACAAGGTGCACTTCAGTTATATTGTCACGTTTGTTTACATGTCAGAAACACAATACTAAAGGGCTGTCCACACCCAAGCACTAAAACTATCCACATAACCATGTGAGCATCCGCACTGATTTATGTGGATGTTGTAACAAGTCATTTTGTGGGCACTGACACGCTCAAAAACAGGTATCCACTAATCCAATCCAAAGACATCTCTTTCCCAATGCAAAGGGGACCAAAGGGGCCCAATGGCATCACAAGACGGACCCTACAAACATCATTACCACTGTCTGGCCATGACATAAATTGACTTTAAAGCAGTTGCGGGGCTGCCGTGCATGCAACTATGATGGGCCCTTGTGCATGATTGTTAGCAGTTATGCACCTAAACTAGCTATACTCTTAACACATGATCAGATAGAGACTCAACATCTGATAACACCAACTTATATAGTATGTAGAAATCACCATCACATATATGTATATAACAAAATACCAAAGACAATACAAATTTGTTCATTTAATTGATTAGTTTTTTTATAGCTTACTTATAGTTTATGTAGAATGGGCATCTATTTTAAGACATTTTTTCTTATAGATTCCTATTGACTGTTGAAAAACAGATGAAAACCATAATGGAGATGGGTTGTGAAGCAAATTGCAATCTTTTTAAATTATTCTTCTCTGAACACAGGATATATTAAAAGGTAGCGATCTAAATTAGTATTGTTCTGTTAGTAGTTTCTGCCTTAAATATTGCTGAGGAACCCACTCTCTATGGGCCCCAGTGCAACTGCCCTGCCTGCACTGTCTATATTCACGCACCAGCTACAAGGTCCGGTTAACTTCCCTGGGGCCTGATTTTAACATCGGGATCTATGAGGATTGATTCATTTTTATAGACAGCTTCAAGTGGCCATTCAAGGTACTGAAATTTTTGGGGCTACCGTGTTGGGTTAATCTTTAAGTCCCAGATGTTGCCACTCAGCATTTTTCTAATAGCTAGTCCCAAGTAGATTTAATTTACCGTACTCAAAGATACATAGTGCATTTGTTGGGGACTACTATCAGATCTATGATGGACTTTTAAGGCCACATTGAGGGGAAAAAAAATTAAAACTTAAAGAATAAAATCACAATTGAATGATTTTGTAATTGTAATTTTACAGGAATAAAGTTGAATTTTAGAAGAAAAGGAATATTATGTTACAGAAATAAACATATTCCCACCAAACTATAAAACAAGTGAGAGCACAGGCAGCCTCCTTGGCAACCAATGTCATCAATTTATATATATATATATATATATATATAAAATCTTAGTTTTAGCACTTATATTGGCACTTCGTCCAAGTAGCAGAAGACTTAATCAGGTAAACAAAGTCAACTATATACACATTTAAAGCTCTCCAAAAAACATCCTTGTCGACATATGTCAATAAAGAGGTAAAAACCATTATGGACAGGAAGTCAGGGGTCAAAGGTTTCACTGTGTGATAGTGTTCATATATGATTCACAGTATGACTGGAGCTGGCTTACATGACTCTCGTAGAAAACTGGCAGTACGAACGGTGCGTGTATCATTTTACCATGAAGCTCTTTCTCCTGCTCAGGCCTCACAGGAAAACTTGAACATGAACACACAAAGGACAGATAATATTTGCTTCTCACTCACACAATCACAAGCACTGACTGCTCTTATTTCCACTGGGACACAAAACAACCACGAGATGTGTACACACACACTGTCAGAAAACAATGTATATATCTCGTGCATCTCTGTCTACACACACACACACACATAGCCTTTAGCATTGTAGAAACTCAATCTCGTCCATGTTGCTTTAATTAGAGTACTATGAGAAGAAATGCACTGACAGTGTACACTGTAACCAGATTCCTCCTCCCTCTGCTAATAACACATTGTCTTTTCACCATGGCTCTGTTGTCCTTCTCCCCCTCCCTGTTTTCACCATCTTCTCTCTGTCCTTCCCCTCTTCCGCCTACATTCTTTGTTTTCAGAACAGCAAGTCCTCCAAAACCCAACCACAACATATGTAATTTCTTATTGCCTTCCAAAACAGCCCATGTCGAGGTTTTCTGACGCCCTCAGCGGCACTACTCACTGATGTGTCAGTGCACTCCACAACATTTACAAATCACTGTTACATATTAAGTCTTCTCTGATCTGCCGCCATGATGGTTAAGGTTCGGTTAAGTTAAGGAAATGGTGTCATTTTTCTCATTCTTAAATTGTTCCTCTGGATCTGAAGTGGCCCATTCAAATGAAGACCCTTGTTTAAGTATATGTGTTTGAATTTTAAAGAAATGAGACATTCTAATTTTTACATACCCCTAATATATTGTCTTTGACTTGTTTTTGTTTATATACCTCTGCGCTGGCGATAGCTGAGGCCAGAGGCATTATGTTTTCAGGTTGTATGCCCGTAAATCTTTGTGTACCTCCGTCCGGCAAATTCTTCTGAGCGCAATATCTTTAACAACACCTTGAGAGAATCTCTTCAAATTTTCCACAAACATTCACTTGGACTTAATGGTGAGCTGATTAGATTTTACTGGTCATAGGTCAAAGTTCAAGGTCACTGTTACCTCATTAGTCTCATTCTTGTGAATGCAATATCTCAAGAACACCTTGAGGGAGTTTCTTCAAATTTGGCAATTTTTTTTCTTTGAACTAAAGGATGGGCTGATGAGATCTTTTTGGTCAAAAGTCAGATTTCACAATGACCTTGTATTCTTCTCATTCTTGTTAAAGTTATATCTCATGAACACCTTGAGGTATTACTTTAAATTTGGCACAAATGTACAAGTAGACACACAGATTAACTGACTACCAACTAAGTAAGAGATAATCTACAGTTTTCTAACCTGTTCTCTGACCCGACTGTGACGTTGAATGTGACACTCTAAAAAACAAAAAACCCCTATAAATTCACAAGTACAAACAAAACAGCATAAAGATGTTATGAGTCTATTGCCTATTTTTAGTGGATTTAATCCATATTTAAAAAACCCACATACATGTGTTAATTTGGGTGGGAAAAGGAGTGCAAGATGTGTTGTCCACCAATCATGTGTCCCCCCAATATGCATTATAATAACTGCCTTAATACAAGTGTCAAAGCCACCCTTTGGCTTCTTTATGAGACAAACTGGGCTCTCAACTAACTCCAGTGTTAACCCTCCACTGCAAAATTGACACTGAGAGCGACTGAAATTTTAATAGGAAGTCTGCGTGCTGGATGGCTTTCATGCAATGAAAGTCTGTTGTCTGTGTTGTGCGCGAAACCAAGGGTCAATGTTGTTTCAGTGTAACATAACTTACAAAGGTCACATAAGAAAGCAAAAGTCTGTGTTGTTTTAACATAGCATTACATAGCTTACATAGGGACATGAAGTACTTTCATCACTCAGGTGACGTATTTATGCCCCGTTACGTACTTATTCTGATGATGCGTCTTTTTTATGTGTCTAAATCAAACCAAGTAGTTTTGCTGCCAAATCCTTAATGCAACTGTTTGACAGTGTTAACCACTTGTTTCACCCAGGAGACATAAATAAAGACATACATTGTTGCCACAAGATAATCGCACAAGGTGATAAAAATCTTTTGGGACTGTAAGGGCCTTTTGTAATACTGCTTACTATTGAAAGGCTCTATTTCTATAGCTGCACAGATATACGTAGCTCTACAACACGTGGCATTCGCAGTTGCCATGTAGCATAAAGGTTCCTGATACAGACCTGACTGAGCCTTTCTGTGGAGATTCCTTTGTTTGAATCTGTAACCACAGCAGTGAATATGTCAAAACCTTGAAATACTGCCAACCTGTCCAAGTAGCGCACACTAAGTCCCCAGCGGCACTGAAAAGGATCGGCATGGATGGATATTTAGAGGACATTATTTTCCACAAAAGAAAAATGCACACATTATTGCAGTAGACAGCGACATCAGTGTAGTGACAGCTTGTACCTGCCAAGAGCATCATTCCTCCACCTGTTGGAGGGAAAGTGTTGACAGGATTTACACCTCAGAGAGGAAAAAATGTCCAGTACTTTATGACCTCCAGAGGAGACTTGGCTCTATGTTCTCTGTATACCAGATGGCTGTCAGTTAGGTCTGACCTCCTGTCTTGTTCACAGAGCAGCATCATATATTAACTCCACACCTCCTGCTGTGTTTTATGAATGCCCATGAATACTCCTGTACCACGGAGTGCAGACATGCATCCTTTTGTTGAGTTCATGTATTACACCACTGATAATCAAATTTATGGTCTGTGGGCCAAATCTGGCTCATGAAAGGGTGCCACATGGCCTCCCCAACCCTTTTTGAATTCACAATAAAAAAAGTAGTGATTTAACAGCATTATAATAGAGCTTGTTTCTAAAAAAAAAAAAAAGTCCCAGTGGAGGATCCCCGCACCCTAGGTATTGTCTAAGCCTCTAATGTCCCAAAATCCTAGAAGTGCCCTAAAAGTCTAAAGACATCCTAAAATCCTTGAAACATCCTGAAATCTGACATTTCCTAGAATCCAAGAAATATCCTAAAAACCTAGAAACATCTTAAAATCCGAGAAATGTCCTAAAATTCTAGAAAAGTCCTTAAATCCAAGAAATGTCCTTGAGTCCAAGAAATGTCATCGAAACATCCTTCAAAATGTGCTTAGATCCTAGAAACATCCTAAAATCCTAAAAACATTCTCAAGTCCTAGAAGTGTCTTTAAATCCTAGAATGTCCTATAATCCTAGAAACATCTTAAAATCCTAGAAACTTTATCTTCGTCATTTTGTAAAAGTGGCCACCGGGCAAAGCAAGTTAAGTTTGTCTGTATTACATCACGAGGCAAACGTAGTTTCAACAATTCATTATGCAGGGCTTGAACTGTGACTGAATCTAGTTTGCTGGAAATGTGATTCAGATACTCGGACAAGTCAGGTGACAAATTACAATCTTCACTATGTGTCTGCATTCTTCATGCCATGTTGTCGTCATGGATACCAACATGAGTCTGCGGAGGAGACAGCGAGGCAGACAGAAACTCAGTTGGCTGCTGAGGCAATTTGGTGAACAATGTGTGTTCAGACTGAATAGGAAGTTAATGTTTCAGGCAGCAAATCTGCCTGTAAAGACAATAGAAAGAATCAAGTGCCTGGGAACCATGGAGGCATGATGTAAAGTTGCTTGCTGAGCGTGTATGCCAAAAAAGATTTCTATCTTGTGTGGGCTGATGCACATGTGCATTAGTGTTTCTCCTGCTCAGCCATTAGACTTTACATTAAGATGTCACGCACATAAAAATCACTCTCTGGGAAAGTCTCACAATCATAGAACCTTTGCTTTAATAATGAAGCTCTGTGAAGGAAATCAGTGCTGCAGGAGGTTTTCCTTTTTCAAGTTGCCACACTGACTGGACCAAAGTGGCAGTTAAGGCTGAGTGACAGCGCTGTATCCAGCTCTCTTAACACATCCAACTACACTCTAGCCAGCATAAATCAAGGAAATAGACATTTTCATGAAGAAATGTTTCAACTTTAAAAAATAAGCATTTTGCGCTAACCCAAGGTTTTTATTACTCCACTTTTAAGCTATAGGAAAGAGCACAAAGAGAGGAGAAAATATAGACAATAAAAGGATCTTATGCAGCCAGTGTGGATGCTCTAACTTGTTAACACAAAAAAGAAAAAAAAGAAAAACAATCGGTTTGGCAATGCTCACACATTGCTTCTGCATCCATTAATCCATCTTAATGTGAAAATCTACTAATTTCAGCCAATTTTAAAAAATGACAACAAGGATAAGTCCTTGGAAAATGTATTTTTTCAGTCCAATGGTCCTTTGGGAATTGAGAAACCAGTTTGCAGTCATGGTGTTCCTCTGGTTAGCCTTTAGACTTCATTACTTTGTTCATTAGGAATTTGCTACCAATGAAAGCAAAGAAAATCTAAAGCAACTCATTCCACATTGTTATTCCACCTTGCTGTGAGATGACTCATGTGGACAGGAAGGTGCACTTGTGGATGTCCTGACCAGATGAGACAAGCCTGTGATGCCTTGAGGCTGAGGGTCTTGTGGAGTGTGTTGGACAGTGTCTCACTGATGGAGTCTGTCCAGAGGAGGCAGCTGTGTGGACACACCACTATCTGTTCTAAGAGGCTCTCAGCCTGCTGGAGTCCCACAAAGGAAAGATGAAATCATATCGCTTCTCCCCGAGCTTGTTTGTTATTGGAATGATATTAATGAAAAGATTCACTGTAACTTTTCTTAAAGTCTCTGATGAAGTCAGAGACAAGCTGCTGGCATCATCGGACTAATAAAGCAGCTACCTGCTCCCACGCTCTGTTCAATTCATCAAGAGAAGGCGGACATCTGGCTGCTTGTGTGCATAGGGGGTCACTGAACAGAAATATCAAGTGGATTTATCATCATGGTTTCATAAAAGAAACATTTTTTTTCTTTTTACCCTCCAAAAGTAAAACGTCAGATTACAGTACATGTTTCACCAAACGCATATGAAAAACTATAATCTGAAAAGTAAAGTAAAGAGTACATTATTTGCCTCTGACACTTATGTGGAGTGGAAGTTCTAAAAATCGAACTGACTCAAGTAAAGTTCAAACACCTCAAATTTCTACTTAAATACCCTAGTTGAGTTATTATTCTGAATAAAGTTACATGCCACCACTGGGTGCAAGTGGTACAACAAGAGGTTAGACCAGGGATACTCAGCTTGCTTTGACTTGTGGGGCACTTTTTCAAAATGACAGGAGGCCAGGGGCCAGTCACAGCAGCCTCATACACATTTCTAAAATTTTAGGACGTTTTTTTGTACTTAAAAAGTAATAGTAAAAGTAATTTCTGGAATTTTAGCACGTTTCTAGGGTTTTAGCCAATTTTTTAGAGTTTAGGACATTTCTATGATTTAAGCACATTTCTATGATTTTAAGACATTTCTAGGATTTTAGGATGTTTCTGCGATTTTAGGACTTTTTAATTTTAGGACATTTATAGGATTTTAGGACTTTTTTATTTTAGGATGTTTGCAGGATTTTAAGATGTTTCTGGGATTTTAGGACTTTCATAGGATTTTAGGACATTTCTAGGGTTTCCAAACATTTCTATGATTTTAGGACATTAGGGGTTTAAGGCACCTTAAGGCTCAACTAAAGTTTGCTGCTGATCACACTGACAAAAATAAGGCATTTTGGAGGAAAGGTCTGTAGTCAGATAAAACAAAAAATTATTTATTTGGCCACTATGACCAGATATATGTTTGAAGGAGAGAAGGTTAGGCCTTTAACCCCAACAACACTGTACCCACAGTCAAGCATGGTGGTGATAACATTATCCTCTGGGTCATTGCCATTGGGACTTATAATTTACAGAAAGTAACTGGAATAATGAAGAATGAGCATTATCTCAAATGTATTCAGGTAAACTTTGGGTGCATTTGGAAGTACTCTGAATGCCTGGCTGCACTCTGGCACAAATTGGACCATCAGTAAATTTGGATTACAGTTGAAATGTACTGGGAGATGGAGCAAAAGAATGCCGAACGGAGTGAATGTGTATTCAATTACACTGTTTGTCAATTCACGTAGAAACAGAACGCTCTGTTACTTACGAACAAGAGTCCTCTCATTTTAGCGCAGAGCATCAGATTGGATTTACTAATGCACCAGCCAAAGTCATCAGCCAGAGGGTTGGTTCTTGGATGCAGTTGGGTGTTTTAGCGGGATAATGACCCCAACCACACTCAAAGGAGATCAAGAAAAGACTAAATTGGGCTGGGATTTAGGTTTTGGAATGACTTTCCCAAAGTCCTGATTTAAAGCCCATTGAGAACATGTGGACTGTGCTAAAGAAACAAGTCTGTGCCAGAGAGGCAATGAATGCAGTGCAAAGATTCTGTCAAGAGGCATGGTCAAAGATTTAATCAGAAGCTTACGGATAGCTACCAAAAGCGCCTAATTGAAGCACCAAGCTAAATGTATATTTTTGGCCCAGCAGATTTGGTCATATTTTCAGAAGATCCACAATAAATTCATGAATGTACTAAAACTGACTCTTTTTTTAAGACGAAGTATTGTGTCATTATTCCAACACAGAAAAATGCAAGTTGTAGAAATTATTGGAAACTGAAGACTGCCATGACATACGTGTTCTTTACAAGTGTATGTAAACTTTTGACCACAGTGGGCTAATCAATAGCAACAGAACGCAGGTGCCTTGACCAGAGCCTCGACCTGCTGATGCTGTTTCCAGGGCAAGCATGGAAACAGCTTTGTCAATCAGCAGTTGTTCAGGCATAAAGGTTTATGACTACGGTCTTTTTTCAAATCCTCAATTAGAACCACAGTCCTGGTCCATCAACCCACACCCAAGTCATCTTTTTGTCTCTCAGATCCACAAGTGTTTTCAGTTCTCCTGATGCTGTCGGCCACACACACAACCCCTCCTCCAGTGCGGCCAGTACATGCTACTCCTGGTAAAAACCCAACCGCCGCCCACAGGGAATACTCTCAGACTCTGTCCAGCTCGAGTTCACACTGAGTGGTGGTGGGGGATATCAAAAAGCTGTGCCTCAAAGGGAAAAACTGCAGCTGTGAGTGGGATATTGTGTCTCTCCCCACATCAAAGTTTGTCTCCACACAGCAGCATTTCAAACAGTGTACCACACAACCAAAAGGATGCAGAGACAAAGAGACAAACCACTAACTCTTTTCAGCTGTTTTTTTTACTTGGAAAAGTTCACCCCATTAACATTAAAAAAATTGCACATTGCTTTCTCTGAGACACTATCCTGTCACTGAAAAAACACACAACACATTCAATAAAGTAAAAGAGCTTGCTTTTCCTGTAACAATAATATGAGTAAAATAAACTCATTGTACGTTGTGCACAGCGTGAACCACCAGAGCTCAGTCTCCAGTCTCTACTGGTGGAACAGGCAGCTGAGCTGAAAGATACTATGACATCCAATTGTGGAGGGAGAAGTTACGGGACTGTAAAGTGCTGGTGACCAGCAGGGAGACAGTGGGGAATAAAAGCATGTTTTTTTACGTCTAATGTAGTGAATTAAGGATTTATTTTGACCAAACTGGAGCTGGTGATTGTTGGAACAATAGATTTACTTACTATGTTGCTAGTGCCTCACACTGATACTGTCATATACCATATACCTGAGAAATTTCAGAAAGGTATGAAGTTATGAGAAATCAGATAATGCCCAACCCTATATTGACACACCGGATTACAAGGAAACACCACTTTGTATTTCATATCTTTTTTTTTCTCTTAAAAAAACCCCCAAACCATTAAGTCACTGGTTAATGACAATTCAACGTAAAATATACCGAAATCGGAGCTGGTGACAGTTGGAAAAGTGGACTCACCAACTAGACTGCAAGACAGTTTGGGTAAGTTTTATTTTGTTTCTGTCAAGTTTGAATGAGGTAGGTTTTATTATGAGTTATGATCAGTCCTCTGTGACCGAAACAAAGTTGAATTCAGAAGGCATTCAGAGATACTTCTCTGTTTAATAAGGAAAATAGGAGTTTCTGTCATATATTTATTAGTCTGAAGCACTGAAAGTAAGTAGTGCACTCGATTTTAAGGTGGGTGGGTGTTAGCACAGCACACTTACACCGTCATATACCATATTCCCTGGTGAAATCAGATATGAAGGTA
This sequence comes from Plectropomus leopardus, assembly GCF_026936395.1. Classification (NCBI taxonomy): domain Eukaryota; kingdom Metazoa; phylum Chordata; class Actinopteri; order Perciformes; family Serranidae; genus Plectropomus; species Plectropomus leopardus. Next base: position 3,422,257 of record NC_142198.1, on the reverse strand, counting down.
TGATGTATTATATACCGCCCAAGCTGGCTGTGCTTTGAACAGGGCTTTACTTCTCATACTTTGACTTCTTTTTTATGCATCACGGCTCACTCCAAGACTTATTTTCCATCCATCCTTCTCATCTTGCTGACAGAAAAACCTTTACAGCTGCAGAGCCCGAGGCTATGAAGGAACAAACTGATCAGAGAGGAGTGAGGTCCAGTTAAATGGCCTCGGGGCTTCCCACTCTGCCACAGATCTGTGGCCCTTAAACACGGCTTTCATTTCAGGACAGATTCCTTTCAATTGAAGAGGTCTGGATAGCACAGCGTGTCAGCTTTCAGAGTGTTAAACAGTATCACAGAGCACTGATCTCGGAGGACTGCAGTGCTGTATGGATATGGAGATTCAAACGGCTATATAAATGTGTCAGGTTCATACACCTTTTTGACCAATGAATTTCTTAACTTTTCCATGACTTTTAGGCTATGTTAATGATAATGCATAGTTTAAAATGACCATCACTACTCCTTATCAGCTCTTTTTCATTACTACATAACAATGTCTATAGATTTATATTATTAAAAAAAAAAAAAAGAAATCAGAACAGGATTATAAAAGATTATTTCAGTATAACTTAGGAACTGTCTGTTATTTTTGAGAGGGGATGAGGTGTTGCAAAAAAGGGTAGGCATGTCAAATATTTTTTTAAGCACTGGGGAGGAACTTAGGTTTTTTGTATTTTGACTTAGGGGAGGGGCTTTCAACTTGAAAAGGCCCTATTTTGTATTTATTTTATTGTCGGTTTTAAAAGAAAATGCGGTTTCCAGGGCACTTTTTCTTTAAAAAATGTTTGCTATTTTTTTTTTCTTAAAAAGTTTTGATTATTTTTAAGAACATATTTTCTTTAAAAATCTTGAAAAAATTGTGTTTCCCATAAAAATTACCAAAAATGGCACCATTTATCACAGCCAGAAAGAAAGCCAGTTCTTGAATAGATCATGCGTTATTATTCCATCTTTCTCTGATCATAGCCAAGTGGTTTTACCTTAGCCAACTCAATAGCTAGTAAAAATGTTTTTCTGCAAGCCATGAATGGATTACATTTGCATATTCACAAGTAGCAGATACATTGAAACCTTACATTTCAACAATGACTGTGGTTGACGTCAGGTTTAGCCATAAAAACAACCAGGAAAAAGGTCATGTCTTGGCCTTTAATACCCACGTTTGTTGGCCCAGAGGTATATGAAAAGCTCAGAGAGGTCATTGAAAATCACCCAGGTTCAATGGCTTATACACTGCTGGGGAACTGAAACTACATACACTGACAAACCCTAAGGCCCCGCTGTTCTCACTGTAACAACTAACAACAATCACCATTTTCTTTTGTACTAATCAAATGACCATGTCAGTCATTACTCAACATTTCCTATCATGAAATTATCATTTTGCTACCTCCTCCCTGTCTCCAACTGAAATGACAAATACTGGTGCAACCCACACACCAATGTTCAAACCTAGCTCCTATCAGGAAGTGGCACAACCTTATTATGTACTTGCAAAAAGCTGGTGCTGCTGAAAGCTCCGTGACACACGCTACATCAACCCACTTGTGAGTAAAAAATGTTGGTATTGTACATGTCTGCATACCATGGATTAGGCCTGGGCTGTAATACAGTATACCGGGGTACTTTGAAATCCTAAAGGTATGTTTTTCAAAACCGTCAGAAATACAGATGCTCCCCTTTCTATTAAACTCATTATATGCAGTGCACAGCACGCACCACCAGACCTCAGTCTCAGGTCTCAACTGGTAGATCAGGCAACTGAGCTTAAAGACACAGCCACACCTAGTGGTAGAGGGGGAAGTTACAGGTCTGTCAAAAGCCGGTGGCCAGCAATGATAGCCAAAATGACTACTTGTGACAAACTTAATGCCCCACTTTTGTCACTATAACAACTAACAAGAATCACCATTTTCTTTGGTCAAATGAACACGTCAGAAAGTTCAGTCTCTTTCCTAATCATTCAGTTTTTATGGTCAGTAAGGCAGGTGTGGGATTAGAAAGAAGTTACTTACCAGACCTCTGTAGCTCAATGTCTCTGCTGCAGACTTAACACTCCAGGCTGTGTTAGCACACCTTCTAGCATAACACCAAATATCCACGTCTGACTCTGACTTCAAGTATGCTGGCTTGTATTGATCCAGGCACAGAGGTGGAATCTGGAGGTCACTGTCTTGCATAAAGAGGAGATGCAGGGGCAAGACGAAGTCAAGGGCAGGACCAAACTGCAAGACAGAGAGATACAGTTACCTTATATCCATGTGTAGCAAACAGATGTCAATGTGTTTGTCTGTTACACGTCAGGTATCATAGACCTTCTCATTTGTTGATGAAACTTTAGCAAAGAGAGGAACGGAAGGATTACCAGGAGACGAGGTTCTGGTTACGGTTACTCCAGGTTGCAACAGTAAATTTGTTTGTCCAATATGCACATGTGCATCTCATATCCTCAGGACATAAACACACCTCTGGATATGCCGTGCTCAGTTTAACCTTTGGCACCTTCCTTCTTCAGTCTCTGCTGAACACATTTCTGACTATACTGCAGCTCCAGGAATGTCTAATGAGAAAAACTGGTGTCGCTTCCCAAAAACAAAGTGTTCCTTGTGTTGCATCCTTTCGAATCAGGCTCCATGAAAAGATTCATCACACGTCTGATGGTTCTAAAAACTAATCAAATGCTTGCATGAGTAATTATTGATTTCTTGACAACAGCTAAGAGAGAAGCATCGCAGAGGACAGTTATTGGGAACAAAACTGCAATCTGTCTGTCCACCTGGCTATTGTTTGCTCCTCAACTGCCTGTGATTACACCCTTTTAGTCCTTTTTTTCAGCTGATGGACTCCCTTGTGCCTCCACGTTAAAGTTGTCAGTTGCTTAAAGTCCATAATTTGCCATTCATCTCAATTTTGAGATGGCTGTAAGTGTGTGATGAGTTCTGTGTTTAAACTGCTATGAAATTAACTCACAGTTTATTTTTTGAAAGCAACTTGAGTCAAATGTCTGCAATGTAAGCCAACCAGTTCTTGAGTTCAGAAACTGGCTTTTTTAATGTAAATATTCATATTATGAACACTCATTGTCATAGTAGTTTTGGTAGTACTCATCTCTTGCTTATCTATTCATTAAATTATTTCTGAAGGATGGGCAAAATCCAATTGGCAGAAAATATTTAGTTTCTGTAAACTACTGATTCGTATCATCTGCTGTTATTTTGCAGTGAATACACTAAAACTTTGCTCCTCAACAACACTGTGATGCCTGTGATCTCATTAGGTTTGGGCACATAGACCACCTGTCTATGGTTCGAAAAAAAAATAAGGTTTTGGCTTAGAACGGGTGGCCCAAACGCTGCTGGGGAAGCAGGGAGCAGTCAATGAAAACATTCAGGTTCAGTCTCACAAATGCAGCTGGGAAATGGGATGTGTCGATAAAAAACACCCATGTTCGGAGGCTCAAACTCCACTTTGAAATACTGCAATGTGTCAGTGAAAAACATCCAGGGTTTTTGCCAAAAATGGCATTGGGAAATGCCTGCCTGTTTCCATTCCAAAGTTGTCAAATACTGCAGCTTTTGTAGAAATTTCAGCGTAAGATCCCCCCGTCAAATGCCAGATGACAGCTGAAAATGCAACTACAACCGTTCGCATCACCAATCTTGTGATTTGCGGCCAGATGGCACCACCCGTGGCAGCATGATATGCAGCATCATTCGAAAGCCCAGCCAGACAGAACCTGTCATGGCCATATGATACATGGCACATGGCATCAGGTTGAAGTTTCTGGTCATGACATAATTTAAGCAGCACAAAGGTCCATATAGGGCAGGCAGGAAGGGTGGTGAATGAATCCCACAAACCCTGGACTTTCATGAGTCTGGTGTTCCTTCCAAATGTGATTTTTTTTTTCCAAACTTTACCATGAGTCTCTTTTGCTTAAACCTGACAATCTGTGCATAATCCTAAAAATGTGCTTTTGTTGACATTCCAGCGTTGGCTGCAATGTGCTTTTGTTGCCTAAACATGAGCACATGCAGCATAATCACCCCATGTGATTGTGTTGACATCACGGTAGCAGCATCCCGAAACATAAACAGCAGTCTCAGAAGGATACTAGAGCGTAATATGCAGGCGCTGAAGTCCACTGCAAAGCAGCAATTTGTCACAGCTTGGTATGAGATTGTGTTGGAATTGCTGCAATGTTTTGGTAAAAAAAAAATAACTGTTCTGTGGCTTAAGTGCTGCTTGAAAATGCTGTTGTGTGGGTTAAATAAGGCTTGGTGCCATAAACCTTTGTGGCTGACAAATGTTGATATTCAGTGCTACAAACACCAGTGAAAACATAACAATGGGTTAACCACTTTTGTCGTTTGTTGTTTTCTCATCATCCACCCTCCCCTCCACCTCCCAATGATAAAATTAGCTCATAAACCACATCACTTTGGAAACATTTACATGATTTGTATGAAATGTACAATTGTAACATATATCTCCAGTTTGGCAAAACATAATATGGAAAATGGAGCTACACTTATGAAGCACCTTTCTAGTTTACTGACCACTCAAATGCTTTTTACACTACAAATCACAATTACAGATTCACACACTGGTGGTTGATGCTACCATACAAGGTGCCACCTGCTACTCAGTAACCATTCATGTGCACTCAAACAAATCCAACAGCCATCAGGAGCAATATGGGCTTCAGTATCTTGTCCAAGGGGACTTTAAACACTGAAATGGAGGAGCCAGGGACTGAACCAAAATCCTTTCCATAAATAGATGACCTGCTCTATGTCCTTAATCATAGCCTCCCAGTGCCAACATTTTCTTCTGGTGACTAAACTGATGTATAATCACAGAAATGTGTATGCCAAAAAGTGACATAAATGCTGACATACAGATGCATAAACTATAAAAATGGATAGATTTACATTAAACAGTATTTAAGGATCTGCACACTATGGTAAACCAACATAGGTGATTGTAATTACTGAGTTGACTGAACCCTTTCTCAGGACTGTGTGGGTTTGCAGAGTGCACATGATCAGACAGTTTAAACTGAGATTGTTCAGACCACCTAGAGAGGAGGTTTGAGATGTATTCCGGCCAGATGCTGAAATGATATAAATGCATATTTTATCTTTATTTCTTCCATAGTGGAACAACATTATTCTCTGGAAATAACCACCCACAGTATAATTCTGTTAACACATCTATGATCTGACTCCTGTGTCCTCCAGCTACGGTCACCCGCCCTTAAACTTGCTCTGCTTTCACACCTGTTTACAGTTTCGTGGATGCAAGATATGTTATAACCTTCATCATCAACAATCATCATCATCTGACTATGTGCACTATGTCACAGCACAAAGTAAAGCTAAAAGCAACACGGTGTACCTGCAATAGGAATGTCAGCCATAAGGCGTTAACTGGTTAATCACGATGGCTATTTTTGAATAGTTATACATGTTGGTCTATAGCCGTTATAATCAAATTGCAGCCCTAAGACAAATCTGGTCCCCCAACCATTTTCTAATTCACAATAAAAATAACATGATTCACACTGGGGATTGTTTTTGTGCATTTATACAGAGTGACAGAGTGTATAAAACAGCATAAAAATACAGCTTGGTTATTAAATAATAATGAAGGATCCCCCGCAAAGCCACAGCAAGATCTTAACTAAGACCCTAAAATCCTATAATCCTGGAAATAGGAAGCGTCCTAAAATCCTAGAAATGTCCTGAATTCTCAGAAACATCCTAAAAAGCCGAGAACCATCCTGAATTCCAAGAAACGTCCAAAAATCCAAGAAATGCACTAAAATCCTTGAAACATCCTAAAATCCTAGGAACGTCCTAAAATTCTAGAAATGTCCTGAAAAGAGAGAGAAAGAGAAAGTGAGACTGTGGGGAATAATGACATTTTGCTGGTGATTGTTGGAATAGTGACTCACAAACTAGATTACTAGCGCCCAAGCCTACAATGGACCACCGGACTAAAAGGAAACACCATTTCGTATTTCACATCTTTTTTTTTCTCCTCAAAAATGGACCAGTTAATTATCGGCTAATTACAGTCGAAGTTAAAATGAACTGAAACTGACATCCCTAACCTGCAATAAATCAATGACCATGCGTATCATAAAATGATTTCTTAGGCCTTTATAGACAAAGTCACAGAGAATCATCGGCACTTATAAAGCTCTGTAGACCTGAGGGAAACACAAGAGTGAAAATTTTAAACGTACTGCTGTCAAATAAGATTTTATCCAACTGATGTGAGGCTAAAAGAAGTGGTACTGAAACCGGCCACAGAATGATGGATTATATAATGAAGAATGCAGAGAGGATGTCTGATCTGATCAACTTAAGAAATACATCCAGACATGAAACATGCTTGGTTTTGCACTTTGAACCAAAACAATTCAATAAATGAGACCACATATGACTCAAACGTACCGTGCTCACAATAGAAACCAACTATAAAGGCAGTCAACAACAACAGCAGACAATGAACATGTGGTGTTGATTTCATTCTGTTGTGTTTTAGGCCTCAGAGCTGCAGGGTTTCTGTCCTGACAACATCATTACTACACACTCACTTTTTCCTCTCCGCAACATTATATCTAAAGTGGGTCCAAATGTTGACCAGACGCACTCTATTGTATTCCCCAATAATGCCACACTGGGAATAATTCCATGTTGAAATCATAACCGGTGGCGTTGTTTGACTTTACTTATTGTGAAAGTGTTTCATGTCAGAGAAACTGCTAAGAGTCAGAGACTTATGTCTTGGATGGCCCTTTCTCATTCCATAGTCAACAAATACTGCCGCTTTTGCCTTTTCAGTTGAAGATCCAATCGTTAAAAGTCACCTTCTGTATCCACATAATATGCAACTGAACGGCATTGTCCGAGAACGCTGCCAGACAGAATTGTTTGCGGTGTTATGACACGCCGCCGGATGGCACTTGCTGTGGCAGCATAATATGTTGCTGGACCACATCACACCTCATGCCCCTTTTGACTCATCCTAACCATCTGTGCCAGTATGTGCTTTTGTTTACATCCTGGCATTGGTTGCCATGTGCTTTTGCTGCCTAAACTTAACCACATGCTGAGCAATCCCACCATGTGCTTGTGTCGACATCATGGTAGCTGCATGCCAGAACTTCACCAGCAGTTGCAGAGGGATATGTGCAGCAATTTGTTAAAACTTTTAATAAAAAAGTGTTGTTTTGGATGTTTTTGATTGATTGATGGATTGATTGATTGATTGACTGGATACCTGATAGGTGATTTTGGTGCTCTCTGTACTCAACTCAGGATGTGACATTCGTATAATGGTTTTTAAAAAACAGTATTAAGATTTTGGTTTTTATGTGTTCAATTTTCAGATACATTATAGATGAGTATAACCATAATTAGGACCATGTGTCATCAAACACACATTTAATCTGGGACCCACATAATTGGCCATCTATGGGTCCTGGAGACTCATTACATTGAAAACCTATGAAAATCACTGCAGGGAAGATCATTTGGTTGCACGAAAGAGAAATGTATGAGATCTGAATCATGATTTTAAAAAAACAGCTTACATTATTTTGTCTCTTTCTTTGTCATGAAAAATATAAAAAGATCCTTTTATATATTTATTTTTCAATCCATTTTTGTCACCTGTTTTTTTAAAATTATATTTTATGGAGATAATCACAGTTATTTACGCAGTGATTTATTTATAGGCTATATTTCCATATTTTGAAAGTAGATGTACTATACACTGTGTGTATTTTAGTTATCCTGTGCAGCTATCAATCATGGGCATACAGTATCTGTACAAGTTAAAAATGTATACAGAATATATAGATTTTATATATTTTTTTAAAATTCCATTTTATTTTATTTTTTGTAATATTTTATCTTTTTTTACTCTAAAGATTACTTCTTTGGCATTTTTCTCCTGCAGTTGTAAATTAAATTTTCTTATCTTATTGTTTTATGAAGTCATTTCTGTCTCTTTGTGTCTTCATCATGGAAACAAGCTTGTTATAGAACATATTTTTCACAATCTCTTCTGCAATATAAACTGGTTTCCTGCAGGAGCAGCAAGGTGTTAGCAGAGAGAAAGCTGAGATAAACCCAGTGCTAAGGACCAGCTCAGCACCCAAACAGCAGACTCTTTGCAGACTGCAAACTCTGGACAGACAGACAGACAGACATCAGATGTTTGTTTAATGGAGGGACAAGAGCGAGCACAGCTGATAAACTGCTGTCAGTGTGCCTCTGCAGCCTCTAACCAAGTCTGAGTGCATACAGCTCATTACAGCAAAGACAGTTGTTAAATAATTGGGGGCTGTTTTGCTTTTATAACAGTGGTACAAAGAGGCAGAAAAACTTGGAGCGTTGGGAAGATGGATGGAAGTGAGAGAGCGAGTAAATCACTGATCAACAAGCGAGCAGAGGATGGACAGAACGAACAGTGGGTACACAAAGGGTCAACATCAAGGTTCATTTTCCATTATCAGACCTTTCCTCGGCTCAAGACTTGTGTGTTTCCACTTGTTGTCTGACATCAAGATCAGAGCAGGTGGAGACAGAGGATATTAAAGCGCAGAGTAGATATTGTATTCCTCCTGCTGCCGTTCACCTTCAGGACTCAACCTGCCCCGTCCAAAGTACGTGCACTGAATGTGATTTTGAGGTTGTGGTATATTTGAGGGAATCTTATCTGATATGAATTATATTCAAATGCAAATAAGCTGTATATAGGGAGAGCACATTTGTGGGGAAATGGCCAAGCAGTGATGCCAGATTGAAAATGTTCAACTATCGTACCAGAGGCTCAAAATTATCGTATTTTGAGAAAAATTACCGTATGCCAGTCACAATCACGAGAACAAATAGGTTAAATTCATAACTTCAGTAAACAATATTTAAACAACTTTTTGACACATCTTCAAATCCACCCACTGCACCAGAGAAGCCATTTCTCAGTCTACACGGCTCAGCCCACCGCTGGCGTCAGGGTTTTTTTTCCCAGCATGCTGATTGATGTGATTGGCTGTAAGGAGATCATGTGAGATTTGATGCGTAAATGCAGATGTAGGAGCCAAGAAATGAGTCAAAATGTTACGTGTGAACTGAAATGGTCAAAGGTCAAATTAGTGTGCATTATGGCAATCTTGGAATTACTGGTTGTACATCCGATTCAGACAGAACATTTATACAGGATGTAAAATATTTGCTTCTTCTCAGTTATATATTTCTACAATACCAGTGGACACTAATTCATGTTATATTAATGGTAAGGCTGGGCAGCTAAATCTAGTTGGTTAGAGTCAGGTGCAAAGGTATAATTTGCATTTGATATGGGGGGAAGTGGCCACATGACTTATATTATTTGTTTTTCTCAATAAAATCTCTTTCAACATCATCCTACAACTGCTCAAACACCAAAGTCCAGATGATAGCAGATAGAAGTTGATAAAAATGTTGTGCATACCGAAATGTAGATACTTCATTGTGCATCTGCGCCAGTGCCATATTTGGGAGGTCAAGAATAATTCACCACAAAATCGACTGTAACTTGCTTAATTCTGAAACGATTTTTATGGAATTTGTTTTGGAAGTGAACATGATAGTGGTTACTTGTAGGGCTGGATAAAAAACTGATTCATCAGTACATTGCAATATGTTTTTTTGCCAATTCAATATTGTTCCTGAAATCGATTATTTCCATTGTTATGATGCTCCGCTCTCCTGGGGGCAGTGTGAGTGCTGCCAGAGTGTGATTGACGTTGTTCAGAGGCCCCGCTTGACCCCCAAACAACGTCTGTTGTTTATTCATATAACTGGCGATAGTGGTGAGAGGTAGCGGTGTGTTAAAATCAGCGCTGACAACATTAAAAGCCGACATCTGGATACACCAAGTCGATATTAAATACATGGTGTGTGATCCTCAAGAGTCAGTGTTAAAACACTGCAACAATACGACGAACCTACATAACCATTTGAGCCGACAACACGCAGGTGTTTTGCAACCTGCTAAAGCTGTGGATTACACAGCTTTATTTGTTGCTTTATTTAATAAAGAATAATGTAATGGTAAAATAGGTTTTGGTGTCAGTTTGTTCTAAATCAATACAGATAATGCACATTTTATTGAACACATATCAGAAGCTATTCAATTGATCATCAACACACATAACTGAATCGAAACTTGATCGAAAGAATCGAAATCGAATTGAAATGTGAGGTTCTTGGAAATACCCAGCCCTAGTTACTTGTAAAAAAGTAAAATAATTATGTAATGTTTCTGAAATGTATTGGAAGTATGAGGTTGAATCAAATGAAGATTCGTGAAATTTAAAGTATCAGAAAATGGAAATACTTAGGTAAAATCCAATACCTCAAAAGTGTAGTAAAGTACTTGAATAAATGTACTTTGTTACACTCCAGCAGCGGTGTTACCTATTCAGAAGTCTGAGCTGCATGTCCCAGCATGTTGTGGCTATTTAGAAGACGACTGTTATCATGGTGCTGATTAGATCGCCTCCAATAACTGAAATTAATCATCATCTAATGTTCCTAACAAAAGAAATTTTATGAAAATCGTTTCAGAATCAAATGAGTTTTTGAGGTGAAATCAGCACGACTATCCACATCTCATCTCTTCTTAAAAATTCATTTATGCTTTGTGAATAGATGTTAATGTGTGCATTTTGGTGTCTCGTTTTATTTGGAGTCCGTCCTGAAGCTGTTATGCAATGAAAGCTTGTAAAGTCATAAGTGGATATGATGTCTCTGTGAGAAGAGCCAACAGTGTGAGGGAGAGGACAAGAAGTTCTTCCACAAAAAAGCAGAAAAGAGAAGTGTTTGCATGGTGCATAGTGTATCTTCACATGTATTTTAACCCTCGAACAACTAGATCGACATCAGTTTTCTTGTGCTGCATTCAGATGTTTTTAACAAGCATTTAAACCTATGAAACCTGAGAAAATTGTATTTATAATTCTCTTAATTAGATATTAAAATTATGTTACAGGAAAAAAAAAATATATATATAGCTATTTCTTGGGCCATTTCTTGTTAAGTTGCTCGTCACCTTCTTTGAAGTTGGTTGGTGAGTGAACACAGTTGTTACCAAGTACCGTTAGTTAAAAGAAGCTGAGATGGCATACCATGAAATAACAGCTGACTACAGAGAGGATACTTTCTAACAAGTTGATTTTTGTACAGACATTCAAGGTTGGTTCAGAGTGAAATGTCTCAGTCAATCCATCCTGTAGCTGCAGCTATTGGATGGATTGCCTTGAAATTTCTCATTTCCCTCTCAGGATGGACTCTAATAACTTTCTAACTTTTCCTTTTGCATTTGCTGCAGATTCAACAAGTGTCTGAAACCACCTCCAACCTACCAGAAATAGAATTCTAGTTGATTAATTTAAAATTATATTGAAGTTTCCCTAATTTTATGAATTTGTATATTTTATGCCCAAGTACTGTCAAATATGAGTCTACAAAATATAATCTTAAAAATGTGTCCACAGAGTCAGTCCACCTCCTCCAGCTCTCACTTAAAAAAAAAAAGTTCATAAAATTTTACTGCGTCCATACTGTATCATGTCAGCTATATCTGGCTGAAATCACTGTGTGCAGCTGCTCTCGGGAGTCACAGAGAGGTCAATAACGACATGCCTCGTGAGGTTTTTTACATTTGCTTTCATCATAGTGTATAAGCACACATATTAAAGGATCATTCCGGGTTACAATAATAAGGGTCTTATTTGCCCAGACATTGTTAGAGATTACCATAACATTGTACTCATCAAAGCACTCGCTGAGATCTGGGAATGCAATGACATTACCGCAACAAAGTTGGACGGGTCAAGAAAGAAAAGCAGTCACATGATCAGACAGGTTGTAAACATATAAAAGTTCATCAAGATGATTCATAAATACATTTTTAGGGCTCCATGCCAGCAATAGCTGAGATGTTTTAGGGGCATCTGTCCTTCCGTCCATCCCTATATTCGGCACATTCTTGTGATTGCAATGTCTCAATGACGCCTTGAGGGAATTTTTTCAAATTCAACATAAACATTCACTTGGACTCAAGTATAAGCTTATGAGATTGTGGTGGTCAAAGGTCCCTGTGACCTCATCTGTCTAATTCTTGTGAACGCAACATCTCAAGCAAACCTTGAGGGTTTTTGTTTGTTTGTTTGTTTGTTTGTTTTGGCACAAACAATTGTGTAGTAGACTTAAGGATGAACTCTTCAGATTTTGGTTGGTCAAAGGTCAAGGTCACTGTAACCTTGCATTCATCTCATTCTTGTGAACTTGATTACTCAAAATCACCCTGAGGGAATTTCTTCAAATTTGGCACAAACATGCAATTGGATTTGTGGATGAACTGATTCAATTTTGGTGGTTAAAAGGTCAGAGTCACTGTGACCATGCATCCATCTCATTTTCGTGAACACAATATCTGTAGATGGTCTTGAGGCTGTTTCCCCAAATTTGGCACAAATGTGCACTTGAACTGAATAATAATAATAATAATAATAATAATAATAATAATAATAATAATAATAATAATAATAAGCATCCATGGGAAGCATCCATGTTTTCACAGACATGGATGTAAACTGTAAGTGAAACCTGACTGGTACGCAGACACATACAATCACGTAGCAGTATATCTGGCTATTGATTAACCACACACAGACTCTTGAACCTAAAGCCTTTGTGGCCCTGTGAGGGTCTGGTGCCCCAGATCTACAACATTAGACACAGGTTGCATGCTTTTCCTTGTTTGTAATCCAACCTCATTGCACAGGAGACCACAGTAAGCACAGCAAGTTCAACTTAAAGCAGGAGAAGGTTTTGGAAACTGTAGTGACACTGGACAGTTGGTTAATGTAGATTTTGTCTTAGGTAACTTTAGCTGACCTGGGCTTTAGTTCGCCTGTCTGATCTGCAAGTTTGTTGCTCCACCAGACTTCTTTTTAGTAATGCCACCATGTTCCCAGATTTTGGCAAACAACTTGGTAAGCACAATCTTATTCACACTGACAGGCATGGGTGAATTATGAGATGAGAGGTCCCTGGGCACAGACATGCAAAGGCCAGACCATCTCTCATACACAGGAGCAAGACACACAGACTTTGTGCTGGCTTTGCCTCTTTTTGTTATTGTTGTTTCGCATCTCTTTGTAGTCGTCAGCAGTATCTTTTTGCGGTTTTGTGTCACATTACGGTATTTTGGTGTCTCTTAGGGGTATGATTTTGTATTTTTTTGGTTTTGTTTCTCTTTGCAGTCAATTTTTGTGTCTTTAAATTCATTGTGTTTCTCTTTTGAGTATATTGGTGTCTTTTGGGTGGTTTTCTGTCTCTGTGGTGGATTTGCATGTCTTTGTTGTCATTTAGTGTCTCTTTGATGTATATTTATGTCTATTTTGGCCATTTTTTGTCTCTGTGGTTAATTTGCATCTCTGTATTTTTTTTTTCTCTTTGAAACCATCTTGTGTCTCTTGAATAAATATTTGTATATTTTGGTAATTTTATTTTTTTTGTAGTCATTTTATCTCTTTGTTTTGTATGTCTTTGCTGTTATTTTATGTCTTTTTGAAATCATTTTGTGTCTTTCTAAAATATATCTCTTTTATGTTTGTTTTTTGACTTTTTGTGGTTGTTTTGTGTCTCTTTTTAGCTCCTTTGCATGTCTTTCTTGTTGTTTTGTGTTCCTTGAAGGTCAGTTTGTTTGCCCTTTGAGGTATTTTTTAAAAATCTTTTTTAGTCCTTTTGTGTCTTTTTGTAATCATTTTGTTTCTTTTTGTAGTTTCTTTGCACATATTTGTTGTTGGTTTGTGTCTGTTTGAAGTCTTCTTGTGTCACTTTGAGGTATTTTTGTATCTTTTTTGGTCCTTTATTTTAATTTGTTTTTCGTTAAGTGTCTCTGTGAAGTATATTTTTGTCTTCTTTGGTCATTTTGTGCCTCGTTGTGGTCATTTTGTGCCTCATTGTAGTTGTTTATGTGTCTTTGTTGCTCCTTTGCATCTCTTAGTAGTCATTTTGAGTGTCTTTCTGGTGGATATGCATTAATTTGAGTGACATTTTGACACTCCTGACACTCTGTGCCCCTGGGCTTGTGCCCGGTAGGCCCCTATAGTGATTAATCCATGCTGGTAGGAATGATGGGGGAAAAACACTAAAACTGATTGATTAAAAAAAAAAAGAAAACTGAACTAAACTCAAAAAACCTCACAGCTTTACATAATAAGTATCAGCTGGACTGACATCATGTTTTAGCAACTGTTTCAAAATGGGTTACAAAAGATACATGAGCAGAGGTCAGCTCAATGGTGACTGGACTGTGTCTGTTTACTGAGAGCGGTAGAAGGATGACAATGTTGAAAATAGGTCAGAGGTGGAGAAACAGAGAGAGAGAGAGAGAGAGAGAGAGAGAGAGAGAGAGAGAGAGAGAGAGAGAGAGAGACCCCCTCTGAGAGCCACTCGCAGCGCCAGAACCTGGTTTTGATCAGCACATTCCATTAGTCAATACAATCACAATGCTTCCTTACTGCCAGTGGGGACTGTGCTCAAGTATCCTGTTGTATTTTCTATAAAAACCTTTTTTTCAAACTCACAGCCCTTGGGGGGATCATGGTCATTTTTGAAATTACATTATCCTCATTGTCACACACCCACCCCTCCCTCCGCCCACATTCATTCCTCCACTTTCCAGGAGGTGACTCCTCATGGCTTTCACTGCTAAATCTCACAGCTCATCTCATCACTGCTAAAACTGAATGACCAGAATGTAACTATCAGGACAAGATGCTTCAAAAGTCCAGAGCAGTGATGTCATCACAAACACAATAACCAACAGTCATCCAGGAAACCCTTTCCCATATGTTCGACAAAAAATTAGTTGAGGGCCACTTTATCTGGGTCTTTCTAAAACATTTTACAGTTTTCCTGAGTGGATGGTAGTTCCTTGTTCAGGTCATGTGATAATTCCTCTATGACAACTGATCACATTTCACTTCCTGATGAACACAATGAGATGCCATTAAAAAAAGCCCCTGTAAAAGGTAGCAAGGGTAGTAGAAATTGTATTGTCAAACTACTACCATTAGGAATCATAAGAGGCCCCTCGATACGATATTATCACAATATTTAAGTCATGATATTAAAATGATAAACATGTTGCGTTATGCTTAGTATTGCAATAATGTATCTCGCAAAAAATTGCAATTTATTTCCTTTATGCAACTGCTAAGATGTCCCCAAAGGAAAATTTTGGCAACATCTGTTTTATCTAAGAAGATAAAGTTTTTGGTCTGTTCATCTCACTTTAATTTTAATGCAACAAATTGTATCTAATGGCCTGAAAAATAAACTATTCTTTTTTTTAGAAAGCTACCAAAGGAATAATCTGTGTTTGTAATAACAATCATCTATTTTACCAAACAATTACACAATATGGTCACACAAACATATCCCAATACTATGCTGAATCAATTTTTCCCCTACCCCTACAAACTATTATTACCAATATCAGTAATAAACATTCACTCTCAACCCTTATCATCAGTTTTTAATTCACAATTACTTAACAAATAACAGAAAAAAAGACATCTGATATTTCATATATTTCACAGTCTATCAAAAAATAAAGACAAATTTCATGGACAACTCATGAAAGGCACTTTGTTTTCTCCAGGCATTAAATAGCCATATATCCAATAAAGGAACTCAATATGATATTCAGAGTGAATCTATGACTCAGAGATTGTCTGCACATGGCTCTCAACATGGAGGTGGCTGCTAGCTAAAGGTGCTAATGGCTAACAATGGTGGGTGGGCACGACACCTCTGCTACAACAGAGTTGCAATAAAAGGGGTAACTTCCATATGAGTGCAGTGCAAGCAGCAGCGAATACCTAGCTAGGCTATACATACAAGGTCTCGCATACACCAACATGCACGCACAGCTGGACCATCTGCTACAACAACAAACAGAGAAGCTCAGATTACCACATACACACAAAAGTAGTATGATTTCATGCTCAGGATGTCAGTACTCCACTTTCTCTAGCATGTCGTGGTTTGCTGCTAAATTTAGGTTCTGAATGTTAATTAAAGGTCCTCTGGATAATCTACTAAAACAAAAAAAGAGAAGCTCAGATTACAACAAACACAGAGGGAGCCTGACCTCATTCTCTGCTCAGTACGCCATTGCTCCCTTATATCTTTGCATAGCAAATAGTGAATGCTGCTATATTAATTGTCTGAATGTTGCACAGAGTTCCTTTAAATTAAAGGTGGCTTAACTTATAAATGCCTTACATTTTTTGTTTGCCTTTTCTTTGGTCTGTAGAATTCATACACCCTATTATCCAACAAACATTTCTCCAAAAAAGTCAAGGTCTGTCTTTTAGAATCTCGGATCTGAAATATTTGATTGTCTTGTTAAATTTTTAAAAATCTGAAGTTGCAACTGCAAGGTGTCACACTGGCTACAGTATCACACAGTTGGATGTGATCCAACATGGCCATAAAACATCTCAGGGCTGGTCAAAAACAAAACCTTCAGGGGTGTACTAATGAATTAGGGTATGATGGGTGACTGATGGCAATGTCACGAACAAGGCCAAGGCTAATGTCAACCACCAGCCCAACAACATTCCCTGCACATCGCAACATCTGCACTTTAACCTCTTTTTTTAAAAAGTCAAGGAAAGTTGAAGTGCTCTTAAACTGAACATGAGTGGGGAAAAGCATTCCCATGTGCAGACAGACATTCCTCTGCATATCGCCAGGTTTATGGGGTCCATAAAAGAACAAACATCATTGTATTATTACAAATGTTACATTTTCTTTTTTTTTAAAAAATGGCTGGAGACAAGTACGAAACATACATAAATACAAAAGTACCACTATATACAAATAATGTTTTGGTCTCTTATTAACTATTCAACACAGTAATTTTCAAATGACTGCTTTCCCAGCATGTTACTGCAGAATATCTTCACTCTTAAAGGGATAATTGCCTGCAGTCTCCTTTAACCCACTGCTGATATGAGCTGAGAATGCATTTAAATCCCTTTAACACCGTTGACAGTAACAGTTATCTACAGTGATATGCTAGTGACATTAACAAGAGCCTGAGGATTTTGCATCGAAGAAACCTCTTTTAAAAGTTATGCTACTTCGATAAAAAGGCAGAAAGGTGTCATCAATGATTTCCAAGGCTCTTTGCAGGATCTGGCTCCAGCTGTGAAATGTTGAAATGAATAAATGACTACACACATTATTCTATGATACTGGAAGATTTTTTGACATTACTTACAAAGACACTAATTTTTTATAATTATTATGTACCCTAGTGCAATCACAGAGCGATCAGATCTTGTGTGGTCAGTGTATGAAATATCAAAGCATCACATAGCAACCCCATCCAAGAAAAAGGTCAGTGGTTATCAGTGTCACTTCCCACATCTATTAATTGGTATTTAAAAGTAATATCCAAAGGAATTCAAAGAGTTGGCAAAGTCAGTTCCAAAGTCAGAGAGGGTGAAACATTTGTCCCTTACCAGATCCATCATTCACTCCTGCTAACCTCTGAAGCACAGTATGTTTATGTTCATGTCAGTTTCTCTCTTCTCTGTTTTAAACATGGGTCTTGACCCCTGCTGAGGGGTTAGGAGCCCCCTGTTTATCATGAGCCCCAGAGATCCAGTGGTAGCAGTCGGTGGCATTCTTGTTGCGTGAGTGAACAGCACAGCGGGTGCAGTAGACGATGCCCAGCGCCACCATCACTACGATGAAGATACAGATAGGCACTAGGAGGCCCACCAGGAGCCAGGTGCTGCTCTGCTTCTGCGCCCTGTCCCCCTGGACCAAATCCAGATCATCATTGCTTTCTCCACCCTTGCTTGGGGGTGGCTGAGAAGGAGGAAGCAGGGTGGGAACATCTGGGTCTTGGTGTGTGATCTCCACATTGTCCTTTTCCTCCACCCCTAAATTCTCCTCTGGGAACTGAGATTTTTCCCAAAGGAGTTGCTGTTCTTCTTCTGCCTCATTGTGGTAGCTGGAATCTGTAGGCATGTTGTGGTCCATGAGTGAATCCCTAGGATTTCCTGGTTTCTGGCTGGAAGTGGTGAGTCCCGCCCACCAATTCCAAGCACCCTCAGAGATTGTCGAGGTGGAAAGGAAGGGGAGAGCTGTGGTGGTCTCCTCCTCAATGTCCTCATCATCTTCGTACCAGTCTGAGGTAGTGCTTGGCAAGCTGGTGGTGGGTGGAGGTGTGGTGTAGATGGTGGTTGGCAAAACTTCCAAGTCTGATTGAGATCTCTGTCCCCAGTCCGACCAGTCAGCACCTCCAGTGTCTACATCTTCCATATCTTCCTCAGTCTCCTGTGTTGGAGGGTCCAATACTAAATCAAAGAGCAGTTCCTCTTGAGGGGCACTGGTGACCCAAATGACATCAGAATCCAAAACTCTAGGTGGGTCAGTAAGCCAGTCCAAAGATTGCTCCTCCTCTGGAGGCCAGTCAGTGCGGCTCTCCTGCAGGTTCCAGTCATAGTCCACAGGCTGCCATACAGGTCCAGGCTGGTGGGTCGCCCAAGGAAAAGAAGGGGTGACAGCAGACTGGTCCTCCCCTTCTCCTCTCTTGCCACATGAGAAATGATCATTCATGAGTTCATAGCCTACCCTGCAGTAGCACTCAAATCCACCAACATAATTCACACACATCTGCTCGCATGTCCCGGGGATCTGGCACTCGTCAGTGTCTTGGCATCGGCTGGGGTCCTCAGGCACTGGGGAAAATCCCAGATGGCAGTGACAGATATGAGAGCCTTGAGTGTTTTCACAGGCGTGTTCACACGGGTCATTTATACACTCATCTATATCCTCACACCCACCATCATCTTCCAAAAAGTAACCCTTCCAACACTGACATTCAAATGATCCTGGAGAATTCACACAAAGCTGATCACAAGGACTCTGAAGGCACTCATCTACATCCAGACAGCCACGTTCATCTGGTGCAAGCATGTATCCTTCAGGGCAGGCACAACGGTACCCATCTGGGAGGGGCAAGCACTCAAACTCACAGGGGGCTCCTTGACAAACATCTGACAACTCTGACAACTCACAGCTCTGCCCATCGTCGCTCAGTTGATACCCATCCTCACACTCACAGTAGAAGTGAGCACCGGCTGGCCTGCAGATATGCTCACAACCGCCATTATCCTTCTCACACCAGTTGTGTGATACAGGGGGATCAGAGCAGAGGGGGGAGTCTCTTGACCACCCAACTGTGCCGTCTTCCTTCAGCATACATAAAACGGACTGTTCCTCCTTGGTGCCTGCGGGGCAAGGCACGGTAGCAACAGATCCAAAGGGTAAATGAGTTAACAAAGTGCTTAAAAGGTTAAATGGTGTGGTGTAGAGGGCATTGCCTGTCCCCTCACTCCACAAGGCAGGACACATTCCTTTGTAGGCATAATGACAAAGATACCCATCTACAGGGATTGAGCAGGCACCATCCAGCCATTTGAAGTTATCACTCGGGTCCTGAGTGTTGTAGCCCGTGACCACGCAGCGTGGCACTGTGCACGTACTATGGGAGTCCTCTTTCAGCCAGTTGGTATAATCTGTGTCCTGGTCACCAGTAGTCCAAGAGAAACCCCGCAGTGGGCGCGTAGTGGTACACTGACGAGGCTGCCGCAGCAGGCCAATCCATACTTGGATGCTGGTGCGTGAGTGGCGCAAGTCCAAAGTGGAGAAGAGAGTGGCAATAGTAGTGGCATCCTGCCTGCGTTTAATGGTAGCTAGGTTGCCACCTTTCTCCTTGCAAGCCCTCCATGAGTCCAAGAAGGTTTTGCGTTGGAAGTACACCACAAAGCAGCCATCCTCATTGCAAAGTGCATCCCTCTCTCTCAGATCTTGACCCAGGACCGAGGAAAGTCCACAGAGCAGAGCCAGCAGGGAGGTGAAGAGAAGAGCAGCAGTACTGCTCACCAGGGAGCCCATTCTTCTTAGAAATGTGAATATATGTCTCCACTCTCCGCCTGTTTCTCACACCGCCTTTTTCTCCACACTTTTATCTCCCCGCTTTTTGAAAGTTTCTCTCAGCTGTGGCTTTCTCTAGCCCGCTTGTGTTGTCTATCTGAACTTTTCTCCCTTCATTTGAACCCTTTTTTTTCACTGTCTGGCTGTGCTCTTTACTCTACCCTGCTGAAACAGATCTGTGCTGGAGTTGAGTGCATGCAGACTGTCCTAAGATTTCAGAGAGCAGGGGAGGGGAGAAAAGTAAAGGGAGGATAGAGGGAGGGATATATAGAAAGGAGGAGGGTGGGCAAAAAGGGGGAAGAGAGGGAGTTGAGGCAAAGAACTGTATGTTTTTGGAGGGGGGTGCATATGTGTGTCAGGATGGGGGAGGTGCAGCAAACTGAGCGTTTCTTTTTCAGAGCATGTCATATGGTTTTCATAAGCCCCGTCCACAGACATAGTTTGGAACTTTGCCATTTACCCGCACATGCATACTCAGATTCATATGCATCTAATTGTGGCACTTGAATTTTTTTTCATATCTCTAATAACTCAAATGAGACTGAGTAATCACTTGAACAGATGCAACATTTCCAACATCAGTGATCTTCTCTTTTTTCTTCTCTCGCCTTGAACCCCTCCGTCTCCCCTTGTAAATCATTTTTCACATCTTTCTACTCAGTATGACAGAGACCAGCAGATTCTGAAAATGCCTACCTCCTATGGAGTTCAATACCTTTGACAGAATGTGTTTTGTCTGCTTTTGATTACATATAGAGTGATGGGAGGTTTCCCAACAGGACCTCCACAGGCAATTCCAAGTTCGCTCAGTTTGTTTGATATTTTATGTATGCAGTTCTGTGATGAGTTGTTTATGAAAATGTTTATGAAAAAATTCAGCGTTTGGGCTTTAGCATCTGTCTATTTCCACACATCTGCCCCCCTAGACTAACAACACAACCCTAGGCCAGAAAGAAGATACTGGTCCCTGAGCAAAAGGTCTGCTGCTACATTAAAAACAACAGTACTCCTTTCCATGTTAATAAGTCTCAGATTGGGGAAGTAGGGAAAGTTGTTGAGGTCACCGGTGTGAAGGAAGAGGGCCTCTGGGTTTGCTGTGAAACAGAGACTTATGTTTCCTAACTGGGAATGTTGGAGAGAAGAGGGTAGTCCTGTGTATGTGTGTTTGCGAGAGGAGGCTGATAAATGGGGGATGTTGGGGGTGGATGGGGGGGCAGTAGCAGTAGTCCTGCGAGTCTGTAATAAATTTAGCTGACTGTTGTTTGAGAGCCCATACTGTGTAGTATGCACCTCACTGTTTAAGTGTTGTAAATTTAAAGAGCACCTGAAGCTACTGTATAGTATATGCCTCTGGGCAGGCAGGACAGTTTCCTTAGTTTTATACTCCATAGGCTGGGGTGCGCCAACACATATTCATTCAACCCAAGGCCCAGTCTACACGTGCATGAGTATTTCTAAAAATGCATTTTTCATTTTTTCCAGTTTCAAGAAAGTTCCTGTCCACACCAACAGTATTTAAAAAAAATCTCTGTCCACATCAAAACACAAACGCAGGCTGTTAAGTGATGTTAAGTGCCTGCCAAAGCAACAGGTGGCAATATGACCTCTACTATAGGTCACATTGGCCAATCAGAGACATGAAGTCATTACTGGAAAAGGCACAACAACAACAGCAACAGCAACAGCAACAGCAACAGCAACAGCAACAGCAACAACAACAACAACAACGGCGGCACATAACAGGAGAGAATCGTATGTGTCGACCACTCCTCAGGGCTGGCACATCTAGAGAATGACGGCTTGCCGTTTTTTTTCCGCATGCCGCATGCAGTTGTCAGCAGAATTAGACAGTGAAAAAGGTGTTTTGACAATTATAGTGACTCTATACCACCTTTTATCACGGTTTTAATGTCTTTCATTCACAGAGATGAGGAAATACAATATTATCTAACTTTTCCTGCTTCCATTTCAAAATAAAAGCCTTCAATGCAAGAGCTTGCACAACTTCATAAATGAGTATGAATGAGTAATGAATATGTACACATAAATGTGAAGAAGCTCCATTTTCAGTGACCTAAAAATATGTTTGTGTGTGGAAGAAAGGCCAAAATACACAGAAAAAGCTACGTTTCTAAAAAATACCTATACACCTGTGGACTAGGCCTTTGTGACCAAACTAAACTGATGTTTAAATAGAGGCTTAAATTTCTTATGTTTAAACTAGTTTTACACTTTCCTGCAACATGATTTAGAGTTAAACTATGATTAAATCTGGTTAAAAAAAAAGTATCATTGTTGGTGCAACCCAGACTTAGTTCGCGCAAAAGACTAAATCAGGACCAGGTATTTTTTTAATACCATCTGTACTTCTGTAATACAGAGTATCAAAATATACCAGAAGCTTGAACTGAACGTTTACGTAATCTTTGATCTGATATCTGATTTAAAAGAGTACTTTAAGCGATATATTATTGTAATTTCCTGAAGTGTATTTTCCTACTGTATAAGAGAAAGATTAAAAAAGAAACTAGTTAAAAGTGAGTATTGAGTATTGGGTATTCTTGCCACGTTAATGTCTACATCTTTTTGATGCAATGCCCACAAATGTGTCGCACAGCTTTTCTGTTATAATTTTTTTTTTTTCAGACTTGACAAAGCTGCTTCAAAGCTACATATGATATTATACAGCTGTTTTAACATATTACACAACACTTCCCATGTGAGGTCAGATAAAGGGCACCATAAAACATGATTTTGTTGATGTTATTTTCCATTTTGGCAAATTCTTGAACAGCTTTTTGTGTTTGGACAACATTAGACATGAAATTCATATGAGAAGTTGGGATTATATTGTTCACTTTCTTTAAGAAGCATTTAAATTTTGCATGGAAAATATCTATGACGCAATCAGCAGAGTCAGTTGTTGGGATAAAGAGAAATCTTTCCCATCGAGTTTAACTTCATGAATTTGTGCTGTTGACGTATGTTCTATAAACACTTTCGAGTGCTGACCTTTAAAGGGATGACGAGTCTAAAACAGAGAAAGCCATCATGGTTTATTAGCTGTGTTGCACCATCCACTTTTATAAAACACCATGATGTAGTACAAACAGTGCTAGACAAAATAGACATGGATTCAGGACAATTATGAGTCATGGCACACAGGCGTCTTTTAAACAAACTCCAGTTCAAACAAGCTTGGAGAACTGATGTTCCTGACTAGTTAGTGTGTTGGAAATTAGCTTACAAGCTCCAGTAGTTTGCCAACTAACCCTGCAAATAGTCACTATGGCAACATTCTCATTAGAACACTAACTTCTAAATTCATATTTTCCAATCCAATCTTTCAGCCCAAAAGTTGTATTTCTGTATTTCAAAATCAGATTTGACACCAGAAGAAAATGTTGGCAATGTATGTATAATCTTCACAGAGACATGATTAACCCCTAACATTCTGAATTAAGCTGTTGCACTGGATGAGCAGACCTTGTTGGGAGCCATAAGGACACAAGACTTTGATGCAAATTCAAAAAAATGCAACGTAGGAACTGAATGATGCCACCAGCAGCAACATGCCCAAGCAACCGGACGCAATTTTTCATTTAAGCTGCTGATTTTGATCAACTCATCCGTCAACTCCAAAGATGTAGCAGGATCAAGGACAAATGTAATTAAACCTATTTGTGTGTGTGTGTGTGTGTGTGTGTGTGCACATCTCTCTTGTTCAGTCAGCCAGTATTACTTCTCCTTTGGTGCTCATGGTTTCAGTACAATAAACTCAAAGACTGAACTGAAAAGAATCTTACCAAGCTAACCATGTTCGTAACATGTCTATATTGACAAAAGTTCAAACATTTATATTTGTATGTGTTATCTAAGCAGCTTACTAACATTATCTCCAGCAGTGAGCCAACAACACGGTTTTATACATCCAAAAAACTCTATAAATAAAAATGAACTGCATGGTTACCAGGGCTCTAACTGAGAAAGGCCTTATTTGTCAAAATGTGTCACTGCACTGGCAAGTAAAAGGGACTGGGCTTCTAATTGGGACTAAGCTTGTCTGTTAATTTTTGCAGTATGTTAGGTATGCATCTTTTACATATGCATCTTTTACATATCATATTAACATTTCTAAAGTAACTTGATAAATGAGATGGCTTTGTCATCAGTAGGTGGAGGAGTGTGTGTCTCTAAGCAAGGTGCCTGCCAAGCTGCAGACCATCGGTTGAGCAACCGTTTCCTATTTTTCCAGCAGGGATAGTGTCATGAAAAGTGGTTGTTATTTATGGAGACATTGCTTGGTTTCCAGCAGAGCATGTGCTCCTAAAACTGGGTATTTTAAGCCAAAAACGACCTTTTCCTAAATATAACCAAGTGGATTTGCCCCTGAACCTAATCACAGCTCTGTTGAAATGAAAAGTTTCAATATATCTGTGACAAAATACAAATGTGTCCATGGTAGTCACAACAACCACCACCCCAGCAGCGAGTGTGCAACTTACTTTCAGTTTTTCAGACTATGCACAACAGAAACCCACAAAATGTAAAGAAAATTATATTCTCACACCTATTTTCATCATCAAACAGAGAAACATGATTGTTAACTAACTTTCTTGCGGAAGACTAACGGGACTCAACTGCCATCATAAAGAAAAACTTCATTTAAACTTGATAGAAACAAAATAAACACCATGTATAGCATTTTGAAGAATATCATAGTGTTGAATGCCAAAAGAACGGCCCAAAAAGTCAACATTTAAAATTCTGAAAAAAGTCATACTATAGTATGTGGAGAAAATGGTCAAAAAATGAATTGTTCAAAATGTCAAAAAAAGTCATAGTATAGAATTTTGAACATTTAGTGGGGCGGCATAGCTTACCTATTGTTCATTTTGTGATAAGAGCAAATTTGGTACAAATATAGCTTTATGTACTTAGAAGAAATCTGGATATCGGGCCACTGCAGATTGGTGTTCACAAGACCATGGCTTCCATTTTACATAATGACTGCCTGGTGTTACTGGTATATAGCATTTTAGCTACCCCCAAGCTGCAAATATTAATTAAATACAAATTAAAGTGAAATTACAATGTAAGGCAATAATAAATTAAAGAAAATGAAACAAAATGATGAAATTGCCTCCACATGTTGTAGTAATAACTGGATTCAACTGCATATTAACATAGGCCATGTAACAATGCTCATTATGAATGCTGACATCAAGAAAATGTTAGTATTCTACATATTAATCTGTATGTTGCTTATGTACTTTAAATGACAATAATTATGACAATAATAACAATAATAAACATCCACAACTCAGACTCACTCTCATCTAAAAATAAACTCAAAGCCCATCTTTTCTCTTCAATACCTGTTTCCCACTGCCTCCCCAAATCTGAGCTTTCATATCCCCTGACTTTTGCTTTTGCCTTTTGTTCTTGTATCGCTATCAGTTCTCATTATTTTGTATTCTCTATTTTGCATCTGTATGTTTTTCGTTCTGCATTTCATGTGAAGCATCTTTGAGTTCTTAAAAAAGCACTATTTAAGTTAAGTATTAACTATTTAAGTCTATCTATCTGTCATTATTGTTGTTATAATTATTATTGTTATTAGGCATTATTTTACTGGTATTAGATGCTAACTGCCAACTGCATTTAGGTGGAACAATATAACAATAGAAAATATCATGACAAAGTCACACTCATCTCAAAATAATAACAATGTCTCTCAATGGCAAATATTAATTCACAGTTCCATCTAAAATAGGTCATTCTGTCAGCTACAAATATCTATCAGAAATGACTACTTCCTTCACAGATGTAGTTAAATGTGGAGTAGATAAACCTGATAGTTGGCGTAGGTCATTCTGTCAGCTACAAAAAATCTATCAGAATGGACTTTGTCCTGTATAAATGTGGTTGAATGTGGCTTAGGTCAATCTGTCAGGTGTAATAGATCATTTTGTCCATTACAAAAATATATCAGAATTTAAAACTTCCTGTATAAATGTCGGTAAATGTGGGGTAGGTCATTATAGGTGGCGTAAGTCATTTTGATAGGTAGCTTAGGTCATTCTGTCAGGTACGAATATCATCCGAATGGACGACTTCCTGTATAAATGTAGTAAAATGAGGCGTAGGTTATTCTGATAGGTACCATAGGTCATTTTGTCAGCTACAAATGTCAATCAGAATGTAGTATTTATTGTATAAATGCATTTAAATGTAGCGTAGGTCATTCTGATAGGTTCAGTAGGTCATTCTATCAGTTACAAATGTCTCTCACAATGCACTATTTCCTGTATAAATATAGTGAACTTTGGCGTAGGTCATTCTGTTCATTCAGTAGTAATCTACTTATGTACTAATCTACAGTACCTAACACTGTCATTTATTCAAGCATCGTAACAAAGCACCATAATCTGAACACAACAATAAAGACATGTAAAAATGGCATGTAAAACTTCCAAAAGTGTTCAGGTGACATTTTAAAGAATGACTGATAGAATAGATGCAAAGCCAGTCAGTGAGGTGGCTGGTCTTCAGTGGTGTTACTGGTATTAGGTGCTAACTGCCAACTGAAGAATACAGTGAGAGCTCACAGCTTATATACCCACAGGTGATCTCGGTCCTTTAATACTCAAAATAGAAATGCTTCAAATTGAATGGGGGTGTCTGTAAACATGCAAATAAAGTGCATACATCAATAACACATAAATAACTGGGCCATTACATAAACATCTGTGCCACATTTGCTCTGGTATCCAACATCTGACTAACAAATGTCAGGAAGCAGCTCAGCTACACAACAGTCCCTAAGTAATGGCTTTGCTATGAACTCTGCATATCTACACATTGTTCTGCTTGTTGGGAGTTGGAAGGAATCAGATATCAGTTTATTCTAAGCTGGAAACACACTACACCTGAATTCACATCACGTGCAGCGTGTCCTCTCATCCTGCCAAACAAAGAAATTTATGCTTATAATTATCGGTTCTATTTATTGGCCAAAAATTTTATTATCGGAATTATCGGTATGACGTCACAAGTCCTATTATTGGGCACAATATGATGAAAATACAATATAGTGAAATGACCAATTCACAAAGTCCACAGAATTTTTAGTGAGTATTTTATCTGCTTCTCAGGGTTACTAGGATCTAGATTATGTCCATTATTGTGTATGGATCCAATGGGATAGGTAGGTTTAACCAACCGCTGGCAGCCATTTTGAAAAATGGTTGCTGCGGCAACCAGGGTCAGAGTTTGTGATGGCCAAGTATCTAGATTTGTTTCTAATGTATCCAGAATCATGTATACCAAATTTGGTGCTTTTATCACAAACTGAACAATGATATATTGAGCTATGCCGTCCCAAGAAAATGGAAATATGTGAATTTATACTTGTATTCACTTAGAAAAACAAAATTACACTTCACACTCTCACACACACCCAGCTGAAATTCAAACCAGGGGGGACTAAGGCCTTTTTCCCCTGCTGTGACATGGCTCACACTGGGCAACCTCACTCGACTGCCCTGTTTTTATGACAGCTTGACGTTTTGAGGTTAACTGGTGTTTAATGATCATGACCAGCCTTTAACACACGTTCACTAAAAACATTTTAACAAGTCCCTGCACGCCTGTCTCCCAGCATCCATCAGTGCTCCACAGTCCCCAGTGCTGGGGCACACAGTATAAATACCATGTGTGGGTCACTATCACAAGGTTGGTGCAACATTGCTGTGCTGTGAACAATATGTGGGCAGGGGTGCATGACAGTCTGGCAGCTTTATTAGGTTATCTATGCAGATAAAGCTTTCATTCACTCACAGGCACACACTGACCTCGAGAAAATGTGTCTCCAGCACATGATAACCCTTTATTTTAGAATAATCAATAGGTTTTTTAACAAGGCTGCAAAAACATTAGAATTAAAAACATGAGGCTGGCAATATATATCTATATTCCTCTTATTGTCAGTAATTCTCATGAAAAGCCCAACAACTGAAGCTCGATACTTTCTGGCTTCCCTCTGTAGCTCTCAGCTACAAGCCCATTGGTTCCAGCAAGGGGCATTTCTATGATTTTAGGACATTGGGAGCTTAGCCCAGACTTCTCTCTGGGGATCTTGGCTAAATTTCCAGGGGACACAATGTTTTTGATGAACAAGTTCAATTTTAATGTTTTTTAATGTTGTTGTTGTTTTGTTTTGTTTTTATTAAAAAATGAATTCTTATACCTTAATGCACCATTTTGAACTGTTTATTTCATTTCCAGAATTATCATGATGTTTTATGATTATAAAACATTATGATTATGATGTTATAAATTTGAGTATTTGTTAGTAATTACTATTGAGAAAACAACCAAAATGCTATCATTAAAATTGCATTTGCCAGAGCCAGAAAAAACTTAAATATATCAATTTGTGTTAACAGTTGTGGCTTGTAACTAAGTGCATTAATGAAGTGCTAACATATTGAAAGGTTGTTAGATCCAGGGCATTTTATCATTATTAGGCCTATTCTTATTTCTGAAACATATATGGCCTATATTTTTAGATCGGGTGCTATTTATGAAACATTCAGGGCTGAAGCCATGAATGCCCACACCTAACAACGCCATTGGTTCCAACTGAAGATGTGACAATGATCGTGTCACATTTTGCAAGCAGTGTGTTACATTAATACTTTAACCTTCTGGTTTTAGATGGGACATTAGAACGTAAGGTGTTTGGAGTTGTCTTCATACGCCGAGGGGTGTTACAAGCATCTGTGTTTGACGACCTTGGGATGATCTGGCAAGTGGCCCTACGTAATTTGAGTTTGAGGACTTTGGTTTACAACCTCAATGATCTTTGACTTGTCATGTTTCTTGCCCTGCCTGCATTGTTTTAGCAATGTCACCACATTCCATGAGCTTGCAATTAACACAGTGTTATTATTACTGAAAGAAATAAAAAGCCAACCAAGTTCACCTGGCAACCTATTAGGGACCAGATTACGCCCACGGGCAGTAAGTTGTGTCTCACTGCTCATAGACTCTGGTTATACCCCTCCGTTTCACCAAATGTCTTCTCTTAATGATGTCCGCATACATCACAGTATCACTGTGTATCTGCTGATTCTAAGACCTCAGTGATGCACACCATGTACAAAATTGCAAGTATTTATGAGAGATATGTAAAATATCTTTAAAAAAATTAAATGAAAACTACATAACTGTAACAGACAAAAAAGCAATTTGATGGTAGTAATAGAAAGCTACTATAGCTACTGCCTTTGTATCCTCTGAAAAGGACCTGTATCATCCTGTTCCACTTTAGTGAATGACCTTACATTTGTTAAATTGTTTCTTAGTTCATGACCGTTTCACATTCAGCTATGATGTTTTATGTTAAAAAGCAAAAATCATGTTGAGAGCAAGAGAGCCTTTTTCCAAAAGAGAAAAAAAAAGTTTCATTGATAATGCTAATGTATTAAGGCTGGATTTCAGATTAATTTCAGAAATACAGAAACTAAAACTTGATCAGGGGTTGAAATAACTTCTTTCACACCTAAATTAGGTTCAATAGAGCATCAGTCTTTAGTTTGAAAGATTCCTCTTGACAAAACAGTCTCAACGCAAGGTCCACTCTCCAGCTCTAATAAAATCTCTAAGGAATTCTCTTTTATGTTGGCTCCAGGCGTGGCTTTGAAGTTGTTCTTAAAAGGAATAGGTAATACAGGAAGTGGAGAAATACACTTCTTCACTTTCTTACAAAGAGTTAGATGAATAAATTGATAACATTTTAATGCCTGTACTAAAAAATATGAAGCCTCAGCTAGCAACTGGTTAGCTTAGCTTAGCTTAGCACAAAGTGCTAGCCTGGCCCTGTCAGGATGTATAAAGGGAACTGGATACAGGGTTGGAGGTGGGGCCCTGTTCTCCACTATGAAAGTTGCTCAGTGGCGCATGAAGGCAAACATGTTTCATTGCCATGTATAAAATTATCTGGATGATTGGCACTGCCTCTGCATATAGCAAGCACACAAGAGACTTTTGCCTGCCAAGCCAGCTACTTCTATTTTAGCCCTTCTGCTGACATGAATATAAAAATTATTTACTCATGCAGCTCTACTTGACTTTTAAAATGTTGCTAGACTAAAGGAATCAAATTCTGATCGTGAAACAAGTTATCTTGCAGAGGTTGTGACGATTGAAAAAATTCATTTAGGGGCAAAAGGCATCATGTAACAGACTTGGAAGTTGTAGCCCAACTTCATTGTTTGGCAACAATGAAAACTGGCTTCAACTGGCTTCATACTACCACTACTACTACTATTACTACTACTTTCCACAAGTAATGCACCAGAAAAACCCACATAATCATCAGCCAGTAATATGTCTGTAACTCACATGTGAAGGCCACTGCATTGATGGAAGTAAAAAGGAAAGTGGTATCCAGAGCAAAAGTCCACACAAGGAAGCAGGTTGGGGTGATGGACGGGTCAAACAACACAGGACTTTGGCCTAGGAGGCCAGTGTTTGTGTCGCTGTAAATGAAACCAAGTTAAGTTATTTTGGGATACATCGCCACTTCATAATGTTATATTAAAAACGTAACATTAGGCTAAGTAGCTCAAGTTTTGAGTACAAAAGGAAAATAATAAAATTTAATGTATGAAGGGTAGTTCTGGATTGCTTCGATGATTTATGCTATGAGCTTGTGGCTGTACAGTGAGAGGATCCAATGCTACAATCTTGATTTCGCAGAATTCATTTGAGATATCATTTTTGAGTATAGCATAGAATTAAAGATACTGAGAGTGCTGCAATGCGAGTCTGCACTGTGTTTTAACAGAAAAGGCTTTTTGCATGTACACTTAGTAAGTTAGATTTGTTTGATTGCTGTATGGTTTACACAGCATTTGTTGCACTGGTTAGCTGGTCTGTTTTTTTTTTCAGGTCAAAATGGTATGAAACCTGACTGTGTTCTCGCGTTTAAATGCCCTGTGGCACGTCTACTAATGATGGAGAGGCACTGTTCCCGTGGCTGGGGGCTCTAGCAAAATACATAACTGAAGCTCCTTTTCCACTGTACAAAAAATGGTAACACCACCTGATATCTTCTCTTTTTGTTTTTACAGTCAGCATTCACACCCACCTCACATGACTCTGCAGTAGTCACGGGTATTTCGTGGTTCTGGCTCCAACAACACAAAGTCCGGGTAAACACGCTAATTTTAGCCTCTTGACCAACAAGAGGCAATTGAGCACCACCACTAAATGACATTCCTCTTCGCTTAAACATCACAAAGGTGACAAACTAAAAAAATTACACAAATACACAAGAAAAAGCCTTGTACACAGCTCTGCTCTACTGGCAATGGGAAAGCAGTCTACAGCTTATTTTTAGTAGGTTTAACTATGCTTAAAAAATCATCATGCATGCACTAATTTTGGTGGAAAAGGGGTATGGGGGCTAAGCTGCATACACAACACACAGACATGAGATTAAAAAGCAAGCAGACCCTTTTCACTGTCCAAAATTTGGATTGTCAAAAAAGCACGAGTGTCGCTGATACCATTCAGGAAGTCAACATTCCCAATAGGACCCTGAAACTGACACTAGCGCTTTCCTGTGACACAGAGAAATCTCTTCTGTTTAAAAGGTCTATAAGCATATTTCCCAAAATGTTTAACCACTCTAGAGACTTGTAGGCTACAACTTTTAAATCTCATTTCTGTGTGTGCTGAAATTTAAGATTGGAAAAACTTGATCAGCAGTGAAGGACTCTAACACAATTTGTGATTCATGGGCTAAAATATGCGACAGCACCAGAGTGGCAGTTTTAATTAGCTTAATCTGTTATGAAAGCTGTGTTAGGGTAGCTGCAAAGTACATTAGCAGTAACATTAGCTGCTCTTTTATAGCACTTACTGCAGCTTTGATTGGTGATTAGATTCTCACCATATTACTTATCAGATTACACAACTAGTGAAGACTCGGGTGAGCTCAAGCCAACAGTGGTAAGCGGAGAGGTAACTGGGCTCACACTTTATTGAAGCACAATAAATTCATAGTCACTGCCTCAGGGCTTTGGCGGTGTTTCCTGACTGTACAGACATATCAGTAAATCATCGGTTGTTGGTGCTGAGGGAGGGGCCGCTCCTCATCCCTCCAAAGTGTATTTCACTCGTCTTGAGCGTCTGATGTTGAGATTTGAGAGTTCCCACAAGCTTCACTACATAAAGTATCTCCATGGACTGACAATACCAGAAACACAGAGCTGTCAGGACTGCCTCTCTTATCAAGTCTCATGACAGCAAAACTGGAACTGGAGACAGAGTTGGTTATCTAACTGCAAAAAAAGCTGCATTTTAACTAGAATAAATCATTTTCAACAATATGAAACTGAATGCTTGAAACTTTTATTTAAAAAAAAATCATGATAATTTAACCCTCTTAAACCTGAGCAGATGGGTTTGATTTCTTTCTAAAAGACGGTGGGAAAGCCAATGATAAACCTGACAAGAAATGTCGCAAAAAAATTGCAAGAAATTATTTAAAGGTGACAAGAAAGTAAAGTACTAAAAGTTAGTTTTTAAAAAGGGGGTAGGATTATTAGAAAATTACCCTGTCATTGTCATCATCAGCATTATCATACTGCAACACAACATGTACTGTTACTGTCGCCATATCATCGTCATCATCATCACAGGTACTTGACAACCAAGACAGTGGCCTCCCTCTGCTATTAGTGCTTAAAGTATGAATGGAGGCAGGAATTAGGGAATCTTTATGCATATCCCGTGATATTAGACTTAACTGATTCTTCCCTTTGCTTGTCATACTTCCCCCTCATGACACTGTTATTCCTCCACACTCAAGGGCATTGATTTGGTTTCAATTAAACTGGAAATTGAATAAATAATCCAGCCAGAGCTACCATCACAAACTGGTATGACCAGCTAAACCATCAAAAAATTGCGTGCGCAAAAACACACCTTAAGCTGATCAAGCTGGGGGTTTTTTTCAGCATGGGGTTTGTTTTTAATATTTAAAGAGAGTTCTCCAGTACAGGCAGGATATATTTTAATGTGTGAATGAATTGTTAATGAAGAGGTGTTTTATGGGACATTTTTGTTTATAGTGAAATCATGCAACTGAACGCTAGAATTTCCAGTCTGGTGCTGAAGGAATCTTTAAAAAGAAGAATGACTTGTTCTTAGGGATTTCATGGGGAAACGATCAATAACATGCACCTGCAGTGAAGTGGTCATACTTCATCACAGGACGCAGCAGTCTGCCATTACACTCTCTTCACTGCACACCCACAATGATCTGCTGCTGTTTAGGCGCTGCAGATTCCTGCTGATAATTCAAAGCTTGGCTCTTGAGCTGATATGTTTCCCAGAAGTTTGGGGCACGATGAAGGTTTCAGATTCCAATCGAGACCCTCAGGGATTTTAAAAGTTTCCCACGCAGAGTCCAGAACTCCTAGTAAGTCACATCTGAGTGTCAAGAGAACATATACCGAGTGTGATGGAGGAGTTTGGACAGAGACTGTGCATCTCCTTTAAATGATGTTCATATGCAGCACAAATCATTTCTTTGGGAAAAGTAACATTTGCCCAAGTTTGTGTTTATTCTGTGCATATGAGATGGATTTGGAGAGCTGCCCTGGATTCATGAAGCTTCTGGATGTTATTTCACCTGATTCCTCTCCCCATCTCAACAACTCTGGTTCACCTTTTTTTTTTAATAATATCTATCTAATGCTGAGACTGTGGTTCAAATAGGTCCAGGTCATTTTCTAGTGATAAGAGGATATGGAAGTCAGGATGTGCCAAGACAGGGAGAGAGCCTGAACTAAAATATTTCGGAACAAAGGACAACGGAAAATAGGACAGAGGTGTAGAATGTTTAGATGCCAAGTTTTTAAGGAAAATTACAGTTTGTTGCAACTTTGGTCCAATTTTTGCACTATTGGACCACAATTCTACTGGTTATGACAACACTGTACTCAAATTAAGGCTCTGCTGAGACCAGGGAGCACGGTTTGATTGCTATAAAGATGTATGGCTATGGAAAATAAAATAACATAAAATAACACAAATGTCTTGACATGTAACAAAGTAGATGACTTAATAAATGATTTCAAAATGATCCAGGAAGAGGAACTTTTAAATTTGCCATGTGTAAAAGCTGCATATAAATGCAGTCCATACAGTTAATTTTACATTAATATCAAAAAGTATGTTAGTGAGGCACATTAAAGTACTTTGGGGAACAAGTAGAATAATGGTTTAAGAATTTAATGTAAAAATTTAAAACTAAAAAATAAAGGAGACAGGCACTAACAAATACTTATAAACAAAGACATGTAAAAGTATATGAATAGTGTGTGAATTAAATTTTATAAACAGTTGCTCGATTTACTTTCCTTGCATGGTATTTTGGTATTTTGGTATCAACAGTCGGCAGTCCTTATTGCAGGGCCCTAAAAAGCTCCTCCTTAACAATTTTTAGAAGAGTATCAAATATGCTTGTGAAGCCTTAAGATTCTTATAATCAGCAAACAGCACTGGAGAATTTGAGCGTAACATCCTGAAGTCCACACATATTATGAATTAAAATTCATAAACAATTGCTCAATTTACTTTCCTTGCATGGTATTTTACTTGCCCTATCAGCAATCAGCAGTCCTTATTGCAGGACCCTAAAAAGCTATTCCTTAACAGTTTTTGGAAGAGTATCAAATATGCTTGTGAAGTTTTAAGATTCTTATAATCAGCAAACAACACTGGAGAATTTGAGCGTAACATCCTGAAGTCCACACATATTATAACCATTTTATCCAACGCTTTTTTATGCAATCCAAAAGTGAAAACTCTACTTCTTTATTTTGTGCTGACTTTCTACTTTTGTCATTAATAAACTTCCATACAGATTGTTCTCATACTAATACAGAACCAGCTACCTTTATAATACCAGGCTCTTTCTCCATTTTCCTTCCACTGTCTAAATAAACCTAAAGGCAGACAGTATTGTACTCTAGTCTCCCAGCTGTTCTGCCTCATTTCTTAATGCACTGTATATCTGCCTTCAATAATCTGCTGGACTTAATGTACGTCCTTTAAGCAGGGGCAACATAAACATTCTTTATGGAACTATTCAAAAACAACAGAGGGTTTAAAGGGTGTTTGGGCTGTTTGTGTTTTGCATGCCAAGTGTCCAGAGGGAGTGTACGGGATCTCTGCACTGATATTCTTCTCCCCCTCCCCACTTCACCGTCTCCCACTCCCACAGCAACAGCTACGTTTGATCTAGTGTGTATGTGTGAGTGTGCAGGGTAACACCAGCGCTGTTGCTGTGGACAGTGTCCAACAACACCTAGCCTTGTATCACTGCTTGCTAAGCTGCCTGCTGTCATGATGGGACACAATCAGCTGTGGCTGAAGCTCTCAGGCTGAATTCAACCCCTCATCCTGTTTATGACACGGGATATTATCTGGGGAAAAGTTCTGTTCTGTCCCACGCAGCGGCCACAGTTTCCATTAGTATGTGTTGGAATAAAATATGTTGGAATAATGGAGTGGTACTTTCAAAGGTTATGTTAACATGAACGAATATTTATATTAGTGTTCTTAACACAGCCTTCAGATGCTCTTAGTCCAAACCATAGACTGACATCCAAATTACGATACTACTAAAATTTGATATGTTTTTTTTTTTTTGTTGTTATTGTTTTAAGTAAAGAAAAAACAGACGGATAGATTAAATTTTGTACCGACATAAAATGCCATAACAGGAAGAATCTTAATGACTTTGTGGAGGGAGTGGAAGTTAGATCTGGGCAGTATCGCAGTATTACAGTAAACCGGGGTATTTAGAAATCCTGAAGGTATGTTTTTCAATACTGTCATATATATAGACGATCCTCATTCTATTAAACTTACTGTATGTAGCGCACAGCATGTACCACCAGACCTCAGTCTCCTGTTTCTATTGGTGGAACAGGCAGCCGAGCTGAAACACACTGCCACACCATGTGGTGGAGAAAGAAGTTACAGGACTGTAAAAAGCTGGTGGCCAGCAGGCAGAGAGACACCATGGGAAATACAAGCCATGTTTTTTAATTCAAACTTGGTGAATTTACGATTTATTTCAACCAAACCCGGAGCTGGAGGGGAGCAACAAACAAGCTACTGTATGTGGTTGCATGGTTTGGAGGACTTGTTGGAAGCATTCATATTGGTTTCAGGGTTAATACCCATTTTTATGGACAAATATTCAAACTTCTCCTTCTCAGATTTTTCAAGGACTCCAATTTTTTTTCTTGCCTGGTATTTTTCAAGTTTGAAAATTAATAAACTTGTGTGAGTGAGTTTGTGAGTTTGACCAGCAAGTCCTACATACTAAATCACAAAATACATTGCTAATCAGTAGGCGGGTTTCCATAAACCACATATCCAAATATGAAATATGCCTAATGGAAACACATCCGTTTCGAACAAACTTCCATTTATCACAAAAAAGTTTTTACGCTCGTATGAGGTGGTATATCAGGTGATTTGAAAAAGCCATATTTTGCAAAACTGCAATGGAAACACTGTTTTTTGGCTTTTCTAGGTCACATGATGCTATCGCTATGTGCTTGTCAGAAGGAACTGGCTCCCTCGGCATGATGCAGCAGGTTCTACAAGAGGTGTTATTAATTTTATTTTATTTTATTTTATTTGAATAGGGACCATATACAATATTAAACAAAAATGTTGCTATTTGATGCATTGCACCAGAGTTAGCTTTAAGCTAATTTACATCTGTAGTCCCTTGGCAGGTCACAATTAAAACCTCACAATAACAGTTTTGAATCCACAATTCCTCTGTGAAATCGTGGACTATCATCTCCCAGAAATCCCTCATATATGGCCGCTCCCATGTATAAGGGGCTCGCCTTTCCATTATCGCTCCATAACACGCCTACGTCGCCTTTTATTGAAAGTGATGATGGTTAGTTCGGTGACAGCATAGAAATAAAGCTGCTAATGTTTTGAAAATCCATCACCATGCCTCTTGGAATGTTATCACCAGAGAAGTCACAGAACATCACCATATGTCAGCAGTCATCTCGCAATTGTGTTTTAATTACATTTTGAAAATATTGCTCAAATTTTGAACAAATCTGAAATAGCATGTAGAAGCCTTTTCTGATCTGATGCCCCTATCAGTAGAATGAAATCACTGGTCTGTACCTTTCACAACCATTACAAACCTGTGCTTCTACATCTAAAGAGCATAAACTACTAAGACTGCCCCACTTTAAAGACCAAAATGAGTTCCCATCGCTAATATAAATCTGGAAACACAGTCCTATTATTTGTATGGTATCAGCCAAAGAGGCTGGCATTCGCTCCACTCTATCAAGTCCCATTAGTCAATTCGAAGTTTTAAAATCTAATTAGGATAACTCTGGCAAGCTGACCTCATGCCTGTATCAACATTGTATTAGCGTTATTTATAGCTGAGCAGCTGCCTAAGGACAGAATTACCAGGCTCTCCTGAGAAACTCATACCATGATAAGACTCCAGCGCTATGTGCACTAATCTGCTGCCGCCCAAACATAAACCCTGCCACAAACAATTCTCCCTCACTGTGGATGGGCGCCAAACACCCATAAATCATGCTTCTAATCTCGGTTTTTCACTGGAGCGTCAGCCACTTCACATAAGAGGACGGGAGACCAAGGTCAGCTCCCAGGTTTGTTTTTTCAGCCTTTGTACCCCGCTCACTCCGCCCTCGCCGAACATCCAGGGAACGCTCAGTTCTGCACAGCACGAAACCCAGTTACACCCTGCTGACCCTCATTTAATGCTTCTCTGTGACCTGTTGACCTCCACTCATGTAACTCTCCATGCCATCACATCCAGTCGCAACATCAGACCTTGACACAATACACAGTAATCTAGGGTTACCATGGTGCACTGTGCTTTTAGTCCAATGCGTTCTGAGTGAGCCACTCAGGCCAATCAGGATGATAAGGATGTGTTGGCACACACATACATACACCTGTAGGCCAAGGTCCAAATATAATGATACTGACAGAACTTGTGTAAGTCGGTGTGTGTGTGTGTGTGTGTGTGTGTGTGTGTGTGTGGTCTGTTAGAAAGGGAAATGACCCTGTAAAAACCGGCAACACAACTATTGCCTCATTCCACACCACACAAAAAAACTACTAATACTCGCTAACATCTGTTTTTTTATGCAAAGGGAATGCTTACTATCGGCATTCACACCCGGGTCAAATGACTCTGCAGTAGACACTGGTTTTTATCGCCTCCAGCTTCGATCGGCATTGATGGGAACGCGACACCCGGGTAATGGCGGTAATTAGGGTTCCTTAACCAGTGAGATGCAATGACGCGCCGCCACTAATTACCCTCACTCTCCACCTAAGCAGTTAAAACA
This sequence comes from Plectropomus leopardus, assembly GCF_026936395.1. NCBI lineage: Eukaryota > Metazoa > Chordata > Actinopteri > Perciformes > Serranidae > Plectropomus > Plectropomus leopardus. The sequence goes on along the minus strand of NC_142198.1, from coordinate 3,383,647 downwards.
GTGATCCAAATACATCTGCACTGGGTTTGAAAGGTGGACTTAACAAGTGAGAGATAAAAAAGAGAAGAAATCACTGAAAAGTTTTCAAAGATCCCTGTTCCTGCTGTTGTCTATTGTTTACCTGTTCTCCTGCCTGTCTGTGACATCCCACCTCATAAATATCAAATGTTAATTAATTTTCAGAATTACAACCCTTTAAATACCAGGTTTCTGTAATGTTGCAGCCATACTTTTAAGAAAAAAAAAGCAAAACGTATTAAATTATTTTCAATATGCAAAGTTGATTTTTTACTAGGATATGTTAATGATAAGCAGCATGATTGTGACAGTGCACCTAGTGGAAACAGGATCTTCTCCATATGCTGAATATGGTAAAAATGACATCATCAGATGGAAAATAGTAAAAATGACAAATGCCAAGGCAATAGCTCAGAATGACACCCAGAAATAATACAATGCATGTTCTTATGCCTTGATGGCTGTGGGGTCAAAAATGTCAGTTTGAATGGGTTTTTATGATGCACTCTTTTTTGTGCACTCAATAGTATGAATGTAACAATTTTGTTTGCACTGTGTACTTTAAACTTATTGTAGGAGCTGAGCTAGAAATTCACAGATTAAACAAAAATACACAATCTTGCCTAAATGTATGCCATGTGCATAAACACAGCCAAAATGATAATGATGTACAATGGCAGTAATGCTTTCTATCTATCTAAATGAAGAGTGAAAGGTGTTTAAAATGAAAACAGTCAGTTTCTATCAAAATAAAACACATAAAATGAGCCTTTGTGACTAACTGTATTATTGTTATGCTACATTTGGTGTTTTGAATAAAAGGGGTATTGTTTTATTCATTTTTGCCAAAAAAGATTTGCTTAAAAAATAGTTGAAAGTAGAGTATAACATAGTTTTCACAGGTAACAGAGGGGGATTATATGCAACAGGGATCCCTGCTCGGGGATTAAAGAGGACAAGGTTAAAGAAAAATCATACAATACATTAACAGCTTAACCTCCAGGATGCCAGATTTTGGGCGTCTTGATGTAAAAGTCATGGATTCAGGTTTACACTGTTTGAGACTTCTAAGAATATACTGCTCCACCTAATCACTGACAAATACATTCAGATTGTTTCTCATCTCATATTGTTACATTTTTGCTTATATTTGCTTCAGTTGCAATACAATTGTTCATTCTATCAGGAGACTTGCAGCAGGCAGGTAGACAATGTCTTCAAGGTTTTGCGCTGTAGTCAAATGTGAAAATACAATCAAATGCTGAAGCGGGCTCTCTAATGAAGCTGGGCAGAGCAAAGAGTGTGAGAATGAATACATTTGAATAATATTTCTGCATTGCAGCTTCGGGGGCTTAGTGTGAGCAGCCCTTAGGTGGAAAGCACAGATTTATCACCAGGCCAAAACAACATCTGGTGCTGCTCTTTTCCCAGCCGTTTACTATTAATGATAGCGTCTTACCGGGAGAGCTCAGGAGAGACGCAGTAGCCAGACAGCGAGAGAAAATAAAAACAGGTAAGAAATACAATAGGAATAAACACAACAACTGCAATTTGGAGAATTCATATTGCAGGAAGGAGATTTTGAAAGTTTAACACAGACACTAAATAAAATGTGCAGCATTCTTTCTTCTGGCTCTGAGACATAACACAGAACAGCAAACAGTTAAATCTGACTCCACCTGAAGCAGCTCCAGCATTATAATGATTACACACTTTCACTATACACTTTCAAAGGTTCATCCTGTAAAAATCAAGGTTCTGCCCAGAACCTTTTGCTTCTGAGGAACCCTTATTTGGGAAAAAAAGGCTCTTTTTAAGTCAGAGAGTTCCATTAAGAACGTAAACCATATTTAGAGAGAGAGAGAGAGAGAGAGAAATAAGGAATATTGAAGGATTCGTCACAGAACCCCCTGGTGGATTTTAGACTAAGCCCTTAGAATTTGAAAGGGATCTTTATAGAATCCTTGAGTTTCAGATAAAACCTTTGGAATATAAACGGGTTCTTCATAAAATCCCTTGGGTGGGGTCTACATTAAACCCTTGGAATATGAAAGGATTCTCTGTAGAATTCCTTGGATGGGCTCTAGATTTAACCCTTGAAATATAAAAGAGTTCTCATCAGAATCCCCCGAGTGGGTTATAGATTAAGCCCTTGGAATATGAAAGGGTTCTCCATAGGATCCCTTGGATGGGTTCTTAGTGAAACCTTTCTAATGTAAAAGGGTTCTCTATAGAATCCCTTGAAGGGGTTTCTGATTAAAACCATGTAGTATAAAAAAAAAGGGTTCTCAGTAGAATCCCGACTGCTTTCTAGATTAAACCCCTGGAAAGGTTCTCGGTAGAATCCCTTCACTGGATTCTTGATTAACCCCTTGGAATATACGTAGATTGGTTCTCTGTTGAACCTCCTAGGTGCATTCTTGTGTACACCGTAAGCAGGTGGAAAGGTTCCGGACAGAACACCCAGAAAGTGTTTTGGGTGGAACCATTACACTATAGAAGGGTTCTCTGTAGGAGCTCTCATAAGGGGCTCCAGCTTGAACCTTTCACAGAGGGTGAGTTCTAGTTAGATCCCTCTGATAGGGTTCCATTTGGAACATTTACAAAAAGGCTCTATGAGGAACCAAAAAGGCTTCTCCTATGGTAACAATCTGAAGAACCTTATATAGGTCTAGTTATAGGAGTATATATTAATGCATCAAAACTAATAATACAGTAATATACTTGATATTGTAATACAGGATGGGTTTGATTTTTGATTTTGCTCTCTCTGTGTCTGCCGTGTCTTTGTGGATACTTGTGTTGGACATCACTCTCTCCTGGCTTTATATGCTGCTCTACCCACAATCCTTGATCTCTTTGACCCACGCTCACTATGGTCCACTTTGATGTCACATCCACACATCTTCCACATGTGACCATAAATATATGACGTTAGCATGCAGGTGAAGACAGCTTTCTTATTGTCAGGAGGTGAAGTTTTGGCACTTTGTTAGCCAGCCTCAGATGAAAATGTAAGATATTAAAGTATAAGTAAGTATTATCACTTTTCGCCATGTTTATGCATTTATGACATCAAGTAGGCAACTCGTGTTACAAAAATAACATTAACAATGCCAGTGTACTCGCCTGGCATGCTTTATAGTTAAAAGTTTGCTTGCTTGCTACAGCTAATAGATGCAGTCACTAAACTGTGCACCTACTAAAAGTAAATGATAGCTACTAGGAACAAAATAACAAAATATAGATTTTTTGACTATCAATTGTTGACACTGTTTCCATACTTTCAGCCATTTCTGCTGAAGCACACGAACGCAGCATAACCACCGGTGAATAAAAACTATATATTACATATAAAGTTATGGGTGCCTTATTGACTCAGATTTTTGTGGTTGTTTGATGTAATGGAAAGCATGTGCTTTCCATGCACATCCAGTGCAGACTGGGGGGTATCTGATTGATTTTCCATCTTTACTTTTTATCTCTGGACATTACATCGCAAATTATACTACCCTGGCTTCCTGTAGGCTGATCTCTCTGCAAATGCTTTATCTGTTTGACTCACTCTCCCACAGTCAGATCACAAACTTCCCAAAGTCACAGCAAATCGGAGAGATACAGGAGTTCCAAACCTAACTTTGGTGTACGCTGATCCAACCACCTTCATTGTATGGGACACGGTACACAGTTAAAGACAGCTTTCCAACTCTTTCTCTTCAGACTCAAGTAGAAGACGAGGTCAGTGTCAGTGAAGTATTTGCTTTCTCACTCACACATGAGAGAGGTATTTCACTTTGTGCTGTAGCCAAGGTTACCAGGCACGCATACACTCACACATACCACTAAATATTCTATACACAGATCCACCCAGCTATAACCTTTCACCAAACGACACTCAGCAGTCGCTCTAACTCTTCGCCCCCAGAGGGCTGAAGAGTGCTGAAAAATGTGAAGTGTGTTTTGGAAATGATTTAAATTACTCTGTATAAATAAAGGTTACAATAAAGTCAAATGTATTGTAATAAAAGACCTTGGACATGGTGTGTTCACCGCAGAGTGTTTGCACATGGACAGGGCCAAAGTGTATAGAAAAAGTTCCTCTCAGCTTGTACATCTAGCTTTCGGAACAGCTTGCCAGATCACTGACCCGGTGATGTCAGGGATTCCTCATCTGATAGAAAGATAAATAAAAAATGAAAGCAGTCCTTTCTTACTTCTAACTTTTGTCAAAGTTTTGTCAAAGCACCTACGAGAATCCAACAGCCCGTCTCTGTACAAGTAGCTCCGAAACTCCAAGAGAAAGTCTGAGCCAGTACTTGGTGTTCTGCAGCAGCTGAATCAGAATAAATAATACTCTGACTCCATTTAGCCTCCTCTATCCACCACATGGCCCAAACAAATTGCCAATAAGTCTACGCTAAAACCTTCATCGAATTAACAGATGCCTTGTTGAAAATGAAAACCATCCACAAACATACCCATCAGCACAGAGCATCACCCTGCCTCATTTACATAATAATCAACACCTCCATCTTTTTATGCAACTTTCTGAGCAATGATGAATCTTGTTCAGATTTCTGAAGAAACCAGACCGAGGGCCAAGCATATCCAATCACATCTTTCCTCCAGAACTAATCTGGGGTTTTTTGCATGCTGAATGAATTGTGTTTTTTTTCCCTTCCAGTAAATTCCCACAGATCCCCCAAGAGATAATTGGCAGAGAAGCTGTATTTATGACTACTTTTATTACACTAATAGTAGAGTTCCAGTTTATTGAGCCTCATGTTTGGAGAATTCTTCCAATCACTACTAGCAAGGCAGGAAGTAGTTAAAGTAGCTAAAGGTTCCAAGGAAAAATCTTTGTTTGGATCGATCGGCTATTTACTGCATATTTACATTAAGCATTTGGCAGACCCAACTGTTCAAAGTGATGTACAGATAACGCACAATCCAGCCAAGTGTAGATAAAGGATAAGGCACTGAAAGTCAATGCCAACAACCAGAGTTTCCAGTTCAAAGACCATTATTCAGCCCAGTCACCATAAAAAAAATGTTGGCATTGTGTATTTCTGCTAACCATGATTACATTACATTTGTACATTTCATACATATTATATCAACGTTTCTAAAGGGAGGTAGTATAACCCCTGATTTCCACCAGACCCGTGTGCGGTCCGGCTCTGCTCTGTCATGGCAGATGGAGCAAATAGATTGCACTATAGTCTGTTTCAATTTCCACTGGCTCCGCTGCGCTGTGTCCCAGCTCCAGCAGTCCTATTTTTGCCAGACGCCAGATCACTTAAATATAAATTCAGCCGAATTTAACACAGAGCAGACAGGAAATCAGACAGTGATACAACATAAAAATATCCGGTTACTTTTCAGAATAAAACACTCCGTGTTTATGTCTAATCATATTTCACTTAACTACATTAAAAAAATGTCAAAATGAGCGGATCCAGGCCTGGATTCAACAGGTCAGAGGTTTTCGGAGGTCATTACCGGCAACACAGACGAGGAGAAGCCAATTTAGAAGTAGAAATAATTTATGATACCACACATCCTTTTATAAGGACAACCACAGAAAGGAAATGGCGTGGAGCAACTTATTGGGAGTTATGGGAGTGAATTGACATCACTATAATTAATCCACGGACTGAATGGAGTTACTACTTTTTCTTCAGTAATGATATAATACGCGTTATTCTGTAATGGCCGTGAGAACTCCTTGGTCTGGCCACTCCAGCTGATACGGCGGTGCTGCGCCATGCCAGACTCAAAACGCAACTGGTGGGGATTGACTGATGACGGAGCACGGAGCAAAACCGCAGTGGAGCCGTAACGCAACACACATGCAACCGGTGGAGATCCGCCATAAGAGCTGGGGATAGTGCCTCGAAGAGCAGCCGTTTTTTTATTGGGACATTGCTGCATTCCGAGCAGGAATACTGTCAACAAAAGAGGTTGTTTCTTATTTAGACATCGCTTAGTTTCCAGTGGGGGTCAGTGCATCAAAAACAACTGATCTCATTAAGTCAATGCTGCATTTCCACCACGGAAAATACCATGAAAAGCGGACATTTTTTTTGTTTGTTTTTATCTAGACATTACTATGTTTCTAGTGGGCATAGTGCCATGAAATGTGCCAGATTTAAATTAAGACATTACTGGGTTTCTAGCAGGGATAGCGCCACAAAATACAGCTGTTTTCTATTATGACATTGCTGCAGGGAGAATACCATGAAACGCAGCCATTTTTTACTTTGCTGCAAAATTGCTGCATTTCCAATTATTAAAATAGTTGAAAGAAAAAGCACCTATGCCTCATATGTACAGTATCTATGAGATTCAGGACCACTAATTAATGATGAGAAGAAATTGCTGCCAATTAATTTTTTTTAAAAATCAACTAACTGTTTCAGTGGCACTTGTATATTTTCATATTTTTGGTTTGTGTGAAAAAAACTTAATTTGTGAAGTACTTATCTAATAAAAGTAGTGGAGTAAAAAGTACAATATTTTCCTCTTAAGTATAGTGGGGTAGAAGTGGAAAGTGGCATGAGATTTAGATAATCAAGTAACTTCAGATTTGCATTTAAGTCCAATATATGAGTAAACATACTTAATCACAGTTCAACTCTGGTCAGCAGAGAGACGCACAGTAACTGAAATTACAGTAACTGGGATCAATAGAATATAGTAGTATCCCTGAAATTTAATAAACCAGTCATTTTAAGTGATCTGAAACATCATCTAAATTTGATTACATGATATTAGTGAATTTTGAAAATATTCCTCAAATATAAAATGTATTTTTCTTTGTATTAGACAACGATATGTAGACTCCAAAATCAAGTCCTTTACTGGAGGTAAAAAATAACATGTGCTGTTCATTGACTACATACACCCACTGAGAAGACATGAGTATGCATAAATACAACCACTGAGGAGACTGCGTTGGCTGTGTTAATATCGAGAGCTTCACGTTATGCTGAACAGGCCTGTCCATTACCATCTGTGATCATACATATCTTTTCCCTGCTTGATATGTCATTTTTAGTGCTCCCAAGTCACTCCCAGCCAGGTGGTGAAGAATATTAATGGACCTAATATTGATTTACTGTCTATTACAGTATTTTCTTAAAGCTTTCCAACCATGCAAACCATGAAAAACTGAAGTACCTTTGGCACTGTCTTATCTTGTATTGACTGATTTCAGAGAACCAAAAACAACTCCAGCAGCTCATATTTTAAAGCTCTACGTGTTTACTCTCTTGGCCTGCAATGAAGCTTTTAGAGCCTGAGTAAACAAATATTTAATAATTTTTTCCTCTCCTTCTCCGTCATCATCCACGACATCGGCCTTGATGCAGGATTTTAAAAAATCTGCAGTGCATCATAGTTCACCAGGTTTTTTTAAAATAACTACACTGAGTATAAATGACTACAAAATATACATATACTGCCATGCAGTTGTATGTCTTTGCACACCAGTCAAGTTGCACTGACAGTTCACATCCATGGATGTGAAAACGTGGATGTATTACACAACAAAGATCTATACAATCAGCCCAGTTTCAAGGTGGACATAAAAGTTTTTTGAGTTATGGCCAAAAACATGTTGTATGAGGTCACCTCGACCTTGACCTTTGACCATCCACCGCCAGATTCTAATTACTTCATTCTTGAGTCCAAGTGAATGTTTGTGTCAAATTTGAAGTAATTTTCTCAAGGTGTTCCTGAGATATAGCTTTCACAAGAATGAAACAAATGTGCAGTCACTGTCACCTTGACCTTTGCCCACCAAGTTTTAATCAGTTCATCCTTAAGTCTACTTGTACATTTGTGCCAAAATTGAGGTAATCCCTTCAGGGTGTTCTTGAGATATTGCATTCACAAGAATGAGACAAATGTATGACCTTGACCTTTGACCACTAAGATCTAATCAATTAATTCTTGAGTCTACTCAAATGTTTGTGCCAAAGTTGGAAAAATTCCCAAAAGGTGTTCTTGAGATACCACGTTCACCAAAATGAGACTGATGAGGTCACAGTAACCTTGACCACTGACTTTTGTACTATTTAAATGTGTCCTTGAATGTGTCATAGCGAGGGGTATGAGGGTTCCACTATTAATATACTGTTCATAATTGAACTGATGCTGGTTCCAGTACCAGTACAGGAGGGTACTTTTTGGTACTTGCAGAAAACCATGAAGAACAAATGTTACAATGAAGAAATGTTACCATGAAGAACAAATGTTACAATGTTACATTTTTGTGTGCAAATTGGAAAAAAATTAAACCAGATTAAACCAGAGATAACAAGAACAGGTGTGCAGAACATTTTGGTCTACTTTGTAGCCCCTGCAGCTTTTTGAAAAGTAAAATGACATAGAAATGTCATTTTACTTTTCAAAAAGCTGGAAAAAAAAAAATTTCCAATTAGCACACAAAAATGTAACATTTGTTCTTCATGGTTTTCTGTTGCAACCTGATTGAATGCAGTCAGATTGGTTCCAACAAAGTGGATCTGGAAAATTAAACGCCAATGTGCTGGCAATTAATAATGTTGATTAATTTAGGTAAACATAGGAAGGCACAATTTTTTCTTTAATACACCTTTTAATCTTTGGGCTTGGGGGAATGTATCGAGTATTTTCAAGTCAAAAGGCTCTCGTCGAATTAAAGCCATTAGTCATTGGTGTTAAAGTCCATGTCAAGTTGCAAGTCTTTCTTATTTTGTTAAGGCAATTTTAAAGTCAAGAAATTTCTGAAGTCTGACTTGAGTCCAAGTCATGTGACTCCAGTACAGACCTTTGACAGACTTCTTCCCTTTTAGTTAAATGTATAAAGGTTTGCAGGGACAAGAAGTGTATTAACCAATAATTAATGTGAATTTTGCTGATGTCTCAAATGTTTAAATGTATAAATATTTTGGACGAAATACAAGCGCTGATTGTTCCTCTCTGCCTTATACTTTAAAAACCTGCAGTCATGTTTTTCTCTCCTTCACAAAATCTCCATATCTTTTGATTTATGAGCACAATAACATGGTCCTGCAGCATTCAAGAAATCATAAAAATGGGGATTTTTTAAATTTATGTCTGTGGGTTTTTTTCATCGGGAAAACTCCCCCCTGATGTAAGGGTGGAGGGGATGTTGAGCTGAGAGGTTTGGACACTTTGTGGTAGTGGGTTTGTTTTGTAAAGTCTGCTCTTCAGACAGCGGGGCTGCAGCTGGTCCTGAGTCACACAGTAGGTCATTAGGTTGACACATGAAAAAGGAGTTGGAGTGAGCTCTTATCTTCTCCCCGGGTGGGATTCAGAATACCTCCTAGATCCAGTCAGAGTCAAAGTAACCGGAAATCTGGCCTCTTAATGGACTAGAATTTAAACATCTCACTGTTTACAATAGACAACAGTAGTCTTATAATGAAAAGATGTTAATTGTCAGTTCACTTTTACATGTGACGATTATCAGGAACCAAAAAAGCTTAAGGTAGAGTGGTTGCAGTGGTACCACTTTGTGTTCTGACTGGCCATTTAACTGCAAAAGCATGCAAAAAGGCCATTTGGGGCACAGAACAGCAAAAATAACAAAAACAATACAAAAGTGGCAAATTTGCACATACCTTATTCTTTCACTGTTATTATTTTGTGTGTAGATTACTGTGGGGTTTTTTTTTTCACTGGGTTTTGGGTGCTTTGGGTGTTTTTTACATCTAACTTGGTGAATAAAAAAATTATTTGGACCAAACCTGAGCTGGTGATTGTTGGAACAGTGGGCTTACTAGCTAGATTATTAGCAAGAGTAACCAAGATGGTTTGGGTGAGTTTTCTTTCATTTGTTGAGTTTGAATTAAGTGTTTTATGATGAGTTTAGGAGGCAATTAAGTCTCGCCAGTCTTCCATAACCGAGAAAAAGTTAAATTCAGTTGTATTTCTGTTTTATAAGGAAAAGTAGATGTGAGAATATTATGTCTCTTAGTAAAATAAAAGTCTAGCAGTACACACATCCAAAAGCAGTTAAATACTAGGTCCTGGATTAAACAAAAGTAGATGCAAAAATAAAAAAATAGAGTCTGCACACGAGATGATCCTCCCATGAACATTTATTACCTCCACAAGATAGGTATTAGTTCGGTGTAGATAGCACAGCGCAATTATACCTTGCTTCCTTTCAGGAGGGCATGAAGGTATGAAATGTTACATTTCGCCTAAGCCTACTTTGCACTGAATATCAAGATAATTCTTAGCTTCACCTCAACTAATTTCCTGAAAATGCTTTTCCACACCATTCTACGGTTGTGTGGTCAGACAGCCAATTTAAATAAGTGGAATATACACATGAACTAGCTGTTGTCAGTGACAAATATTCATAGGGTGTGACATGAGTTGGGATTTGCAGACTTGCTAATATCCACCTGTGTCACTTGGTGATGAACATACACGTCTGGGAATAAGTTGCTAAAATTGCAGTGGTTAATACTAAAAAAAAGGAACACAGAGTGCAGACAGAGTGCAGCACTGTCGCTCAGTAATGGAGGTAATAACCGCTCATTTTGTCGCTCTCGGTTAAAAAACAGAGAGCAGCTGGAATGTTCCGTTTACAGGATGTATCATTATGTCATGTTTACAATAATTGCAGATTGGATGATCTGATCACAAGGGCTCAGCTCTACATCTGTCTGTCCACACCTGGCATTAGCGTGTGTCTATACATGCATCTCAAGTGACCACTTTCGATCAGATCTCACTCACACTGCTCTATATGCAAATAAACACAGACATCATGTGTGTTTCCAAAGATCAAATGTGTTGTTGTTTTTGACCAACTGGAGGTTTCATGTTATGTGCATGCTTGGACACTACTGCTGCAGGAGTATGAGACAGCCACACAGCACCTGCAGCGTCACTTAAGAACGCGATGGAACCTGTCATGTCTGCATGAAACACAGCAGGACGGCATAAGGTTGAAACACTGCCGATAACAAAGTAATATAAGCACAGTGAGAGCGCCTATAGGACGGGCAGGATGGGCAAAGGATGGATACAACAAATTTTGGACTTTAATGCGGGAGACCGTGTTTGCTTCCTGTCTGAATGTGATGGGGTTTTTTTCTCCACCTTACCATGTGTCTCCTTCCCCTAACTGTAATCATCTGTGCCAGCATGTGCGTTTGTTGATGTCTCAGTGCGCAGCATCATCCTACCATGTGTATGTGATGACATCTTACTGGTGGCATTACAGAACGTAAAGAACAGACTTAGAAGGATACCTAGAGCATAATATTTAGACATGGGAGTTCACTGCAAAGCGGCAATATGTTACAACTTGGGATGAGAACGTGTTGACAGGGCCTGTGTGAAAATTCTTTTGTTAGTAAAGTGACACTCCATGGATGTTACACATGAAGTTTTACAAGATTTACTCATCACATTAGTATTTCTCCGCGTGTGAAAACAGTTTTATAATGTCCTCTGTGGCACTGACGGAGGTTTTTCAAATCTGAGAAATAATGCTGATGATGTCACTGCAATGTCAACAGCATCATCTCAGTTTTGGCTTGGAGGCCACATATTCATGACAGAAAGTCGGTGTTACAAACTACACTTGTAAAGTCTGAAACGCATTAACACATTTTTCTAAGTCAAGAAGACGCTAATAATAAAAGTGGCGAGAGCCTTGCTTTTTTGGAAGTTCAAACAAGGTTCATACCCCCTTACTCAAGTCAGTCCCTTAGGGCAAACTCCCCACATTTCTCTCATATTCAACACATATAAATCACATATAAAAGGCTGTGAGTCACATCACTATCTATAAACTCTGTCTCTGCTCTCCAGGCTGAGCAGGGAGATGAATGGTGGAGCCAGCAGGTCAGATATGGAGGTTTGCTTTAATGTGTCACTGATAAAACTGAGGTCCTGGCTTCAGCAGGGTTGTCCTCCATCACTGAGTGTAGATGGAGATAACGTGTATCAGACTTTTTCCCACAGCACTGAAGTGTATCCACGCCGACCCCATTGGCTCCATTACAGCTAAAATCTGTCTCTTTACATTCAGCACCACAGAGCCATGAGCAAAGCTGCAGACCACACACACCATCAGCTGTGAGAAAAGACGGATTGCCGGGCTGCACAGTTTGGAGAAACAGTGAGTAGAGCTACTGCACAGGCCTCTTCCACTGTGTGTTTTTTTTCACAGTCCAATGGTAATGTGTGATTATGTTGCCGCAGGGTCTGCCAAGCCACACCGTCTCCTCGTGGGAATGAGTGTGTGTGTGTTAGTGTGTGTGGAGAAAGTCAGCAAGGTGTTTGTCATGTCCCAGGCCTGGCTTAAGTCTGGCCAGTGCTGTGTTTAGACTACCGTACCAGAGAGAAGTTCCCTGCAGCACTAAAACAGTATGAAGGTCAGGAGAATCTGTTTTACAACCTGAGACTGATTTTTTACAGCTTTACGGGCTATAATTTATATCAGTCATTATGACACATAACTCACGAATTTCACCATTACTGACATCTGGGGACTTGTTAAAATTATTACTCAAAAACTGTCCATAAACATCTATAAAATTTAACTGGAGTGCTTTCTGGTTCAACTTTGACCTGCCGTACTTACTGTATTTTTATATGCAAAGTTTAACAGTGCAGCCAATAAAAAGGCATTTTAGCTCCAAGTCCTCCATAACAATGCCCTCAAGAACAATACATAGAGGTGTTTTCTGATCTGGCCCTGCTATCAGCAGGATGATATCATATAGGGAAACCTCATAATTTGGGTTAAATAACTACTTTGTTAAGGTAAAGCAACCTTAAGCCCAACAATACAATGTTATTATGTTACTTAAGTTACAATACAATATCATTGCGATTTTATCCCTTTTAAACCCTTTGGGGTTTTTTTAAAAACATTTAGACAAGGCAATGAGCAACTTAAGAAATTATGGCCCAAAGATTAGCAAAAAATCAGCTAAAAAAGTTACAATAGCCACAAAAATACCAGGGTAAAATCATTTTATTTCATGTATTTTATCATTTTTTTGCTGTTACATAATTTTAGATATAAACTGTTGTAATTATAAATATACTCTTGGTTTCACAAGGGACACAAACACTGGTCTCCTGAGTAAAAGTCTACTTTTGTTTGGCCTACCTACTTACACCACCTACCACTCTATTGGCACTTTTCCACTGAATGTTATTGGCTCTACTCTACTGTACACTCCTTTGGTATCAGGTACTTTTCTGGGGGTCATTTTCCATAAGAAGATAGTACCGCCTCATTGTAGCTGAGACACTACCATGACGTCAGTTTCAACGTAACACACACGTGTACAGGGTTTGAATTACACAGTGGCTTTCAGGGGAGCCCCATTTTCCAGTGCACACAACTATTAAAACATGTCACATGCATAAAGTGTACGGCAGCGCGCAGTCAATAACAGGGTTACTGTGAAAAACATTTTATTAATACCACTGTAAGCAGTTAATGCCACCAGAAACATTTCCTCTCTCTCTCTGTCCCTTCACTCAGATGAGGAGTTCAGGTGACTACATAAACGTAGGAATTTGAGTGCAGCACCACTTCACACATTGATGGCCGCAGCAAGGTTAGACACAGAAGTTTAATAGTGGAGACAGATCGGAAATAGAATGTAATAAGCAAAATAAACACACAACATCGACATATTACTTCTATTTTTTGTGTGCAGAAAGTATATAATCTGTAACACAAACGTGAACAACTTTTTAGACCTCCCCCTAAACATCTCAAGGGAGGCTTTCAGTGGAGCCGAGCTCCCCTTAGCTCCCCCGTAATTCGAACTATGCATACACACAGACTTGCACTTGCTAAATATGCTCGTCAGCCAGCAAGGTGAGGAACGTTTGCACCTCCTCGAGCAACCACAGCGTGATCTTTCTGGTTAGCATTTTGGGAAAGAAAAAAAATGATACAAAACTGCTGTTTGCACTTCTCAAGGTATTCCATGCTTGCCGTGCATTGATGACGCAGTGACGCAGTGACATTTCTCTCTGACCAGTCGGTGGTCTGCAGTGTGTCCATGTCACCTTTTAGTGCCTCTTAGTGCACGGCCGGCTGTTTTTGGAACCCGAGGAGAGCGGGTACTAGAAAAGGTGGTACCAGGTAACAGGTACTTTTTTCCTGATGGAAAACTAAAAAAGGCAAGTAGAGTAGAGTAGAGTAGAGTAGAGCCAATACCGTGTAGTGGAAAAGCGCCGTATGTGGACTTTCTTGCTCTTTGTAGACTGAGTCACATGCAAACAAAAACAATAACTTGCAGGTAGAAAATTGGCTTTTATGGATTGCTGAGATATGTAAAATCTGCAAAGTTATTTACTTCTTTTTGCCATTTTCAGCTGTAACTATAAAGATATCTTAAGATAAATCAGGGTGGTTCTTATATACCGTGTTGCTTTGATAATGTCTTTGATAAACCAAATCGACCGGCAACGAAGGTAAGAAATGTTCTGCTCTGGATGGGGTCTGCAGCAAAATGTATTTTAGCCAGCTGAAAAAAAATCTAAATCCATTTAAGTGTGCACTTTATTTGACTATTTGTTCCATTTTACCCTCACAATAGCTGATAGAGGCAGTGGTAGACAAGCAACTCTGCTGTTCAGTGGAGTAAAATGACTGTTTTTGTCCTTGACCTTAGCATCATGGTTACAATAATAACTATGTGGTTAAGTACAAGTGCAGTCATGTCTTCTTTTTTCAAAACAACGGACTTTATCGCTCTATGACAACATCACCTGACTTACTCCTTTGCATTTGCCTAAACTTTCACTTCTAAAAGTGGCTTAGAAAAAATTAGTAAGTGTAAGTATAATGTAAGTCAACTGATTAGTTGTGTGTTTCTCCATCCTGAGGAAACAGCTAATAATGAGAACAATTCAGTTTAAATAACTGAATAAACTATGGGTTGTGTTTCACAGGTCTGCAAAGATAGACTGTGGGGGCAAAGGGAAACTAATGTGCATTCCCTAACAATAAAAGTCATTTTCAGTGCATTTCCATCCCACTCTCAGTAGCAACTCATCAAACACCAACGCTTGATCATTGGCACTCCGTGTTAGATACCAGCACACAGAGGCACCCTTTAGCATCAGTATAGGATGCACTGGGTGGCGTTGTTTTTGACATTCAGTCCAACATACCCAGGACTTTAACCACGGAGACAACTGTTTGTGTCCAGTGTGACATCAAAAGTTTCTGAGAATTATTTTCAAAATAACATAGCGTAGAATGCTTGTATGCTAGTGCGTTTGTTACTAGTTAGCAATAGCCTGTAAGAAATTTTCTGAAGCCAAACCTGTTTTTTCCTAAATCTGACTTTGTGTTTTTGTTGCCAAAGGAAGTAAACCTAAAACACAAAGTAAAACAAGAGACTGTATGCATAAAAAAAGAAAAGAAAAACAGTGCATGTAACAAGTATAAATTGACATGCCATTTCAAGCATCCAAAACTGGCACTGAAGGCATACCTAGAGCATCATAATTTAACATGCAGGGCTGAAAAGCATCAATATAATTTGAAGAGATTGGAGTGAGGATGTATTGTCATTTCAAAATGCTTATGATGGTTACAAAATGGTTGTAGAAAGATTGTGGTTATGGTTGCAAGCAACCAAGTTTTAGTGTTGGTAGTTGCAAGCAGCAGTTTCCCACGTCAAGGACAGAGCCTTTACTGGTCTATCAGTGCTGACAGTCAAACAGCCATTAATTGAATGTCTGAAAGACGTGCTCAGGGGGTGAAAATATGGAGTGGAACTAATGCTGCGAATGTGATTCATGTGGGAACAACACCAGCGCACTTTCACATCAGCCAGCCTATCAAGTAAAGTATAAGATGGACACACTGTTGATGGAGAAGAGAAAAACAGATTATTTTTATCAAGCAATCAAATCAGTCAAAAATAAGTCAAGAATATATGAAAAAGCAAAGGTTCTTGTGTCATGCAAAGATGCTCTTGATAACTCTCTTGAAACTTAACCCTTAGGAAGGTGCAAAAGAAATGCACCACTGAAACCCATTCAAACTGCAATTTTTGATCCTACAGCTACCAAAGCATAAAAGCATGCATTATATTATTTATAAATGTCATTCTGTAACTTTTGCCTTTGAATTTGTAATTTTCACTATTTTCCACTTATACCAGATTTGGCATTTGCAGAAAATACATGTTGTTTCCACTAGGTACACTGTCATGATCAATGTTACTGCTAACCATTGACATATCCCAGGCTTGGATCAAAAAAAAAAAAACTACTACAACACTGCATGTAGTACATTGAAAAGAATTTCATTTTTGTGCTACTTTTTCATCTAAAAACATGGTGGCATAATGACAAAAAACTTGCATTTAAAGGTTTACAATTTTGGAAATTAATGAATATTTGATGTTTATGATTAGGGCTGTTGTTGGTTAAAAAAATAAACTCAATAAAAGTAGAAAATAACAATGTATAATATTTTTAAAGCTTGATTTTAAAAATAGCATTTTGTGCACAGAGCGATACCAGTGTGTGTAATATAAATGCAGGCCCTAAGGGTTGAATAACAGTGTGGCTTGTTTTGATGCCATTTCTGCAATATTGTCAATAGTTTATAGAAATGAGATTGGTTTATACATTTGAGGTTTGACACTGAAGCTCGGGGGTTGCGCAAAAAGTTTGCAAAGCACAGAGTTGTAAAAGCACTCAACTACTGAAAAATGATGGTAACCCTGAAAACAAATACCAAATAGTATATAACTGAGAGAATTTCCCTTTTTCATGTACTTTGAAAATATTCATGATGTCTGCAACCATCAATCTATATGCTATGACTTTCACTTTCGGAAAGCACCCCCTATGGGGTCTGGGAATGTGTGATGGGAGGGAGCTGGAACATTAAACGGAATCTCAGTCCACTGGAAATCACCAAAGGGGGCTGGTGGGCAAGATCAGGGGGTTTACAGGCCCCCTGGGTGGGGCTCGGCCCATGAGACTGACTTCAGTGGGCCCTGGCCGTGATAAGGAAAGCTCGTCTAAAGAAGACCTGTTCACAGTACATCACACAACGTTGATAAGTGAAAGCTGAAGGCGAGCAGCTGGAACGAGGCCATTTCCACGCTCCTCCATTAGCCTCGGAGTAAACAAGATTAAAGGCTGATAAAGTGCCATAGATGTTCTCTAATGAGGTTATTTACTGCAAGACCTTGAATGAGGGTGTGAATGAAGGGGGGCATTTTCTAAAAGAACATCAGATTTTAAAAAAAGCACTTATAACTTTGTTCATTACCACACAAACCAGAAAAATTCTACAGATAAAAGCCCCAAGCACCAGTAACTGAGACTTAAGAAGTCCAAGTTCTAAACCTGCGTTTTTGATTGATTCTGATGCCCCTTGTGGTTCCAAGCGAAGTTCTACTTAGTTTCATTCCTCTTAATCCTCTTAATCTGGGCTGGACTGGACTAGGACTCATTTAATTTTCACCCTGTCATACCTTCTTGCAGTTTCACCAGGGTACATATATATGACAGTATAAGTGTGTGTGTGGTGCTCCCCCCTCCAATTTTAAATTGAGTTTAATGGAAAAAGGAGCACCTAATGATTAAAAATGGAAAATTATACCATCAGGATTTCTAAATACCTTGGTATACTGTAATACCATGGTACAGCCCGAATTCGTGGACCTTTGAGATAATAAAGACTGAAATAGTAAAAGATATGTGTAGCTATCATATTAGCTGTGTTGCATCATTGAGTTTTATCAAAGCCTGGTCTGCTGAATGAGAATCATTATCAATAAAGCTTTCTTCTTTATATCTATTTTGCCATGAATGGAATGAGCCACAACCAAGGGTACCGACAAAGCATCCAATACCACCTATATATTTAGGTTTGATCGGGCAGTGCTTGACCTGGTCCTCATCACAAGGTTAGTTCGGATTCCTCTAAGTGCCAGTACTCGTTGGTCCATATATAAATATGCTGTGGTAGACTTGTCTCTCCTTGCCCTGATCCAATTCAGTTGGACTGAGCAGAGACATCCAGAAAGTCCTGGTCCTGCATTTTTCACAGATAATAATCAATTGTTACAGGAAGTCAATCAATATTCAGCCAGTTATAGATGATGACTTTCTGAATACCAAAGGCCAAGAGATGGTTGATCATACACAATAATAAAAGATGATTATAACACCGGCAGCCGAGCATACAGGGTAAAGATTCCATCCACCGGCACAAAGATTTGACTCAAGATAGTGATATCCCTGACAGCTGGGCATTTTAATCAAAACAATTTGCCATTTTTGTCAGTAGGAAGCTACTATGGACTTAGACAGCCTGTTGTCCTTCCAAGGTTGTCAAGTACACATGCTTTGTCATGCCACTTTGGCCAAAGGCACCCTTTTGCATCTCTATGAGATGCACTGGGCTTTCACTAACTCCAGTATATCTATCCGTGGCAATAATTGACACTGAGAGCAACTGATGTATTATAAAGAGCAAGAGTCAACCAAACATGAGTAAACCCAAAGTAACAAAGCATGCACGACATTGGATTTTTTGCTGATATCCAATATATAACTCATTGGTCCAAAAACCGATACTGATGTAATATACCACTTTTTTCCCCCACCTAATTTTAGTGATCTACCAGTTTCTTCTGGAATTAACATCATGCTCTGCATACTTTTATTATGATGGCCCACCAGCGGATGAAGATATAAAATGCAATGCTTTTCAATGTAAGTAGTATTTACTTATTTGCACAATAAGAAAAATACTTGAACGTACTTTTAGAATTACTTTAAGAAAGAAATTAACTTATCAGTTTGGCATATCAGCAGAAATCAGCATGTTGGCTGATTCCAGTTTTTTATTTTAGAGTCAATATTGCCTGAAACCAATTATGTGACGTATTATTGTGCATTACTAGTCCTAACGCAGCGTAAGGCAAAACAACATAATGCAATGTCATACAATGCAAGTCACACAACTTCACACAACACCACGCAATGCCACACAACGTTATGCAAGGCAATGTCGAGCAACATGATGTCGAGCAACGCAACGTCAAGCAACGCAACGTCAAGCAACGCAACGTCGAGCAACGCAAAGTCGAGCAACACAACGTAACATAATACAGCATAACGTAATATAGCATAGCATGACATTATGTAACTTCGTTGGCACATAACACAGTCACTCCAAGCCATATTTAGGTCTTGTTGCATACTTATTTAAACCTAAAATCCTTTTTTTCAACTGTACAAAGTTTTTTTGTTAGACAGCCAAACCATTTAGCATAGTTAAGCACTTGCTGGTCAAGAGACAACATCACGTATAGAGGCTAAAGAGGCCCTCATCCCTGTTGATGCACTATGGATTGTTATTAGTGACTGTGCCAACACTATAGGTGCAACAAGGTGAACCCCCCGAACCTTACAGCTTCCTGTTGAAGCTCATAACTCATGTCCAGTCTCTCATATTCTACCATAACCCTCACATTCATGTGGTGAATCCCTGTGGCATTATCTCTCCTAACCCCACACTGGATTCCCTCCCATCTGACCCCCAACCAAATGACCATGAGAAGTATATCTAGGTTACATACTGTATCAAAAACTATTTCCTTTTTTTTCTGTCTCTGTCAAACATAATGATAACCATGGTGACAGCATGTCCTTGACCACATGAATTCATTGTGGCAGACACAGCAGCAGCTATAGTACATGTAATGAAGCCAAATGTTTCAAAAGCCATTTGCACTGCCGGTGTAAAATACAATCCCTTTTACAGTCATCTCAGGACTGAAGGGTGGTTGGATGGGTGGGGGGAGCAGTGATGGGAGCTGGCAGGGACAAGGGTTGTATTCGCATGACTGGAGAAAAGGTAACCAGACTACAGAAGAGTGTTAAAAAGATTGTGGAAGAAGAAAAAAAGAAAGGCCAGATGGATGCATACACACGCAAGAATAAGTACATTCATCCTGTCGAGGACCATTGCTCAAAGGAAACAACTTGTTACCAACAACAAACTAAATCTTTGCCAGACCAAATATCAATATGTGCAAAACTAAGTTTTTAATCTGCAGGATGAAACCTTCACACAAATTGAATGCAGACAACCCAACAATAAACAACTTTTCCAGTCTCACAAATGTTGTGCCAATGCCATATGATATAGAGGTTTTATCTGATATTGTTCTGAAAGGTAAATTCAAAAATAGTGATGATAACAGTGACAAAATATACCATTCACTGTGAAAACAAAAATGATGAAAGATGTGAGAATACAGAAAAACTTTTGCAGAGGCAGACTGAAAAATTTGTAGGAATATGAAAGTTCTACGGTTGAGAAAATGTAGTGCCAAAAGAAAACGCATCTCAATGAAAAGATAAAATGGTAGACATACACTATAGTGTCCACTTAAACTGAAATAAATTTTTTAGGTAGGCCTTTTTTTAAAAGTGGCAAAATTATGTTTTCTTGCTGCCCCCATCCATGGCAGTACATTGCTTAGCTTTCATGGTGGTACTGCCTGCTTCTCCAAACTGGGAGCATGCCGAATTACATCTATTGTAGGCGACTAAATGTCTCATTCAATCCCACGTCAAAAGACCTGAACTATTTTGACTTTTTCCATTTATACAAAAAAAGTCTACAGCATGCTAGCAGCTCTGTGAGGCTGTACTTTGGCAGCTAAATGCTACCACCATGCTGATGTTTGGCAGATAATATTTACCAGGTTTAGCAATTTAACGTAGTAAGGCAGTATGCTAACATTTGCTAAATAGCACTCAACACAAAGTATAGCTGAATAAAATCACATTAGCTTTGCAAGTATAAACCAAAATATTGGACAAAACCTGATGATGAAATGTTGGCATCTTTAGAATTCATTCGAAAAAATTAGTGAATCTAGTCATTTTGAGGCAGAAACAAATAATAAACAATGCAATCATTTTTTGGCAAGTTGAAAATTGCATTTTAATTGTTTCATTGGTCTTTTAGAGGTATTTACACAGGTAAAAAAGGACCGGGTGAGCTATAACCTGTCAAATATAATTACTGTAATGAAATCAAGTCATTTTGAGGCAGAGACAACCTTTTAGTGACTAGATGGGAGCTGCAATCACTTTTTGGAAGGTTTTTATGTGTTGTATTGGCTGTTCAAAGATATTTCAACAGGTAAAAGGAGGTAAAAAGGACTGGAGTGGTTATAATCTCAGGCACAGAGCAGGTAATATAATGCAGGCTCATAAAGATAATAGCAGGTAATACCTTTAATTTTACATTACCCACCGTAAAGTATGATAGACTACTACAGGAACAACAATATTGTCTATAATCGCGTAAATGTCATGCCTGATCAAACTATAAATCGCAATCACGTGAAACTTGGGTTTCAAGAAACATTAAAGTTTCACAATGGCATACTTATGCTCTTACCATGGACATAAAGTTATGTGTATTTACATGCTACGACTTTTTGATCCATGTGAGAGCAGCTGAAGACATGAATACTAGGTGATACAGCTTTAACAGGCTATGTGTGCTACAGCGAATGGCAATCAGTTTCTGGCAGATGATCACTTTTTCGCACTACACTGGCCTAATGACCATTGTCAGTGGTGTTCTGCAGTTACTGAGAGCAGCAAGCATGGAAATAAATGACAATAGCATTACATTTCCTCCGTGTTTCCTGACCTTCAAAATAAATTGCTAAATGTTTCTTCTGTTGTGTTTTTCAAAAATAACGTCGCTGAGAGCCACTAAATAGCAATAAAGTTGGCACATTAGTGTTCCTAAGGTCAGGCATGGTGGCCCGCTGAGCCTATTACACACTGTTTAAAATTTTTCCTTACTTCAGGACACTCACCTCAGAACAAACTAAATTTGCAGCGAAAAATGGGCGTTTACTGTGACGCGCATCCTCCCTGCTGCTGAATGACACAGCACGGCAGGCAAGCTGTTTGAACCTATCTATAAGTCTATCCATAGAGTAAAGATGTCCATAGTTTATCATCGTTATCGATGCACTTTTTATCTCATTCCGGTATCGAGATTGCTTTATCACCCAGCCCTAAGTATACTAAATATATGTGGAAAATTTCATAACAATACACTGTATAGCTGTCCAGACATCTACTCAAACTCCAATATGTTAACCTCTTACCAAATCGCCAGTAAAAATGTTGGCATTGAACATTTCTGGAAACCATGAATATGTTACTTATAAATTATTATGTAGCAGATGTGCTGAATTGTGGTTAGGTTTATTTGCAAAAAACACTTAATTATGGGGATCAGGAATAGTTTTGGCTCATAATACTCTGGGGGCACAATCCCAGATTGAAGAGCAAGAATGTCTCACTAAAAATTGTTAACATTTTTGTTGCACTAAACATCCTTGTTTGGGGCTTAAAAAAGAAACTCATAAAAGCACTTCTGTATGGTGCCTAAAACAAGGAGAAAGAGTCACTGGTTGCTTGAGACCAACCGTGTTTAGGGGCTGAAAAGTCATTGGAAAAAGAGACAGTTTCTTCAAAAACACCCATATTTGGCACCTTAAAAGATGTTATTTGGTATAGTCTATCAAATTTCACACCAATCCATCCAATAGTTGTTCAGATATCTCAATAGCGATCAAAGTGGCTGATAAACCAATGAAGTGGCGTTGCCTTCATTCATGGCTCTGTGCTTTTAACCACACTCGCAACTGAACAAATGCATGTCAGCAACTGGTTGCAGGTCAACGCAAAACCCAAGGAACTGGGACCTGAAGGCACTCGAGAGAAGAGCAAAAGGTCAGATCAAGATAATAACGTCAAATTGAGGAGATTTAGAGAAGAAAAACAGGAGCATCTCTGTTCAGTCTCACAACAAGAGAGTGAATGCAAGTTTAGTTGTACTGCTTAAAGAGATCTAACTATTATATTCCTGTTGTTAAGTTGTGTTAGATATGGTTCCATTTGTTTGATGCCTGCCAAAATTGGTCAGTGAGCATTTGTTTTTCTCTTTTATGGAATCCATGTAATGTAGAGATAAGCAGATAAAATAAAGGTGAATTTCTACCCTACAAAACAATGTAAAGTAATTTTTGAAAAAAAATGTCAGAAACAGTTCAGCAGAGGATCAAGAGCAGCACAGAGCAGCACAGTGTTTTAAGGATTTTACTGCATGTTGTTTGATTTTAAAGTGTTTTAAGGATTTTAGTTTAAGTTGTGTGAAATATGGTACCATTTCTTTACTGCCTGCCAAAATTGTTTGTTTTTCTCTTTTATAAAATCTGTGTAATGTACAGATCAAATAAAGATGAATTTCTAGCATACAAAAAAATATAAAGTAACTAAAAAAATGTGTTGGAAACAGTTCAACAGAGGATCAAAAGCAGCACAAAAGCATGCTGTATTAAGCATCTGGCATGTGACAGAAGTGTGTCTCGAGCCTGGGTCAGCAGTGTCAGACTGTCGATGGCAGGGTCAGACAGAGTCTCCATGGTAATCATTTGCCAAAGGCTGAAGAGCTGGCGCTCTGATTTAATTATGCAGCTCAGGGCTTGTCAAACACATCTAAAGTGACAGACAGAGAGCTTTCAACTACAAATCTGCTGGCTTTAAAGACTCACTCTATATTTGACAGAGCACACTGCATTATAATTCCCTGCAGTCTTTGAATATCAGGCTGGGACGTCGTCCACCTTTTGTTGTCTCAGCATAATAAAGACACACAGGTAGAGGGTCATGCACATATTGTATCAGTCAATCACATTTTTCCGCTAAAGGCCCTGAAGATGAAAACTGATAGAAATGGAAACAAGTCATTATTTCACCCCTGACAACTAATGCATGTTCCCTGTGAGCCAGTCGGTAACACAATATATCATATCACTTAACGGCTTCATCTGGTGAGTCAATGAAATTCGAAAAAATTGATTCAGCCTATGTAACATTTTTTAAGTCACTTTGTTGTATCAGTTACAGTACGGCCTCCTGTCCACAAATAACAGAAACTCCATGATGTTGTAACACATCAAAACAGATTTTATCTCACATGAAATACTTATAAATACATACTTATAAACTGATGGGTTGTTTAATTTTGGGATACAAAGAGGCAGCACTTTACAGCGGGGATACTCAATCTGCTTTGCTAAAAGCCATTTTTGCAGAATGACAGGATGCCAGGGGCCATTCATTGCAGCCCCATTTATGTTAATTTCTAAGATTTTAGGACATTCTATGATTCTAGGACATTTTTAGGATTTAAGAAAAGTTCTAGGACTTTACGGCATTTCTCAGATGTTAGGACATTTCTCAGATTTTAGGACATTTATCACTTTTTGGCAGGTGTAAAACTGCATTTAAAGGATCTATAAGGAGCTATAATCTGTCGTATAAACCCGTCATGAATAAAATCAATTAATTTTTGTGAAAATATAACAATTCATACATAAGAGAAGAGCTGAAATCACTTTTTAGCAGGTGTAAAACTGCATTGTATGGATTGAATTTTGAAGGTATGTCAACTGGAAAAAGTCAAAAACATAAATGAACAAGTATTTATGCTGTGCACACAATACAACTGTGTTGCTTTTATTTTGAAAAGCCGGACGTTTCATGTATGTATGGACGCACGTGCTTACGTGCAGGCGTGTCTAAACAGCAACAGGTGATGCTAGCATTTTAATGCTGGCCAGTTACGCCTAAAAATGTCAGCCTATGTTTAAAAAAAAGGTGATACCAAATGCCATGTTTTCAACAAGACATGGACGGCTAAATATTTATATACAGAAGTCAAAGGTAAAGCAGCGTGCTTAGTTTGTGGTACACTTGTCACCGTGTTTAAGGATTACAATCTGCAAAAGAGTCGAAGGCTTTGCTAGCCAAACTAGCTTTGCTAACAAAACTTTGCACATCCAGAGAATCAGCTGTCAAAACAAGTCATGTCATATCACAAAATCGCTAGAAAAAGTAAACTGTTTTGAGGACGTGCCCTTCTCCCAACGCTCTGTAATGAGGAGGGTTGAAGTCATTGCAGGAAATATGGAGCTTCAGCTGAAGAACAGAGCAGTAAACTTTGACTTTTTTCCCTGGCTCTGGATGAGAGCTGCCATGTACCTGGCACTGCAAGCTACTCATCCTCTTATGTGGGATCACTGCAGACTTCAAAATCACAGAGGAGCTGGCAGCCATGCAGTCAATGAAAGGGACAACAACAGGTAGGGATTTGTTCACGGAGGTAAATGCATGTTTGGATAAGTTGGGACTGAAATGGGACAAGCTGGCAGGTTTAACAACAGATGGTTGTCCAAATCTGATGGGAAAAAATGTGGGACATTTGAAGAGAATGCAGGATAAAGTGACAGAAACTAACCCTGAGCAGAAATTGGCATTTTTGCATTGTATTAAACATCAGGAAGTATTGTGTAAATCAGTGTTAAAAATGAACCATGTTGTTGATGTTGTAACTAAAACAGTTAACTTTATCAGAGCGAGAGCACTGAATCACAGACAGTTTATTGCATTTTTGGAGGAAAATGAGACTGAACATTGTGACATAAGCTACCATTCAACTGTTAGGTGGCTCAGCCAGGGCAAAGTGCTGAAAAGTTTCTTGAGACTTGAGAGAGGAGATCTGGGAGTTCTGAGTGAGGAAGGGAAACGACATCCCTCAGCTTTCAGATGCAGACTGGCTGACAGACCTTGGTTTTGCTGTAGATGTGACTGCTCAAATGAATGAACTGAATCTCAAACTGCAATGCAAGGGCCTTTTTCTGCGTGAAATGTACAGCGCAGTGAAGGCTTTCATGAGAAAGTTGCAGCTTCTCTCAAGCCAAATGGGGAACAACATTCTCACCCACATGCAAGCACTGAAGGAAGCCACACTATCTACTGATCACCTCCACAAGTACTCATCCATGTTAGAAGCACTGCATGGTGAGTTTTCAAGGTGATTTCAAGACCTTAAAACAGTTGAGAGTGAAATGCACGTGGTTTCATTTCCCTTCACCTGCAGTATGGATAATGCACCCAGTGATGCTCAGATGGAACTCACTGACATGCAGTCTGACACACTTTTGGCAGAGCACTTTAGGTCAGTCCCACTGCTTGAGTTTTACTCTTCACTCAAAGAGAAGAAATTTCCACACATGAGGAGGCATGCTCAGAAGATTCGAGTCCTCTTTGGATCTACTTCCGTATGCAAACAGACATTCTCAGCGATGAAGTTCAACAAATCCAGATACAGATCCTCTATCACTGATGATAAGCAGTCCTTCACATAGCCACCTCAGACATTCAGTCAGATTTCAATGCACTTGTTCAAGACCACAATAGACTGGATTTTTCTCACGGAACAAGTAAAATGTACTGAAAACATTAAAAGCAATGATTGTTTTTTTTGTATAAAGTTGATCAGTTACTTATCTTTAACATACTGCAAAACACCTTCTTAGTATTTGTGAAGATTAATAAGTTAAAAATAAAATGAAACAGTGAAGCAATGACTGTTTTTGTTTTGAACTGTTTATTTCTTCTTTATTGGATTATTTCCTCTTTGACCTAAACCACAATTCATGGTAAATGGTAAACGGACTATACTTGTATAGCGCTTTTCTAGTCTTACTGACCACTCAAAGCGCTTTAACACTACATGTCACATTCACCCATTCACACACACATTCACACACTGATGGCTGAGGCTGCCGTACAAGGTGCCACCTGCTACTCAGTAATCATTCACACACACTCACACTCCGATGATGCAGCATCGGGAGCAATTTGGGGTTCAATATCTTGCCCAAGGATACTTCGACACGTTGCCCAAAGGAGCTGGGGATCGAACCGCTGACCTTTCCGATTAGTGGACGATCCACTTTACCTCTGAGCCACAGCCGCACTTAAATACATAAATATTTATAGTATGTCCTCATTCTTCTGATTACCAGTAGCAGCTAATCAGAATACATAATTTATTGCTTTTTACAATGGGAGAAAATTAATATTTAGCAGAAATAAGTTCAAGTTGTCATTGGTTCGGCCCTCCAACACAGTTCAGATTTTTCATGTGGCCCCCTGTCGAAATTAATTGCCCAGCCCTGCTTTAAAAGTATATTAACTGTTAAAAGGACTGGATGAACTATAATATACCCCAATGAATTAAATGTCAAATCATTTTGAGGCATATATGACCTTTCACTCACAAGAGAGGAGGGAAGGAACATGGCCCTGCCTCTGTGCTGTAACCAGATCTTCTTAGTACATCCATAGATATGTCTCCCTCAATTTATATCATAATTACTTCCTTGTCAAATAAACAAAGAGAGCAGGGCAAGGGGAAGCTGAGCAAATGAGCTGCAGGCAACTGTACTATGAAAAGTGATTAAGTACATCAGTGTATGGGAAAGACTGTGTTACTGAATAAGGCATGGGCATGTGACCAAAATTGGTGCGGAAATTGGTGCAATTTATTTCAAAAACGTGGGGGAAAAGCCAATAAGCACCTTGGTAAGAAATGTTCCACACACTGAAGGTGTGTCATTTTTAAACACTTTTTTTTTTACCTTCAAAAAATATTTTTATTTTAGTTTTCATTCACTCATACTTAATTATGTATTCATTTATCTATTCATTTATTCAGTCATTTATTTCTTTATTATTTTTAATTAAAAAAAATGTTGGTTTTTTTCTCTTTATTTTTCGGACAAGGAATGTCCACAAGTTGCAAGAAGTTAGTAGATTCAGAAAATTATTATTAAAAGCTAAGGAAAATGTCAAGAGGATAAAAGAATAATGCTAGCGTAACATATTTATAATGATCATAATTACATTTTAAAATATTTACTACAAAATTATTAGAGTTTTTAAGCAATTTTGCTGGGTCATTTTTTAACCTTAACATTTTGTCTTAAAAAAAATTAATTTTCTATTTTTATTTATTTATTTATTAGAAATGACATGCTTTTTACTTTTCAAATACATGGGGAAAACTTGGGGAAAAGCCAATGAGCACCTTGGTAAGGAATTTTCCACTTCTTGCAATAAGTTAGTAGATCTATAAAATTATTATTAAAAAGCTTGAAAATGTCTAGGGGAAGAAAAGAAAAAGGCCAGGGAAAAGCTATATTTATTATTTTTATTATTATAAATACATTTTTAAGTTTTTTTCTTTTTTTATCACAATTTGTAAGCATTTTTTCTGGGTCATTTTTAACCCAATAATGTTTATTTTATATTTATTAGCTTATTAATTTGTATTTATTTATTTATTTTCACATATACATTTCTGGTTATTTTCTTGTACTTATCTCTAATTTCTTCTTAATTTTGGGGTAATTTCTTCTTCCATTGCTTATTGCCTTCTTCCCATGTTTTTGAAAGAAATCGTTGTTTTAAAGGGTTAATAGTGAAACCCTGTAAGGCCAGCACTGTCTTTTCTCCTTTGCTTCGCCCTGTTGTGTTATAATTGAGAAAGAAACACACACTCTCCTCTGCACAAAGTCAGGACCTGAGCTGCAAACAGCAATATACAACTTTCCTGGAACTACAGTATAAACATAAATAATTAACAGGCAAACTACCAAACCAGTGAGAGTTAATAGAGACCGAAGACAAAATATCTTAGTGTCTCAGCCAGTATCTCTGTCTTTTGTTTGGAAGCATAAGCTGTGTGCAACCATGGTTCATATTACTGGTATAATAAGGCCGAGCAGTGGACTGTCACACTGATAACTCACCCCCACCAGAGCCTTAATTAGAGCTCTGTTATTCTCTGCCCCCAGCAAGTACTGCACACGTGTAATCAAACTGATGAGGCTGTTTGTTTCATTTGCTTTGTTTAGTCTCTTTGCGTGTTCTTTAATTTGTAGTGTGTTGAGCCTTCAGGGCCGATGTGACCCTGTCTTAGGCGCTCTGCTCCAAACCCAATCACTCCTACCGAAAAAAACAGCTCACAAAAACATAGCTTAGTTATTTTAAAGAGAAGCAGTTTCTTAACACAGCCTGGCATCATAGTATGTATCCAACCTTTCTCAAACAGGAGAAAATCCTGTTTGTTTGGGACTACTTAAAGCAGTGGATTAATACATATTTGGTGAACAACTTTTTTTTCTTTTTTTTTATCCCAAAAGGGCAATACAGTTTCACAATCTACCCAGACCAAACACAAACTGACAGACAGGAACAAGCAACACTCAGCAGTAGTAGTTGTACATCAGAGAGATCAGTACATGGGCCAGATACACACTGGCACCTCACATGGTCCCGAGCATACTGACCCATGCAAGGACTGGGCAGAGTAAATTACAGAAATAAGAAAAAATTACATGCACTAGGTAGTAAATAAATGAGACATTCGGGTGCATTGCACATCACTGAAATACTTTCATATATGTATGTATAGGCTTTCCAGCCATGTGAAGACAACAGACCCAATCATATACCAACCATGTGATTGCAAAAATTAGTCATTTAAAACGACTACTGTCATATTTAGCAGCCTGATAGTAGAAGAAACAAAGGACTTGGAGTAGTGATTTGTTTTTGTAAAGGGGGCACTGTGGCACTGGCCTGAGGGCATTAAAGTGAATTCGCTTGACAAAACATGATCAGATCAACTTAGAATTGATTTTGCTTTCTCGACGACATTAATTCTCCCAAAGGGAACAAAGGACACCTGTAATCCTGGGGCAGACTTTAACGATACTGTTCAGACGATTCCTGTCCCTCACAGACAACCCGTTACACCAACAGATAAAAGAGGATGTTAAAAGACTTTCGAATAAATGATTGATTAAAGAAATGCTTAAAATGGTGTTGCAGAGCTTAAAGGAGTTAAGTTTCCACAGTAGGTGCATTCTTTGTTGTCCACGGCTGAGGATCGACTGTGTTCGCATCAATCTTAGGTACTTGTAAGTGTCAACAATCTAATGATCGAGTGAGTATTTAAAACAGCATATGGTGAGTAAGATATATCAGATTTTGGCTTCTTAAGCAATGCTTAGATCAATTCTTTTCAATGCACTTACTAAGTTTTCTATAAATGGCGAGTATAGTAACATCTGTTTGTCTTTCCGTCAAGTTGACAATATCTCCACAGCTACGAGCCAGATTGCTGTGAAATTTGGCATGGGTATTCATGGTATTCAGAGGAAGACCCCTTATGTAAATTCTGACCCCCCCCCCCACACTTTCTTGTGATACCATCATTTTTGGTCCGGCTATTTGAGAATAAAGGAAACATTTTTCAAAAAAGTAATATTATTTTTTATATAAATTTGTGATTTCAATTTAAAATCATGACATTTTAAGAACTTTTGACGTGATTATCATAACATTAAATCTTATTCTTTAAAAATAATTTATTTTGTCTTGTAATACATGAGCATAGATTTCGGGAGAGACAGAGGGACACGTCTTCCTAAATAGAACATTGGTCCGCCTCAATGAAAACACAGAAGTAGCAGAGGACCTTTACTCTTACAAAATTAAAAACATCCGTTTTATATGTCGCCAACCCACCACCATGGGCATAGATTTCGGGAGGGACATCCCGATCAATGTTTAGAGCGTTTGTCCCCCCTCAATGAAAAGTAGCACAAAAGTAGCCCCATACATGTTTGTACAATTTTAAAATGTTTCTAGGAATTTAGGACATTTCTAGGATTTTAGGACTTTTTTAGAATTAGGATGGTTCTAGGATTTTAGGACTTTTTCAGGATTAGGATGTTTCTAGGGTGACAGGACATTTCTCAGGTTTCAGGGCATTCTTAGACATTAGGGTATTAGCTAGGGATCTCTATCTGAGGTGTGGTGGATCCTCTACTGGCACTTTTTTTTATAATCAAACACTATTTTGATGTTGTTTTATGCCCTCTGGCACCTCATCTATACTTATGGTATAAAAACAATTTCCAGAGTGATCACTTTATTTTTATTGTGAATTAGAAAATGGTTGGGGGGAAACCATCCAGCTCCCTATCGAGGCCAGATCTGGCCCACGGGCCTTAAATTGAGGATCAGTGCTTTAATCCATGCCTATAGGGAGATTTTGATTTGCATTAGCATAGCTCATTGTCAGTATCCCACTTATTGTGGACGCATGGCAGCAAAGCATGATGAGAGAGGTCGTAAATGTATCCCATAAAGACTGCAGATTAAAAAGTAACTGAAAGGCCTTTTAGGCTGGGAAGCAGTATTCTTCACCAGGTTTCATGTAAGTACAGTACTGGGATATGTGGTTGTTTGGGGTAGCTGCCCCTCATGAATATATCCAATTTTCCCATTTGCTTTGAGCAGTCTCTTAACCATTTCAAACGATCTGGCTGATAGTCCATATTGTTTAAACTGGGATATACCCTTCTGGTTTCCTTCCCATGGGCTCTGATTCCATTATCCCATTTTCATGCATTCTTAAGAGTCTTGATATGGCCCAAATGTTATCCTCCATGCTCTCTGTTTCTCTGGGGAGCAATATAAAGGTGTACTGGCTATCTATATGCACACTGTGTAATTCCAGGCCGTGTCAGCAGCTATTTGCACAAAGTAATGAGAAAGTCAGTAAACAAATGCAGCCCATTACTGACAGGAACAGATGTGTTTGCCATGTGGTAACGGCTGCAAAGCAAAACAATGACTTGGAGTGATCAGGATTTGCTTGCAAACTGAAAACCTATAATCTTTCCTTATCTCCTGCAGACCCCCAGCTCCATTCAGAATTTGCATTAGTACTGAAGCTCCTTATTATCAATCTTTACGTCACTTTTTAAGGTCTACTGTGTGGGATTCAGGGGGATATACTGGCATACACAAAATACCGGTATGATATAATAAGTGTGTTTCTCTTATAATCAACCAAAATTAAGAATCTTTGTCTTTTCCTTACCTTTAAATGAGCCATTTCCTCATTTCCTGTTGCACTGCCATGGTTCCACAGTAATCCAGGACAGATGAACCAAACACTGGCTCCAGATAGGGACATTTAAGTTTTCGGGCTTTGGGATTTTGGAGCAGCCATAGTGGTTAGAATCCATCTGCAACACAAAACATTGGAAAACAGTGAATTGTAATGTGAAACAGCTTTATTCAATGTTTTTACCAGTTTGCACCCCCTGATCAGTATGTTTTGGAGAGGAAGAGACCTTCTGAAATCATAGAAACAACCTAAAATCCGATAAGTGTCCTAAAATCTTAGAAATGTCTTTAAGTCCTTGAGGTGTCCTAAAATACTATGAATGTCCTACAATACTATGAATGTCCTAAAATCTGCAACTTTCACAGTGCTTTTGGTAAGAAGATGGTGACCGCAAAAGCCAACTTTCGTGTCTGCGTGAAATGCTGCTGGACGGCATCAGCTGAGATCATAACTGAACAGAACCAGTCCCGGTGTTATTATACATCAGCGTACGGCCTGACGGTGCCTGCCGCATCAGCTTGATACGTGCACAATGCAGCGTCACTTGCTAGTGGCTAACATAACCATCCATGTCTGCATGTGCGTTTGTTAACATCCTGGCTTCGGTTGCCATGTGCTTTTGTTGCCTAAACATGACCACATGCAGCATCATCCCACCATATACATTTGTTGACATTATCATCTTCATCATCAGATGGAGAAGGATAGTTAAAGTATAATATGTAGACGCAAAAGACAACTGCAAAGCAGCGTAAAGCAACATATGAGAATGTGATAGAATTTGAGTGTGAATGGTTGTCTATGTGTCAGCCCAATGATAATCTAGTGACCTCTGATGTTTGATAACGTTATCTCATTATGGTTGTAAATTTGCTTCATATGAAAAAAGATCCTAAGTTTGAAGGACTTGGCTCTTGTGAGAACATTTGGTGTTCATAAGTACAGAGGTGTACACACACACACACACACACACACACACACACATTTGAGAAGTCATTTTGCCTCTTTACACACAGCTGTAATTGCCACAATGTGGAAAGCCCCAGACTGAGTTGTTGCTTTGTTTATGCAGTCACTGGGAGATGTATTATTGACATGATGAAGGAGGAGTGCTCCGGGGCCGAGTGGTGGGAGTTGCTCCTTTGGTCAGACTCACATATACACCAAGATTGAGGTCCTATCAATTATGGCTGACTTGTTCAAATGGATGGGCACGGAACATTTCATAATATACAGCCTACCTGCTTGTATCAACTAAAGGGTGAATGTCAGGAACAGAACAAAGCAGCACTGTGCAATCAGTGCATGAATGGTCGAGTTAATGACTGATGTCAGAATGTGGAACCAGCACTTTTACTGCATCAGAAGCTAAATAAATCTGCTGAGGGCAACACTGTTTGAAAGTGAAGGATGAAGTCTCCAAGGTGTTACTGTCAGGCCTTTCAAGCAGAAAATATGTTTATATTGCAGAAGTCTTGACTAACTATGGACATTTGAGTACAGCGCTTATGCATATTTGGGCTGTGGGATTTACTTTGTACTAAATAGAACCAGCTATACATATCACTGTCTTGCAGAGTGAGTCTGTAGCCAAAAACAAGCAAAGTCCCCTTCCGTACTGTTAATCCATAACCCATGAGCTTCACATGGAGGAATGAATTAGAGGTGGGCGTATGTTTTGATCAGCAGTTTTGAAATTCAAAGTTGCTAAAAGTAGCAGTACTGACATAAAAAAGAGCTCTATATGACATTCAGGGTGTATCTATTATTTATGTTGTCTGCAAGCAGCTCTCAATATAGAGGTGGCCGAATCGGCAGCAAACTGTGCTAAAAGTGCAAACAACAGCAACAGTGCTGACAGAGCTAACAGTGTTAATTAGGGTTCAATAGAGGTGGGCACTACACTTCTGAGATGCCACCATCCCAATATCAGATGTGATTGTGTATGAATGTAATGCAGAGCAGCTGCAATTAGCTAACTGGTGGGATACACACATATGGACTCACACACAATAATATGCATGCACAGCCGCAACAAAAAACAGAGAAGCTCGAATTACAACACACACAGAGGGAGAACAAGCTTCCCTCTCTGATTCCCATTACTCCACTATATCTTTATTTTGCTAAGAGGTGCAAAGTTACATTAAACAGAAAACATTGACTTCTGGGTTTTACACATGATACAAACTGCAGTCTCCTTAGTGAAAGTCCAGTTTTGTTTGACCCCTTCCTCCCAACCTATGTGGACTTTCTCACTCGTTATATGTTTGTTGATGTCTGCATCAAATATTGGAACATATGGGTTGACAAATGAATTAGTTGAAAGCCTGGCGTGCCTCATTAAGATGCTAAAGGGTGCCTCTGCATTGATATCACATGCTGGGGGACAGGACAAAGAGTCTGTGTTTGACACACTGAGAATAAGAACATGTTCCCAGGGGTTAAATCAAGGATGGCACGCGAGAAGTGCATCAATGTATTTGTTTTGCCTGATAGCTCAGTGATAAAAATAATGTGCCTGATCTACTTTTAAAAAAAAAATGATGGCAACTTTTTGCAAAGGGTTATTATGTAGATCAGGCAAGAATGTTTTTTGTATGATTAACCTTTTTATGTAAGGAATACATTTTTCAAGTAGAGTCAACCTAATTTTTTCATATGAAATCAAATTAACTGTTCAAGTAAAATCAACTTGATTTTCACAAGTCAACCCAAATTTACTTATTAAGTTAATTTCACTTGCAAAATTAAGTTGATTTTACTTGTAAAAAGTATGTTGACTTTATCATGACAATCAAGTTATCACAGTTTCTGATACCTACAGCTGATACTGGCAATCTGCAGTTACCAAAGTGGATCTATGTAACTTCTTTGCAGTTGTCATACCAGTAGGCAAACTGGTGGACGATGAAACAACTAAGGTAACTGTGGAAACTGTAGTAGCAGCCAGGTTTTGCAGAAAATGGACATTTTCTGATTGTTTTGGGGACAGCAAGGTCAACAAAATACCACTTGAAAACGCTATGGGGGTAGGTTGAAGAGTTGTTCTTTCCACTTCACATGGAAAATAAATTCGACATAAAGTTCAAGATGGTAAAAAGCTATTTTTCCCAGCGAGGTCTTTAGAATTACCTTCTCTCACTCTGACTCTCATGTCCCACTGAATTTCTAAAAGCCTCCAGGTTTCCCTTTAACCATTAAGAGCAGCCACAACAGCACGCACTTCTTAGAACTGCTCTTCCTGCTCGCTGTCACAACAAAAGCCCTGCTAAACATCAAACGGCCTCTTACCAAACAAGGACACATCAAAGACTTGTTTTCCTCTATCTGCTTCTCTGCACACTAAAAACCCTCTGTTCAATATTTCGGTGTTGCATTACCACTCCTTCAGCTGGTTACAGAAGTCGCGATGATATCTGATGGTTGAAAAACTTATGCACAAGCTTACAAAGATTTCTGTATAGTCAGTGGCTCAATCCAGCTGATATCAGACACCTAAATAATTAACATCTTACTCTGAGCAGCACTTATCTTCTAATATTCAACCTCTGTCCTCAGGTTACAGACACTTAGTACAGAAAAAAGGTTCATCTAAACATGTGCAACAGTAATTACAGAGTAATCAGATGAAATTATAGAATACTGCTTTTATTACAGGACAGACTGTAATGAAAGAATGGGAGTGATCAAAGCAGTGTGCCCACTCAGTGTGCTAACACGAGGCAGGTAATCACGACCAGAGGGCTCACGCTGAGCCTGAAGGAGGAAATGATGATACATAAGCGCCAGAGGAAAGTTATGCTCGTGATCATGATGACACTGCCAAACCAGTCCGTTTTCATTCCCAAGTCCTCAAATACCGCCAATTTTGTTGTATGTTTGGAAAAAAATCCCAACAAGAAAAGCCACTTTTCACATCCGCATGATATGCCGGAAAGCGTCAGTTGAGACTGACGCCGGACTGGACGTAACCTGTCACGTTGTCAGATTGAAACACTGCCAGTATCATGATAATATATAGGAGCACAAACAAACCCTGGACCGTCATGCAGGGGTACGGTGTTCGCCTCCTGTCTGAATTTGATTTTTTTTTTCTACACTGCCTCTTTTGCCTAATCCCAATCAAAAAAAGAAGGGAGGAAACCAAACAAGACAAAGGTAACAAGTAAAGCGTAGAGTATGCATGAAATGCAGAGCAACAGAAAGTTATCCATGTTTTCACTGTTCGACATGCAAACTGTTTGCCCCTTGCTAAATTGTTTGGTATGTGACGTGAGGTCACCCGAAAGAGGGTCCAATAGCAACTATCTGAAAAGGGGGCATATCTCCACCTACCGTGGTGGAGTCAGACATACTTCCATCAACACATCAGTTCTTCCCCAGTGCTTGTATACTGGGACAAGGACAGTAGTTCAATTAAATACCCTAAAGGAGCTGTACTCCTTGCTTCACTTGATTGTGCATGGAAACTAACTGATTGAGTCCAACTGTATTTGAATGGAGCTCTCCCTAACTGCTGTTTAGTATTTCAGGCAGCCCCTTCAGTGTGAAAAAAGCTACCAAAAAATGTACAGCATCAGTGTGAAAAGCAGG
The DNA here is from genome assembly GCF_026936395.1 of Plectropomus leopardus. NCBI lineage: Eukaryota > Metazoa > Chordata > Actinopteri > Perciformes > Serranidae > Plectropomus > Plectropomus leopardus. The sequence goes on along the minus strand of NC_142198.1, from coordinate 3,347,106 downwards.
CTTCTGTGAAGGCTCACACTTAAGGATTTGGCTAAGTATAAAACTGGGTTTCTATATGAAAATCTTTCCCACTCTGCTTTAACAAAAATGTAATGTCTTTCTGATGCAATGTCATATGCAACAACTTATGTCAGGACAGATGGTCTCTAGCCATCGTAACCAAGACAGCAAACCACTTAGTAAGAACCCAATCCAAGGTAGTCCTGAAGGACACAAAACAGTGTCTTTGAAATCATCTTTGCATGTTAATTTGACACTGACAGGCTTAAATGAATGCACATACAAATGATCTGATGTGCTGCAGTTTTTAGACACAAAAACAGCAGATTGTCAGTCAGTCAGCTTGGAGCTTGTCGAGTGATGGCAGGGTCGGGGGACCAGAAACTGGGCCAGAAACAGCAACAATCTGCAGTGCGCAGTGTCTAATCCAAGAAACAACTTCTCCCACTGCAGGACAACTCACACACTTGTTTAGTAGTCCTCAGTGTATGAATAATTAGAGAAAGACTGAACTGATGGAAGCAGACACTTTGTTTGTACATAGGCATGACTGCCTTCTCACTTGATTCATTGAAAGATGAATGACTTGACTTTCTAAATGCTTATTAAATTGCTTTTGCAAAATTGTAGTGGCATTAGGTAAATGGAGACAAATGAGTCTCGCTGAAACCCTCTTTCATGATAGACACTGACCGAATCAGTCAAAGACGTATTCCCAAAGCAGCAAAGTTGATGCAAAGCACTTCGAAGCTCAAGATCATTCATTTTTAACTAACTGAATAGGTGTCAATTGTGTTGGTCACCTTCGGTGGTGAATCGTCCTATAGGCAGGCACAGATTAAAAAGGCAGAGGCCCCTGGGCATGAAATCTTGTAGGCCCCCCTAAGCCCCACCCATCCACTACACACACACACACACACACACACACACACACACACACACACACACACACACACACACACACACACACATACACACTGTACTGTTATGTTATATACTATTACAGGTTTTTGCATGGGCTACAATCTGTTGGAAACACCTTGTAACAGTTGAAATTGTGGAATGTACCTTTAAGACATATTGCTACGTTGCTAGAGGAATGACGCCTTTAGGCGGTGCCTTGTTTTTTCCTTGAGTTAGTTTTGAGCGGCGCTCTCACCGAGAACGGATACCAGCGACCGAGCTCCACTGTTATTTTTCGCCTCTCAACTCATCAGTAACGTTAGGGTTCGTGTGGACACTATTTTATTCATGTATGATTAAATAGTAGCCGTACAATCGGGCTTTGTAAGGTTGATGTGTGATTATTGTAATAAACGATGAGCATTGTGGAAACCTCAGACAAGTGTGATTGTGCACTTTTGGTCGTCTTCGCTGACTCCAACGCTCTCAAACGCATCATTAACCAAGCAGCACGGACCCAAACCGTTACAACCTGTCATTATTACAGGATTTTCTAACAATAACTGTGCTCATGGCCTGCAGCCTGTGATCACAACCTGAATGACAGGACTGTAGATATCATCTGTCATACAAGATTTACACAACATATTTGCAGCAATGCATTATAGCCCACAGTGTGTAGCTATATGGTATATGCAGGCACATCCTGCCAAACTACAATTTTTAACCTATTTACCTGTAAAGTCTTGCTTTTTACTTGGCCCTCTCACCTCTATGATTGATGGTCTCCCCCAGGACCCCTCCTATTACCGACCAATAAAGAAAACTTCGATAATTCCCCATTCAAATGAACTGTATTCATCTATAGCTTATTATCTAATAAATTAATTTACCAAGTTCAGTCTTACATAGCCAGGAAGAGTATTTTCTCTGACTGCCAAGTTGGATTCATCTTGTGGTGAGTCTTGTGTTTAAATTTAATTTAGAACTAATTTCCTGTAATTCTACATCACCTGAACTGGTCTGTATTAGTTACATAGAGGGTGTAAAGGACAACAGAACGTCTACAGCTGCCAACAGTCCACAATCATTCCCATTTAGAGAATGTGTAAAATTAAAGCAAAGCAGTTGGGCTGGGGCACCAGGCCCTCGAATCACTAAATCTGCCCCTGATGAAAAAAAAGAGAGCAGCAGAGAGTAACTGGATGAGAGACAGAGCGATGCATCGTTATATTTATATAGAATTCCATATAAAGTCTGACTAAAACTGGGCCTAAAAAAGGCCTCTGTCTCCGTCTCTGTCACCCTGCTGCGATCCATCGGTCAGCTGTTGCGCAGGCACCGTGCACACAGTCTGTATTCCAGCACATTTTGTTAAAACAAAACAACTATTTCTGAGCATTTTCAGTATTAACTCTCTAACCAGCTGCTGCATGTTGGATGTTCAGTAAAACACAGGACACACAGTGGTAAGGACTACACACCACAGACAGTGTGCCTCATTCACACAAATCTGTGCCTAAACTGTGCATACTCATGTTTTACGCATAAATCTGTGATTCGTCAACATTTTCTTACTTGAATTTAGAACTGCCTCAGACCATGTGTACGCACAAATGATGGCTGTCTCGGGAAATATAAACACAAACTTTTTAATGAAATGCAGAGCATATTTAAACCACATTCCACCACATAAAAAAGGCTTTAATAAACAATATGGCTATTACATCCTCTGCCTTTCATCCTCATCAATTATTGTCATGAAATATTCCACAATAAAAACCAAGTGTCCCAGGCCTAGCTTACAGTGGACTATATGAGACTTGAATCTGTCTTTCATGATAGACTACTCCCACAAATCAATATTAGTGCCATGAAATTATTCCTATTATCATTATTATTATTATTATTAACAGGGCACAGAAATTGCAGATCCTGCTCCGAGCAGGTGTTAAGATCATATCAAACCTTGCTGGAAGAGACTGCAGCCTGTGCGTTCAGCAGAAAGGCATCAGAGACCAACATGTTTTGTGTCTGAAAGTAACGAACAGCTGTTCAGCTGTCTCTGATTGCCGTTACATTCACAGAGGCTCACTGACGGTCTGACACAGGTGTGTGTGTGTGTGTGTGTTAATTTAATTTGTGCACAGACACAACTTCACCGCTTTCTCTGTGATACACCTGCAAGCACATGGATTTCCTTATATAGAGAAAAGGGGGGGTGGCAGTCTGCTAATTTCATAGTCCGGCACGAGCCTGCCAGTTTAGAATAATTCTGATTCACCAACATAGTCACAGATGTAAGAACAAAATCAGCTCATAGCTGGTACGCACGTGTCATGAATCCGACGATCGTTTTATGGGCAAAGTAAAAACATTTCTGCACACATATTCAGTGAATGAGGCCCAGTGTGCGATCCGTTTGTACCTTTTGATCAGTAGCATAATGATAACCTGGTCAGTTTAGCACTATCATCTGACTGTTTTATCTCAGCTATCTAGCTAGCTAACGCCAATACGCTTAGTAGACAAAGTGCTGCCCCCGGTCTCCCAAGTGTGTGAGGCCCTGCAGGAGCGCAGCAGAATTGAAAGCAAGGCAGCGCATGGCGCCTGGCTACAGTGGTTTGAATAGTTAGTTTAAACTGTCAAGACTAAAATAGAAAAGCGAAAGGTAAATTGTGCGGTTGTTAAAACTCCATACCCACCCGCTGACGGGTCCCCGCCATCCGCTTTGGTGTCCGGCTGCTCCTTCATAGTAGCCTACCAGGCTCAACAAATGCATCTTTCAAGCCTCCATTTTCTGGCTCTTTGCCAAGAGAGATGCCTGTGGGAGAAAAAAAAGCTGAAATTTAGGATACATTTTACATTTCAAGCATTTCAAGCTTCCCTTTTTGCTGCTCCATCATTTTTTGTCCAGTTTCTTCTATGATGAGCACGAATGAGCTGTACAGTCTATGCTCTAGGTCTGGTCTTGGACTTGGCACTATCCAGTTCTCGCATCACCTGACTCATCATCGTCATCATCATCACAGGCACAGCAGCAAAGCAGTCAGAAAACCTTAGTTATTATCAAATAAAGTAACAGCATAAATGTATTCCTATTTAATGCGGGAAGTTTAGTATATATCTGATTTTTTTTTCTTTTTTTAAAAAGCAAAGTCTGGATGCTACAGTTGGTGGGGTTAGGAGGCCCCCAGTGCAGAGGTCCAGTGAAAACATTTTGTGATTAAAAAGATGTTTGCAGGTGAGGAGTTTCACAACAATTATTTAATAATAATAATAAACTATTATTGTTAAATTTGACATATATTCATACATACACATATTACATACATATACATATTATATATACATATACACACACAGATACACACACACACATATATACATATATATAATATAATACACAGAGTAAGCTATATATATACAAAAATACATAATGCAGAGTAAGCTACCTGTCTAATCCAGGCAATTCAATGTGTTCTCTAAAATATCTAAATTGAATAAAAATTAACCACAATCAGCCCTGCTGCAGTTAGAATATGCAGACTAAATATATAAAATCACAAGTTGTTTTCATCTATCAATAATCTGTTCTATTCTTTGCATATTTTGCTTTTCATACTCTTCATTTTTTCCTGAGACAAGTATTGACACCAGTTTTCAAGCATAATTTCTCTCCAGATAAATATTTGCGGGTAGGAGGCACAGATCATGTACTGACACCTGTTTGTCCAAGTGAGGCTGCCGTAGGTAGCTGTCCAAGATGGTGGACTGCTTGCACATGAGCCGAACAGATCAGGCAGGCAGAATGGATCAAGTACTGACAGGCATCACAGATGACACCCAGAGGGATACCCACCCCATGATACTTGCCCCTTCAAGATGGATTACTGAAGGCCTACCAACACAGGCACAGGGGCGCAAAGTGTCTCGCCCTCAACTGCAAAATGTCACTCAAATTAACACATACTGAATACGAGAGACACAAAATGACCTCAAAGAGGCACAAAATAACAATAAAGACAAAAAAATCTTCAAAGAGACACAAAACAACTACAACGACACACAGAGCACCTACCAATAGACACAAAACAACCTCAAAGGGACACAAAATGACTTTGGACACATAACTACAAAGACACACAAAGCAACTACAAAGAGGTACAAAACAACCTAAAAGAGACACTAAACAACTACAATGAGAAATAAAACAAACAAAAAGAGACACCAAACGACTACAAAGAGACACAACACTATGTAAGAGACAGAAAACAATCTTAAAGAGAACCTGAAATTTGACAATAAGGGACCTTTAAAGATAATTACAATCATTTTCTTATTATTTTAATTTCTTGGTTCAAACCTGTCAGTCATGCATTGTTTTGTCACAAACAGATGTCGCCTTAAAAATGTGATTGACAAGTCATTAATTAGCTTATTTTTAACAGCAAACGCTGTCAAAGTCCGGACTCGATGGCAAGTCAACGCAGACCCGGCCCACACTTCGTACCAGGAATGCAACAGTTCAATGTAATGAAGTGAACCTTTCCTTCTTTGAAAGAAAATGTTTTGTACATATCAATAAAAAGTTTGTTTTTTAGAGTATAGTCTATTTGAAGATTGCTACAGAGATCCTGGCCCAAGATTAGGCCTTCAACGTAAAGGTTTCCCTGTTTGACATCACTGTCATTGACAGCCGGCGAGCGTATGATGTTTCAGTCATCACGTGTCAGAGTTCAAGGGTCGGGTAACACGCGTCCATTCAAAATTATCCAGTTATTTAACAGCTACCGGGCATTGATGTACTGTCCTGCTGGCACAAGAAAGCGAGACTTCGTTGTCTTCTTTCTGTGTAAATTATATTGCCAGTGCAGTGAGGATGTCATTACCCAAATGTGCAAAGAGAAGAAAAGATGACGACAAAGTGGACAAAGAAATATGTGTTCGTTTTGCCGAAATCCAGCACAAAGTCCATGTGTTTGATTTACACAGACAGTCTGAGTTGTGAAGACTTTTGAATATTAAGTTCGAGAGCTCTTGCTATACAGTAACTCTTAGGGAAAATAAGTTTTCTTTTGGACCTTTATGTTCAGCTAATCGGTGTAAGGAACATTCTAGAAGACCGTCACTTGATTTTTATCTTTGATACAGTTTGTAGTATTTTGTGGCAGAAAGCTGTGATCCATCAGCATTTAACCATGTCTTGTCTTGGAGTATATGGTGAATATACGTACATTCATGTAATGTAACGCATCACTCAGCATGTCTTTCTGTTCCTGACAGAGGACACAATGTGTGGAAAGGTTTGATGGCTTTTAAGTGTGTGTGAGCGTCTTTGTGGCCAAACTACCAACCCCAAAAATGACAACACGGAGACCAGCCATTTCCAGCCACCCACAGAACACAACCACCACTCCGCTGAGCCGTCAGCCTCACAACCACTAATCTAACCAGACTGCTGTGTGGCTCCAAAGCGGAGCTGTAATGAACACTGTGTGAGAGCTCCAGAGGTTGGCGGGGGAAGCGAGGTAACGCTCGGCCCAGAGAAGGCAGCTCGGTTGGGCCGTGGTGTGGGAGTGCTGGAGGTGAGCCAGCTCGACTGTGGGAGAACTCTGGGAGATGTTTACCATGTAAAACCCCAGGGAGGTCCACTCATTAAATCCCGCTTTAAATTGGCCAATCTGGGGTCTGCTTTGCCACCCCACCTCCGCCCCCCACTACTACTTCCTCTCAGACTGTTTCTGGGAGGCATTTTTTGACTTAACCCTTTGAAACCTGAGCAATTTGGCTTGGTTTCTGTCAAAAACGTGGGAAGAGGGCCATGAACAAAGAATGAAAAAATGACCCAAAAAATAGCAAGAAAGTACAAGACAAATACCTGAAATTTGTAAAATAAATAAATACATACATACATACATAAATAAAAGGAAGAAAGAATTTTAATGTTCAAAGAAAATGACCAGAAAAGGTGTTCAGCTATAATAATTTGTTTCATTTTACAAATGTAATAATATTACATTATATTATATAATATAAATATGTTATATTATATTATATTATATTATATTATATTATATTATATTATATTATATTATATTATATTATATTATATAAATATAGTTTTTCTTTTTTCCCTTGACATTTTTCCATAGCTTTTCAAAACAGTTCTCTGAAACTACGCACTTCTTGCAATTTGACAAAAACTGAAACAGAAAGCCATCAAGTAAATGACCTGGAAGAAACTTTTTAAAATAATAATAATTCTAGAACATAATTTCTTTTTGCCTTGACTTTTTTTCTGGGCTTAAAAAAATCTTATCAATTAACACTGACAAATTGTAAGAATTCTGTAACATGTTATTAAATACTTAATTATGATAACTGGAATAACAGAGATTTTTCCCTAGCTCTTTAAAAACATTTTTTTAAATCTACAAATTGCAATTTGGGGAACATTTCTTGTCAAGTTGGTCATTCCCTTTTTTCCTATGTTTTTGAAAGAAATCACAGCAATTTTTTCGTGGTTCGAAGGTTTGAATACTTGTAAAAGACGTCTGAATGCAGAACAAGAAAAGTGATGTTGCTCCAGGTTTTTAAGGATTAAGGATGGACGGTTGTGATCACAGTGATCCTCTAAGCTGCTGGTCGATGGGTTCAAGCCACTATGCCACTGTCTGGTGCTACATACACAAGGAAACTATTATCCAAACTCATGTGGTAAGGTAATTGGTCAAAACGAGAACGCTTTTTTTGTCTCTTCCGTTTTTAATTGAACCTGTGTTGAGAGAAAACAAGCCCACTGTTTGCTTTAAAACCACCACAATATCATAAGAGTCTCTTTCTTTTGTCGGAACACAATAAATTAGATATATGCCAAAAGGTATAAAATCCCAAATGATCCCTATTAAATCCCAAATCCCTGTGTCCTAACATGAGGGTGAGGGTTGCAACTGAACTATTTGAAGCTTTGTTGCTTCAAATACCACTGGGTCAAGACAGCCTGCCCCCAAAGCATTCTCACGCTCCAACTGAGCCTTCCCCAAAATACAACAGGAAGTAGGGGGGTTAGACCACGAGGAGAGGGGTCAGGCAAAGGGGGAATAGGCTAAATGAGTGAGTCACTGAAAGAATGATTAAAAAGCACATAGTATTCTACTGCCATATATGTCTGTATCTCTGTACGTGGATGAGGGGAGCTGGCTTTTCTCACCACCAGTGTATTTTTAGCATTCCTCCGGCTCCAGCTGTATCCAGCGTTCCATAAATACCAATAACAATAACACCAGAATGAAACTTTAGCCATGAACCTCTGGGACATTTTACATCTTCACAAGTACAAGCCAGCCAATAAAAACAACAACAATCTGCTCTTGTAAAAGAAACAATTCGCCGTGGAGAGACATACCTGGCAGCTGGCAGGCCTCAGGGCACCACACTGGGCCCTTAATAAACAACTGTGAAAGCTATAAAAATGCCACTATTGAGCAAATACCATGTGATGTATTAAATTAGTTGTAAACCAGGTAAAAGGGACAGATCAATTTTGGGGAAATATTCTTTTTTGCTTCCACACAGTCTTGCCTCAGTTTCATCCTGTGGGGGCATTTTGCAGGCAATTTAGTACTCCATATTGCATGCATGAACAAGGGCATACTGTCCAAACCAAAAAGTTTGAACAGAAAGTGGCAAATCTAATGAACATTAGTGCTGCCTGTACATGCTCTTCAAAAATATTGTATTTACTGTATTCATTTTAACTATTTTCCACCTGATGATGTCACCTTTACCATATTTAGCATATGGAGAAAATCCATGATACTTTGCATGTAGTATATTAAAAATAATTCATTTTTGGTTTTTTGGGGTTGTTCTATCATCTGAAAACACAGTGGCATCATCAAAAAAACTGGCATTTAAAAGGTTAAAATTCTGAAAATTAATTAATATTTGATTGTCATGATTAGGGCTGATGTGGGTTTAAAAATTCTCAATTAAAGTAGAAAATCCCATTAATGTAAAATATTTTTTACAGCGTGATTTTGAAAAGTGCATGTTGTGTGCAGAGCGGTATGAGTGTGAGGATTTGAGACTGCACAAAAATCATAATGTATAAAAGTTGATAGTGCTGCAAATCATTGGCATATCCCAGACTGCAATAATTTAAAAGACATCTACTTTGCATGTAGTATAATGAAAATAATTCCTTTTTTTCTTTTGTTTTTTTAAATCTCAAACATAGTGGCATCATGTCAAAAACCTGGTGTTTAAAGGCTCTGAGAAGTTAAAAAAAAAATGTGATATTTATTATTAGGATTGATGTTGGTTAAAAAATAAATCCAATGAAAGTAGAAAATAATATAAATGTATAGCGCGAAACAATTATGTGTGATATTAAAGCAGGCTGTAAGGGTTCAAATTACATTATTAGCACTTTGTATCTTGTTTTTTTTAATGCAGACCAAAACAGAAATCTATGACATGTGATTCTGGGGGAGTAATATGCTGGAACCATTTCTCCAGTGTCTCTAGCTGTGGCGTGAGTTGCCAGATTTATTGGTCTTTGTACAGTTCAGTGATACCAAACCTGGCAACTTCACTGTAACAAGACTCCAGGAAGCTGCCAACAGTGACTGCACCTGCAGCGAATGGTTTCAACATATACGTCTGCAGTAACTTCCCCCAAAACCACAACTCCTGCTTCTAGTCTTTATACCAAATAACCACATCCTGATTATCCATCTTCATATCTATGCAATCATTTCCCCAAAATATTGAGATATTCAGAGCTACAGTTTCTACTTCCTGGACACGCAGAGATAAAACTGATCTTTTCATCCAGCTCTGTAAAGAAAGTCATGCATTTTTGAAAAAGTTTTCAGAAGAGTGTTCTTTAAAAGCTTGGCGTTTGAAGCTGCAGCCTCCCACATAGGCAGGATGTGACCTCCCAACCTGCGGATGGACAGTTTTGAAGACTGAAAGGACGAGGAGCGTGTGAAGCGGCGTTCCAAAGTGAGTCAGCGCTCTAGGTGTTAATAACAAGACCCCGAGATGCTGTGTGCTTTCAGGCATGCACATTTGATTAAAGGGTAGAAGAAGACCTGCTTGTGACCCAACCAGAACTCTAACTGTCTGCAGTTTAATGGATAAACTATAAAACTGAAACCAAACTGCTGCGAATACATACGACATGCGCATTTACTGAATATCATAGTCTTTATAGCAGATGATAGATCGCAACATCCACCCCAATTAATGCTTTGATAAAATGTCTGGACTGACTCATTTTCTCAGTTAGACTTTTTCTGTCTTTATAAATATATTAATACTCTGAAACCTGTGTACATTGGCTTGATTTGAACATGAACATGTTGCAATTACAGATCTACGAAATGCAAACTCTCTGTTGCTGCCTTTACACAGGTGAGACACCACACCAGGGTTTGTTAAGCTTAAGGCAAGTGGGATTTAAGACTTTAGTAAAACTTTAATGATGACACTCTTGAAATCCCACATGCCATGTCTCTGCATTTTTTAGACTTGAAATAATGATTTAAGACATTTTAATACCAATTAAGGCCAAATTTTTAGATTATTGATTTTAGTACATTTAATGGACTCATTCTTGCATTACAACACACATGTGCACTCTGCACTTTTGAATTTTATCTAATTTTATTTATGTATTTATTTGAATTATTGTGTGTTGTGTTATATGTTTTCACTGCCTGTCTAGAGATGCTTCTATGTTTCGTTGTTTTGACAATGACGATAAAGAAACTTGAAACTAAAACTTTTATAGGATCCATTGGAGCCCTTCTCCTCGCTGCCACAGGCCATCAGCCCACGATGGCAACTTACGCCAGCAGAATTCAAGCCATACAGCCGCCTACCAAAGGTCTGTCCCCCTGTCTGCTGCCCGTTCTCCTCCCGTGGAAAAATCCACAGCAGTGCGGAGCAAGGCAGAGGGACCATGGGGCGACTAGCTCACTAATTCTTGTCTCATTGGTCTGATTAACAGACAACGAGCGAGGCAAGGAGGGCCTGAGTGATGACCCTGCGGGAAACTGTACAATGAAATAAATAAATCAATGTATGGGAAACAGCGCTATCACTAAATGGTGATTCCAGCGATTTTCCGACAGAGTTTCTGTTAAATCAATATCAGGGAAGCATTATCTTCATGGCAGTTGCTTACTCAGGTCTCAGAACCCACGTCGTCTCAACAGACCCCGAGATAATGGTGAAATGCATCTATACTCCCTGACAGAAAAGAGATATCAGCTCTGCTATATATTTGCCTTTCCAAACATAGTCTCCCAGCTAAATGAAATGACTGATCACCACGTCTACACTGGCAGCCACGCGGATCCAGTATCAGAGCTGTGGAGGAGCAGCCTCAGCCTTAGATGAGAAAAAAAAATCATTTGATTAAAGATAAAGTCCCTCCAATCCGCCACATTCTCTACGCCTCGGAGTCACCGCCAGGGCACATGGGACTCCCAGAGTCAAAGTCACTGCCGAGAAATAAAGAATGGATATTTCATGTTTCAAAAATGCCTCAAGTGGAGGAAGTACAAACAAAAACAAGAGCAAGCTCTGGAGAGGATGACGGACTGCGGTTTCACTCTTTCTCAGCTGGATTTCTCATCCGGATAGAGGGAGAGGGGGAAGGCTGAGAGCAAGAGAGAATTGTGGGAAAGGATGACAAAGACGGGGAGGTACATGGTGTCCTCTTCATCCCGTAAGGAGCTGACCTCACTTGACTGTGAAGCCACTTTGGGGTAAAACTCCTCCGCTCGGCAGCACCAGTAGTCATGTCTGGGTCTTTGCAAGCTCCATAAATAGCTACTTAAGCGCCGGCTGAGTGGGAACAAGCTGTACCCATCACCCCGAGGGGCAGAGAGGAGAATGGAAAGCACGAAATCCCATGGAGAGCCCATCCACAGGACTCTCGGCCCCTCTATGAGGATCAACACAGACCGATGCTTTCTGTCGGCCCCCGTTAAATATGATCGCACTTGTTCAACACCTTCATGTGTCGAGTGTGGGAAAGTACTAATGTTGTCACGTCTTACAGCAAAAGTTATCAGTGACACCGACTGGCGAGTCAGATTTAAACAGAATACAAGTCTGCAGTCATGATGGAAGCCATCAGATCAGGGATACACAGCATGCTTTATTTGGGGCCACATTTGCAAAATGACAGAAAGCCAGGGGCCAGTTGGAGCAGCCCCACACATGTTATTAGGATTCTAGGGCATTTCTAGTATTTTGGGATATTTTAGGACATTTCTAAGGTCTTAGGACATTTCTAGGATTTTGGGAGGTTTCTCAGATTTTAGGATGTTTCAAGAATTTCAGGACATTTCGATAATTTTAGAAGGTTATAGAATTTCAAGACATTTCTAAGATTTTAGGACAGTTCTAAGCTTTTGGAGCTATTCCAAGATTTTTGGACATATGTAGGATTTTAGGACATTTCTCAGATCTTGGACATTAGGGTCTAAGCTAGGATCTCTTTTTTTATTGTGAATTAGAAAATGGTTGGGGGGGCACCTGGCACCCTAAGTTGAGTATCACTGCATTAGCTGATCCATCTTTATACTTGGTGCCGTGTCAAACTTTGTCCAAATCCACACAACTTTATTTTCATATTTTAGTGAGAGCACCAAAGTTTCTAGAGATGAATTGTGGAGAAATATGTATGAAGTAGTCCACAGGAGATTTAGGATGCTTCTGTTTGATGGAATAGTACAAATATTAAATATGATGTTTTTGGTATTACATATTTCACTCCATGTAAACATAGCTTCAAGCAATTGCTGGATTAAAAACCTGACTTGCTTTGTCATTTCAGTCACATTGACCCTGATACACATGTTGAGCTTTAGACACTGCTGGAAAGAAGAGATTCATCACATTAAATAATGGCCGTCAGTGAGCCATGATATGAAGCAAAAGGTCTTTCAACATTTGTATACAGTGGCTGCAAAGATGCATGACAGAGCCTGCTGGCCATCCAGACTGAGAGCCCATGCTGTGTTTTGGGGGCTGTCACACAATGAAAAATACATCAAAAAGCTTAAGGACACTTTTGTTTTGTAGCCAGCAAGGTAACGAAAACAAGCATATCCAACTACACGGTGCAGGAAGACATGAAAATGCTGTTTATGCTGGAAGAAGGGTGGTCCATATGACAAACAACATTAGCTAACAGATTGGACTTGACAATACTGGCTCTGCTGTATGCTCAGAACCTCCCAAATATATGCATTTTTGTTAAAAGGTTATGATTTAACGCATCAGTTCAAACAGTCTTGTGCACAAGCGTGTTTCTCATAGGAGGAAGTGTTATGGTTATTAGTTTTTTCGTGAAAATGCATGTTTGGGACACACTGACTGAATAAAGACTTGGATCATGCAGCACGAGTTTTGTCAGAGTTCATAAACGGATGTTTTGATTGAGTTGCTGTTGTTAAATGTGGACCCCGTTCACTTTAATTCAGGAGGAATGTTCACCTTTTTTGGATTCTCTGTTCACCGTGGAGGCATGCAGGATTTAAAAAAAAAGTTTTCTTGACAAAGTCAATGTCAATGTCAGTCAATGTCATTTTGTGCTTAAAGTATTCCTTTAAACTTAGTTGCAATAGTAATTCAAGAGTTGTTTCATTTTGAAGATCTGGTCAAAAGTGGAAACTGATATCCATTCTTCTTTGTAGTTTGTTAATACAACAGGTTCAGCTGCATCAAGTCCTAAAAACCCAGATACAGTCATGTACAGATATTGAATATGGAATGATAAAGTAAACCTTATCAAGAGCTCTTAAAAACATTTTTTTTAAAAACGGAAATTATCATTATGATAATCATGATATTTACTTATTTCTGTTCATATATACATATATATATATACTGTGGATATAAATATAGATTTAGATATTTTATTTTTTACCTTACACTTTGTATTGTGTTCTATGTACTTCTTGTTTTGTTATTGGATTAATGTTGTCCACTGACTGGTTACTTTCTCTGCTTGTTGTTGATATTTATCTTTTGTGGTATTTTACCGTAAAATGTTAATTTAGGGGGTTTTGTTTGTTTGTTTTTGCTTCGTTTTTTGTTTGTCTTCATAACTCTCAGTGTCAGACTGAAACATGAAATGTGACACTAATAAGCACAGCAGTCCACAAACCAGCTGAAATCAACTCATAGTTCACCTGTTTCCAACGTTACCACTCTAATAAATAGACATTAAAAGTGGTTAGCAGTGTTACAGTTATAGGTTAGAGGGCTCCTGCTTCACCGACTTATATGTTTAGACTGCTTTTTTTAATGCTGCTATTGCCTCCTATGCTGCACGTTTATTGCTTTTATTCTAATGCATTTTTATTGGTTTAATATTGCTCATTATTTATTTTTATAGGTATCTATTTATTTATTTATTATATACGGAATTGAGTACTTGATGCTATTTATTGCACCTTGACCTGAGTACTGCAATAACTTCTTTTCATGTTTTTTATGGTCAAAATGACAATAAAGTGTTACATCCAGGCAGAGCAGCTGCGAAGCTACAGAACACTGATTGAGACAAACAAACAACAACAGTTGTTTAATATCGAGACATCCAAGTGTTTCCAGCAGAATTTGTGCCTACAAATGTAGGTGTTTTGAGCCTCACATTGAGGTGTTTCCAGAAACATCTCTGCCTCTAAATGTGGGTGTTTTTTAGCAACACTTTTCCAGTGCTGTTTGGGTCCCAAACATGAGTGTGATTCTAGAGTGGTCACTGTGTTTCCATCAGAATTTGTGTCCCCAAATGTGGGTGTTTTTAGCAACACATCGAGACTTTTCAAAATGCATTTCTGCCTCCAAACGTGGATGTTTTCAGCCCGATCTCATTCCAAACCTGTCAAATACATTAGCGCTTTCGGTATACACCCAAAGGTGGGTGTTATTTTATCGAGTCGTCACTTTGTGCCTAAAAATGTGAGTGCTTTTAGCGACACATTGAAGCGTTTCCAGCGGGGTTTCTGCCTCCAAACATGGGTCTTTTTACCACAACGGGACAAGAGGACAAAGGGACACTTAGAGTTTTTTCCAGTGACATTTCTGCTTCCAAACGTGTGTTATTTTACAGAGTTGTTTTTAAATTTCTAGCCACATTTGTGCCATAGTATGTCAGAGTTTTAGGTCCAAAATAATCTTTTTTCAAATTATAATCAAGTGGTTTTGTGCCTAGACATAACCACACAGCAATGTTGAAACCTTTAAGGAGCGATTGCACGCATCAGACCGCCAAAGATGCCCTGGAAGTGCCTCTGGAAAAACTCCTGGGAGTTCCTGCAGCAGGGCTGCGTGCACATACCATGGGCGCGCACGGCCAAATATGACACTGATGAGCAGTACAACTTCGCACCATGAGCAGAAAACTTGAAAGTATTGCAACTTTTATGCACGCCCAAAAAACGCCAGAAGAACATGTTGCGCTGTAGCAAGAGAGACGCTGTGTACCATAGGGAAACTGTGGTTTTGCTGGCAACGCTTTTCTAGTGATGCAGCTCGGTGTGATTTGCCAAAACTTTGCCAAGTGCAGTTTATTAAGGATACAAAGGTTTTCTGAACATAAGACGATGTATCAGGAACTTTATCTGTAATGCTGATTACTTCTAACACCTATTTAATACAGACAAAACATTCAAAATGTTCAAAAAATATGTTTTTAAAAAAAGTTTTGTCCGCTCCCCAACAACATGTCAAACACCAAACTAATGGATCAGAGCAGAGTAACCATGGCAACATCTGTAGGTTTGCACCAAACAGAGCATTGGAACAGGCCCAGGAGCCATCACTGCCTTTTTGTTCACCATAATGGTTCATCTACTTTCATCAGGGTGACTCATTAAGGCTTAAATGCCTCAGCTTGCATAATCGCAATGATGGATGACAGCGAGGAGGCCTTTCACACAGACCGAACTGCAGCGCCAATTGATCTCACAGAGCTGCTAATGAATGCAGATGTGTCTTGTTGCCTTGTCCTCTAATGAAGCAAGCAGCCACAGCCAGCTGTTTCCTTCCAGCCGTTTACAACTGGAAAGACCATTAAAAGAATATCTATTCGCTGATTTGTTTTCAAGTGGGATTACTAATTCAGGATCATGTATGCCGGTTGCTTCTGTTGTTTGTTTGCTCTTGTTGACCTTATTGTTTTCCATGCAAATGCACATTACATGGATACGTCATCGTGATCCCCTTTCTCTATATATCACTCTTCAAATGGAAATCAATGTCATAATCTAATATAAATAAAAATATATTTACAACTGTAGTGTGCTGTGTAGTGGGCTGTGTGCACAGTCACTTTCCACAAATCCCTGAAGTGTGCACTTGAGTATAATATCTCAGAAATGCAGAGAGTAATAAGAAATTAGAGAAAAGAGCAATAAAATTACCTTTTCTTTTTTTTTTTAAATGTAAAAAATATATAAAAATATTATATAATAATAATGGGCGGCACGGTGGCATTGTGGTTAGTACTGTTGCCTCACAGCAAGAGGGTCCCTGGTTCTTTGGGTGGGGGCCCTTTTGTGCAGAGTTTGCATGTTCTCCCCCGTGTCTGCAGCTCAGGTTGATTGGTGACTCTAAATTGCCCTTAGAAAAAAAAATATATAAAAGTGCTTAAGAATCATTAGGCTTGGCCCAAAAAGTGCCAAAAAAGCAAATAACTCACAATAAAATAACCCAAAAATAAGCTAAAAAAAGTTTAAAAAAAACAAACAAGCAAGAAAATGACCTAAAAAAATGTGGTAAAATTCTCAAAAATATATTTTATTTCTGTGACAGAATTGTAAATATAAAAAAGTTAAGTTAAGTTAAGTTAAGTTAAATTATTAATATAGTTTTCTGGACATTTTCCTCCCCTTTTTTTGATAATTTTCTAATAATGCTCCTCTCTTTTAAAACTAATTTATAATTAATTTTCTAATCACATTATGTGATTTTTTTTTACATTTTGTTGTACATTTCTTGCCAAGTTTATCATTGCCCTGTTTCCCCATGTTTTGTGAAGAAATTGAATCAATTTGCTCGGGTTTCAAAGGGTCAAATAGCTTGTGAAAGGCATCTGAAAACTGGCACAAGAAAACTGATGACAATCCAGATTTCAAAGGGTTGATGTGAGATGACAAAAAAGATGAAAAAGCTTATTCCCAGGTGGATATGTAGTCTACACTTAACGTTATACCTTTTATATTAAGTACGTCAGGCTCTTCTGACATCCTGACTTAACTGACAGATATCTAGTTCCACCAAAACATCTTCAATTTTTCAGCCACTCTAACATACATGTGTGGATGGTAGACTAATATCAGTCCAGACTGAAATATGTCAACAGCTATTGGATTGTTAACATGACATTTGGTTCAGGTATTCATGCTTCCCTGAGGATAAATTCTGCTAATTTTGGTGATCGTCCAACTTTTAATCTAGCACCATCGTGAAGTCCAAATTTAAATCAGTTAATCATGAATTTGTCACATGGAATTACACAAGACAATTATCGTAACCTCAACAAGAAGGCAACACTATAGATCCACCCGAACATGGGCAGCAATGCAGTGCAGACGCCTCTGAACGGCCTTTAGCAGCGATCCACCACAGGAACACGACAGCACCTCACATTCCTACTGTCACACCAGTCCTGAGAATCACACGTCGCCTCTCCAGCCAAATAAAAAAAGTCACCTGATTGAATGACGCTGTCCAGGATATAGCAGAGAATAAAAGGATATTACAATAAAACCAATGCAGCATGGAGGTCATCCGATTATTTTTGGATGCCTATACAATTGCTAGTAGGATGCTAGTTCAGCTGGTGCCATTTTTTCCATTTTACCTCGATGTTTACAATTGAAAACCTTGACCTGGCGAGCTAGCAAATAGCTAGCTAGAAGTCAACTGGAAGATAGTTGACAAAGTTGGTGAGTTGATATTCTCATCATGATGTCACATGCAACAACCATCCAAAGCCACTGACAAAAAGCCCCACCAAGACTTGCAAAATAAACACAAGAGTCCATACTTAGCACTTATTTAGCAGAGCTGAAAGAGGGTGCTTGGAAACTTCCACGCTTATGTCATACAATTTCAATTTGTCCAATACTTTTGATGGGAATGTGAAGTATCAAAGACGTGAAAGATGTTTGAAAAAGTTCAACTTTGGAATATAAGAATAGACTTGTAATTTTGTAATAGACTTTGTAAACATGTTAGTCTGACTAAGTCAGATTTCTCAAAGTCAAACTAACACACCTACATAATGTGGTTGGGGGTCGATTTACTCATTTATGTATATACCTCAGTTGGACCTGAACTGGCCTAGACCTTCTACCCATGCTCCATCAAGCTCCAACCAAAGCTTAGCTTAACTGAGCGTTTAAACATACTGAATGTCTACAAATTCTAGAAACGCCCCTGGTCTCAGGTTCTAAGTCCATTCTTCCCCTTGGAACCAGTGGAAGACCCAACAATATCCCTCTAAGGTCAATTTAACCCTTTGAAACCTGGGCAAACTGGCTTGAACTCTTGAAATGCCATATACTAGCAAGGAATTAGCAAAAATTACCCAAAAAAAAGAAACAATTGAAAAAACAAGTAAATAACCTGAAATGATAATGATAAAATGATAATATTTCTATATATTTCTATAAAAAATAAATTTCAATACATAACTAACTCATGTAACTCATTTTAAATATAGTTCTCTCAAAATTGTTAGCCTAACTTTGGTTACAAAACATAATCTAAATCTTCTTGTAATCTTTGGGATGTTTTACCACATTGCTCAATGCCTTTGTCTTTTTTCCCTTTTTTGTCATGTTTTTGCAAGAAATCAAACTAACTTGCTCAGAGTTCAAAGTACTTGTGAAAGGTGTTCAAATACAGCACAAGAAAAGTGATGTCAGTCCAGGTGTCTAAGGGTTTATAGCTGTTCTGGAGCTTTCAGTCATGTCACATGATCTTCATGACGGAGGTAAGACTGTTCGGTGCAGTTTCCATGGTCATCGGTGGACTGTAAGCCTCAACTTTAAGGCTGGCTTGATGCTCAGAAGGAAATTTGAATATCTCCAATCAACTGCTGCTGATAAGATCCTGTAGCACGACCGAACGCACCAGAATAAACCGACCTCGAGGTGAGATTGCTTTGTCAACAACACAAAGACGTAGGTTATTGAGAGAAGATGGCCCAGTTTGACTCTTGTTGTTGGATGCTAAAGCAGTGTGATCTATCTTGTGAGGCCAGATAGAACTCATAAAAGGAAAGAAATTATTTTTTTTCACAAGGTGAATGAATAGGAGAGTATGTGTTTTGCTGCACTGCCAGTGTGTGTGTGTTTGTGTGTGTGTGTGTGTGTGTGTGTGTGTGTGTGTGTGTGTGTGAGGACCCGAGGATAGGAGGGACGTGGAGGCATATAAATCACAATGTAGGGAGCCGAGCCTGTTTGAGTCTTTATCTGGAACATAATACGGAGCAGATTTCGACCCCTGCCATTTCACCATCACACACCAGCTCTACAAAAGCCCTCCAGAGGGCTCTTAAAGAACACTTCAAATGCAAATGTTGTTTGGATGGCGCCTTATTTATGTTGCTGCTGTATGAGGTTTGATGTTTTCAGTTGTAATGGCAATGCATATATCCCCTGCCTTGGATTTAATATGAGGAGAGCCCCTGACGCGATGCTCTGGGGCCGGTGATGCCTGCCGCTGCGAGGGAGGAGACAGCCGATAAGAGAGCAAAGCGATGGAGAGATGAAAGTGAGAGAAGAGGAGAGTCATGATGAAACACGCAGATAAAGTTGAAAGCGGGGCTGATAAAGGCTGTGTACACACTGTTAGAGCCTGTGTCCACGAGATACCTCGAAAAACACTGCCGTTGTTTCATCATTTCATGTGAAAAGTGGCGCTTTGAGTGTGCCATGGCCTTTCTGTTTGCGCCCCGACACCAAGTGGGAAGATGAAAGATCCTGTAGAATGTGGAGAATGAAAGGGGGAGGTCTGGAGATGGCACAGCTGGATCAGCTGTCAGTCAGATTTTATGATTTTTGTGGGTTTGTTTGCTTTTGCATCTGGCAGTATGGCAGAGTTTTTTTAAAGGGGAAAGACAACCATTTTTAAAATTCATACATGTTGTTCCTCTGGTCTAAGAGAGTCCAAAAATATTACACTACTAAAATGAAGAATTATTAACCAACTTAAAATAATTACTTCAATCAGTAACACATAAATAGAAGTTTTCTGAACTGGGTTTCCACACAGTCACATTATCTGAACTTGATAATTTGATTTATAAAAAACGTACCAATTGAAGTAATTATTTTAAGTTGGCTAACACTTTTCTTTTTTCAGTGTAGTGAGCATGAGCGAATCTCTCTTAAATCCAAAAACTTAAGTGCTAAAACTCAAGTGTGTGATGTTATCAAGTATAAAATCTAGAACTGCTATATAGATAATGAAATCTATATTAGTTACATTGAGGGGGGTAGAGACCAGAATAACTTCTTCTACTGCTGCTAACAGCCCACCATCATTCCCAGTTAGAGAATGGGTGAAATCAAAGGAAGGCAGTTAGCCTGGGGCACCAGGCCCCCAAAACACTAAATCCGTTCCTGATGATAACAAAAGCAGCAGAGATCAGCTGGATGAGAGACGGAGTGATTATTAATAAAGAATTCTATCTAAAGTCCGACTAAAACTGAGACTAAAACAAAGTCTTAAGACGTCACCTTCCACTGCTGAACATTTGACTGTTCAGACGCTTTGAGGAAAAACTGCTGTTTGTATGTGTTTGTCACCGTGCTGCGCTGTCAGTCTGCTGCAATCTATCGATCAGCTGTGTGACCAGCGAATGTGTTATTTGTTTTCATTATAGACCTACTTGTTTTTGTCAGTGGTTAAATAGTAAAATAAATCTCTTGGTCTCAGTTACTTGGGTTCGGACATGAATGTGAGGCCCGAGCCACATAACCTGGTCAATTCACAGCAACACAGTTTAGCACTATGACCTGACTGTTTTATCTCAGCTGTCTTCTTCTTTTGTTTCTTTCGTGCTACATAAGGCCAGACGATTAGAGCGCTGCCTCCATCTGACCGAGTGGAACTGAACACAAAAGCTCGAACCTGTATCCATGGATGACAATTTTTTGGCGAGACTGATATTGGCTAACGTTACCTATATGTTGCAATATGTTTTAAAGAAAACATTTCAACATAATCTTCAAAGAACATTTTAAGGATGTTCAAATAACATTCCTATAAGGTTAAATGCTGATTAAGACGTAACATTTTAACTGCAAAATTCTGAGGATGTTTTGGTGATGTAAAGAGGTGACAGATCATAAAATGTTCTTTTATAAAATGCTGCCACAATGTTACATAACAACAAATAAAAAATGTTACCTAATGTTACGTAACATTAACATTATTGTGGAGTGAGAAGACAGTTTTTTTAGATGAAAATGTAATGTAATGTGATGTATTAATTTTAAAAATGTTTGGTTTTTTTTCATTTTTCAATGTTTAAAGAGAATGTTAACTGAACTTTGAACAAAACTTGTCACTGAAAATGTTTCTAAAACATTCAGTGGTTGCATTGTACCATTCTCAGGATGTTTTTAGAACCACAGATTGCTAGCTGGGCTGTAGAGATTAAGCTCATGCCTTAATGTTAAGTTTGTGTTCTCTATAGCTTTTTAGGAAGAGGTTTAAGTTAAGCCCTCTGGGTTTCCTGCATCTCTCTACTGTATATCTTGTGTTATCTCAGTCATTTTATGTATCATAAATTAGAAAAAAAATTTTAAAAAATAAAGCTCATTTAGGTTTTTAAAAAAGCTAGACTTTTTTTGCGGGGGTCCACAAAATCAGGCTCCTGTTTACTGTCTATGGAGCAGCTACAGACTTTGTACCTAATAACAAATTTAAGACTTTCTTCTCTGATTCCTGGCTTTGAGAGAGAGAAGGTCATATTCAGAAATATTCAGTGAACTTTCCTCAGCAATGGAAATAATATATTGGAATTCTTACTTTTGGTGATGTTCCCCTTCAACTCTCTCTTTATGTTGAAGTGACTATTGGAATGGTTTTCATAATGGAGGACAACAAGAGACTTCAGTGAGAAAACCAACCTAAAAGAATAAAGGTGGAAATTATACCCCCACACCAGTGGAGCTTTCGTTTACTCAGCCACACTCATAAAGACAAAGAGGCAGACAACGCATTGTCAAGGACTGTCATTGTTAAGATGCTATTTTGCAAACAGCAGACAGTAATCTGGAATAAAAGACAAAGCAGGGTGACAAAAAAATCCCACACACTCAGACACACCAAGTGTTTCTGAGCTGCTGTGATGGGATATCAGTGATGACAGGTGGAGAACATTGTGTTTCACAAAGACAAGCTCCCATGAATCTTATCACAAGCTGTCATGTTCCTGACAGGCCGGCAGTGGAGCTGATGAACGACAGCCATAAAAGATGTGACTGATGCTACAGTGCTGAGAGACATCCCATCTGTCTGCGAAAGTAACAGCGCTCGGCCTCCTCGGGCCTGGCATCAAAACCAACACTACGCTTTACTCAGCGGATTACAGTCTGCTCCTCCGTCTTATGACATAATGATGACAGTACAAGAAGTTAAAGATCATTTCTTATTATCTACCTCAGAAAGTTCATATCAAATCACCAGGATCCACACCAGGGTCCCTGATGTGAAAGCTCCCAATACCGCTTTGCTACCAAATTGCACTGGTCAGTGAACAGGTTCTGTTCTACTATCTAGAGAACCAGCCTGCATTTCCAGGAGTTTTGCATGGAACCATTGTAATCAAGGATGTGTCATCAATGGAGGGCATTGCACATTATACAACGTGAGTGCTGATATAAAGTACAACACAAACTTACGCTAACTGCAGCCCGAGAGACACCGACTATATCTGATTTTAGCGAAAACACAGCGATAAATGTTCATGACACCAAGCAGCCGGCCTGTGTATAACATGCAGACCTAGCTAACACAGATTAGCAAGCTAGTGTGCAGGAAAATGTTATGTGTTACTAGGCAACAGCTGTTACTTCCAGCGGTTTGGCAATAAAATAATCTGTAATCACTTATTACTGTCAATAAATGACGCTTGTAGAACTGCTATATTACAGCAGTATCACACTCAAGTTTGTGCTGTTGTTATATATATCATCACAGCTGTTTTTGTCTTACCACTGAATCACAGTCATGATATACAGTAGCACTCCATCTCATGTGATATTAGGAGAAGCAGTAGTAATAAAATAGTAGATTACAGCCTTTACTCGTTTTTCAACAAAAAACAATTAAGCATAAACCAACTAAATTTGAGACCATTGCACGCTCTTTTTTTTCTGATGATCTCTTTGACATCTCTTTTTGCTTCTCTCTCTTTCCAGCCTGTAGAATTTGACACACCCATTGATGTTGTCAAGTCAATTTTATTTATAAGGTCCATTATTACAAATAACAGTTTGTTTCAGAGGGCTTTACAGCATACGACATCCCTCTGTCCTTAAACCCTCACATCGTCTAAGTAAAAACTCCCCAAACCCTTTAACGGAGAAACAAAAACGTCTCAATTTGCACTTCAGGTCAAGGAAAATCTGCCATTTTTTTGCCTCCAGCTGAGAACTAACTTTTCTGGTTTTGAATCTATATGATTCTGGTCAAAATTATTTCCAAACATTTCAAAATATGGTGTGGGAACCATAACAGAGCTCATGCCATGGTGGTTAAAAGCACAAGGTTTTCACCTGAAGAGGCATGAGAGAGCCGTCTGAATGCAGCACAGGAAGATAACGACAAAAAAAAGATCCAGGTATCAAAGGGTTAAAGAAAGGGTAAAAGAATATCTAACAAACATTTACATCGAACAGTTAAGATGACACTGTTAAACTAGTATAGATGTTATAGACTCCAAAGCTGTTTGTCTTCATCTCCGCAGCCGGAGTGACGCAGTTATAAAAATAGCAATAAAGCAACACAAAGAGCTGTACATCAGCACTCAGAGGACACTATAGACCTCATTTCACTCCAAGATACTTGTCCTTCCACACCGCAATGAATTTAAGTGCGTGTGGAGGACGCGTGCAGGCTGATGGCAGTATGGGCTGACACAAGGCTTTTTCCAACAAGGAGACATTATTTCAATCAAGATGTGCCCAACAAGTGGACATCCTTCTTTATTCTAGAGGCGGAAGGCTTGTTATTTCACAGGAATAATCAAAGACCTCCACAATACCACAAAAGAGGTCATTTGAAAAATAAAGTAAAAATAACATCAGTTGAAAAAAGCGAACAAAAAGAGAATTTTATGTCATCCGACTTTTTTGGTAGTTAATTTTCCACACTATTATTGCAGCACTTGAAGTAAACTAAAAATAATAAACTATTGTCTCTCTTGATTGTTTCGGCTTTTTTAATCTCTCCGCATGAAATGCATTTCAGGTAGCAAACTGTGCATATTTTAAAATGTCACATTCACAAGCTGGTGGCTGAGCCTTCAATACGGGTTACCACTGCTACTCAGTTTAACCCTTTGAAACCTGGTTAGACATCAGCTTTTCTTGTGCTGCATTCAGACTTCTTTCATAAGTATTTAAAGTATGTTTTTGAAAACCTGAGCAAAATGTTTTAATGCTGTAAAATGGGTTTAATTCCCAAAAACATGGGAAAAGGCAATGAGCAAATTGTAAGAAATTAGTTTTTAAAAAAAAATAAAATAAAAAAAATAAATAAACCCCCTGGGGAAAAAAAGAAAATTTCTGAAGAATTTGTGTTAAGAATCTGAAGCAAAAAAAAGAAAAGTGTTCAAAAAGTATATTTATTATTATAAGAATTATATACTGAAAATATGTCAGACAATATTTAATTTTTTTTTATTTTTAGCAATTTTTCACGTCACATCTTTCCCTTTTTTGCAAATTTTCAGGAAATTTACTTCTTGCTAATTTGTTGCAAATTTTGCGGGCATTTTTTTAAATTTGCTCATTGCCTTCCTCCCAAGTTTTTGAAAGAAATCAGATTTTTTCAGATATCAAAGGGTTAACATTCTCTCTCTCACACACACACACACACAAATGGCACAGCCATTTATAGCAATTTGGGGTTTTGTATCTTGCCCAAGGATACTTCAAAATGCAATTTTCCGACGAGTGGACAACCCGCTCTACCTCCTGAGCCACAGCTGCCCTACAGGCAATAATTCGCACCAGCTAAGAAGAACATAAATCTGCCAAATCTAGAAGATAGTTTTGGGTTGTTTTTTTTTTAATGTGACATGTCTCCTATATGTCTAGATTATTTGAACTTTTACAGTCAAGAGACATTTTTTCTTCTTTTTACCAATCATACGGGCAAGATTGCTCCATGTGTGGTTAAAATAGTTTAGAGTTATGCTGAGCACAAAAATGTGGTATTAGTTTCATGAATAATAATTAGATATACATAAATAACTACATTATTATTGTTCTTGGGTGATATTATGGACTACAAACATATTTTAGCTTCTCTGGGATAATCTGAATGGTAAACGTGGTGAGTTTAAATACTCCCAATGTCCCCTCTAAGGCCTTAATCAAAATGTCTGCAGGAGTGCTATTATGCACTGACAATTTGTGGGAATGTGCATCAAAGTTCATAAATTCGTGAGTATGGAGATTGGGAATTGACTGACACTGCTGACAATCCTGCAATGCATGTCACAGGTAACTTTGAACATTTTTAATACTATTTACTTAAATGCTGAAATAAACAGTTAATGAGTGTTATGTAAGCGTCCAGTTGTTGATTCCGTTCTTTGCGCATGTTGATGACTTATGTATGAGCAGGAGAAGAGACCTGGACCTTAACCCTTTCTTCTAGTGTTCCACTGGGACACACTTCCAGAGGACCTCCAGCACTGTGCAGAAAGCTGATCTCGGGTTGCTACTACAACAGTAATGAAGTGCTGGTTAGATCTCTATTAAAGCTTCCACTATCCCTCCACAGCGGTTTGGGAGATTTTAGCCCAGTGGATTAAGTTACCACCCTGTGAGGTTGTTGAGGAAGGCCGCGTCCTCTGCGTTTATGTGCTCAGTGCCTCCTGAGATCATTGGAATTACACGTTTTGGATCGTTTGACCTACCTTATATCACAAGTTAGCAGCTACAACAATCTAAGCAGTAGAAATCCAGTAGAGGCACTTCCTGTTAGGAAGAAGAATCGACCACAGAGAAAGGGGTCAGGGTCATATTTACTGCATACCAGAGCACAGATTCTCTCGAAATTCAATTAGCGTGAATGCCGCTCCGCATGGCCCCAGTTCAGGGGGAGGCCTGGCTGCTGCAGTGACAGGGGTGACAGGTCAGATCACGCTTTCCAAACCACTTGAAGACATTATTCCAGGAGCACCCCCCAAGCTGTTTGCTTTGCGAATGCAACCTGAGACTGCAGTCTATGAATATGACATGTGCTGCCATGCTAAGGTAACGGAGGTGTCATTTATTATCTGGCCACAATACTTAGTGGATTTCAGGAGTATTTATGTAATCAAGATGAACTTCATGTTACCTGACCTTCATGTCTCTCTCTACAGTACTTTTCCCAGAATTAACAACTCAAAGAAGTCACTGTAAATCATGTAGGAGGTGAGAACTAACAGAAAAGTCCACTGGGGCTACCGGTACCTTTATAAACAGAAAAGTAAAAAATGTGTGGTTTTGGGGGGCATTTATGTGCTGGAACAATTTCTTGATGATCATTTGTCTAGTGGTCCTGTGGTATGTATCAAACTGTAGCTTATTTTGCCAGTTACCGTCAGTAAGCAGGTTTTTAAATATGATACCAGGCATTAATTAGTGAGCTTTAGAGGAGTTTGTAGGTGTATTTTTGAGCTCTGGACAGTCATGTGAGCTTTTTGCTCCAGTTTCAGGTCTTTATGCTAAGCTAGGCTAACCATGTTCAAACTCTATATGTAGTGGGTAGGATTTAGGATATACTGGCAGAAATGCTAGATAATATTTCTAACTATGTTTTCATTATTGTATAATAACCTGAAAGTAAGAATTGTGTTTTCATTGCCTTAGAGTGAGCTGTTTGTACCTATATAGAGAGTGGGTCTTTTTCTATGGAGTCCACCATGTTACTTCTACAGTAACTCCAGCCTGCTCTCACTCCAAACTCGACAAATAGCTCTGCTCTGTCAGTGCTTTTGGCAAACACTTGCTTCAGATAGGGTCATTCGGGTTTTGCGTTTTTGTGTTGGCAACCATTGTTACAAGCCCATCTGCAACGAGTAATGTCAGAATTACAATGATTTGTAACGTGAAACTGCGTTATATACCAATTTTAATCACCTGCTCCATTTGTTTTGGAGAGGAAGAGACCTCTGTGGATAATTCAGCTCCCAAATCTGCAATTCACCCCTTGATACTAATAAATACCCCCAAATCTTACAGACTTGATCTTTTACAGGTTTATATAAAATTTGATAACTATTTCTGTGCTTCCTCCAGTGCACATCCTGTTTCTCTCTAGTTCCCTAAAGGTTAGCATTGTCAAGACATTTGGCCATTGGTTAATGGCACAAGTTGGAGCGTCAAAATTTTCCAAAGTTGACCACTGCACAAAAACAGTGAGATTTTACATTGACCTCATGATTTAATTCATGGATCTTGGCAATTCAAATCAAATGTTTGACTCAAGCCTGAAATGTTGCCAGTATAAATGCTGATGTGACTAGGCTGTTCAGCAACAAAGTCAGTCAGTCAGTCAGTCATTTTCTGTAACCGCTTGTCCTCGTAAGGGTTGCGGGGGGGCTAGAGCCAATCCTAGCTGTCATCGGGCAGAAGGCGGTGTACACCCTGGACAGGTCCACAGACTATCGCAGGGCCGGCACATATAGACAGACAACCATACACGCTCACAGTCACACCTAAGGGCAATTTAGAGTCACCAATCAACTTGAGCTGCATGTCTTTGGACTGTGGGAGGAAAGTGCAAATGTAAAGTACAAATTACTAAATATCTTGGGTTGAGTGGGTCAATATACACCTAGTATGTGTCTCTGATCCCAGGATTAGGGCCTCCGCCTTGGCTGTGCATTCCATCAAACCATCCAATATGACCACCAGAGTTCATACTAGATGATAAGGACAAAAGCATGGACGGATGGCATTAATAAAGGGGCCCACAAGATGGGGTGATCAGGATGATCCAAGGCAGCTTGAAGTCAAGTGGGTGCAGGATTCTGGTGCTGTGGTGCAAAGTCAATCCATGATGAGATGATGTCCAAAATGAGTGTGAGATCCAAGATGTCCCTGGTGGGTATCTGGCACCTTTCTTCTGGAGCATCACCCATTCCAGTCGAACAGGTATTAGAGACCTCGTTCCTCACTGGTATATGTCCAAGACGGGGTGACAACTGACAAAGTCTAGGTGCAAGAGCCAGGGGACTGAGACTTTAAAGCAGAAAACCAGATGAAAGACTGGAATGAGGCACCAGATATCCTGCAGAAGACTTTCCAGCACAGGGACAAGAACTGAGGGCAATGGTCCGAAACAACCTCAGAAGGAATACCGCATATTCAAAAAAAAGCTGCAGCATATGTTGAGCAGCTTCCTTGGAATGAGTGGCTTTGGGTATTGGGATAAGGTGGCATACTTTGGAGAAGTCATCTAGTTATTTCAAGATGGTACTGTTGCCACCAGAAATGGAAAAGTCGAACAAAATTTGCAGAAAAGTGGGACCAGGGTCAGTGTGGTTCTGGAAGAGGTTTTAGTGGCCCAGATAGGCCTTGGTGAGAAGACACAGACTTCAACGGTTGGCATGTCAAGATTGTGTTTGTAAGCATGACTCCAAAGTAGGACCTGAGAACGGACTGAGTCTGGGACGAATAATCTGTTGCCTGGACAAGTCTCTGGAGCAGGATCTTGGCGCTAAGCATTAAGAACTGTCCGCTCAGAGTCCATTCGGGTTGAAACAAATGCACTGTGTCTTACCAGCTTAAGGGCTCTGAGGTCAGGAAAGTGTGGATGAACACAAAGTGCACTGGACTTCTATGTGGGAGACTGAAGTTCCCAACTCATCAGAGTCCTGCAAGTAAAGATTGCTCTGTTTTAACTGTTATGAGGATTTTTCTGAGGATTATAGTTACTGTACACACATACTGCACAAAGACTGAATTGTGCAAATGTGCATTTTATGTACAACACCATATATATCTAGACCCCACCCAAATGCACAAAGCTACAAAAAACTTGCCATTCTAATGCAACCCAGATGACACTTGGGTGTATTGCTAGTCGTAAAGAGACAAATCTGTGTGAAGCTGAGTGTTTGGGTGAATGAGTCAGGCAGATTTCCACTGCTTTCAGTTTTTGTCTTCTACTGTGGTGCCCCAGTAACAGAAATCAAACCAACATGGATTTTTTTTTTCATCTGACAACCGAAAGTAAACAAACTTCCCAAATTATGGGACATTTACTACAAGAGATAAATCAGATCCACATTCCGTGCCTGCCCTGTTGCTTTCTGTACCCCCACCCATAGCTCTTAACCATGAACACAGAGGAGGGATGAGGAGGCTAATCCAAGCAGGCAGGCATTCCTCTAGCATATTTGTCATCCTGCAGAGTGGAGTCATGGTTATACACACACAAACAAGGGTCGTGTGAATGCTGCGTACCTTCTGCCCCTGTCCAATGAAACTGTGACCTTGGAGATGAATGCACTCGCACTTTCATCTCTGACACACACATGCACATTCCTCTTGTCCCTTACACTCTCCACATTTACACAGTGTGTCCTATAGTGTGTCCTGGACGCAGGAATTATCAGCCTTCACAGCAGATAGAATAACAACGTTGAGCCTGGCTTGCCATTGGATCGCACTGGTATGTAATCACAAAGAGAGAGTGCTGTACTCACATGTTCGATAGAGCTGGTGAGTATATTTGTGTCTACACATACTGAGACAGTGAGAGGCAGTCGGCGGGCAGAGGGGAATGGGTTAACAAAACACTGTTCATTGCAAACCAAGTGGCCGCTCTAGCTCGGTTTATTTACTGAACCTGGAGAGGAGAATGACGCCATGCCACCGGGCCACATATGTTGTGTGCAGTGGGAGAACTGATAACACGAGGAGAGGACAGCTGGGGTGTTTCATTAGAGAGAAAACCCAGTGGGACAGAGATGATTTGCAGATATAAGACCTCTGTCAGTGTCTGCACAAGATTTACACCTATAGCAGGAATTCTCAACTTGCTTTGCCTGGGGGCCACTTTCGCATGTCTTGTATTTTTGGATGTTTCTAGGATTTTAGGTTGCTCAGATTTAAGGAAATTTCTAGGATTTTAGAACATTTCTATGATTTTGGGACGTTTCTAGGATGTTGGGACATTTCTTCGATTTTATTTTTTTAAGACATTTGTCAGATTTTTGGACATTCTTTGGAATTTAGGGCGTTCCTTGGATTTTTTGATTTTTCTAGGATTTTAGGAAGTTTCTCAGATTTTTTTTTTCTAGGATTTTAGGACATTTCTAGGATTTCAGGAGGTTTCTTGGATTTTAGGACATTTCTTGGATTTTAGGGCATTCAGGGCTTTGCTAGAACCCCTGGCACTTTTTTGATAAACAAGCTTTATTTTGATGTTGTTTTAAATACACTGTTACCTTACAATTTTTTTTTTTTTTTTGTGAATTAAAAATTGGCTATAGGACAACCCAGCAATTGGCCTGCAAGCTCTCTCCCAATGTCTGAGTTCCTCACCCTATCTCCAAGGTTGAGCCTGGATACCCTAGAGAGGAAACTCATTTCAGCTGCTTCTATTTGTGATCTCATTCTTTCGGTCCCCACCCAAAGCTTGTGACCATAGGTGAGGGATGGGACAAAAATGGACCAGTAAATTGAAAGCTTTGCCTTCCGGCTCAGCTTCTTCTTCACCACAACAGTCCGGCGCAACACTGCTGACACCACGTCCAATCACTTATCCATCTCACGCTTCTTTTTACCCTTATACTTGAACAAGGCACCGAGATACTTGGAGTTCTTTGCTAAGGACAGCAAGATTCATATATTTGGTCCCTCTAAAATCGCTTGTAGACCCTGTACATTTTTTAAATGGTCTAAAACCGCCACTGCTGCTCTCTTTATCCAGTCTTACGGATAAAACAACCTCCCTGGAGAGAATATCAAAGTACCACAAGAAGAACATTTGCCCTTTCCAGTCACTGTAACAAGATCAAATTGCTAATTATTCTTTTTTTCTTTCTTCTTCTGCTGAGCCTTGAGGTCATTTTAATTTATTCCATTTCTATTTAGATTTGATTGTTTTCAACTGAAGTTGAGTGACTGTGATAGAGGATATAGCGGACGGAGGGGAAGATGGGAAAAAAATGGAGGGAGTAAAAGATCGAAAACATGAAGGAATACATGGAAAGGGGGAAGCAGGAAGCGAGAATAGAGAATTTCAGATGAGAGATGATGGAGGGATGTACCTTATTGTTTTCATGGGATACATTTACAGCATTTTTCAACCTTGGGTCTTACGATTGTGTCCATTCAGACTGGCTCACTGAGGTGGAAAGTCCCACATGTGCAAGTCACTATCAAGTCACAAGTCTCAACCTTCAAGTCTAAAGAAGTCCTCAGTTACTGTGGTGAGAATCAAGCAAGCAAAGTTGAATTACTACCATAAATAAAGCAAGTCATTGTTTAGGTCAAACAAGTTACTTATCAAGCCATGAAATTTTGATGATCTGGTCAATCATTTGCCTTCTAGCGCCTTATTACTTGCAAAATGTCAAATTAACTCGTACCAGCCAGGAGACTCAAAACGACCACCAAGAGACATGAAAAGATCTGAGATATTATGACATGTTATATATCAACATATCAGATATCAGCAAAAAATCCAATATTTGTGCAAAAGAAGAAAAAAATAAATGTCTCTACTTGTTTGAGTATATTTTCGCATTGCAGATAAATATTTAAGTAACAGCAAGTGACAACATACCTCACAAACGTCTGGTTATGGTATCGTAGATGAAAGACTCAAGGAAGAGGGCGCTCCTGTTTCACTTTAATAACTCGCTTTTCCCACCAATAAACATTTTTAGTTAGTTAGTTGAAACTTGTACAGCTTAAACATGACGTTGGCGAAATGAGCAACTTCAAACACATTTCTAAAAATTCTGCAACATAATGTTAAATATGATAAATGTTTTTTCATTAGCTTTTTTCCCTAGCTTTTTTGAAATGATTTTCTAAATCTACTATTTTTTTTTTTTTGCAGTTCCTGTTACATTTCTTAGCCAACTGCTCATTGCTTTTTCCCCCCAATTTTTCCAGGTTACAATTCTTGTGAAAGGCCTCCGAAAGCAGCAAAAAAAATTAATGTCATTTCAGGTTTCGAAGGGTTAAAGAGGTGTGGGCAAACAAGATGAATGTATAATTAAAAGATAAGGTCTGGGATGGAAGATGGGTCAATGTCAAGCAGTCTCTGGTAATACAGTAAACTTGATATACACTGGAAAAGCTTCTTTTATTGTTTCTCTGAGGACTTTTGGAAAGCACTAAGACTTGGACGAGCTCCTTACCTTTGCCAGTAAATATGAAAAAAACTGTTTTGTTTGGAATGGTGGATGCAAAACAGTGAATCATCTTGTGTGGGGAAAATGGAGTGTGTATCTGATTTGTGGTTGAGAGAAATGGCAAACACATTACATGTGGAGAGATTTCATAATGAAGACAGAGGAGGTGTGCTGGATAAGACCTTGGACTCGATACTGAAATGTTATCAAGGTAAAGACTAATGTGTTGTGTCCAATGTAAAACTCGTAGCAGTATATATTGCTTTTTTTTTACTATGCATTTACATTTTTTTACTATACATTCCTGCTGAGCAATTGAAGCTGTATATTAAGCAAGAATGGAAGAGTTTCACTCTAAAAGCTTCTTAATTCAAAAACAATACTGTTGCTCTATTTGAATGTTTCCCTGTCATGACACATTTCTTCAGAATATATCATCTTTCAATCCTTCAATCCTATCTATGACAAAAATTAAGCAGTGCATCCAAAAATTCATAATATTATAAAATACACCCTGCAGCATCTGGACAGACATGAATGTAAAAGGCATCAGTAACAGCACAAACTCTGAGCAATGTATAAAAAGACATTTTTTATTTACAAATAGATATTTTGCAGTGATTCCAAAATTTCTGTAAAAGATTGTCATACTAAAACACGGCTCTGTCGTCTCTAACTCGAATTGTACAACAAGAGTGACCCAGTGAGCATAAAATACATGCACATATCTGTACAATCTGTTCCTTTCGCCAAAATAGATCTGATTACAAAAGATAGTGCTCAATATAAACATCTGTGGAGTTCGGTCTCACCAGCTGACTCGCAAGTCGTTTTTTCACAAGTTTGGAAAAATTTGAAATGATTCTTCCTCTGGGTGTCGTGTATTAAAATAAGGGAGCTGCTAAAGCTCAGCAAAAATAGACTCTGCAGTCTCTGTCGATGCTGCTCTCTGCATATTAATACAGCTTCACCATCTCCGACAGCAAATACTGATGTGTTGTTGTTGGCTGAGGACACACATTGGGAAGGAAACATCAAGTGTTTTTCTTTTTACAGCAGTGAAGGAAAAACTCGGGTTGTGTGTGAGGTTGAGGCAGTGACAGGAAACCGAAAAGCTTGGTATCAGACAAAGACAAAAGTATTCTGAGTATTAAAGGTATTCTCCGTGACAGCCTGTTTGTCATATCTGGAGAGTTACTGAGCACATCTCCACTGAGTTTGCCAGAAAGAAAACAGAGCTGCACCTCTTTA
Organism: Plectropomus leopardus; assembly: GCF_026936395.1. Classification (NCBI taxonomy): domain Eukaryota; kingdom Metazoa; phylum Chordata; class Actinopteri; order Perciformes; family Serranidae; genus Plectropomus; species Plectropomus leopardus. The sequence continues at coordinate 3,313,301 of NC_142198.1, read as the reverse complement.
ACTGAAACTCAATAAGATGTTTGGATTGGCTGATTGAGAGAAAGCTTGAAAAAAAGGCTCAATGGATTGAACAATAAGCAAAAGGGACAGAGGGCGACCCTGCTGCGTGCCTTTTCTGACTGCGGGACGATAGGAAATTGAAAGTGCTGAATGGCGAGCAACAGGTGATTCCATCTAGAGGGTCAATCTTCAAATTCTTAGCAGGAGTGGGACAAATGTTTTATGTTATGTCTGCAGGTGAATGCCTCCCTTTAGAAAATAGTGTTCTAAAGAGAAATAACAGCACATAGACATAAGTTGGAGAACCTTGGTTCTGCATTAGTTTGGTCTCTTAATAAGGACTGCCCATTATTTGGATGGCCCAAAAATTCTGAAGCCCCATTAGTTAGAAAAACATCCTATTGGACTGGAAGCCCATTTCTCCCATTGTTTCCAAGTCCACTTTCTCAAAAAGACACGCTCCCTAAAGTTAGACAATCAAATCGCCAGAAAAATGTTGCCATTTAATGTTTTTGTAAACCTCTTTATGCTACATTAATTAAAACGTTGGTGGATGTTTGGTTAGGTTTAGTCACAAAATATACTTGGATATGGTTAGGGTATTATCATATTTTGGTTTGAAACACCAACGTTACACAGCTCAAACGCCGTTGTGAAATGCTGTAGAGGGTCAGTTAAAACCGGCGTCGGCTCAAATGTTGCCAGGAATCCCCATGAAGGGTCAGTAAAAACAAATGGGATCGGTGGCTTACACACTGTTGAGAAATGCTGACAAGATTCAACCGATCGAGATCAATGGCATGAACGCAGCTGGGAAATGCTGCAAACAGTAGTTAAAACAAACGCAATCAGTGGCTCATACACCACCAGGAAACATCCTAACTTGGGTGATAAAACACCCAAGGAGGCTTAAATGCTGCTGAGAAACTGAAACTAACTGCTGAGAGTTTGGAGTACTGGCCGCTTGTTTTCTGTCAGAGAAATGAAACATTGTTTCGGACTAATGGGGCTTTGGAATAATGGTATGGTGCCACCACATGGCACATTCGCAAAGATATAGAGTACCCCAGGGATGATGTTTTTCTGTAGGCCAACCCAGAAGCTAACATCACCCTGGTCCCCTCTTCAAATAGCCCATGGGATTTTTCCATTGGATTTTGGATGCAGAAATTTTTGCAGAAAATTAGATCTGTGGTAAACAAACATTTATGATACTTAAACATTTTGTTAAGCAACATTATCTTCACAAATGAGCCCCACCTTTTAGGATTTTTGAAACCTAAATGCAATCGCTAGAGGTAAAAAGCTCATGTTTGTCTAAAATGGACTACACTACAGTCACGTTGCCGCAGCTACGAGGCTGTAAAGCAGGGTTCAGTGTGGTATGGCATGATCATGTTATGTTGTCTCATTTAGCCTCCTGTTAGCATCCTCCTTTTTAAGACACATAAAAGCTTCAAATTTCTGACAAATTTTATGTCTTAGAACAAAAATAAAAGTCACCTAAGCTAGAGTTAACCACAGACCTTACTTGGGGCATTTCAGCAAAAACTCATCCAAAAAAACCATCGACTTTGAGATGAGGGAACTGAAGGTGCTAAAATGCTAACTGATTTCTGGGTTTTAGGAATCATTCCTAGGGTACCCTATAGTACCTCAGATTTACCTATTGAGTTATTGACACTCTCGGGGGGTCCTGGGAATTCATGTAAAAACAGGGTCAGAAAACTCTCCAATAAAACCCAGACTGGACTTCCAGCTCTTTATCCATTAATACTTGAATAAAATTCAATCTTAGGGCAAGAACTTTTTTGTAAAGCATGGCTGTGGAATAAGAAAACAAACCTACAGCTGAGCAGTGAGACGCACACTGTGGGAGGCAAAATCACTTTCCAACAGGAATCCAGAGGGGGTCAGTCTCACACCACAGAGTCCCTCCTCTCCATATCAATCTCCTCTAGTGGGGCGTAATTGTGCAGAAGCTAAAGTTAAAATAAGTTAGCGTGAATTGGTTTTCCAGTGACGGATGACTGATGTCAGACCAGCTGAGAAACAGGATAGAGAGTCACCCTCTCAGTGAGTCCACTGCAGCTCTGACTCTGACATGGCGCTATGACGCCCTCTGCTGGCAGCTTCAAGTCACAACACGTCTACTTATCAAAGTTCACAAATTCACAACCTGCCAGGGGTTTGCAATCTGCCAAAATAATAAATATACATAGACAGCTCTGTTTCATCCAGAGAATATGCTGCTTTACTCGCTCAGTCACATAAAATGGATCCATAAATATTCCCGCACGTGGGATTTATTGCTCAAGACCCAAAACAGTCCACTTCTTTTTCACAGTATAAGTATAGCTTACAGAGTGGTTTTGCCATTTTGAAATCTTTCCATCACTCTCACAAGCACCTCATATACCCTCCTGCCAGCTACAAATAACCTCAGCTAGTGAAGAGTGCAGGGGCATCGTTGTTGGTAGTGGGGGGGGGGGCTAATTACCCCAAAATCAAAATCAAATTTCCCTCAAAAAGCCTGGAATGAAAAAATTGGTCTTCTGTGCACATTTTTATTCCAAAATAATCAGTGGCATAAATAAATTAAAACTGGCTGAATAAATTTGTTGAAAGACTTTATTTTGTTTTTAAAATAATGAAAGCTCTTTGAGCCCCCCCTCACCTCAAATTCATAACATGGTCTGGTCCACCCCTGCACTTGGATTTGTCTCAAAATGTAGCTAGAGCCAAGTGGGTGACTGATTATGCTGCACATATCCATTCCCAAGAAACAAAGAAAAGGGAAAGAAAGCAAACAGACCTTTAAAAAAGAAAAAAAAAAAAAAGGAAAAAAATTCTAAAGGTGCGTGAACGAGACATGAATCAAGAGAAAAAGGGCAGGGGGCCCACAGAGACTGCTTATGCATAAGGCCGAAAATTTGGTGCTATGCCCCTCAGAGTGAGAGGTTAATGAGTCGAACTATGTGGTCCCATGAAGAAAACAATCGTCTAGTTTTACAGTTTGGTTGTTTCGCAGCAAGGACACAAGTTAGTTGTGCCATTCACTCTATAAAGTAAAGTGAAATAACACTTTTAGAGAAAAAAAAAGTCAGTGATTAGGCTTGGGCAGTATCACAGTATTTCAATATACCAGGGTATTAAGAAATTCTGATGGTATGTTTTTTCATTCCTGTCATAAATACAGGTGCTCCTTTTTCTATTACATTTATTGTATGTAGTGCACAGCATGCACCACCAAAGCTCAGTCTCCTGTCTCTACTGGTGGAATAGGCAGCTGAGCTATAAGACACAGCAACATCTAGTGGTGGAAGGAGAAGATACAGGACTGTAAACAGCTGGCAGCCAGCAACAGCAGAGAGAGACCATGGGGCATAACAGCATGTTTTTAACATCTGACTTGGTGAATTCAGGATTTGTTTTGACCAAACTGGAACTGGCTATTGTTGGAGCAGTGGATGTACTAACGAGAAGGTTTGGGAGAGTTCTATTTTGTTTCTGTCAAGTTTGAATGAAATGGGTTTTAAGATGAGTTAACAAGGCAATAAGGCCTTTTCAGGCTTCTGTGACCAAGAGAGATTTGAATTTAAAAGGTGTACAGTTGTATTTCTCTTTTTAATAAGAGTCTGCAAAGCTGAAAGTAAGTAGCGCAATTGCCATCACTTATACCATCAAATATACCACATACCCCGGTGAAAAGGAAGCTATGAAGGTATGAAATATTACATACTGCCCAAGCCTATTATAGTTCTATCAGACTCTGTAGCTATCTGTGTTAGTGAGGAACAGTTATAAGAACTGAAGGCCAAAACTATTATAACAAATGAGTTTCCCTTAACAGTGAAAGTCATGTGATGGTATTTTTATCTTAATTTTTTGTATTAAATCTGTGTACATGTGAGAATGCACTGATCTTTCCTGGCTCTGTATTGTGAATACAGTAGCTGCAGTATGCCGTTTAGTGGTCAGAGCCAGGGTTGGAAATTAGCAACAGCCACCAGCTAAATGCTAGTAAAATATGCAAGTGGCTGCTAGATTTGTTTCACTCACCAGCCAACAAAACAATGGTAACCTACTGAGTAATTGGTTGGTTTTTCGAATTCACTAGCCACAAAGGCAGGTGGACAAAAAAGTTAATTTCCAACTCTGGTCTGAGCATTCTTTCTCTACTTAACGACACCTGAGTGTCTGAATCTCACGCTACCTTTGATTAAAGGCCATATATAGGTAAAGAGAGAGATTGGGAGGAGTCCGCACAACCACACCTTTTACATCTACAGATATACTGGCTAAGAGACAGCCTAAAATAATCATGGAGACCCATTTAACAGTAACTGGTTTAGAGGCTGTAAGCTTCTGTGGGCAAGATGCTCAAAATGGAAAAACAATAAGCAATCAGCATATGACAACAAGGCTACGAGGCTCGTTTAGAAAGTCAAAGGAAAGATCCCCGCAAGAACAGAAAAATCTCCAGCTATAACAGATAAAAACATACTCTGTGTAAGGACACTAATGCAGACGCTTCAGGCTACACAGATTCAGAGTTTGCAACCAGTTTGTCTTTACCCCGAGTATAATTCAGCCATTATGATCAGTAAACCCCCTAGACTATCCCATCACCCACCTTCACAAAACAATGACTATTAGCACTGAAACATGCAGAAGTAAATAAATAACCAGTAATATAAGGTACAAAACACTGAGCGCTTCTAGTTGAATGCGTCTCTATAACAGCAAAGTCCTCATGTCTGATCTCAAACTAGGAAGTCTGATGAAATGTTATCGTTTTAAACAAGACCGGAACATAAAAAACAAGTAAAGATGATGTAGACTGCATTTCTGGTTCTTACATCCTATTCCAACTTCACCCCAATATCCCTGTTCTCCAGTGCAGCTACACTGAACAATCATGGATCTAAATCTGGAGAGGTAAAGATCTCTATGAGCCTCTATGCAGCGTTGAGGTTTTAGTGAGGGTTTTGACTCTCACTATGTTCACTGGAAAAACTGTTTCTTCAAAAGAGCACCCCAATGACTTCCCTGTGTCGCTCAAGAGATGCTCAACAGCATTAATGGATAATTCTGGTTTATTTCAACTGTGGGCCAAACCGGGACTATACTCGCTTCCTGTAGATTCAACTGAACCAAACAAGTACTACCAAGTCTAAAATCCATACCTGAACCACCCTTGGGCAGTATCACAGTATACCAGGGTATTTAGTAATCCTGAAGGTATGTTTTTCATTCCTGTCATAAATACAGGAGCTCCTCTTTTTATTAAACTCATTGTATGTATTGCATAGCATGCACCACCAGAACTCAGTCTGTCTCTACTGGTGGAACAGGCAGCTAAGCTCAAAGACACTGTGGCACCTAGTGGTGGTGAGAGAACAGATGGGGGGCCAGCAACAGTAGAAAGAGACTGTTTAGGTAATAACAGCATGTTTTTAACATCAAACATGGCAAATTAAGAATTAATTTGGACCAAATCGGAGCTGGTGGTTGTTCGAACAGTGGACTTATTAAATAGATAACTAGCAAGATAAACCGAGACAGCTTGGGTGAGTTTTATTTTGTTTCTGTCAGTTTGAATATAGTGTTTTATGATTTTTTTAAAAATGTTTTAGAGTTTTAGAGTTAACAGGGCAATTAAGCCTTTTCAGTCTTCTGTGACCGAGAGAACGTTGAATTCAAAAGGCGTATAGTTGTATTTCTTTGTTTAACATGGAAAATTGCTGTGAGAATATTACATTCTCTTTTCAGGAAGGTATGAAATATTACATACCGCCCAAAAGCTAACACAGAAAAGGCAGCTAACATCCAACTCAGAGCAGTTGAACAGACCCACCCCACTGACGCAAAAAGGGCTAGACTCATTAAATCCTTAAATATAAGTTGGGTAACGTTAGCCGTGTGGTGCTAAAAGTTATACCTGTCATTGTGTGTGTGACTCTGTCACACAGGTAACTGTAGTCTCATGATAAAAACAGAGCGAGAAAAGGAGGGATGAGTGAATCAACACGCTGCGCACAATTCTACAATGAAATCAGATAACAATAAATATGTTAAAATAAGTTTTTACCCGTTTTATATGGTTAAAATTGCAGTGATTGGACAAAATTGCAAGGTCATGCAGAATTCATAAGGATTTGCCATATCTGCATTAAATGTTGTGATTGCAACATTGTGAAATCCTGGAAGGACTGACTCAGTTCTGAAAACACGTAGCTGCTGTAGTACAAATGAATATGTACAACTACTACAAGAATAGCAATTTATAGTTAACCAGGAATTGTGTTGATGGTCACAATTGGGTAATAATTGGCTTATGAAATTTGCTGTTCCTCCAGACTTCTTTTTGATGTCAATTTGTGCCCAAATCTGTGCAATAACCTTGTATTCTTACTGGCCTCCAAAATTACGAAAAATAAGACCTAAGTTGCATGAACCAGAATTATCGTTGGAAAGAGGAGGCAGGCTGAGAGGAAAATGAGTACACCAAAAAGGTACATTCTGATGCTTCATCCTAAACTGACGAGGTCTATCAGTGTGAGAGGATCTCTGGAGAAACTGTCCTTCAGTGATAAACCAGGATCAGTTTGGCAGCAAAGGCCAAAGATAACAGATGCCATCCTCGAACAGGACGATCTTAGTTCATTCCCAGCAACATGGACCCCCACCTATCCAATCTGAGTCAGCAAAGAACTGCTGCTGATTAGCTGAAATATGTCACGTGAATGCATTGACATATCAAGGGTCCACACACCACAGAAAATGGCTACCGATTTCCCACCTCTCAATGGCAACAAAGTCTACATGGCTGTTAGCGCTGTCGGTCCAAACTGGACCTGACCTGAACTGTAACTTGGAAAAAAAAAAAAAAAAAACAACCCTCGACTGCTTCACCAGTGGAAGGTGATGTGACAACAGAAGAGAAAAGAGTGGGGAGGAAGGGATCAAGAGAGGCAAAGGGAGCTGGGGGAGGAGGTAAGGGTGCACACCGGTGTGGGGAGACCATAGAAGGAGGGATCGGTAAAGGGAAAGAGGAAAAGGAGGAAGAGAAGAACCCCCATCAGGTAGGAGGAGAGGACGGTGAAACGGTGAGGGTGCTCCATCGCTGTGCTGATAGCAGGAAAACCCATGTAGTTACAGAAGGAGTGGCAGAGCACCGGACCCATCAGGTGACCTGAAACACACATTCACACCAGAGCAGAGTTGATTTACGTTTTTTCTGTTCTTCTGGCTCTTCGAGTGACGGTTTTAAATTGTATTTCACCCTTTAAAATCTGGGGCGACATCACTTTCCTTGTGCAGCTTTCAGACACCTTTTACAAATATTTAAACGTTTGAACCATGAGCAAACTGATGTGAAAAAACCAATGAGTAAAATGTGACTAAATGTTTCACAAATTGCAAGAAATTAGATTTAAAATTGTTTGGTTTTTTTTAACCAAGGAGAAAATGTCTAGGGGATAAAGAAAAGGAAATCATGCAAAAAACAACATTCAATATTGTCTAAATTACATATTAAAAATGATGTTACAAAATTTTTAGAATTTTCTGATTTTTAAAATTAACACATTTCTGTGTTTTATTTTACTTTCTTTATCATGTTTATCATTTTAAACTAATTTTCAGGTAACGTTCATGTAGTTTTTCCAGATTCCTTGCTAATTCCGTTCATTTCTTTCAGCTAACACCTCCAAGTTCTAGTCATCTACAGCGTCTTTTTTAAAGAAAATAGTCAGGTGAACATGTTTCAGTGAGTTTAAACTGATGTAACTCAATGGAAAACATTTAGTACCATTTTTACTCATTGCCTTTTTTCCCCATGTTTTTTTAAAGAAATCAACCCAATTTGTTCTAAGTGAGCAAACTCTTCTAGAAAACTTGATTAGAAAGGCTTTTTTTCTTTTAAGACAACAGAGGAGCCATTGTTTATCATTTCTGTTAATTTCTAATAGTCTACGGTACCTGTCAGGAGTTCAGTTCTCGTATGGAGCGCCTAAGTGGCATTGACTACAAGACCCATAAGCCATCAGGAGAATCCCTGGCTATGTAACCAATCACTTGGCTCTTTAACCTGAGAATCTAGGAAGTGAACACAAGTCCTCGTTGCCTATTATGGCAATCAAAGGGTCAAATGCATAGCCACCATTGTGATACTGAGCCATCAGCAATATTAACATAATATTAACAAAACAAGAAATTATGTGGAGAATTATAAACGTTTCAAACAATGCGACAGCGTTCACATGTATGGATGTAATAAGCATTGGTCATTATGACACATTCTGGAAAATCCAAAAGTAGCTGTCACAGCGCTAAATACAACTTGTATTGCATCAGTAATAAGCATTATGACAACATCATTAACCCTTAGGGCCCGGCTTTAATATTACACACACTCACAACACAAAATGCGCTTTTCAAAATCAAGCTCTAAAAAATATTAAATATTAATAATATTTTCTACTTTCATCAGCTTAAGTTTTAACCAACATCAGTCCTATTCATGAATATCAAATACTCATTAATTTAATAATTAATTAATTATTTTCAATATGATACATTTAAAGGAGATTTTTTAAATAATTATCACAGGCTATGATGTGTCGATGATGTCAAGTTTTTGTTTTGATGCCACTATGTTTATAGATGTAACACAAAAATTAATTATTTTCAATATACTACATGGGGGAGACCTGCATTGTGCAAGTTATGTTTGTTTACTAAAAAGTGAATGTGTTTTTTGAGGTGACGAGATGAGGAAACTAAAATCTGTTGAAGATTTGAATGTTGCACTGTTCTGCAGAATGAAGCACACAAACACTGAATGGGGGGAGGCAGTGGAGGTAGTAACAGAGCTGAGTCTCATTAAGCTCCAGTCAGGAGCTACTGAGTCAAGTGCGACACCTGGTGGTGAAGCTTGATTCACTGGTCTGGTCTGATGTTTCAAACCACTTTTTTAGAACAAGCCCAACATTGTACTCGAGATAACCACTATACCGTGGGAGGAGATTGGAATGATGGATTCATCCGAACCATTCCATACATATCGTGCATGACTTTTTCTGTGTCTGCACAAACTGTCTATACCGTGAGCCTAAGGCCACATTTAGAAGAGAACAGCCCTACTAAAAATGGAGAAGTCTTTCCTTTGGATTTTAAAAAAAATCTGTGTTCATATGATAACATTGTAAAAACAATGCTTGTGTACAGATAGGCAAAAACAACCGAAAACTCTGTATGCATGGCAGGCTATTAGTTGGCGGTGTAACTTCGTAATGGCACACCATAGAAGAACACCAGGTGCATGCACGAAGTTTACACGGTGACAGAAGGGGTTGTATTTTGAGTTTTCAGGCCCACAAAACGCCGTTGTCGTGTTAACAAAAGGTCAAACTGCAACAAAGCTTTTACATTTCATGCAAGAACAGTTGCCGTGTAAACAGTTCCTAATTAATGTAGAATTAGTTCAATACAGACTGGTTGTAACCATAGATTTGGTCTACTGGACACCATTTTTATTTAAGGCATTTACTACTGAATGCAGAGCACATATGATTGTCTGCTTAATAAAGTACCATCATGAGTATTATACGATTAAGAGTTTATAGAGAAAGTCATTTGACCTATACTCAAGGGTTGCTACAATACCTTTTGTCCCAAAATAGTGTACATGTTGTTGAAGAAGAAGATTTTCTTCCCTCATGAGAACAAATTCTTAGGTATTTCATCAGTTTAGGAAACATCTCATTTTTTTGGTATTGATTGATATCCGCGTCCAGAAACAACTAGCAGGCCAAGATGCTGTGCTCAATGCTGTAGATGGTGACGCTTATAAATATAACTTTTTTCATATTTGCTGAAACTACTGCTATATCCTGACAAATTAGACAAATAACCTGTGAAAAGACCATACTCCTCTGCCTGCTCATAGTGATTTAAATGACATTAACAAAAATTCATCACGTGATCAATTACAAGCGAAAGAGTCTCCAACTCAGCTGTCAATCATGTCAATCACTGCACATGAGCTGCGGTTAAACTGTCAAACTCTGCAGCTCTGATCAATCTGAATCCAGATTCTGTTCCTCCATTGCCTGTTTCTCTACTCAAATATTCTCTATTTTAGTACACTGTTTAACTGTAAAATGAGAAACTTTGTGACCATGTTGGATACCGTCAAGCCAAATGAAGCTCCACCCAGCAGCCGTAGCAAACTTCCTCACTTTAGCGTCAAAAGGTACGCTGTAAACGAAAGGCTGCTTACCTGTTCTGATGAAGATGAAGGCAGTGTAGGCCCCGAAAACTGCTGTGTAGGAGAACTGGAACACTGTTTAAACCAGAGAAACACGGTTCATCATCAGCTTCTTTCTGCCAGAGTGTCCCCAGCTGACAGTGTCACAATGAATGCACTGATGACTTGAACACGAGTTCTCACCTGCAGAGAGGAAAATCCCCGACAGCGTCCCCTGTCTGAACCTCAGCAGCTCGATCACATGGTGGAAGTGAGCTGGAGGAGAAACAAGAACACTGAAGAAATGCAGAAAATATAACCACCCGCGCACCAAATGTTAGGATTTACATCCATCTTTCCTTCTATGTTTTGTTTATTTGCTTCTGACTTGTGATGTTGTGTTTCTTCATTAGACTTCCCTTTGTTTAGTTGATTTCACAGTTATTTTGGGTGGAGTTAGGACAATGCTTTAAGTATTTAAGGTAGGCACAATAACGCCAAGATTCAGCCTAATTCAGCCCTTAATTTTTAATAGGGGGCGGCACGGTGGCATCGTGGTTAGCAATGTTGCCTCACAGCAAGAGAGTCCCTGGTTCGAAACCCGATTGGAACGGGGTTCAGTCCATGGGCGCCCTCCCACAGTCGAAAGACATGCAGCTCAGGTTGATTGGTGACTCTAGATTGCCCTTAGGTGTGACTGTGAGCGTGTATGGTTATCTGTCTATATGTGTCGGCCCTGCGATAGTCTGGGGACCTGTCCAGGGTGAACCCCGACTTCTGCCCGATGACAGCTTGGAATGGCTCCAGCCCCCCCCCGCGATCCTTACGAGGACAAGCGGTTACCGAAAATGACTGACTGACTGAATCATTTTAATACATAAAAACAATTTTATAACTGTATGGTTAATTTTTTGTTATTGTATATAAATGGGCAAAAAATATCAATTTTAAAAAAAAAGGGTTTTTTTGTGAATAACATGGAAACATACTGCACAAAACAAGGCCAGGAGGAAGGTGGAAGGGAGGGAAAAATACATCTTAAGATCTAAAACTGTACATCAAGGGTTTAAAAATGGTTGATAAAAATGTAAAAAAAAAAAAAATATATATATATATATATATATATATATATATATATATATATATATATATACACATATATATATATATATATTCCCTTTTTTTAATTTTTAATTATTTAATTTAATTAAGTGATTTTTTGTGAATAAAATGAAAACATACAGCACAAAACCAGACCAGGAGGCTTGGAATGGAGGGAAAAAATACATCTTAAGATCTAAAACTATACAGCATACACATTAAAAATGGTCGATAAAAATAAAAAAATAAAAAAGTAATCAAATTGAAAAAAAAAAAAAACAACTGGTACGGCCTTTAATTTTGTTATAGAAAATAGACGCATCATGATCACTGTATAATAACTCATAGATTTTTATAGTGGATACCTGGATATAAAGTGTGACAGTGTGGCAAAACTCACCAACTCCAAAGAAGAGGGGGCAGGTGAAGATGGCAGTGAGTGGACCAGCACAGGGAACCAGCATGGGCAACATGCAGGCCCTGAACACCAGCTCCTCTGTGAGGGGAGCCACCACCTGATTCCTCAGCCAGCGCATGTCGCTGAAACACAACGTCCAGAACCAGGGGTCTGCAGGAGCACAGAGAGCAGGAGGTCAGCTCCTCTGTTTCACCTCCATTACACTTCACTGACATCGTTTACACCGTCACAATGATTTTTCAGCAACATTTAGACAAAGGACATGACTGCTGTTGTGTGAGTTGAGGATCCAAAACAACAATAACCTTTCAAAGTTAGCATGCATCAAAAGCATCACGCTGTGCAGATATTTTTTTTGTCTCCATTGTTTATTCAGGGAAAATTTACTGGACATTAAGCTCTTTAACGGGAATAACTTGGATTCACATTCGGTAGGCTGAAGGATAAATAACATTTAACATCAAACAAATCAGCATTAGTGTAAAAAAAAATGCATAACAACACAATAGAAGAACAGAAGAAAAAGATTTGGTCCATATTAGGAATGGCCCTAAAATCTGTGACATCAGAATAAAATCCAGCATATAGGCTGTCTCACCCAAAGCCACCCGCATCCCATCCATGAAGCTCCAGGGACAATCCATAGCCAGCTGCATGAGGGGGCCCAGAAACAGGACCTGCAGCACAGAACCATACACACACACACACACACACACACACACACACACATTCATATATTCATAATATTGTAAATCGCAGCAGTGTTCCACAGTTGCAAAATGTGACTAAATATTCACAGTCTGGAGCTCTGCAAAAGCCCTGTTGTGTGTGTGTGTGTGTGTGTGTGTGTGTGTGTGTCTGTGTCTGTGTGTGTGTCTGTGTGTGTGTGAGGCAGAAAGCTGCAGGAGAGAGCCAAAAAACTGAAAATCTAGTGGCTAATACAAAAACAGCATGACAATTTATACTCGATGTTGATAATATAGTCATTTTATATATTGCACATGGAACAAACTGCAGTGCTTTAAGTATATTCAATATATCAGTAAGCGCTACCCATAACTACTGCAGAGACATTTGTGAATGCTGATTATACATTTTCCCTTGCATTAAAAAAAGCAGATATTAGCTAGTGTTAGTGGGTTTTTAGTGCAGTGGGAATGAGGTAAAGAGCAGCTAACATGAGTGGATGAGTGAATAAATACCCACTGAGTAGAGCTGCATTTGAAGATCCACTCAAATGAAAAGCCACTTTTAAACCTTGTTAAAATGTCCATGTGGTGTTCTTTTTATGTGCTACAAGTCTTATCATGAGTAAAATAAGCAGTCAGCACTGTCACTGAGCAGTCTTATGTTTTGCGAAACTTGGCATCGGTAAAAGTAAATCATATAAAGTACCTTAATTGCCTCTATAACCTGTGTGTCACAGCTGCTGCTGCTGACTGTGTGAGAAGTGGAACTAATCAGCCAAACTAGCTTTACTTACTTCCTTCCTTTTCAGAACACCTGTGTGCAGCTGTCTGTCTCATTTCACACACTATCTGCGCTCACAGAGTGAAAGACTTGTGCACTTTAATAAGGAGAGTTTCTTACCATGGTGAGCATCAGAGGAAGGATGACGGCTGGAATGAGACCTTCAAACCGGATCCCCATGAGAGCCAGTAACGATGGGCCAGTCTGACACACACACACACACACACACACACGCACACACACACACACACACACACACACACACACACACACACAGTGTCAAAAGCCAGCCTGATAACAATAGCTGATGTGTCTGACAGCAACGCAACACAACAGCACTGTCAATTTAACTAGAGATAGCAATTTCGACACAGAAGATCGAACTTTTTTCGAAAAGTTTCGTCACTTCTGGCTTTGGCACGTAGCTCAAGATGGGTTTCGAAATGTCACATGGTGCTAAAAAATGCTAAATGCTTTGGTGCTAAATCCGGGCAGATTAAGCTTCCCTGAATGAATGAAACCATTAAAACGTTCTACAAACTAATTGTAGCATAGCATACGACTGACATCATTAGGTAACATAGCTAATATTGATATGAAACAGTCACCATATCCTACAAGAACTAAATCAATAGCAGTTTGATTTGATTTGCATGACACCTATTGAGGTAGGTTTTTGGGATGGGGAAAAGGGAGCTTGCACAAAAACAATGATAAATGTAGAGCGAACAGGTTTTGAAACACTTCAAAGTTTCGAATTTGCCATCTCGTAGATTTTGGCAAGCTGGTGTATTACTGTGAAATCTTAGAATTTTCAGCATAGCACTTACATGAAGTCTAAAACATACAAAAAAGTGTTACATTCATACTGTTCTGTGCAAAAAATGCTCCATTGAACCCCATTCAAACTGACATTTTTCATCCCACAGCCATCAAAACATAAAAACATGCATTGTATTATTTCTGGGTGTCATTCCGGGCTTTTGCCTCGGATATTTGTCATTTTGACTATTTTCCACACGATGACATCACTTTTACTATATTTGGCATATGGAGAAAATACATGCTATTACCACTTGGTGCACTGTCTCAATCAATGTTGCTGCTGATCATTGATATATCCCAGACTGTGATCATCACCGTCATCAAAAAAAAAACAACTACTTTGTATGTAGTTTACTGAAAAAAAATCATCATTTTTAAAGTTTTTTCATTTAAAAAATAAACTCAATGAAAGTTGAAAGTCATGTTAATGTATATTTTTTGTAGCCTGATTTTGAAAAGGACATTTTATGTGCAGAGCGGTATGAGTGTATTTGACAGTGCACAAAAAAAATGTATAAAAGTCGATGTTGCTGCTCATCATTGATATATCCTATACTGTGATAATAACAAAAACAAAGAATCTTTGAAAAGTACATTTTGTGCGCAGAGCCATACGAGTGTGTGTAAGATTAAAGTGGGCCCGGAAGGTTAATAAACGGAACCCTCAGGTGTTGTGGTCAGTGTAGTTTGAGACGTGGACTCACCCTGACCCCTGTGAACTCCCTCCACGCCCACACAAAGAGAGGCGACAGGCCCGACACGATGAGCACACTCGTAAAGCGTCTCTTTATCACAGCTGGATGATCCCTGAGAAAATGATCACATCGTCACCACCAGCACAGAGCAGCGCAGACATAACTCAAGCTGCCACGGCTGTCAGAGCAGCAAACTAACAGCAAACAAATATACGACTGCCGTCAATGTAGAATCTTACAGCAAATCCCATTCAAAAATCCATCATTTTAAGGCTTTTGTTGGCCTCTCGCTTATTATTTAGAGCATTCGCAGTCATTTTTGCATAGCTATGTCCCATCCACCCAATAGTTCAATTTAGACTATTTCTTGGCAAGGACCCGTGACTTCCTGGAGTCTCTACTGGTTGCCCGGCAACTGCTTCCAACCAAGAATAGTCTGCCATACAACCTTCTGTAACAATGGTTGTTGTCCAACTGGAGGGTCGCGGTTCAAATGTGGGTCCTGGGTCCATTCTGATTGGACAGCAAGTGACTCACGACCATACCAAGTTTGTGGAAAAAATGGCTGGCTGGGATGTTTTTGTTTGTTTGTTTGTTTAGGTTTTTTTTCTTTACCATTTTAAAGGATGAAAAAACTGAAAAAAAGCACATTTTTTTTAAAAGAAAACCTGCCTCTCATTCCAGCATTCCAGAACTGCACACAAGATATAAGAAAGTAAAAAATAAAAAAATATACAACTATAGTCATATATGTATACATAATGGGTATCAAATCAAAGTATCTAAGAAATCTTTGTTGAAAGTTTTACAAATGTCTAGTGTTTTCTTACTTTGCCATCTTTCAGTTTGTGTAATGTTTGGATATAATACTAATAATGTCCTAATTCTATTTTAAATTATTGTGTTTTTGGTTCCTTTTGAATGTAATATTTCCCATACAAAACAAACACATGCAACATAAATTTCCCCCAGCCATCAACTTCGTTTTCATTCAGAATAATTTTACGCACAGACATTCACACAATAAGAGGGGAAAACTTTCAGATTCATTATTAAAAAAAAAAGACAATTTTCATCCACATTTCTACACTTAGCAATTATCAGATAGATTAAATGTATGATTTTAAAGGACACTTGTTTGATTTTCTTGGTGACAGTGCTTGTTATTAAAATATCAAACGGACTTTTCTTTGATATTATCATATTTGGAGTTCCAAAATGAGGAGTTTTGGTTCCTTAGCAAAGTTTCCAGAGATGAAAATGAGTACATTTTTTTGTGTGTTAAGCAAATACCAATGACTATAAGATCAACTTTAAACTGCAAAGTCACCTCAGACCTACCACTTCCCAACAATAACAAATGTAACCAATGAAAACTATGTCTTTTGTAATAATGAAATCAAAAGTATTTGTCACTTACTCTGTGACTGCTTTTTCTTAAAATTATTTTGGATAGAAGTAGAACATTTCTTTAAAATATTGACTGGTTCAGGGGTTCAATTAAAGAAAAAAGATATAATATTTTGTATGATAAAAATGTAGTTGATAGTCAGGAAGAATTTATCTGGAATCCATTTGTTTTGTATGGGAAATATTACATTCAGAACTATAAATGGACTAAAAACAAAACAAAAGAATTGAAAATAGGACTAAGACATTATATCCAAACGTTACACAGACTGAAAGATAGAAAAGCTGAGTAAACACTGGACATTTGTAAAACTTTAAATACTTTTGTCTGATACCTTGGTTTGATACTGCTTAAGTATATATGTATATAGTTTATCCTGCATGGTTTTTGTCTTTGTTTTGTCTTTTTTCGTTTGTCTTATGACTTGTTTGCAGTATTGCTTCTTGTGAAACAGGGGCAATCTCAGGTGTGGAAGGCATGTTTTCTTTTAAGAAATTTGGTGATTTTTTTTTCTTTTTAATTTTTTCAGCAGTTTTTTCCTTACTTAAATGTTTAGGGTTTTTTTTTTTAAATAAAATATAAAAATCCTTAGCAATTTTTTTTTAGTGATTTTACATATCTTGGGTGATTTTTAAAGAGAACATGCCTCCCAAACCGCAGGCCATGTCTTGTGTGCAGTGCTTCATAGCTTTTCTGTTCCTTGGTTGAATTTCTAAATATGCCTGAGCCATGTAAGAACACACAGAAGGAAAAAAAAGAATAAAAGTCTGAAAGAAAACAAACAGCTATGATTAGGGGCCCCATTTTGAACCCAGGTCCCCCTAACAGGTTAGTACGGCCATGGTAGTGCCAAGCAGAGATACATGCTTCATTACAGACCACGTAGAGGCACTATAGTCACTTTCACATACAGTCTCAGGACCACATGCTCAGTAAGAGCATGTTTATCAGGTGTGATTCTGTGACATATGTCATGTTTGTGAGTTTGGTGTTAAAGCACTGAGTGTCCTGGGCAGGTAAACCGTGTCTGAATGAGCACAGGGTAACAGAACCGCGCATTAAAGAGCGGGTAAACCATACCGAGCTTGAAGAGTATGCATGTGTGTCCCGGCTCACCTGGGCAGGTCGCTCCTCCACACGTACAAACTGCCGACGTAAGAGCAGGCCAGCAGCAGACAGGACAGCACGGACACCCAGCATAAACCGTCCGGAGGTACGAAGCCGCCATTGCTGTGTTTCATCTCCTCTGTCAGAAGCTTCGCTGATAAATCCTCCTCCTCCGCCATGACGACTGCCGGGTCACACTGAAGCTCACTACTGCTCGACACCGGGACGGTGGCTGGACCATCTAACAAAGTAAAACACCCGCCGACATGAGGACTGAAGTGGTCAATACTCTCCTTTCACAACATGAGCTAACAGTGCTATCAGGAGTGCTAGCTTCTGTGGCGCGCTATAACAGCGTCATCATATTCTTCTTCTTCGCTGTTTTACGGCAGCTGTCAGTTATTAATATTTGCTTTAGCGCCCTCTTGTGGACTTAATGTTTGTCGTGTCATGTCCTTTGTTAGGTTAGCTCCACGAGCTTTGTTCTCCCCCAATAAACACACAACCATTGTCTGGTCTGCCATGTACCTTCAGTGCTCTGCTGAAATCTCCTACATGGACAAGAAGCTTATTAGTTATACATTATTCACTAAAAGGGCTCGTTTGAGGCTGAATGTGTCCCTACGTTATTTTATCAATCCTGTCATCTTGTGATGATACTATAACCTGTGTTAGTGAAACTAACTGAAAATGAAAAAAACAAACTAAATCCAGAGTGGGTTTACCAATGGCTGAATAACTGAACACGCCTATCCAGCACAGGCTCAGGGGCCCAACGTGTCATGACCCCCCATCCCGGTCTTCACCTGCAAGATATCACTCAAATTAACACACACTGACCACGAGGACACTCAAAATTATCATGAAGGGACACAAACGCAGACAAACAGATGCGAAGTGAGTGCAACGACACAAAACTACCACAAAAGCAACCACATAGTGACACAAAATGTACCAAAAAAATGGCAAAACAGCCACAAAGAGACACAAAATGGCTACAAAACTGGAGATATAACCAAAAAGAGACACAAAATAATTACAAAAACTGGCAAAACAACCAGTAAGGGACACAAATTGATTATAAAAACTCGCAAAAGACCGACAAAGAGACACAAATTGATTATAAAAACTCGCAAAAGACCGACAAAGAGACACAAAGTGACTACAAAACTAGCAAAACAACCATAGGACACAAAATGACTACAAAAGCGGGCAAAAGAACCAATAAGATACACAAAATATCTATAAAAACGGGCAAAATAACCAATGAGGGAAATTCATTGATTACAAAAACTGTCAAAACAACCACAATTTAACATACACAACATATCAACATGCTCATATTCTACACTCACATAATGATCCATTGCACGAGCTGGCTGACTGAGCTGCTGTGTAAACATAAACAGACTCGTATCACTAAGGATAGAGGATAGATAGACCATTTAAAAGAACAGAAACAGCTATGGAGCAGGCTTTAGGAAAGACTGGGATCACTTTTTATAATCCCTGTTTCAAAATATTGAACATTCAAATACAAAGCATACTAATTGTTCCTATGATAATTTTAAATGTTATCCAATATTAAGTAAGCCTCTGTGAAATTTTTTTGCTCATGATCGTAGAAATAATATTAATTGCACATAATATCCGTTTGTACAAAACTATTGTCACCAGATGGCGCCAAAGTAATAAATGTTTGAATCCTTTCCATGTTTTCTGGTATTCTGGTTTTTAATGGACAGTTATAATTGGACAGACTGACAGACCCTGCCACCCCAAGAGCCATGCCAACAAAATACCCAACACTGATAAAGTTATATGGCCTGTCCAGCCCAAAGCAGGTGAAGAACTGACACCAACTACAACCTCACAGACCTGAAGTGGTTCCGATTAATGACTTATAACTGATAGGTCTCTGCAGGCCCATGTAGAATCTACGTTTGCAGAATTTCTAAAACATCTCCGTAGATTTTAGATTTAGTTATGGTTTACATTTGGAAAAATAAAAGTTTATAAATTAATGTTATCTATCACATTACAAGCAAAACAAAAAAAAAACAACCTAAAAACAAATGAAAAAAATCCTCATTTTGGATCACAGCTGGAAACTGTGAAAAAAAATCTGCAGATTTTGTATCAGTTATATTTTAAGCATTACTAAATCATTTATTAATGCTTAGGGCATGTTTAATGCACCTTTCACTCTTCATCTGTTGTTAATTTTGGCTGTTTTCATGCATATGACATAAACTTTAATTGTGTATTTTTGTTTAATCTTGGAATTTCCAGCTCAGCTCTTACAATGAGTCTAAAATACACTGTGGAAACTAAATTGTCACCTTCAGACTAAGGTAAAAAAAAAAAAGATCCATTGAAACCTATTCAAACTGACATTTTTGAACCTACAGCCATCAAAGCACATAACATGCATTGTATTATTTCTGGGTGTCATTCTGGTCTTTTGACTTGGATTATGTCATTTTGACTATTTTTCACCTGGTGACATCATTTTCAAACCATATTTGGCATATGGAGGAAATACGTGCTATTTCCACTCAGCGCAGTGACACAATCAATGCTGCTGCTAATCACTGACATATCCCAGGCTGTGATAGTAAAAAAAGAAACAAACAAAAAACAACAACTTTGCATTTAGTATATTTATAATAAATCATTTTTTTGTGTGTGTTTTTTCTTCTAAAATCATAGTGGCATCATGACAAAAACATGGCATTTAAAGGGTTAAAAAAAAATGAAATATTTGATATTTAGCTTTAGAAAAACCATATTACACCATAACCTTATCATAAAGGGTGTCTTATTAGAAAGTGCTCTCTTTGATTTTTTTTTTCCTAATCAAAGAAAAGATATCCCATCTCACCTCCAAAGGGGGCTCATGGTCACCCTGATATGATTTCTGATTTATGGTTTAACCCTTTTAAACCTGAGCGAATTGGCTTGATTTCTTTAAAAACATGTCAAGAGGGCAATAAGGAATCTAAGAAGAAATTACCTAGAAAATAGCAAAAAGAAGTATGAGAAAATTACCTGAAAATTAGATTTTTTTTTGAAGAAGAAGATAACAAACACTGAACACCTGAGACAGCAGAGAAATGACCTGAGGGAAAAAAAGCTGTAATTATTTTGTTTTTATTACTCTACATAAATGATAATGATGAATTTAGTTCTCTGGAAATGTTTCTCTAGCTTTAAAAAAATGTTTTCTAAATCTACTTATTTCTTGCAATTTGCAGGACATTTAGTGCATTTCAATGTTTTAATAAGAAACCAAACCAATGCATCTGAATGCAGCACAAGAAAAGTGATGTCGAAGGGTTAAGTGCGTTACCCCAAGATTTTCAGTGTCTCCATCTGCCCCCCCATGAAACATTTTTAGGGGCGCCACTGTCCCATTTTCTCTCCAAAAGGAGGTGGAGAATTTGTGAGGAAGAAGCTCTAAGTGATGCACATTTAGGCACACTGCATGAGTTCTTGAAGGCATCACATTTAGAAAACGCGAATTTACGAGGATCACGTGAAGTCAACACAATATTCGTGTGACAAGATTTTTTTTTTTCGTTTCTCGAGCCCGAGAGAGATAGAGAGATAGAGAGAGAGAGAGGAAGCGAGAGAGAGGAAGAGAGAGAGAGAGAGAGACGTAGGCGTGACATCGGGGCTGTCTGCTGTTATATCCGGCAGCGATGAACGTGTCTCAGTCTCCGGTGTAACGTGAACGGGAGGAGAGGCGATGCTACCGCTCCTGATGCCCTGCGCTTCTTCTTCTCCCTCATCTTCGCTGCTATCCTCCGTCTTCAAGCCGTACGGGGACTGACACCCATACACACACACACACACACATATACACACCCATCCACCCAGAGGAGGAATTACGCACGGATCCGAGCCGGTCCCGGACCTCCATTGGCAAACATCAGCGGGTACGGGCCTGTTTATCTTAATTCTCCCCATCACCTGTCTTTCTTCCAGCAGCAGCAGAGCAGATGGCACGAGACGCCAGCTGGCCTCTTGTTACAGCTCTGCTAGGGACATGATGGAGGCTAAAGTCACCTTTTTTTTTAATTTGTGGGATTGTTGACACCTTTATTCCAGTGAATCTTTATGAGGTAAATAGATTGGTAAGTGATGCTAAACTGTTGGAAGTGATGCAAAACAGGATTTTGTTCTTTTCATTATTTACCTCACTGCTGCTGCTGTGTGTGTGTGTATAATAGGGAAATGTGTGTCTGTGCGTAAGGAGGGTGTGTGTGCGTGCTGATGTCTTCCCTACATGTAGTGTGTGTTGTCTGTGCGGTGGAATCCCCTGTGTACAAGCCCAGCCTGCATTAAAAATGACACAATGGCTTGTTTATGTAGGCAAAATTAGATTTTTAATTGTGGATAAAGGAGAATAAATAGATTTTTTTGTGGATTTTGCTTCTCCCTTCATCTATTAATGGCCAAATTCGATCAGGTTACTACATCTTAAAAACAGAGAGCAGACGACCATCCACACAGCATGGCCCTGGGAAAATGTCTGTTTATGTCGGCAAAATCTGATATTTATTGGTAAAAAAGGAGAAGAAATACCAGTTTTTATCATGGATGCAGGTTTCTCCTTTCCCCATTTCTGTCAACATCCAAATCCGAAGAGGTTACTACATCATAACGTCTTAAACAGAAAGTAGAGGACCATTCACACAAGCATGGCCCTGGGAAAACGCAATCCGCTGCAATCCGCACAGACAGAGCAGGAATAATAAGAGGAGATAGAGGCCATGTTTGAATCATCCTGGAGCAGAAATGAAGCATTTCTGGCGCATTAACAGTTTCATGCAATATTTCCCTGCTTCTAGATGCTTCCAGGATGCTTTTAGGAGAAAGGGATTTTAGTGGGATGGTCAGCCTCAAAATGGCTCACAACACTAAAAAGTAGTAGCTGTGATGATATTAACGATCCAACAATAATGTAGTTTGCTGAGTGATGAGTCATATTTGTAAGTGTGCTTGGAAATGACAGTTTTAGGCATACAGGCCTAAACATAGATGCTTGGCGATGTTGTGATTGGAGTCGGGCTGATGCTGGCTGCAGATATGTGAGGCCGAAATATGTAAAGGCAATTCGTACAGTTAGTGTCGTCCACCTCTGCAGTAATGGGCATGATGCAGGTTATTAATTCATATTTAATCTGGAGATGATCTGTGGATGCATGTTTGTAGGCGGGTTTCCATTAACCCTAAAACAGAGCAAACTGAAATTACAAATATGAAATATGGAAACACGTAAATTTTGAGAAACAAAACACCAATTTATCGTAAAAAGTTTTTATGCTTGCATAAGGTGGTATTTCAATTGATTCAAAGGGCAATATTTCACAGAACTAAAAAGGGAAACACTTTTTTGGCTTTTCTAGGTCACATGATGCTATGGCTATGTGCTTGTCAGTAGGACGCGGCTCCCTCATGATGCAGTAGGAGCTACAAAAGGTGTTATTGCATCACATAACTTCAAAAAGTTGAGCGGATCATTCGGAAGTTTTGAATCCACAGTTCCTCTGTGAAGTCATGAACTATCACCTCCCAGAAATCCCTCATACGTATAAGGGGCTCACCTTTCCATTATCGCTCACATTCCATGCCTATGAGGCCTTGGATTGGAAACAATGGCGGCTAGTGTGGTGGCTGCAATAGAAAAAAAGCTGTGAATGTTTTGACCATCCTTCGCCATGCTTCCTGGGATCTTATCGCCAGAGAGAAGTCACATAATGTCACTAAGTGGAAATGACGTCATCTCGCAATTGTGTTTTGTTGACATTTCAAAAATATTAAGTTTTGTACAAATCTGTAATGGAAATGTGCTTCACAAGACAGCTTTAAACCTTAAGTTTTTATACAATTACAATTATTCAGAATCGACAGAATATAACCAGAAATTTAGCACTGAAGTTGTCACATGTATACATACGTGATCCTTAAATAACCGTCTCAGACAAAAACACAGTCCTCCTCTTACAAATATAAAGTTGTATAAATTTTTTTATAAAACCTACTTAAAATTATTGTTGGTACATGTAGGAGTTTTGTTGCAACAGTCTTACTTAGTACCAGTATGACTAGGACTGAGACATCTAAAAAAAAAACAAATAACTATAGTACCAACACCAATCCCTATACCAATAGAGTACTTCATCTGATACCCATAATATGAATGGAGTTGCATGTAGTACATCCATTCTTTTAAACATTTGTGTGGCATCTAAGCTTGCAAAAATGCCAACGCCGTTAATATATTGCGCTCGGCTTCACCCCATCACAGACTGTATTGGTTGTAGTTGCTGCTGCAGGAGTTTGAGCTTCGGGCCTGCCACACTAAAAGCATGACATGGCTAACATTATTTAATGGTTATTAATGATAGAGTTTAGCTGTTTCGGTGTCTGTCTGTGTTTGTTGGGATTATTTAAGGGCTTGGTGTTGGTTGTTAGCTGCTGCTGCTGTGTTAGCTCCTGCTAACCGACAGACTTTGACATTGAACTGACCATCAGATGGAAGGAGAGGGGCTCCGGGGATGGCAGCAATAGAATGTTTGCTGATCAAGTGGAGAGTCTGAGTCTACTACTTGCTACTGGATTATTTTCGCCAATACCTTAAAAGCAATCAAGTACCGATATCGACACCCAATGTGGGTAGAATTTGGCAGTGGCATATAACGCAGTCACTTTCACTAGCCACTTTGGCAGGTCGCATACACTGTATGTAGAATGATGCACGTTACATGGAACTAAAGTTCACAAGTGCAAGTTTTACCAGAAAACTTTCAGCCGTAAGCCGTTAGCAAAAGGTGCTGAGGTTAGCACAACAAGTGGATCAGAGTGCCTGAAAGTTACATTAGCAAGCGCAAAAAAAAATTTGAGAGCTGTAACACCCCCGGTTTCCCAGTCAGCTACAACAGCATCAGAGAAAAAGTTGTGTATAAGCGGAGGACAGTGTATAAGTGGAGGACAGTGTATAAGCGGAGGACAGTGTATAAGCGGAGGACAGTGTATCAGCATTGCTCCGCCATTGCAGAATTTAAAACATATCCAACATAACACTTATTTGACGGAATCACCCAGCTGTTCCGATCACCAGGATGAGGGGGAAAAAAGCCATATCCCTGCTTTCAAGACGCCTTTTGATGCAAGAAGCATAACAGGATAAAACACTTACTGAAGCAATTGGTATTTAGCAAGTAGCACATAGCCAAGGTGGAACTAACTGTAACATTTCTCCTAATGCATTTTTTTTATTATTGTAGTTTTTGTGTATGAAGAGTTGTAAATCTAGTTAATCAAGTAAACTGTAGCACACAATCAAATGAAACATTATTTCCCAATTGGGGCGGCCTCTAGCTCAGTGAGTGGAGCATTTGCCCCATATAAGCTGAGTCCTTAGCAGCGGCCTGGGTTCGATTCTGGCTTGTGGCCCTTTGCTGCATGTCATCTCCATTCTCTCTCCCCCTTTCCTGTCACTCTGTAACTGCACTATATTAAAGGCACGAAAAGCCAAAAACAAAAATCTTTAAATAAAGCAATATTTCCCAACAACAAAGTTGTGGCTCATAAAAAATGCCGAGTGACTAGTAACATTTGAAAACCACTGGCCATAGTGGCTGGTGAGCAAAAAAGTAAATGTCAAGCCCTGAATACTGCGGGAGTTGCTGACTTGAAACCTTTCTCCTTCTGTCACTGTTACTAAATGTTTTAACATAAAACTGCAGATATTATATTATGGTCTTGAGTCTAAGATACACGTGGAAGGCATTTCCCTCCAAACAAAAGATTTGCAACCCTGATTTCCAGTGTTTCACTATGTTTTACATCCATAGTTTGTTAGCTAGCAGTTAATGAATCCAGTGTTTTTTTGGAGTATATCCTCCACCAGCTGTCAAAAAGTGGAACCATCTGTGAGAATACACATCACGCCACTTGAAAAATGAACATGCTCTCGAAAAATTTCTCCAAGGGGTACCTTTAATAATCCAACAGCCACTTAAATTAGTCTTACTGTTTCCGAAGACTGACAGCATGGCCAGCACTTTTAGCAGCGTAATTAGTGATGGTACTAGAAACAGGGATAATAGTAGCAGTTGAATTACTATGCAGTTTGTAGGTGCAGTAACATGCTATCTGTAGTTGTAGCACTAGCTGTTGTAGTAGCAGAAGTTGCAGAAGTTGCAGTAGTTATAAGGCCTAAAGCATTAACTAGGTGTCAACAGATCATTGTCCTGGCCGATTATCGGGGCCAGTGTTTGGTATTTTTGCCGATTATCTGTATATTAAGTAAAATTAGTTAATTAAAAAGTGCAAAGAAAGTGTCAGCATGGGAGGAACTTTCACTTTTTAAAACTTCAGGGGACTATTTTTATTCATTCATTTTTAATCTAAAGTTTTACCTCATAAAAAAAAGTTTAGAAAAAACAGAAACCAGCCTTGATGCCAAAACGTGTCAAATGAAGTAACCTAGGAAGTAACTTCCTGAAGAATGCTGCAAACTGAAATGTGTCATAGTAATACTTTTTCATCATGTTCTTCCTTTAGAACCTGTCAATGTAATAAAGGCATTTGACTTTTTTTTTTCCCTAAAGACAAGTGCTTTGTTTCCTTTTTGTTTTTTGTAGATTTGTTCATGCCCTTCACCAAAGAGCACCGTCTTTGTTGTACTATTACTAGTTTTAAGAAGCTCTCCTGTTTTTTGGCTTTTTATTTAAAAAGAAAAAGTTGCTGAGAACTTACTGTATATGATGTTGAAAGTTTCAGTTTTGATTAAACAAAGTTTTGTGTTATATTCCAAATTATAAATATTGACAGAAAGATTTTCATTTTTATTTTAAAGCATATCGGTTCCAAACATTGGTTATCGGTCACATTAACTACAAATAATCGGTATCGGCCCTGAAAAGCCAATATTGGTCGACCCCTGGCATGAACATCAGTAATTGTATAGTGGAGGCATTAGTAGTCAGATAGTAACAGTAACATCTGTGCTGTTTGATAAGTAGATAGCTGGTAGCAGTATTATTATTATTATAAGTGGTAAGTAAGTAAGTGGTAGTTTTGCTAGTAGTCCACTTAACACCATTAGCCTCAGTGATAGTAATGGTTATGGTAGCGCTTGCAGTACTAGTAGCATTAGTGCTAATTAATCAAATGAAGTAGTAGAAGTAGTTGTAGTATTAGTAGTAGTAGTAGTAGTAGTAGCAGCAGTAGCAGTATTAGTGAAAGCATCAATAATAGCTACTGTTTCAGTGGTATTAGTAAAACAACTGGCCTAGTAGATGACGAACTCTTTAAGGACTCAGTATACTTCAAATGAACTAAAAAGAAGTAGAAAAAGTATATATATAACTGTTTAGCTCTTTTAAAATCATACAGCTGTTTCTAGAAAGATCTTGCAACAACAAAAAAAGAGATGTGATGCAGATAGAGAAGTCTGAGCTATTATTAAGTCTATGATCACTATAAAGAACTGGTTAAAGATATTTGAGACAAATATAAAATAACTAACAGCCCAGCATTGAAAGAATTTAATTCCCAAACTATAATAATTACATTCTGGTCATATCAAATGATGCATTATACAGTCTACAAAACTGTAGCTTCCAACTTTGTGTGCATGTGTGTGTGTTTGTGTGTGGCAGCAAGATGAGGTAACACAGAAGCGGCCCACCTGTCAGGCGCTTACGAAGCCCTAGGTGTCAAACTGAGAGGAGGTGAGCCTACAGTAACCAGAAGGGGAGATTTAAAATAACCCAAAATAGTTTGAGCTGCTGATAAACCTGTGAAGTGGTTCTTTGAGCCGTATAGTTTAAACTGGTTTCGATGTGAAGTCAGTTTTCCTTTAAGATTTTCTGAAGGGAAAAAGAGTTTGTCAAGGGTAAAAATTGTCCCGTAATTGGATTAAGATGTGAATGAGGATATGATACTCTTGCTGACTGTATACTGGCTTTCAACTAGGATCTAATATGCTACATCATCATCTTGAACACCATATCCATCTGGTAAAGTTGAAATCACTGTTTGTTTACAATAACTTCCATATCACACACATTAAATGAAACGGTTTTGAGCAAACGCTGCCTCAATCAGTTAGCTTTTAGCCACCTATAAGCCCCCAAAGCCACCAGACTCATTGACAAAAACGGTAATTTTACTTTGCAGAACATTTTTTTGCTTTTGGTCAACCACTGCCTAAATTGGTTATTGTGTAAGGTCAAGTGGAAAAAATATTCCAAATATAGCGTACATTTTGACTGATATATGTGTAGATGGCTAAAATATGTTTTGCTACAGCCCCAATCCACAGCAGTACATTGCTTTGCTTACATGTCATAGGATTTGATTTATTAAAGACACTTGCAGAGCAACACAGTTAATTAAAATAAGCACAGCAGAAATGCCACAATGGTCTGGCCACTGTGTTTAATTATACATCTTTGAAAATTGCAGTTATGGCTGAAAATGACAACATAAACAAGTTTGCCAGTTTTACATATCACTATCACAATTATAATCAATTGCCAATTGTCTAATTGGAAGTGATTGCTGTTCTTAGCGCAACATCATGCTGACTAGATTTCAATATGTATATTTGGTAGGTAAAGCAAACGTGGCGCCTCTTAGTTCAAGGAAGGCAAAATGGTATGCAACTTCGTGGGCAAGGCTCATGTTACATGCAATGATATGGAAGTAGCCAATGAAGCTGGTGTCTCTTATGTAAGAAGGCAGTCAGTGTCAGTGGGGAAGCTTAGTTGCACTAGCACTTAGCTATCTGTCCCTTGTCTTGTTCTTTGTCTCAGTTCCTCAGGAGTATTGCTGCTGTAAAGGCTATAGTTATTTTTCCTTCACAGAAGGAGCTACAGCTTTGGTGTAAGATTTTAACACAAGCCCACTGGAACAAGTTGAAGCAAATCGACATATAGTGGCCAAAACCTGGAATTACAACTTCTACGTTCTTCATGTGATGCCTCTGGGCCCCAAAAAAATTTTTTTTTCCCATAGACTTATACCTAAAAGAGACAGGAATATTTTTTAGCATCACACTCGTTTTACTATTGAGATTTGATCCATTTGGTTCAATAATATTTTAAAACAGGAAGTTAGCCACTTAGCAGGCAGAAGTCTGCCGCTCTGATGGCGGAAGTCTCTAGTGGGCCTGCTCCATGGGCCAAAGCCACAGAAGTGCACCAGGCACTGATGCAAATTTTTCATAATGGCCAAAAGTGGAACTACACCATCCGGGTCCATGACATGATGCCATGGGGCCCAGAAAGACTTTTTCCTATTGACTTACATAGGGAAAGAGACATATGTAACAATTGGATATTTTTTAATGAGCATCAAAACCTGTTAGATAACATTTGGAAAGTCTGAAAGAGCTGCAAGATTAAACTGCTAAGTGCTAAACCAGAAGTCAGTCACTCCACCAGTGGAAGTTACCCCCTTGGGCACACTCAGCTGCCTAAAGTCTCTAGTGCTCATGAGGTATGGGCCCGGTAAAGTGGAAGATCCAGGTACTTTCATACCACGTAAATATCACATTTTTTGATTCATGCGCTACCGAGCAACTCTCATAGGAATGAACAGGGCCTCTCCTCCGTGCTGTATCCAGATTTTCCTAATACATCCAAGTATGGGCCCCATAATACAGAAACAGAGCTGAAAATCTGGGTAATTGTACACATTTAAGTCAAACTTCTTTGGCTTCATGTGCCACTGAGCAACTTTCATAGGAATAAACAGGGCCCCACCTCAAATACTGTGTTCAGTCCTCTTTTTACATCAATATGTCACCCAGATTCCAGCAGTTACTGTAACTTTTTGAGTAAAGTGTTGTTACTATTGGCAATGATGGCCAGAACTATAAAAATAAGGCCTACATTCAAAAAAAAAAAAAAGGAGACTCACTCCAACAGTACTGCCAAATTTCAAAAAGAAAAAAAAATGTCCAACTCACTTTCACTATTTTAGGTGGAGACACTATCGCTTGCTACAACACCAGCAGCCAGTCCTTACCCACATGCTTTACATTCTGGACTGGCATAGATCTTAAATGCTGACTCATTTCCAGTTATCAAATTACAAACTGTGATGCTCAATGAGACAGCTCACAAGCTGTTGTCATACTTTATGTTGCATAGCAACAGGCATGATGTAACCATATGGTGTAGCTGATTTTTAAGTAGTAGATCGCAGCAGCTCGCTATTATCAGTCAGAAACCCTGTCCCTGTGCCTCCATGACCAAACTGGTTGACCCTCCGCAGGTATCAAATATCAGCACACGCCATGATAGTGACCTTCAGAGAGCTGTAGTGTAGGAGGTATGCTGGCTTTTCAGTCAGCTGTTTGTGTATCCAGTTGACTGCTTTTTGAATTGCAGCGTCTAGTGCTTAATGATGAGAGGAGAGAACAAAGGTGAGAGTCTTAAACATTCCCTTTCACTTTCACCTGCGCTTCCAGGGTCAGGCCTGTCTACAAACAGGGTCATGTGAGCAGGCCTCCTTTGATATTCAAATCCACCTGATGAGTGCTACAGGTGCACGCTCTCTGTCTCTGTTTCTCTCAGTCTTAGCAGCTCCCATGCTCCTGCTTACTTGCTCTTTTCCCTCATTTCCTACCGCCTTACTGCATCCTAGACAGCAGGGCTATTTAGTAGCAGACAGGGCTGCAGGACACACACTCCATCACAGCATAGCAGCAGCCACACACACACATGAATATATCGCCTTTGAGAGATGCGTGATACTAGCTGGGTTTTAATGATGGATAGAAACTTCTGGATTATGTAAGTTTGCTTAAAGATACACAGTATTACAGTAAAGCTGGGATGACACGAGGTGATATGATTCAGTTTGGTTAATTACATGGTGGCATGCCCTTGCATCAGTGATTTTCAACTTACGGCCCACGGGACAAATCTGGCCTCCGGTAAGGTGCCAGGTTGCCAGTGCATAAAACTAGAAAGTCCTAGAAAGGTCTTCAAAACCTATAAACATCTTAATATCTCAGAAATGTCCTCAAATCCTGGAAATGTCCAACAATTCTGCAAATGTTATAAAGTCAGAGAAATGTCCTAACATGGTAGAAATGTCCTAAAATTATAAAAATGTCCTTAAATCTTAAAAAAATACTAAAATCCTAGAAACTTATTAAATTCCTAGAAAGGCTCTCAAACCCTTGAAGTATCCTAAAATTCTAGGAACATCCTCAAATCTTAGAAATGTCATTAAGTCCTGCAAATGTCATGAACAGGTAATTCTGCTTACCATTCACTGCGTGCGCCGCCATATTGCTGTGACGTCAATTCGACAGACTCAATCTACATGTATTTTTCCCGAGTTTTCGATTTGGAATCCCGACTTGAATGGCCATTAGCGCCACCCAAACACTCTTCTGATTGGTTTAAAAAATACAAACAAGCCGGAGAGATTTTATTCCCTTCATGCAGGATTATAATGGGTTCATAGAATTTTAGGCGGCACGCAGGAGACAAGTCCCATTAAAAATTTAGAATACGAAAGCATGACAGAGCCAGAGAGCATGCATGAAAACATAAAAGCCACAAAAGACTTAAGTGTTTGATTTTCACAAAGATGACCCCCAAACCACCTGTTTCATATGTGCCCCCCCCACACACACACACATACAATGTTTAAACACTACATATGCCCTTGGATGGTTTCAGACAGATCTTTCACCTGACACTTAAGTGTGGAGTTTTGGCAATGAGAGACTAGTCGACGCCAGACCTTGAATTGTTAAAAAAAGAAATTGTGGATGATTCAGATGTCTGGAACTAGGTGAGATTTACCCCGTAAATATCAATAAATAAACCCTTAAAATGCCGCAGGTGAATTTAAGAAAAATTGAATGGAAGCAAATGGAAGCAGAAAGAGAAAAGTGAAAAAAGAAGGCTGGATTTGGTGGTGGGGGAGGGTAACAGACTCGTTCATAACACTGGCTTAGGACTTGTACAGTATAAAGTGTTACATAATGTTGAGCAGGCGTGCTCTCTGGCTCTGTCATGCATTCAATATGAAAACATAAAACCAATCTGTGTCTAATTTGACTCTGTTTGTTTTATTTAAAAAAAAAAAAATCAGCCCTTATTCTACATTTTAAGTCAATGTAATAACATGTATAACATTCTGCTTATGACTTCCCAACTAAAAGCACTGTCTCAGCTCCAGTATCTAAGAATACATGTGCAGACAGAAGTGGAAAATCTTTATTTAAACAGGTTGAAAAGGAGAAATTGTGTGATGAGTTTTGTCATGAGGCCATAATTCACTGCAGGGTTCATTTGTCATTTGGAGTATATTTAGCACTCTGTTCATTTGTTTCGGAAAGAGACAAATTTGACTCTTCCTTTCTTTCTTTCTTGCTCTCCCACACACTCCACACACACTCGTCCTTCCCCTGCAGTGGGCGGTTAGAGAGAGAGTGAATGCTGAGAGTGAAGGAGAGGGACGCCAGAAAAAGAAAAGAAGACTACAAATGTTCAAGAAAAACAGGATGAGGGAGGGTGCCGAGCTACAATATCAAAAAGCGATGATGATATGATAGTATACACATTTTGCATGCACTATATGCCTCCTAAAACAGTCCCACCACCACGAAAACACCTGCCTATCACCACATCCAGCAGTTACACCGCAACATCCACAGTAATGGAGGTGTGATTTTGTCCAACTGACTTATTTAAGCATAAACCTATGGGCCCACTTTAATATTACACACACTCGTATCACTCTGCGCACAAAATGCACTTTTCAAAATCAGGTTAAAAAAATATTATACATTAATATAATTTTCTACTTTCACTGAGTTTTTTTTTAACCAACATCAGTCCTAATCATAAATATCAAATATTCATTGATTTTCAGAATTTGAACCCTTTACATTGCAAAATTTTGGTCATGATGCCACTATGTTTTCAGATTGTTAAAGAGCCCACCAAAAATGTAAAAATTATTTTTAATATACTCCATAAAAAGTAGATTTTTTGACTGTCACAGCCTGGGATATGTTAGGGATTAGCAGCAACAGTGATTTTCTTGTATTATCATTTTTTGTGTCAAATACTTACTCAAATTGCACAGCATCTTGGGTTCGGGCTTTTAGTAAACCTCCACTTCACTCGGCATTTGGACAGGGGAGGGGCCAAGGCCAAACATATCTCAACAGGTGCACCTGTACAGAGTAAATAAGCCATAGTTAAAAAAATCTATTTCACTGATTTTCCGTTCTGGATTTAAAATTGAAAACAAAACTGTAAAAGATCAAGTTTTTTGTTTTGTTTTGTTTTCCTTTTTTTGTATTTCCCCTTTAGTTTGAAAACAGAAAAACACATAACCATGCTGGTTATTTGGTTTTTGAGATTCAGTTTTGAAACAGAATAAACAAAGAACAAACCATACACTGATTGATATTGTCCTGGCATTATATTTGGTCACCCAACATCACAACCAAATATCATTCCTCTAACAATGTTAAATCTGTACATATCCTCAGCAATCATGAGCCAGTAATTCTTGTATAGCCCAAGAATTTTGGAAGACTGTGATCATATGACCAATGAGCTGATGGGAGATAAGAATAAATAAGTTGATTTTGTTAATGGGTCACAAATCCTGGGACCCTCCCCTTGGACATTCCCCGGGAGAAAGGTGAGTGAGTGACCTTTGAGTAAACTTTGGTTAGGTTTAGGAAAAGAAACATGTTGAGAACATTTCTTAAAATGACTCACAGTAACTTTACTTACTTCAACCTAATCCCCATAACTTAACCTTAAGAACATAATTGTAGGGCACTAATTCATAAGCAGTGTTGTGTGCGCATTATGTAAAGGATAATACCTGATGAGTGCATGTCGGACGGTTCACGGACGGTATGTTTTTACATAATATGTAATGGTTTAGCTGGTTGTGCCAGTTTGTGATGATCACTCTAGCCGATTTATCCAGTGAAGTTCCAGTAAAATTAAAACAAAATCAATGTCCTTGAGTTTGGAGGAATAACAGTGTCATGAGGGGCAAGTATGAAAAGCAAAGGACATAAATCGCTTTATATTAGTCTTCTGTCATGGGATATTCATAAAGATAAATGTGTGCATCTTGGCAGGCTGGTCACATCAACTTTTCCAGCTGGTGGCCCACCAAGCTAAACTATCAGACACCAGCAAGAACTGGGTCAGGACCATCTAAGACCAACTTTGACCAGCTAAAACCAACAAAAAACATTTACCAGCATAAACTGTTTTTTTAGCTGTTTTTTTCCAGCAGGAATAGTTTACCTAAGAGGTAAAAAAAGTAAGGATATTCATTTATAATGTAATGCCTTTTGTAATCAAAATCTAAAGTTTTCCACAAGCCATAACTCTGTTAGGGTTTGACTGTTATCTGGAACAATCAATACAGTGCCTGAGGTTCTTGAGCACTGGAAATGTTATTCACTCCTCCAGTTTATAGGATGAACCTTAGATACCACTTGGCAATGGGAGATATTTCTTGATCACTAGCCTCATTGAACCCTTTGGCCTAGCTATTCGCCAGAACATCATGCTAGCATTATTCAAAGTCAATACCATTGCCTACGATTGATAAACAGTAGATATATGATACCATTGATGATTCTTTTATGTAGTAATTTAAAACAGTGAACAGATAGTTTCACCAGAACTACGACTAGCAGGTTTCCCATTATCAGTCACCCTGCAGCCAATTAGAATCAAGTATTCACTCAAACTATGGTATAGCATAATAGAGCTGTGCGATATGATGAAATATATCATCTGACAATAAAAAAATTCTATCATTTCATATGCCCAAAACAAGCTGAGTCCTTCAGAATAAAAGCATCATGGGTTCCGCTTTGATTTCCTTAATTATATAATAAATATGTATAATACTTAATTCAACTTTACTATAACAGTACTTTATTTAACTTTATACTATACTTTAACATTAGAACAGTATTTTTTAAAACCTCATCATAACAGTAGTTTATCTGTTCATTTCATGTTAGTTAGTTTTTGTATTTTTTGTAGTTTACAGTAGTTTAGAGATTTCAAAATAGATATATATTGTGTATTGTGATATAGCCTAAAAATATTGTGATATTATTTTAAAGCCATATTGCCCAGTCCTATAACCTAAGATATAATAAGAAGTGTTATATTAGGACACATTAAAATTTCATGTCAAAAATTTAAAATTTCATTATGGCCCAAAAATGGTGGATCAACTAACCAACAGACATAACAGAGCCATGCTGCCATGGACACAAAGAAATACGGATGAGTGTGGAATTGGTGACCAAAATTAAAGGACAATCATTAAACATGTTTGTTTATGGTAAAATATTATCAGCCAATACTGGATTTTTAAAAAATAATTATATTGGTTTTGGCCCCGAGGACCACTGACTGTGCTGTGTGGAGATGTGTTGTGATGTATTGTGCACTTTTGTTACATCACCGTGTATTGAATAGTATGCACAGCACAGTTTGTGTGTAGTGTTGTATTGCTGTGATGCAGTGTGTTCTGTTGCGTGGTTCTTTGCGTGGCTTTACAGGGCAGTGTTATTTGCAGTGTGTTATGTTGTGTAATCGTGTGTGTGAGTGTGTTTAGCCTGAGCACCATCAGCAGCAGAAGCAGAAGCAGCCGTTCCTACCACAGACCCTCCAGCCACTCCACTCTGCTCCTATGAACTGCATTCCCTTTATCTATTTCTCTCTATTATTCTCTCCTTCCTTTGTCTTCCTTTGTCAGACAGCTTTTCTTTGTTTCACTCCTCTCTCTCTCTCTCTCTCTCTCTCTCTCTCTCTCTCCTCTTTTTCTCCACCCCCAGGATGTGGCTGTGGGTTGATTAGAAAATGCGTGGCACAGAACAGGCAATCCATCACCCTGCCAAGGCCCGCCACTTCCGCGCATGCGCTCGCTAACACATACACCCGAACACACACATACATACCCTCCGCCTCGCTCTCCTCTTCCTCATTTCCCTCCTCTCTTCATCATCCACACAGATCTGTTCAAGCTTCTGTGTGTGTTTATGTGTGTGTGTGTTTCCAGGAGACCAACAGCATCTCACATCTGCCACTTCCTTTATTTCTTTCCTTCACCTCTCCTTGCCCTTCAAACCCACTTCACTCCTCCTCCTCCTCCTCCTCCTCTGGCTCCCACCTCCCAGTCCTTTCCCTCCTCCTTCTCGTCTACATCTACTCATCCACTCATGGCAGTCATGCCTCTTTTGCTTTTATAGATTATCCTCATGGTAATGCTGCTCAGTGAGATCATTTACAGTGCACAGACTGAGAAAAGTACCGGAGGCGGGGGTGGGGGGGTGGCACGTTTGCAGTGAAAGCTAATCATTCCTGCAGTGCTGCTGGGGGAAATATCTACTTTTTAACCCTTTGAAACTGAGAAAATTGGTTTTATTTCTTTAGAAATAACATGGGGAGAAGGCAATGAGCAATCTAACAAGAAAATTTGTAAAAAAATAAAAAAAATTAAAAAAAATAAAGTTAAAAGAGAATAACCAAAAAAAATCAATCTATTTTTTGTATATTATTTTATTTTTCTGTAACATAATTTTAAATATAAAATTATTATGATAGAATTACCTGATAATAATAATGAGAATAATAAATACACAATAATGATAAATAATCATGAAAGTAAAAAACAAGAGAATAACCAATAACCCTTGGTTCTAAAATAAAAAAAATAAACAGTTTATTTCTATTTTATCTATTTTACTGTTTTGTAATTTTATTTTCTTATTTATTCATTTATTTTTGAATAGTTTACTAATGTTTTTTTTTATATTTTATATTGTTTTGTCTTATTATACTCCTTCATTTCTGTATTATATTTTAAATGTTTTTCAGTTGTTAAATGTTGAAATTAATAAAGAAATAATTGAAAAACTCATTTATACATAATTTTGTTGACACGTTTTCCTAATTTCTTGCAGTTGTTGGGACATTTGGTCATTGCGAGTTTTCGAGAAAATAAAAGCAAATCCTGTTTCAAAGGGTCAAAGAGCGTGTGAGAGGCATCTGAATACAGCACAAGAAAACTGATGTTGATCTAAGTTTCAAAGGGTTAAAGCTGGCTAATCATCTTTATACCGAAAACCATCGGTGGACCTTGTCTTTTGGATTGAGACCGTTTATCCTTCCTCTGTCTTCTATGAAATATGTCATATGACATATGCAGGGCTGTCAGTTTAATGACTGTACTTTTTTCTGTGTAACAGATTAATGTTTTGTGTCTTGGGGTTCTACGGTGTGTCATTACAAAGTTACAACTACGGAGAGACCATGCGCTTCACGGGTTACTGTCAGGTGGGGATAGGCTGTGCTCTTCACAGATTAGGGAGGATGAGGGAGGTGAGGGGAGATGGAATCTCGACCCCCGACAGTGTCAGTGAGCCAGGGGAGAGAGAGAGAGAGAGAGAGAGACACTATGCGCCACGGAGCTTCAGTGTTAGGTGAGCGAGAGCCCACTGTGCCTCTAACTGCTTGCCAGTGGTTGTGAAACTTTGTAGTTTGTAAAGTTAAAAAAACTCAGAAAGTTCCGCAATATAATAATCTTAGTCCAGTGTTCTAAATTAGTCCGGTAAATTTTGTTGTGCATCTAAAATTTTAAGTGTCCTCATTATAGAAGATATTGGAATTCACCTGTTCTGTGTCTGGGGGGCTCACATGTTTGTGTTCCAGTGCTGCTCACACCGACACAGAAATGGCTCAACTCAGTCAATAAACCCGTTAATGAGCGTTGAAAACAATGAATATCAGAAATGCCTAAACTGATAACTGAACACCTACCCAATTAACAAATTCTCGAACAGCCAAATATTTGGGTCTAGCCCTTTCGGGCACAGGTTTCTTTTTATTGTTGCCGAATTGTTTCTTAAAGATGCACCATTCCAATTCGCAAGATGGATATAAGAATATGAGCCAATATTGACCTTGTTAAATGGATTGAGTAAATGACCAATCCATGGTCCATGTGCCGTCGGGAAGATGAATTTGGATAAACTTTGATATTGAGATTTTAAGAAAAATCATTTGGTGATTTTAAATATATTTAAGTGTCTTTTGTCAAGATCTAGAGGGCCCTGGAAGTTCCCCACGATCGATGGTGCTTCTGCCACCAAGAGGAAGCCCCACTTTCTATTTCTTCTCCATTCTCTATTCTTTCCTTTTGCTCTTTCCCCTCATTTGCTTCTGTCCACCCAGGCTCCCCTGAGTCCACTCTGCCTCCACCTCTGCATCGTTTTCACCGCTCAATATCCAGTCAGGCCAACAGAGAGGCCGGGTAATGAAATGGCCACTGGCTGCCTGAATCTGCTCTCTGCCATCCGTCATCTGATTATGAGGAGGTATCCTCCTCATCGGACCCCATCAGATGGCCAAAATTCAATCAGGTCTAATAACCACCGAGCAGTTCACTCACTGGTAGTGTAGTGCGTGTGGGTTAGTTTGGTGCGGAAGATGATCTAAAAGGACTGTTAATGCTGACACAGACAAACAGGAAAGGAAGAGGAACCCGTCCAAACATGGGATAGTATTTTCAGTGTTATTACGTTGACATTCCCAGAATGATTATCTAATCTGCTCAAAGGGAGAACAAAGCTTGAAGGGCTTTGTCATGCTTTTGCAGCGCTCGCTTTCCACCGTGTAGGTGGTCTCGCCCACTTTTGATTAATAATAGGCTTGAGCATTAAGGACTGGCTTAGAACCTGTGTGCAGAGACAGGGATTGAGCTTTGTTTGACTCGTGTAAAACGAATGTCAAAACATCCACGTAGTGACTCACACTGCATGTGGTAGAATTGATCCCACACTTTTTTAGCATAATATTCATATTTCCTCTACTCTCTTACTGGTTAATTAAATGCTTGTCATTGACATTTTGTTGTTGTGTTATGGATTTCTGTTTCAGAAAATTGTGTTTAGTCCAAGATGTTCAAAGACCCTGTTTCAGATCCTTAGTTTGGTTTGACAGGACTGCAATCGAACACTCTGAAATGCCATCATAATCAAACTCTGGTAGAGCTGATAAAAATGGTGAACCTGCTGCTCAGGGAAAGGTTGAATGCCTCCTGGGCTTCGTTAAGAATCTTGGATATGACAATTTGTCAACTGATGGTTATCTGGTGTTTAACTCTTAGGACTCGCTTTAATATTATACACACTCGCATCGCTCTGCGCATAAAATGTGCTTTTCAAAATCAAGCTATAAAAATATTATACATCAATATTATTTCTTTGAGTTCATTGAGTTCATTTTTTTTACCCAACATCAGTTCTAATGATAAATATCAAAGACTCATTCTGACCTGAACACAAAATGCACCTTTCCAAATCAGGCTATAAAAAATATTAATATTAATATGATTTTCTGCTTTCATTAAGTTTATTTTTTTAAACATCAGTCCTAATCAAAAATATCAAATATTATTTCTTTTTTTAAGAATTTGAACCCTGTAAATGCCTTATGTGAGGATGCCACTATGTTTTTAGAAGGAAAAAAGCACAAAAATGAATTATTTTCAATATACTACTACACGCAGGGTAGATTTTTTTAATCTATTTTTTGGATTATCACAGCCTGGGATATGTCAGGGATTTGTGGCAAAATTGACTGTGACAGTTAATCTAGTGGATATGGCATGTGTTGTCTCCATAAGCTAAATATAGTTTTTAAAAAAAACAATTGAGTGGAAAATAGTAAAAATGACATACAAAATCCTGCCAAAATCTATGCCATTTGCATGAACACAGCCAAAATGATAAAAAAAATTAAGAATGAAAAGCATGTAAAATGCGGCAATCTGTCCCTGAGTGTTAACTGTAAGAGAAGGGAACATGCTGTCTTGTTCCCAGCCCTCCTCCCTGGGCTCCATATCACTCGCCAGTAGTCACACTGTAAATCATAACCACCGGTAAAACGCCAAAACACATGCATCATAAAGTACCAGGGTTCATGGATCAGTTTATCTGCCTTTGTAGAAAAAGCTGGATCGCCTGCGCCCATCCAATCAGATTAGGATGGGCCGGCTGTTCTGTGCGGGCCCTGGGTCAGCAAACAGAAAGCACTTTAGTCACATAAAGAGGATGACAATTGCCAGAAGAGCCGACGTCACAAAGACTGACGCTGGCCACTCACCCTGTGCTGCAGTAATAAGACACATTCAGTTAGTTATGCCTGAAATACATTTGTTGGCTATTTTGGGTTTGTTTTTATTATGGATGCAAATACAAAGGACTGGTATATCAGTATGGCCTATATCCGCATTTTGGAAAATGACCTCCATCATTGCACCCAACTGGCAAATAAAATTAAACGCTGAATCAGTGCTGCTAGCTCTGTTCTCTCAGGGCATCACGCTCAACAACACTGACAAAGATGGAAGTAAAACACAACTCAAGGCTTCACTCTTGGAAATAAAGGTGCTATCTAGATAAGGCTGGCAGAATCAGTGACTTATTTTCACCCGCTTCTTAAAACCCATTTTATAAACTTGCCTTTATGATTTTTTGCTATTTGTGATGTCCTATTTCAATTTAGCGTTTACTTTGTCTTTTCATTTTTTCTTTTAATTTATCTTTAAACTTATCTTTATATTCTCGCTTGACCCTGCTAATCATGAGGATAGGATTAACTTTATTAATCCCCAAGGGGGAACTCGTTTGGCAGCACTGTCAACATACAACAAGATGCAGTATAACATTCAACAATAAATACAGACTCAGGCAGAGTCACTTCAGGAATACATAGTCCACCACAACAACAATAGTAAAATGCTAAAAGTATTCATACAACTGGCCTGAAAAAAATACTAATAAGGATGTGCAATTATGCAATGTGCAAAATTAGCAATGCCACTCCTGGCAATGTGCCATATTGCTCCAGCAATCAACATAAGCAACAAATACAAACTGCAATGACAATAACTATATCACCATAAAAGTAATAGTAAAAACAACAGACTGTCCAGTCAAATACAATACAGCAGGGTCATTCATTTTCTGTGAGAACAAAAATAAAGAGCGTACAGTGGTTTCACTAATAGTCAATGCAAGTTTTTCTTTTTTTTGGGGGGGCAAATATTCATAATAACAGAACAAAAGCTTGCAGGTAATCAATGCAATCCACCACTTTGAGACTAATGTTTCTGTTGTGAATGCCCTCCTCCTGATCTTCTAGATAGCACAAAAGGTTCCAAGAATCCCGAATGGAAGCGGTTTAAGAACCATAGCGAATTTGGTTAAAAAGGGGGTTCAGAGGGTTCTACCCAGAAACCAACATAAAGGGTTATTTCTAGAACCATATACGGAAGGTCCCTCCCAGGAGTTACTGTGAGAGGTTCAAAGGAGAACTGTCTGGGGTTCTACCCAGACCTTTCCACCTTCTTAGGATGCTAACAAGAATCCACCCAGAGGCTTGTACCGAGAACCCTTTCATATTCCATGGGTCTCATCTAGACTGAAACTTTCAAATTAGAAACTGTTAATAATTGCCAACTACTGGGTACCCATGAATTAAGAAGACAATTTAAAAAGTGGCATGAGTGTGTGTGTGTGTCTGTATAGAAGCATTTTGTCATGACCTTCTAAGGAGTTCTTCTACTATTTTTGATACTAGATGATGCTTGTTTTTCTGTATTTTTTTTTTTTAAATGCCCTTTACATCTGTGTCACTATGATGTCTTGTTTTCAAATGCTGAATTTCTTGTCTGCACAACAAGTTTACCTTTTGGGTACTAATGAAG
The DNA here is from genome assembly GCF_026936395.1 of Plectropomus leopardus. Lineage (NCBI taxonomy): Eukaryota > Metazoa > Chordata > Actinopteri > Perciformes > Serranidae > Plectropomus > Plectropomus leopardus. The sequence goes on along the minus strand of NC_142198.1, from coordinate 3,272,196 downwards.
AACCACTGAACCTTGAACCATGCTGAACAATCCTCAAAGAGCAATCCCAAAATGGGTTCTTTGAATGAAAAGGCATCATTGAACCCTCAGGTTTTACAAAAAAAACAAACAAAAGAAAAAAAACGTGAAGAATCTATTCTTAAAAACTGGTTCTTCAGAAACAAGTGGTTCTGGGTAGAACCTGAGCCCTTGAGGAAGAACCCTTTCTGAAAGAGTGCCTGTTGAAATGTGGTTGATATCATTATGGACTAATTTTCCTCTGTCTATGATTGTTCCCAATAACGTTGCTAATCTAAATGAGTGTTTACAAGCTGGGTGATTATGATGTGTTTGTCTGACTGCACTTGTGAACATATTAAATAAGCTTGATTAAAATAATCTTAATTATAATCTAATGTTGAAATAATCAGTTGCGTATTTTAATATAGATATATAGACATTAGCTGTAGCTAGATAGAAACATACACACTGACCACATGTGGAGTGAATCTGTGAGACAGCTCAGAACTCACAAGTTCATTCATTCATTCATTCATTCATTTTCCGTAATTGCTTGTCCTCGCGGGGGGGCTGGAGCCAATCCCAGCGACCTGTCCAGAACAGGTCACCAGACTATCGCAGAACCAACTCACAAGTTGATTTTGATATTTTAACCCGCTTTCTCTCATTTTTCTTTACCAAAACTCGATGTATTCTTCCTGGTACCATGCAGCGTTTTATTATATGATTATATGATATTTTATTTGTCTCTTTTAGTCATACTTAATCCATCAATAAAAGCAGATTTTCTGACTCTCTCTCCCTCTCTGTGTTTCCTCATCCCTCCCCAGCAGCGAGCCCCAGTTGTGGCCGGTGGGCATGGTTTTGGAGGGTAGCTCAGAGGCGCTGTGTCCCCCGCCATCTCTGGAGCTGCGCCCATCCTGCAACAAGAGCCAGCCCTCGCCTCCTCTGGGCTCAAGCTCGCAACCCCACGACGGAGTCTTCCCTGAGGACAAGGAGCCCGTCAAGTACGGCGAGCTCATAGTCTTAGGGTGAGATACTGCAACACCGTCTCTGCTGATGTAAACTGTCTTTTGATGTTTGCTGATGTAGGCATGGACACAGAGGGTCAATACCCACCCCCAAAACATATGCATCTTTAGCCCCAAATAATTCTCACTTTGAGTGAGAATAATTTGGGGTTAAAGCTTTACCGTGACTAAGGCAGGGATACTAAAATTACTTTGCTTGGGGGCCACTTTTGCAAAATGACAGGAGGCCAGAAGCCAGTCGCAGCAGCCTCATTGATTGCTGGGATTATAGGTCATTTTGAAGATTTTACGATATTTCTAGGATTTTAGCACATTTTCAGCATTTTAGACCATTTTGAAGATTTTAGGACATTTCAGGGATTTTTGGTCGTTTCTTGGATTCTAGGATGTTCAGAGCATAGGCATGTTTCAAGGATTTTAGAACATTTCTTGGATTTTAGGACATGTCTAAGATTTTAAGGTTTAGCGCGGAGTTTTGTTGGAAACTGTGGGGGATTATTCACTAGATCTTTTTTGGTAAATAAGATTTATTTTGATGCTGTTGTCTGCATTCTGTCCACCTATACCAAAGTATACAAACCATTCTCAGTGTGAATCACTTCACACCCTATCAGGGGTCAGATCTGGCCAGTCGGCCCCAAGTTGAGTATAATTTCCATAGTACATAAAAACGCATAAATTTCAGCTATTTTTTAATTTTTTCTTATTAATATATTTAATATATATTTATCAATATGTTATTTTTTATAGCCAATTTGATTAGGTTTGGTGCAGCAGTCCCTATATAATGATTTGATCTTTGTGTCTGTGTGTCCCTGGATCTTTTTCCAGATCTTGCTTTCTATAAATTAATCTGAACTGCTGAGATGAGAATTGTATGGCTTCCTCATTAAGACCTAAATAACCAACAATTCAGTGATATTTTCAAAACGCTAGAAATGTGAAGTATCAGCAGCCAAGGCTTAGAAACAAAATGAGACCAATGGCTTCTTGACACATCACTTGATACATATGATAAATATAGAAATGTACAGGAAAATATTTTCTACTTACTTCCTGATGACCTGAGGGGTTGGAGAGCCCCTGAAAGGCTTGGTGTATGTTTTGCATTGGCATCCATGCACTCCTATGGATGCAAATTCCTATTGTCATGCCATTGAACAAAACCAAATCTGAGGTCTGGTTTTGCACATGCAGATTTCTGCATACATTTAAAGTTGCACAGAAAGAAAAATGACCTGATTTCTTTCAGAACATGGTAAGACAGCAATGAGAAACAAAAACAAGTACAAGAAAATTACTGCAGTCTCATTTAGCCAGTTTAGAAACATACTTTTTAAAGACATAAAGTTCACAGCGGGGTATTTACTGATGAATTTTATGTCGCAGAACAAAACGTGGATGTCTCTTAAGCTTGTGATAACCACAGACCTTATTTCAGGTATCTTACAAAAACCCATTTAAAAAAAACATTAACTTTGAGACACAGGTTCTAAAATGCAAACTGATTTGCAGGATTTAGGACTCATTACTGGGGTTCTCTATTGTTGTGCACAACTTACAAATTGTTGTTATTTTTACATTTCTTTTTATATGAAAATAAAACAAACAATACAACATAATTAGTGGTCTGAGGAGATTAGTTGGTTGGTTGGTTGGTATATCTTTGAACTTTCAACAGAGGATGGCTAGCTGTTTTCATCCGCTTTCAATGTTAATGCTAAGAGAGGCTAAGCACATTTTAATATTAGCGTCCCAACTTAGCCATTGCTTAAGTAAACTAAACGCCTAAGTAGCTGAGAAATCATGGCTAGCTAAGTCAGATGGAATCAAATCGGTAACTAGACCCAGCGAATCATTATCTCAGCAGGCAGAGTAAAGTGCATCCTGGAAAATAAGAAAAAGCTCTTTTATCACTGTGGGACTATTTCTTGTAATAATTCATCTTGTGCTTCTATGTCTGTTTTGGATTTGTACGGCATTGACTCAATCGCCCTTACAAAAACCCCTTCACTACTCCCTGGGATTCCTCTGTTAGACAAGCTAGGGACTAAATCGGTGAATGAAATCAAATTAAGAATGTAAAATACCTTACAACAAAAATCTTTTTAAGACAGTACGAGAAAATGACCGTCATACTAAGACGCCATTTACACAGAGAGCCTTAGTGGCAAATTCAAACCTTATCTTCCTCTTAGAACACCAATCAGATAGATATGTCATACATAGCATTTAAGTTGGACAGACAGCTATCTCTCCCTTAGGCATGCTATGGTTCTGTTCCAGGCAGAGACTCAGGCATATGCTTCCACTCCTCGACCTATTGATCCATGCACTGGATGATGAACACTTGATGGATGAAGAGAATGGCTTGGTTCACTGTCAACGTGATTATAGAGAGAGGGGGGGAGGGGATCACCTGCCACCGACATTTTACAGCATCCATCCAATCATAGCCTCCCTGTGGACAGCAGAACATAACTGCAGATAATGTAGGACTATAAATGCAGTATAATATGGAATAATCCTGGATGGTAATACAGGCACCCAATCTGAAATAAATCCAGATAAAATCAGGGATATTGGACCTGCCCTTTGGCATACCAGATTTCATTTAAGTACTAATTTAGGTTCATGAACTCATATTCTACAGTCAACCCTTGTTGACCTGGCTGATAGAATCAGGTTCAATATGGCAACATACAGGCATGGTCCTAATAGACCTTCAAACAGCATTCAACACAGTAAATCACTCTATTTAATGCAATAAATGTGAGGTTATTGGGTGTGATAACCTAGCAGCTATCCAATCCAGGAGTAGTCGTGTGGCGTTCCACAGGGATCAATTTTAGGACCATTACATCAAGTTCAGACTACATGATATGAACCTGATTATAGCCCGACACAGCAACCTTGGGTTTCAGCTCAGATTGGGTACAAGAACGAGCATAGGGTGTGATTATCGCGTGTAGTGTGTCAAAGTTGACAACAACAAACGCCAAATCTGGGACACCCCATTATGTCTCGACATTAAGTCTAGGACGTTTTTTTTTTTTGCTTTCCATCACTTTTTGTTTTACATCACGTGTTCGATCATCCTCTATGTCTGTGACTTTGACCAATAGGGGCACAGAGCACTCATCAACTGTAAACATGACAAAGCAAAAGCAGAATGATGTGAAAGATGAAGATGATTTTTTTTAAATTCTTGTTCATGGAAGCTGGTTGCTAGCACTACCTTCCTGGGTCATCACGCGGTGTCGCTCTGTCAGTGACATTCTGCATCTACTTATAATGTGTTAGATGTTTTTATGCATTAGCTGTTTATACTACAGGATGCCGTTACCGTGATGTCAACAAATGCACATGGTGAGATGACGCAGCACGGCCCTTATATTGCACATGGCACATGGCAATCAACGCGGACCATCACATAGGTTAGAATTGGGCAGTAAAGTCAAGGATGGTTAGGTTTAGGCTACAGGGATACATGGTAAGGTTTAGAAAAACAAAAACCTCACATCCACACGGGAAGCAAACTCTGGACTCCTGCACGAAAGTCAGTTGTTTGCGGGACCCATCCACCTGCACACCCTATAGGCACACTCACACTCTTTGGATTACATTGTTACCAGCAGCATTGTTAGCTGACACTGTCCTTCAACATTTCATGCGCACACCACCGGTTCCATCTGGCCAAGTTCTTAAGTGACACCCATGCACGTTGCACCCGATGTTGTCCTGCCATGTGCCAACGTATAATAAAAACACCATTGGTTCTGTCCAAGCATGTTCTAATCTGATGCCATCCAGCCACAATGTATCAACACAGACGGTGACTTTTGGCGTCATTCTCGTACACCGAAAGCATTGACAGAGCATATATATTTGACCAGTTCGGAGTGAGAACGGGCTGCATGGCTACATCATGTAAAAGACAGCAAGCTTTGGTTGGTTGGGGATCAGCGTGTAGTCTGTCCTGTCTGCCAAGAATTTCTAAAATCAAAACAGTCTAATGTGAGACATTGACCACCATAACAGACAACAATTTTTTGTAGCCCGAACCCGGCCTTACTCAGTCTTATTTATGTAAATGAAATGAAATCTTCAATTAATTGTGATCTTTTTCTGTTTACTGACAATCAAAAAGTTGTGCCAAAGCCTAATACCCATCTAGAACATCCTAATAGGAAAAATAATTCCCAATGCTAGTTGCAAGAAAGTGCTATGTGAAGCTATAATACAATCAAGAATTGACTTTGCATGTAATTTAAATATTTCCATTCTGATTGGTTGGAGGATCTCCATTAATTGCCAATTTATGAAGTGGTTGGGCGGTGACTCAAATAGTTCTGGCCTCCCCATCATCCATTAATCCCTGATAATGGGACCATTGTCTGTCATTATCCCTTACATAGTTAAGTATGTTTATGGTTATTTATTCTTATTCTTCACAGGCACAATGGGTCGCTGGCCAATGGGGATAAGGGTCGCAGAAGAAGTCGCCTGGCCCTCTACAAGAGACCGAAAGCCAATGGGGTCAAACCTGATGTTATCCACAATGTCTCAACCCCTCTGGTGTCAAAGGTGAGAGGTCACAGCTGTAATCGTTTACGTGGTCAAAGGGGTGTTTTTCCCTAACCATGGTAGAAAGGAACTGCATTCTATATTCTAGGACAAAAGAGAAATGTACTATAACTATATACTGTATAACTATTCATAATAAGGTTCATGTGTAAAGTGACTATTTATGTATACGGTATAAGAAACTAACATTGAGGTGTGGTACATCGAACATGTATAGTTTTAACAAATTCAGATATTTCCTTCCTATTTTGAAGTGTTCATGTAAGGTGTTGGCAAATGGGAGTTAAAAAAAAAACAAATACATATCAATTTTAATTTTCTACATTCTCTAACGTATTTTATTTCATCCTGCTGTGTCCCAACATCTTTCAAAAGTGTTTAAACCTTTGAACTAATTGACCCAATTAGTTTGATTTTCTTTCAAAAACATGGTCAAAAAGGCAATGAGCAACTTAGCAAGAAATGTCATGCAAATTGCAAAAAAAAAATGTGGATTTAAAATAAATAAATAAATAAATAAGCTAGGGAAAATGTCCAGAAAACTATATTTCTATTAATTTCCATTTCTATTAATTAATTGTTTTTAGTTTTACTTTGCCATTGTTTTTTATGTGTTTGTTTGTTTTTTGCTATTTTTCAGGTAATTTTCTTTTTAATTTTTAATTTTTTTTTAATTCTTGATAATTTCTGGATCATTTCTTCTTAGGCTGCTCATTCAATTTTTTGCATGTTTTTGAAAAAAGCCAGTTTGCCTAAGTTTCAAAGGGTTAACATAAAGGATACAAACTTTAAAAATGTTAATGATATTGAATGATACATTCCTGTTGTTTTTTATTTAAAATGGGTCGATTTAAAGTTTTTTAAATGCCCTCTAAAGTACTGCTCATAGACATACCACAATGTCAGAATAATCACAGTTTAGCTTTTTAAAAGGTGGTTACATTGTATTTTCTTTACACACAACATTAAAATATCGAATATACTGAAAATGGTTTCTGTCAACAATTTGTCACTCTACAAGTGGAAATGCTAAACATCACCATCAGCATGGTAATAGCATTGCCGTAGCATTGCTGTTTCTAACTGTATTGTGTGTATATTGTAACTATAATGTAGTCAATAATGTTCTGAAGTATCACGTATATATTATATAACAAAAAACTATCACAGAGTACCATAACATTAGATAATCTCTCTCCATAATAACAATAAGTCAACTGATAGAGGGATATGATTCATTTTCATTTGAGCCTCTAAAACTTGCTCCTCTAAAACAGGAAATGTCCTCTGGGTAGATTTTCCTGGAGGCCAGACCTTGAGCTCTCCTTGTCATGTGACCTGGATAATGTCTTTTCCATTGGCAGGCACTCAGCAACAAAAGCCAGCACAGCATCTCCTACACACTGTCACGGAGCCACTCTGTCATTGTGGAGTACACCCATGACACCAACACAGACATGTTTCAGGTCAGTGTCTGCACACACAAACACACACAAAAATATGCACCATGTACGTGCACATGTGCCATGCAAACTCAACACTCTAGCTGTGTGACCTGCTATAGAAACAGGACATTGGAGTCAAATCAGTGCCATGTTGTGACTGTAAAAACTCTAAGAAAAGACAAGAGAACCACGCTTAAAACCACGCCACTAAAATTATTTGAAACAAACTGAATGTACGGCTCAACAGCGGGGAGTGGATCATGCTACAGGAAAAGCTTCTGAGAACATTGTTAGGGAAATAATTGTGTCCAATCAACACATCTAAATTAGCACTAGTCTAAATGTGATAATTGATAAAGGAAACAGCACAGTTGTTATATTAAAAATACTAGTGGTTATTTTTCAACAGTAATTGGTGATATTAACATTTAGGGACTGTTTTCCTCATTTTACATGCTTTTCATTCTTCATTTGGTGATGATTTTGGATATGTTCGTGCACAGAGAATTTTTGTTAAATCTTGTAATTTCCAGATGTAGTATATTGAAAACATTTTTTTTTGGGGGGGGGGGTCATTTTAAAGGGTTAAAATTCTGAAAATAAATGAATATTTGATATTTATGATTAGGACTGATGTATAAAAATTGACTCAATGAAGACACAAAATCAAATCACTGTACTATATGTTTTAGAAAAACATATTTTGTGCGCAGAGCAATACGAGTGTGTGTAATATCAAAGCGGGCCTTGAAACACCAAAGATTAGATGGTGCAGGGATAATGTTTGTGGTTGATCTAGCAAGAGATGCCCTCACATCTCAAGACCAATGCAAGAATTACATAACAACAGAAATAAAATGATAACACTAAGATAAATGGCAACTGGAAAAATTCAATAGTGTAGCTTTGATGTGATCACACAAACAGCACTTTCAGTCTCATATTGTGACGCAGTTTTTCCGCTGGGTGTCCACACCTTGCATGCTAACAAAAGGGCGTGTATGTGACAACCAATCACACCTTTTAAAAGAATGCATAGTACCTAGCAACGGGGTCAACCACGCGTCTTCACTGAGATAAGGGACTGCCTGTCCCTTCTTTGCTCAGATTTGCTCTGAGAATTTTCCTGGACCACTCGCCCTTGTTGCTAGAAATTTTTGGGCAAGGTTAGGAGCTCTCAGAGTATTCTCAGAATGTTTGTGAATATGGGCCCAGAGCTGTAACACACTAGCATAAGGTTGATATCCATATCTCGCTCTTCAGAAAGAAAGTAAAAAAGCCTACTCCCCAAAATGATGAACTATCCCTCTGAGGTATTTAATGTTTAATATTTAGTCAAACAGTTAAAGTTGTGAGCCCTGTAGAGTCAAAGAACAGAAGAGCAGCGAGGGCATCAAAGACAAACAGAGGGAAGTGTTCACAAAAGTGTCAGGCAGAAGGAGGAAAGACAAAAGACAGAGGAGATAAAATCTACAGAAGAAGATGAGTCAGGCCTGTCTACTCTCGGTTTTCCAACCACGTTCTCTCATCATCAAGGAGATCCATGCAAAGCCATGACTCCATGTCTGGAGTCACCTCACCTACATGGTTTGCTCTGTCCACGTTTACAGATAACTGTGAGATTTCTACCTCCACTCCCATACAATGAAGGCAAAATGAATTCATATTGTGCTGCTCATAATGTTGGAAATTACACAAAAAACAAAGATTGCGTCTCAAGCGAGGCGCGGCTTCCTCCTCAATAGGATCTTTAATCTGTTGCTGGTTCAAGTTTTGTACAACTTCTTGCTTGCCTTGCCCGTTATGATAGGATTGCACTCAATTAAGTAATTAATGGGATCTGTGAGGGTAGAAACATCGCTAAAAGTGCTTTCAGACATCTCCCTGCCACGGTACCTCTCCTGGTGCTTTATTTGTCAAAATGTGAAGCCTCACTGGGCTAGTAAAAGGGACTGGGCCTTTTAGTGGGACTAGGCTTTTATTTGAGGGTTTATGGTCATTTATATTTGTACTGCTAGATACCACAGATACAAGTGAGAAAATATGATTTCTGGTTTGGGTTAACTAATCCTTTCGTACATACGTGATTAAATGCATGTGCTGTTCATGTTTTTAACATGTTTCTTGGTTCTCTCCTCTCTCAGATTGGCCGGTCCACGGAGAGCATGATCGACTTTGTGGTGACGGACACAGCAGGCAGCAGCAGCGGTCAGGGCGGGGGCGCAGCGGGGGAAGGTGGCGGCGGAGGCCAGTCGGCCCAGAGCACCATCTCCCGCTACGCCTGCCGCATCATGTGTGAACGCAGTGCTCCCTACACCGCCCGCATCTACGCCGCCGGCTTCGACTCCTCCAAGAACATCTTCCTGGGGGTGAGTGAGTGTTCTCCCCTTGAGGGTGCCAGGCTGCTCCTGGTAAAACTACACAGGGACTGGTAGCCATGGCAACAGTGGTGAGAGCAACACAGGGGACGTGGCTGTGCCGCCCACGGGTGACATCATAGCTGCGAAGATGGGTGTCAGTGTATGTGACCTGGCTGGATGAAGGATGGGAGAGGAGGGAGCAGTGTTCTCCGTGTGTGTGTGTTTGTGTGTGTGTTGTGTGTTATGAAATTGCATTGGCTATAATGTTCAGCTTTTGATGGTATGTTGCTGTCTCAGGCTGTTGGAAGATATTTTACAACATGCAGAACGTGAAACAGTCCGTCTGTCAGTCCTGTTTGTACGTGATAGACCACAAAATTCAGAATTTGTTGCTTTTGACCCACTTTCCTAGTTTTGGCCATAATGGCCATAATCAGTTATAATATTGTACTGCAATTAGATATCAAGCAACAAGTATTGGGGTATGCTGTTGTCTTGTTTACTAGTTCGCTTGTTTTTATCCTGTTAGACCGTTTTTCACAATATTGTCACGCTTCGAGACCTCAGCTTTGATTTTGAAAGGTATAACATTGTCATAAGTTTCAACGTGTACATTTGTTTTAAAAGTCCACATTAAGTCGGACTAACACGATAATTCGACATTTTCTGATATCATGTAAATGTACTGACTGACTGGATGTAAGTACCTCGTACAACCCCACCTCAAAAGACCTCAACTATCCCTTTAAATAGAAAGAAGTGCACAGCTCATGTTCATTAACACAACACAGTCATGCACCGTCAAGCCAACTCAGCAGCCCTCCACTGGGCTCTGTCCTTCTGATCTGCACTTCAGTGAGTAGTGCTGTCTGGAGCCTTCCTCTGCTGCGCAGTTTAGCTTAACAACCCGTTATTATGAATACTGGATTGGCATGTTCAACATTTTTCAAATGAACTAACCAGACAGACATTATTTCCCCCTGTACTGTACTTAGTGTCCTACAGTTAGCAGACTCTTTGATATATTCCAGGCTGTGAAAGCTTCCAGAGCGCTGCAGAAGCTGCTGGGGTGGGGCGGGCTAAAACGTGACATCTAGGTGCACAAAGCCATGCAAACCAATAATAGCCCTTTCTCATGACAGCATGACTTCATCCCATGCAAGATTCATCAGGACCCCCGACAACTAGGCCAGCAGTCAGAGAGATAACGTCAGCAACCCCTGCTCAACACACACACACACACACACACACACACACACGCACGCACGCACACACACACACACACACACGCACGCACGCACACACACACACAACTGAGGCTTGTATAACTCCCCCAGCTATCAGCACTCCATTTACACTGATATACGGAACAAATATTGCCCTTTAATTAAAAGTGCGGCTCTGTCGTTCACCTCTGAACTCTTTGATGGATGGGATGCAGATAAATAAATAATGCATGATTATTAGGGTAACAATTATTAAAGTCCACATTTGGAGAGTATCTAGCTTCAGTATTGTGATGTATGTCCAGGTGAAACAGAACAGGTGGGATACAGCGTTTGGAGGAATTTGATTTGATAGCTGAAAAGTGGGCATGTCATAAGAGTGAGGTCAAGACTTGTTATGATGATGATGATAATGATGATGATGTAGATGAGGTAGTAAACAAAGACACATGGACGTAGGGTGGTGTTGCAAGCTAGCTGGCTTAATCTTAGCTCTTTGTGGCTAAATGTTGCAGATTGATTGACAAATTTGATTTCATGATATTACTGGATGACACTGGTTGGTACGAGCTGAAGTACGCATGCCGTATTTTGTTTTACAGGGCAAAAACTAGATTACATGAAACATGATTTTGATTAGGGTTGCTGTGGTATAAGTGCTGTCAAATAGTTTAACAGCATCTGAATCCCCCCTGCTAACAGTTAAACGGTGGGTGTCTGCATCTGTTTTCAACTTACTGAAACAGTCAGAGAACCTGTTAACATACATTTTGGTGATCTAAACACAAGTGGACAGCCATGACACATCACGGTTTACACCTGTCTATCATGTGTCTCCAGTCAAACACTTGGGTTCAAATCTTATTACTGCCTACATGACTAACATGTGAAGGTCGTGGGGCCCAGCGTACAAATATTATGTCAACACTCTGCCTGCCCACACTAGCTGCCTGTTAGCATGCTTGCTAGTCACATTAGCCGTTGTATCGGTACAGCTGGAGATATCGCATCAGCTGAAGTTTTATTCCATAAGACAAAATGATGGACAGTCACAAAACACTTTATCCAACATGTAAATAAAAATGGGCAAGTAATAGTGTTAGCACACTGTCACCGAAACAACAACCAAGTCCTACATTGAGGATACATCGGGAAGCATTAGTGTTTACACTACAAAAGATATGTGGTAAAATGTTTCCTAGACCCCCTCAGCAAGCGGTTTGAAAGATAGGATCACAATACATTTTGGTTGTTGTCTACACTTGTATAGAGAACCCCAGCAATAAGTCCTAGAACCCAGAAATCCAGTAGCATTTCAGCACTTCCAGTTCCCTCATTTCAAAGTCAATGGTTTTTTTAAATAGTTTTTTGATGAGAAGCCTTGAGTAAGGTCTGTGGTTAACACAAGCTGAACAGACTTTCAAGCTTTCAAGTTATTGAATACCCCACAGTGAACTTTGAAGCTTTTGTGTGTCTTAAAACAGGCAGTTGCTAACAAGTGGCTTAATGAGACTACAGAATGTCATCACCCAAAACAGTGCTGAACACAGCTTTACAGCTCATAGCGGTGGTGGCGTGACTGTAGTGTAATTCGTGTTAGCCTCGCAATTGCTTTTTACTTATGGCAAACATTTGGGCTTCAGAAATCCTGAAAGTGGTGTTCCTTTGTGAAAAAGCTTTTTGACAAGGGAACCAGGGCAACATAAGCTTCCAGGTTGACCTACAGAAAAAACGTCATCCCTGGGGTTCTCTATTTAGCACCGTCCACTTGTGATTTAAATGCCAATGACGCATGTTAATAGCAAGTGTAAACAGGGTCAGAGAGTACAACAAGTACAACCAATTTACCCAGTGACCTCACTGAATTTAAGCACACTGAGGCTTTTACTGTCCTTTATTAAAGCAACATGACAGGACAGTAAGCCATGATGACCAGTTGCTCTTCTGTTTTATTTCAGACACGGAGACAGCTGCAGGCAGTGTGCCCTGCTGTCTGCTGTGGTGTCTTCTTTGATAACATCACAAGGGACAAAATTTTCTCAGTATAATGATGGGTTGGATTTCCTGTTCAGACCTGGTATTAACTTACGTCATGTATCCATATGTAGGAGAGACATGTGATCAGATGTGACCACATATAGACATATAGGTACACATGGGAATTTACACAAAACACCATGGATGTGTTGCAAAGCTACACAAACTCATGTGCAAAGTTCCACATATTTCACGGTTTTTGCACATCTGAAATTCATGTGGGTTTTCTGTAAAGGAAGACCAGCAAAATTACTCTGAGAATTTTGCGAAGACAGGCACAGGTGCATTGTCAGAGCTTATCACGTTGTAGCTGTGCTCACTAATCTCCTAGTCCTTCAGGTCCTTTTTTGTTCTGTCTCTGTACAGTCCTGATGTGTGTGTGTGTGATGTGTAGCTCCATGTGTCCACAGACAGCAACACAAGTCTATCCTTCTTTTTATAAATCTTGGTAACATTAGGAGAATCTCACCTGCACCTCTACGCTGAAAGGCTACCTTGACAGGGCGTCATGCACATTTCTTGCGCAAGTTGAATAATTTCAATTTGTGCAATGATTAGATGTAATGTGATGGACATGAAAACCTGAAATCCATCATGCCACCCTGCATGAATTTGCATCTATTCACTTCCTTGCACTGACTTTGTATGTAAGATCGCCACCTGAAATGCTCGCATTACATGCGGTGTGAGCACACTATAATGCCTGGAACACACAGCATGCATGAGCAGCACGTGACAGCAACCTCGCCAAACTGCATTGTGTTGAACGCATGCCATGTTCACACTGGCGGCATTATTGCTGCGATGCTTCTGCAGGGCTGCCTGCTTTATAAGCAAAGAATCCACTCATGTATGAAGTCTTGCAAGCTCTTGCATTGTCAACAACACGGCCCTGCAAATGTTTCAAAATAAAATGCCTTGGGTCAGTTACAGATGTCAACAGAGAGTAAGAGGACATTTATTTTGAAACAGGAAAGTTAGAGTGCAACAGATTTTTTTGTATTTCCCCATCTCTGTGACAGATACAGACATTGAAACTGTAATAAACAGAGGTATAGAGCCAATATAATTCTCAAAATGCCATTTTCACTGTCTATTTCTGCTAACAAACACTGGCACGCGTACAAAATCAGCCGTGTGTTCCAGGCATAGGTGTGGTGACTTGTAATCTAAGAAATCTAAGTAATCTTTAGTTCTTTGGCCTGACACCTTAATGTTAAGTGCCCCTCTTTCCTCCACAGCAGCAATAGCCTTGAAGAAATGTTTGCAGAACTAAATCTAAGTTATTTTTTTAACTGTCCTGGCCCTTTAAAAGCTTTTTTTTTTTAAACGAAGCCTCACACGCCAGAAATCTGCTGTTTCATTCCAGCGGAGCTAATTTGTGTTCATAATACCTCCTTTCTCTCTCTCAGGGATGGCTTCATTGTTACGCGTGGGCACATCTCTGTGCATTAGTCAGTACTGTAGTCATTCTGTACGCAGCTAAATATAGCAGCAGAGAAAAGCAACGTTTGCTGTTTTTCTAGCCAGCCACCTCTGACATGCACCTCCACTATCATCCCCCTGCGGCTCCCCAGCAGCCCCCTAACCTGTACTACTGTCTGTCTGCCTGCTCTGTGTGTGTGTGTGTGTGTGTGGGGGGTGTCTCTCAGGAGCGGGCTGCCAAATGGAGGACGTCGGACGGCTTGATGGACGGTCTGACCACTAACGGGGTGCTGGTGATGCACCCGGCGGGGGAGTTTGTGTCTGAGCCGGCTCCGGGGGTCTGGAGGGAGATCTCGGTTTGTGGAAACGTGTTCGCCCTGAGGGAGACTCGCTCGGCCCAGCAGAGGGGAAAACTGGTAAGACGGGACTGATGGGGATGACCTTGATTTGACCCAAGAACGTAAAACTGCAAGGATGACTGTGGAGATGTGTTCACTACAGTATACACTATAATTATTATTATTGTTATTATTATTATTATTATCATTAATACAAATATTGTGTCTATATTTTTTATTTATTTAAATACATTTCTTATTTTTAAAGGTATTATTTTATAAATACAATGATTGATTTATTATTTTTTTATTCAATTAGGATATTTTTCAAAGGACTACTTTTTATGTATTTTAGAAATATATATTTATATATAAAATATATATATTTTATTTCTTTTTTGTTCTAATTTTATCTGTTTTATAACCTTGAAATAATTGGTAGGGCAACAGTGGACATCAAGTCAAAATTTCTTAAAACCTATGGCTGATAAAAACAGTATGTTATATCATTAACAGCTAAATACTGACTAAAATGGAAGATTTCTCAGTTTTTCAACTGTGTTGTTAAATACAGAAAATTGACACATACAGCTGAAATCAACAGGTTGTGATCTTTACTTTGATGTATAATTTGTGGGGGATTGAAAGAAATCCAGTAACCTCACCAGGCTTTTTGTCTCACTGTAGCACATAAATGATGACTTCCAGCTCGCTGCGAGAGTGAGCAGGACTGGTCAGCTCCTGTTTGTGTTTTAAGGGAAAATAATTATTTTTTATAAAAAAACTAAGAAAAATGTTTACAAAAAACTATATTCAAAACTACTATAGATGACAGACAGACATAGATACATGCACATGTATGTACACACACACACACACACACACACATTTTTAAAACATTATTCATATATTCATTCAGATCTTTTTGGGGTCATTTTCCTGATTTATTATTAGTTTTTTCTTTGTATTTTTTATTATTTTTATTACTTTGCTCATTTTCTTGTAACTTGTTATTAATTTCTTGCCATTATTTGTGCCATGGCTTGTTAAGTTGCTCATTGCCTTCTCCCCATGTTTTTCAAGTAATCAAACCTATTTGCTTGGGATTCACGTTGATGTGGATGGTATTTTGAGGGGAGCCACTTACAATAGATGGGTGTCAACCGTCTGAACCGTAACTAGTTGAACGCAGTGCCATCATGTGGTGGTACATGAGGGGAGTATCAGTGTAGCAGCTCAGTGCGGAGCTGTTAACCCTCTGAAACCTGGATTTCTTGTACTGCATTCAGATGCCTTTTACAAGCTGTTTAACCCTTTGAAACTCTTACAAATTGGTTTGATTTCTTCTGAAAAAAATGGTTAAAAGGCAAAAAAATATACACATTACAACACATAAGTAAAAGTTGACAAGGAATAGACCTGAAATAAAATAAATAAATAAATTAGAAGGGGAAAATAAAATAAATAGGAAAAATGTCCAGAAAACTATATATTTATTATGATTAGTAACTTAAATTCTTACTAAAAAGTTAACATATACATTTTTTTCCATTTCTGCACTTTCTGGAGTCATTTTCTTGGTTGTTTATACTCCTGATGCCTTAAAAAGCTGTTTACCCCTTTGGAACCTGAGTTTATTTTTATTTTTGTTTTTTTTTATCTTAAAACAACATGCAGGAAAAAGGCAGTGAGAAACTTAGCAAGAAATGTCCCTCAAATTCCAAGAGATTATAAAAAGGTGGCATGAAAAAGACCTGAGTTTTTTTAAGAAAAAAAAAGGAAAATTGTTCCCAAAAATTATTTTAATTATATATCTTATAATTAATTATAATTAAATAGTAATTATAAATAATTCTATTTAATAATTAATTACATATTTTATTATGTATAGTTTTTTAAATTTTCTTTTGTGGGTCATTTTCCTGTTTGTTTTAAACTTTTTTTGGTTGCATATTTCAGGCAGCTGTTAAAGCCAGTCCACTGATGTAAACTGATAAACTGTCTCTTCTTCTTCTTCTTCTCTTTCCTCTGCTATGTTTCCTTCCTCTGTTCTCTTCTGGAGGTTGAGAATGAGTCAAACACCCTGCAGGACGGCTCTCTGATCGATCTGTGCGGGGCCACCCTGCTGTGGAGGACCCCCGCCGGGCTGCGCCACACCCCCACCCTCAAACAGCTGGAGTCCCTTCGCCAGGAGCTCAACGCCGCACGGCCCCAGTGTCCCGTGGGCTTCAACACCCTGGCCTTCCCGAGCCTGGCCCAGCGCGAGATTGTGGACAAGAAGCAGCCCTGGGTCTACGTCAACTGTGGCCACGTGCACGGCTACCACAACTGGGGTTATCGCAAGGAGAAGGGCCCCGCCGGCCCCGGGGGCACGGCCCCAGCCAGCACCGGGGAGAGGGAGTGTCCCATGTGCCGGCGGGTGGGCCCCTACGTGCCGCTGTGGCTGGGCTGTGAGGGAGGGTTGTACCTGGATGCCGGGCCCCCCACTCACGCTTTCTGCCCCTGCGGCCATGTGTGTTCAGAAAAGACAGTGGTGGGGTGGAGCCAGATCCCGTTACCCCACGGCACCCACGCCTTCCACGCCGCCTGCCCCTTCTGTGGTACCTGGTTGACAGGGGAGCAGGGCCATATCAAACTCATCTTCCAGGGCCCCGTCGACTGAAGCCCAGAGGGGTCGCTCAGAGGGAAGAGACGGAGGACATGCTTAGTAAAGACTGAGTGCTACAACCTGAACACTACAGTGTGGGACAAAGAGAAAGCACTTAGGACGAGGACAGGGGACGGACTGTGGACATGATGAACTGATAGTGCCATGCAATAGATAGCCAAGGCTTCACATGGAACATGAGGTGTATGGAGGATATGTAAATAAACCGTGTTGAAATGAGCACGTGTTCGGTCATTTTTTTTTAACCCTTAGGGCACACTTTAATATCCGACACTCGTATCGCTCTGCGCAAAAAATATGCTTTTCTAAATCAAGTTTTAAAAATATTATACATTCATATTATTTCCTTCTTTCATTTAGTTAATTTTTTAACCATCAGTCCTAATAATAAAATGTCAAATAATATCCAATAATTCAGAATTTTAACGCTTTAATTGCCCGTTTTTTGTCATGATACTACAATGTTTTAGACACACAAAAAAAACACAAACACAAAAACAGAATTATTTTCATTATACTACATGCTCAGTAGACTTTTTTTGATTATCACAGCCTGGGACATGTCAATGATTAGTAGCAATATTATATACATTATAATTTTTGTGCAGTGTCAAATACTACTCATATTATGCACACAAAATGCACTAAAATCAGGCTATAAACAAAGACTTTACATTAATACTATTTTCTACTTATAGCCTCACTTGCTTTTACCTGGAAGCCTTTTATATTGCAGAAAAGTTTTTAATTTATTTATTTAAGAAGGGACAGTGTACATCAATGCACAGCTTTAACCCTAAGGGCCCACTTTAAATGGAGTCAACATATTTATTCCATGTCAGGAATAAATATGTTCCACACTGAACTACTTCTTGTATAAATGTAATTACATGTGGAGAAGGTCAATCTGTCAGGAACACATATCTTTCAGAATGTAATTTTTCCTGTACAAATGTAAGTGAATGTGGAGTAGATCATTCTGTCAGGTATGCGTATTTATTAGAATAAACAACCTCTATAAACATAGTTAAATGGGGAGTAGGTCATTCTGATAGGTAGAGAAAGTCATTCTGTCAGGTATAAATATGTTTCAGATTGAACTACTTTCTGTATAAATGTCATTAAATGTGGACTAGGTCATTTTGTCAGGTACAAATATCCATCAGAATAGACCACAACATGTTTAATTGTAGTTAAATGGGGAATGGGTCATTCTGATAGGTGGAGTAGGGCTGCACGATTATGGCAAAAATAATAATCACGATTATTTTGATTGATATTGAAATCACAATTATTCAACGCTTATTTAACATGATTACTCACTGGCTTTTAAAACATCATGCAGTTACTGAACATTAACTCTGGTGTTTATTTTTAATGCTGGACGTCCTTTAACTTCAAATACAAGTGAACTGAAAAACAATGAAATCTTTGTTGCGAAGCCACATCTGGGTAACACATCTCGCACATTACTGTAGTTTGTTCACATTGACATAATAATAAAACCATCCCAACTGATATAATTTAACAACACATAACAGTTACTGTATCAATGATTGTTTCACTCACTCAGGAGAGACTCAGCAGACAGACATTTCTCCATTATCTGTTTAGAAGCAGCTGGGAGTGTCACTACAATGAAAAAAGCTGGTCCACCTTAACAGTCCACCTTATGGGAGCCTGGTCTGTTTCCAGTGGGAAGCTAACTTTGCTCGCTTATTTCGTGGCTAACTTCTGTCACTTTAATCAGCAGCTGGCAAGCAGGACATGAGGATGTGTCTGGCGTGTTTAAGAGTTGTAGGAATTGTTCTCTGACAAGCAGCCTCATCTGTTTGACACATCACACAGCCACATTTCACGTCATACTCTCTGCTCCTCTCACTGCAGCCTCACGCTCACCATCAAAACAAAATGAGAAGTTTCATAATCACAGAGGCAGTGCGCTGTGGCTCTCTGTTTTCAACCCGGGCTGAAACTTCTGTTTGGACTTTGGTGCACAAGAAAATGGTGCACCTGATTTACAAAAAAAAAGACAAAATGGGTTGGGTAACATTGTTAGACTCATCATGCTGCACGTAATTGTTTTATCTTGATTATCTTATTTTGAAAATCGAGGGAAGCCAAAATCGTAATCGAAATTTAAATCCAATTAATTGCCCAGCCCTAAGGTGGAGCAGGTCATTCTGTAAGATACAAATATCTATTAGAATAGACCACAGCCTGTATAAACAGCGTTAAATGTGGAGTGGGATAGGGGGAGAAGGTATTTCTGTCAGTTACAAATATCTTTCAGAATAGACCACAATCTGTACAAATGTAGTTAAATCGGGAGTCGATCATTGTCTGGTCAGGTACAAATGCGTTTCAGACTGAGCTACTTCTGTATGAAATTAAATGCAGAGTAGGTCATTTTGTCAGGTACAAATATATATTAGAATATACCACAACCTGTATAAAAGTAGTTGAATGGTGAGTAGGTCATTCTAATAGGTACAAATGTAGTTAATGTTACACACACTCGTATCGTTCTGCGCACAAAATGTTCGTTTCAAAACCAAAAAATGTTTATTTTCAATATAGTACATGCAAAGTATTTTTTTTATCACAGTCTGGGATATGTCAATGAGTTGCAGCAACATTGACTGTGACAGTGCACCTAGTGGAAATGGCATGTATTTTCTCCATCAGGTGGAAAATAGTAAAAATGACTAATTTCAAGGCAAAAGTCCAGAATGACACCCAGAAATAATACAATGCATGTTTTTAGCGTTAGGGTTAGATGTACACTGCACAGGAAGACACTGCCCGCTACCCATGCTGCCACTGCAGACACAAAAAGTTCAAGTTCACTAAATTCTAGATTTCAAGTCAGTATCCGACCAAATATCTCCCCTTTTGCTTGTTGACTTTTGACGTTAATTAATAGCAGTAAAGTGTTTAAGCAGATTATGACATCATGTCACAGTTCACCTTTGTCCTCTCAGGTATAAAATGTCCCAACTTCATCATCATTTAATGTATGCATTCTTGAGTTATGGCCAAAATGTTGTTGTGTAAGGTCACATTGACCTTGACTTCTGACATTCGAAAACCAAATTCTAATCAGTTCATTCTTGAGTGCAATTGGACATTTGTGCCAAATTTGAGAAAATTCCCTCAAGGTGTTAGGAAGATATTGCTTTACTAGAATGGGAGAAAGGTAAGGTCGCAGTATCCTTGACCTCTGAGTAATGGAAAAGAAAATCTAATCTGTTCATTGTTTGAGTCCAAGTAGACATTTGTGCTAAATTTGAAGAAATTCCTTCAAGGCGTTCTTGACATATCGTGCTCACAGGAATGGGATTGCAGGAGAACCAGATTATATAATGCTTTCAGCTGCGGCTGTCATCAGTGCAGAGGAAAAAAAATGCAAAAAAAAAAAAAAAAAGCAATCCCCCCTGTTTGGGTCCCCTTTAATTCAGTTCCTACCGTCATTCATGACGAGATGGAGTACTCCATGAGTGTCGATGACAGTCTGGATGGAGGGCAAAGCAGCTCCAAGATGTCACAGATTGAATCGTCCCTCAAAAAAAAAGCCTGCACACAAATGTGCACAGCAGTTATCATATCATCTGAACATCCATCTTTAAACAGCTTACAGTTACTTGCTTACAGTTAGAACTAAATCTGCATCTACACAGACTCAACACTCACAATCTCCCTTCTTTCCTGCATATACATTTCAACTGAATGCACATGTCTGGCCTTTCAACTCTGTAGTACACAGTGACATCATTAGGCCTGGGTATCCAAAGCTTCAGCCCCAAATGTATTAAAAAAAAGCCCTGCATCTATCTATCTATCTCTCTCTCTCTCTCTCTCTCTCTCTATATATATATATATATATATATATATATATATATATATATAATAGGCCTGAGGGACTGGTCTGTATTTAATAATTTATTTATTTAAAGAGGGGCTTGTTTTGTTTTTTTATTTGTCCTTGAGTCTCCCTGAGTGATTTGGGGAAAATGCACGAAGCATTTGTCCCATTAGGTGTCTCAAAATCTATTCAAATTTTAAAATTCAGTAAAACTGTATGTTTTTACAGTTTCTGGCTATGATATATGGTGTCATTTTGGCTATTTTTATTGAGGCAGGCCCACACATTTGGAAGGCATGTTTTCTTTTAAAAAAATCACAAAAAAATGTTTAAAAAAATAAAAAGAAAAAATCACCCAAAATGTTTAAAGAAAAAAAAATTACCAACTTTTTTAAAGAAAAAATAATCATCTCTTAAAAAAAATAATAAATCAGTCAAGAATTCTAAATGGAAAAACTTAAAAATGCTAGAAAAGCCCCTGATAGTACATACCCACATTTGCTTTTAACAGAATTCCAGTTTATTTATATATTTATATCTTTTTCATTTTTTAAATACTACATATATTATGTATCATATTTTTATATACATTTTTAGATTTCATCTAGGTTACTCTAGGTGGACAGCAATTAACATTAATACCATATTAATCTTTACATGTGATCAAAAATTTAAATTTAATATGTGAATGATTTTTTAAGTGTCTTATGATTGACCAAACATTGACTTTTGCCTGCCATGTTTATGCATTTATGACGTCAAGTCGGCAACTCCCGTTATAAAATAAAGTTATCAATATTAGTACGCTCGCTGGCATGCTTCATAGTTAATGCTTGCCTGCTACAGCTAATAGATGCAGATACTAAAATGTGCAACTGCTAAAAGTAAATGATAGCTACTAGGAACAAAATAACTAAACATATATTTTATTCTCTCAATTGTTGACACTGTTTTCCTGCTTTCCGCCATTTTTGCTGCACTGTAACGTCACGCAAACGTCACAACTCGGCAACTCCAGCATCATAATTCATAAATACAGTATTTTCAAGGACCACATAATGTCAGCATTAAACTGATGTTGTTTTAACCTTTTTAGGTGGTTTAAATACATTTTGCGACCTCAAATTGAGCGCTGTCATCTACTGTATGTAACACTGACACTGACTTTGGATAAGTAGCCCAGATAACTTTCATGCTAACCCGCTAGCTTCCAGTGGCTAACTCACCTGGATAATTGGGAAGGAAACGACGGTCGGAGTTTCTCCCGAAGTTCTGTTTCCACAGCTTGTCTTTAGCTCGGCAGTTTTCTCTTTCTCTTACTCTCTAGACACACGACAGCTCCACCGAGTTTATACTTCTGTAAAATTACAATATCAGGCCACACACACCTGCACCCTGCCTGGTATGCTCCCCTAATTGAGGAGGAACCAGCTGCTGCGCACGGCCCTGCCTGTGAGACGTTTACGGAATCTCAGTAAACTGCAGTGTTACACTGTGAGGCATTTAACGCCTGTAAATTACAAATAACACTAACAGAACCAAAATTAAAACAAGTGTTAAGATAATAACAACATAGCTAGCAATTTTTGGTTCTTAAGATGTTCTGAGAATGTTTCAATGCATTGTTTCAGTACTGTTTTCAGTGGCAAGTTTTCTTTTAGTTTTTAAAATGTTCTTAAAGTTAGGTTAACATTTTTTTTTTTATTTTATCACATTACAGGAATGTTTCATAAAAACGTTCTGTATTCCCAGGCCTTAGTAACATCCCATAAACATGTTCTGAATGTTGCTTTGAAAATGTCCTTCCTTTGTTCTCATGTAACATTGTACAAACATTTTGCAAATATCACTCTATGAACTGTCACCTCTCATCATCACCAAAACATCCTCAGAATGTTGCAGTTAAAACATTACATCTCAATCAGCATTTAAGGGGGGACATTATCTAAAATGTAGCTATTGTGCTAATTCCGGCATATTTACATTGATGCGCTGATATGTTGCTGATATGCTGATTAATGTGCATTGTCCTAATTCAATAAATTTAATAGGAAAAAATAAACATGCTTAAAACATTCTTTGAACATTAGATTCAAATATTTTTATTTAAAACATTAGGGCAACTTGTAGGTAATGTTAGCTAGTGTTGCCAATTTTTTGCCTTAACAGCCCGTTAATATCCTGACATGATTCCA
This sequence comes from Plectropomus leopardus, assembly GCF_026936395.1. Classification (NCBI taxonomy): domain Eukaryota; kingdom Metazoa; phylum Chordata; class Actinopteri; order Perciformes; family Serranidae; genus Plectropomus; species Plectropomus leopardus. Next base: position 3,249,019 of record NC_142198.1, on the reverse strand, counting down.
AAATAATAATAATATCCAATATTCATTAAGAGCATTGCTGCAACACTTTAACAGCTGCTCTGCACGTTTCCAGCAGCTGCAGGTGTGCATGCAGCTGCTGGAATATTAAAGCCTGCTAGGAGCCTCTCACTGTAGTAACAGCCAGCATGCAGACTACAGCATGGTAAAGCTGCAGACTCCACTGAGTGGCTCTGAGCCTTGCTCCCAGTTTGCAGCGCCCCCATTGTGCTAAAAATATCTCAAGGTCACCAAGCACCCCATGCCTCCCCAGCAGGGGAGCAAGAGAGAGACAGAGAGATGGAGACGGACAGAGACAGAGACAAAGAGATGCACATCACCTTTTCAGCACCTAAAGGAAATGTTGAACAAACACTGACACAGCCTTCAATTTGTCCACATTCAACAACTCCACAAGGATGTTCCACAAGCTGCACCTCAACACACAATCTTAAATCAGACACTGTATTTTAGATAAGAGCAGGTAATGCTTGTATCTTTTTAATATGTAAAGGTTTGCCTGCAGAGTGGATGCAGAGGGCAGCTGCAGTCTCACCCCGAGCAGCCGCAGGGTTTTTATCTCCAAGCCAGAGCCGGACTCCAAGCAACAACTGACAATATTCAGTGTCAATTATCTCTTCATTTGTCCTGCCAACATTTCTGTTTCTGAGTTTCTGAGATGGAGCAGCCGCCTGCACCTACAGAAGATGTGTCTGGTGTGTGTGGAGTTATTTAGAGGTCCAGAGGGAGAGGCAGGGGCACAAATCAAGGGCGCCCGCCATGTGGATGACAGGCAGCAGAGGAGATGGACAGTCTGGTAGTCGGAGTGATGGATTCTGGGGAGGGACCTGTTTCCTGTGGTGACTCACGTGGACTGTACATGCACCCGCATGGAGAGCATGGTGATATGTACATGTATATGAATGCTTTCTGTAATGCGTGGCAGTCCGGGTCATCACCAGGCCTGGGTGGCCCTGGATCAAATTGAAAATATAAAATAAAGTTATTCTTCTTATTATTAATAATGTTAATAGTAGTAATAATAATGATTATGCTAAAATATATAAATAGAGAAAAATATTTTTTTTCAAAATAGAAAAATAAGAGTTGGCCCAAGAGACTGGTCTTTATTTATGAGAGGACAGGATAGCTGTTTTTTGTTTGTTTGTTTTGTTTTTTTAAACCCTCCTGACCACAAACATATTTTTATTTACAGTGTCTGGTTATGATAAATGGTGAATTTTGGAGGATTTTTTTTATTTTTGTGGACCTGGGTTTGGAATGCATTCTTTCTTTAAAACCACCCTAAAAAACAAACAAACATAGCAACAAAGGACAAAAAAACATTGGCAAAAAGTTTTACAGAAAAAAAAGGTCAGAGGTTTTTAAAGAAGGCCATAATAAAAATAAAAATAAAAATCCCTATTTGACACCCCCCCCTCCCTTTTTGTACCACCCCCTCTCATCTTATAATTAACAAACAGTCCCTAAAAATGATAATAAAAAACAATCCTAGATCTAATACTTTTTCATTCCATCCATCCTTGACTAAATGTACTTTGTTTGATTTCCCCACTTTCCCCACAAATACAGACTATTTTTACAGCTCCAGCCAATACAATTTTAATGATAGCAGTTGTAAAGTATTGTGTTTCTACTCAGTAATACTAATAACTAAACTACTGATGTTTTTAACATCACATTTCAGAATTTAAGTTAATAAAAACAAGTTTCTCAGGCTAAATAAGGTACCAGAGTGCATAAAAAAACACCAAAATAGAGCTTGTTATTCAAAAAAGAGGGAGGACTGAGTGAAGCCCTCAATGTCCTCAAATCCTTAGGAACAGCCCTAAATGTTTCCTCTGGATCCAACATCAGGACAAATATATCACTCTCTCCCAAGAACATTACTTGGAAGAAAATTATTTTTGTGTTGATTCTAAATGGGATTGTGTAAACCGATGTTCTTTTAGGCTTAAGCAAACAGGTAAAGTTGTCGCATTTGAGCATTTTGGCGCTTCCTAGTGGCAGCATCCTAAAAGACACTGTGTCAGACAGCAGAGGATGCTGCTACCTCACATCAATGTACCAAGAGACAGCAGCAGCAGCAGCAGCAGCAGGCATTGAATCCCTTACTGTGGCTTAACATATTTTAAAATTCCTGAGGACCAGTTATTTCCTCTAGTTTTCAGACTTTTTGAAGTTTCTATTCTTTGTCATTGAAAGTCATCCTGGAAAATGAGCAGATAAATTTAATTCAAAGGAACCATGGGTATCTAGAGGAACCCCAATAGTTCAAGGAATAAGTATGTTATCTTATTAAAACAAGACAACATCGCCAGTTACATATAATTTATATAATAGTGCAGATGATGATAACATTTTCTATCAGTGCCACACAATACAAAGTCTACAGTATGCGCGTCTTTCTGTGTGTCATGTAAGGTAGCACCTATTGTCAGTGTAGTGCTGTGGGGCAGTTAGTGGAATGCACTCAAACAGGCAGGAGGTCAAGAAGTTGCAGTGCAGGCCTGTCAAGGACGATGTCTGTGAAAGACAGACTTTAGACTGTCAGGAGGCCAGTGTCCATTACAGAATTGCTCAAAACTTGAGCGATATTTTTAAAATGTCAATAAAACACAATTGCAAGATGAGTGCGTTTCCATTGAGTGATTTTATGTTATTTCTCTCACGGTAACATTCCAAGAAGCATGGTGATGGATGTTCAAAACATCAGCACCTCAATAGCTGTCATTATTTCCAATGACATTATTTTCAAAGGGGACGTAGACATGTTATGGAGCCATAATGGAAAGACGGGCCCCTTACACGTGGGAGCGGCCAAATATGAGGGATTTCTGGGAGGTGATAGGCCACGATTTCACAGGGGAATTGTGGATTAAAAACTTTCCTTACTCAATTAATACTCTAAAAGCTGATTTTCACTTCTACCAAAGTCATTTTCTGGTGAGACATCTGTACTTTTAATCGTAAATAGCTTTATCATTCTATTAAAATATTACGGTTAAAAGTGGGTTCATTTTAAATATTTCAGATACTTTTACTTTTAAATAGTGTAACACATTGTACTGCTTTTTTAGAAAATGGAACATTAGCTTCATCCCCCTCCTCCATCCTCTTGGTGTAGTACGTCAGTGTTCAAGAACCCATGATATTGATACTGTTAAGTAACGATACCAGACCACTTCTTGTGTTGACGTTGATCTTTTCATCATTTTATTATATATATATTTATAATATGTACAGAAAAAAAAACATGATCAAACTCAGCAGGGAGACAGCACCAAAGTGAACAAGCCAAACAGAAAGAAGACAGAAGGTGAGTGACAGGCGAGCTCCTGCCCGGTGCTTTTTATTAACAAACAACACCTAGTGAGTGCCTTTAATAAGCCATTGAACAGCGATGGATGAGTGTGCAAATGACATGGAAAATACCCTCTTTCACCCAAATAATACAAAAAAAAAAGAACTGAAGAAGAAAAGTCAAGTGTTGTTTCGTCAGAATCACATTCATAAGCAAAAGCCCCACCCTTCATGTGTTTAACCCCACCCTGATCAGATTCCCTACCCTACTCAGTGTCCCCACATACTTCCATGGACAAGACAACACAGTATAGTATTCCATGAATACATTAAAATCAGTAGAATATCAAGACTCGTTGAAATAAAGATTTAAAAAAAAGGAAATCAGTCATCAAACCCCAAAACATCCAGTATATATTGTTTGTGTGTGTGTGTGTGTCTTGAGTGTGGAGTTTCAAATGATTGCTTGTTCTGCATCTACTCAGTGAGACTGGCGTGATGCCAGGATGCCAACATGTGTCCAAAAAGCTCGGGAATGTTACACACGGCCCTGCCCCGCTCTACACATACACACAATCTTGTACTTCTGACAGTGTGAGGACCCTCACCCTCACCTTACCCATCACAACTTAACGCCTTACCCCAATGCTTACTCGTGCTGCACCTGACTCAGAATCATGTCAGTCAAATCAGATTCTGCTGTTAAATACGAATATTTTACAATTCCTTTTGTTTTTCCAAATTAAGTTTTACAGTTTGAACAGGCTCAGAAGGACATCAGGTGTGACAACAGCATTCATGTGTTATATTGTTAACACGCAAATGCACGACGTCTTTTACTGACATTTAATATCAAACAAAAGCCAGAGATTGTGTTGTATTAAGTTGCTGTGAAATGTAAATCCTCTACTTCTAAGCAAAATCTCAGAGTTTTATAGGGTAGAGTGGCAGAATGGTGCGTTGCAGTCTCTACCAAATTGTAACATGACAGTCAAGGACACTTACTCCAAAGGAAAGTCTGGGGACCAAAATGTCGCCAGAAGTACACTGCAAAGCACACTAACTAGTTAATAAACTATAAATATATTAAAAACGACTGCTCAACTTGAAGCTATCTCAGTCAAGTGAGGGGTCTCTGACTGATGATTCAAACCTCCAACTTACAGGGGGCAGTCCTAACGCTTAACCTAACCAAACTGTGACCTGAACCTTAAAGACAAGTCTTAATGCTCAAGCAGAACTTTAAAGAAGTGAGGAGTGGCAGAAATGTCCCAACATTCCAAAAATGTCCTCACCTCTGTACTTAAAATGTAATGGTCCTCACTATGTACGAAGTACAACCATACATACACACACATTTACTGCTGTTTCCTTCCCTCCCCCTTTAAGTCAGATTCCAGTCCTGCACAGCAAACTACAGCATTCCAGTTTAGCTTAGCAGGGCTGAAAAACACAAGGCTAAAAATACATCAGTGTAAAATGATGCCAGACACACATACACACACACACACATACACTTTTCTCCAAGTGATGCCAACGTGATCACGAGTCACTGACGTCACATCAGTGCTTCACTCCGATCACTACAGAATCTAACTGAGCATCAATCAGCCATGAGGCTTCACAGAGAGAAGGCTGTGGTTCTCAGCAGAATATGAACTCCTCTAGATTTAGTTTTCAGGAGAACTGTGACGCCTGGGTTGCTGTTGTACCTGACAGGTTTTTTCTCAAGAGAGAGTCAGGAGTGCAACCAAAGCCTGGGTTAGACTCCCTGCTCTGAGTGGAAGGGCCGGTCAGGGAGGATCTCGAGGAATTCATCAGGTTGCAGTGACACGGTTGTCTGGAGGGGAGAGTTGGGAGTTCATACCCGGTCAGCAACCAAAGACCAGTCAGTCCCTGAACCTCCAGACGCCAACAAATGCAACACAAGTGATGAAACAGGTCTGGAATTGAATGCCATTAACTTCTGTTCAGCGTGGATCTCCCTGCTGCGTACAGCAGACCACAATAACCGAGGCAAATAAAAGCGTGAAGAAGGCCCTAATGCTACTTTAATACAGTATGTTTATACAAACATGTCTCCATATTTTCCAGTTCTTTGTAAAACAGGGTAAAAAGTTGCGGCTCAGATTGCTGAGGTCTCACAGAATTTTCACTTCAGTGTAGAGGCCCCTCTGTATGGACGGGGCGATGCTCTTTAACTCACATTCCTCTCAGTTTCCCTGGAGATACCGCTGAGAGCTACCACAGCTACGAGAAGCAGAGAGCGGCTCAGAGCTCTGGGCATGGAAACAACCTAATACCTATAGCTGAATTCGCTGTTACTATGCCAACCGTTCAGTGAATGACCACCGGCCTGTGTTCGGTTAAAACAGAAGGTGGAATCTGTTCACACGTTGAGCGACCGCTCGCTCCAGTTTGTCTAAAGTAATAAGTAATAGGTATAAAACCACAGTAGGAGTTGGCATCAAACGTTTGGTCAAATACTCAAATTATTCTTTGATCAGACAATTTCTGATCAAAGAATAATTTCGCCTTTTTGACAAAAACATGATTCCACCGATAACGACAGTGTAAGCTCTTGAAAAAGATGGTACTTGAGAAAAGATAAGTCTGACATCTAGAATGAAATTTGACACTCAAGTATGAGCAAACTTTGAAAAGCTTTGACAGATCATTGATCAGTCCCTTCAGAATTTTGCAGACTTTTCTGGTTTTGGTGTATTAAATTCCAGATTTCACAGCAGTTTTGACAGAGAAAAAATACATTTGGTATTATTTGAAATAAGCAATGTTTTTATGGGTCTTTTTTTAATAACGATTAATCAGTCGATTGTTAATTTTACCAATAATCGATTAAGGAAAGTTTCTACGATTTTTGGCAGTAATTTTTGTAGGAAAATGTGAGACGTCGCAAGACGTGCGTCGCACGTCTGCATCTTTACAGCCAAAAACAAGGTGGTGAGTTTGGTGACTTGCAGGAGACTACAGTGAATGGTTGAATTTACTAAAAGTTGTGGTGACTGGACAAAATTACAAGGTCACGCAGAATTGCCTTAACTGTAGCAATCACAACATCATAAAATCCTGAAAGGACAAATTAAACACATCTAATTAAGTTTCTGAGGACGCATCTAGAATCTCCTAAGGATAGGGGATTATGTCCACAGGATTATGGACATGTCCTCAATAACAGATAGGTCTGGACTTTCCGTGCAAAATGCACAGGCCTTCATATACTTCATAAAAGTGCTTGTTGGATCCTCTGACAGCACCTGAAACCACATTTTTTTGACGTTGCTGGACAGTAAGTGAAAGGCCTAGTTCATCTGATGTCGACTGAGATGATAATAATTCTTGTGAAAGACTCAAAAGTAAAATGAAGAACTACACAAGTGGCACAAACTGGAACGCTAAAGCATCAGATTAAGACCCCCAAAATGCACAAGGACATAAAAGACAGGCATGAATCACGTGTCCTAACTGGACGATCTGAGGGAAGGAACAGCAGCTTTTTGGAAGAGCCCACCCCCCTCAGCCAACAGACACACCCACACTGACATCTCCACCTCAGCTTCATCTGCACACAAGCAAGAACCGAATGACAGCCGGCACGCGCTGAACATGAGAGTTTACGCTAATTGTACAAGTCGCCTCTATCAGGAGTATCAATGATAAAACAAAAAAACAATAAAAGCACAACAATAATAAAACAGTAATTGTAAGATCAATGCAGAATATTGCCAATCACTTCTGTTTCTCAGCACTCAAACTGAGTGTGTTTCTCACGCTTCCTCATCAGTGTTTTCTGCCCTTGGACTGTGATATTTAGTGTCATTCCAGGAGCTCAATGTTACAGCTTTTCCTCAAATTGCTTTCTTTTTTTTGACATGAAATGAAGACTGAAAAAGAAAAAACTAACACCATATATTGCAGTTCTCACAGCCACCGCCTCCATCCCAGCTCTATGACTGGATGCGGAGTTAACTGCCTGTGCTCCTCTCCTACCTCAGGTGTTGAGCAGGAAGCTTGGTCAAAGAACCTCTCAGTTAATGCTTCCAGAAAAACTAACGACAGTCTGTCTTTGTAGATCTTTCTCCTATGTGTGATCTCATTTTAGCTTCACACGAGGGGCCTGGTTAATGAGAGAAGCCTTTAAAGCCCAAACCAATTTATTTTAGTGGAATCGCCACAAAGGAAATCAGCACAAAGCTTTTCTGTAGTTTAATGTCTGGGAATTTTGACCTGTGAAGTTGTGCCATTGGCCATTCGCAAACTGTCTTGGTAATTCCTACTTTTTAGGAAACAGAGGGCTGAGGAGTCAAAGACAGAGGCTTTAAAAACAATAAAAATGTGTCTCTTGCGTAAACTGTTAACTTACAGCTAGCAGCCGAGCTAGCTAGCTTGTTAACCATAACTGATAAGAAGTTAGCTCTCACAAGTAGTCACTATGCAAACTAGCTTGTTTCGAGAGAATGCAAAATGCTTTGACAATTATTCTAACTCACAACACTTCTTCTGTCATCCCTGTACAGCCACTTAATGTGTGTTCAGACAGAACGTGAGGTGAATTTTAGCACGTGCAAAATTGCATATAAAATCAATGGAAAGGCTTCAGTAGCCATAAACAGATACAAATTCACCTGTCACAAATTTTTTTAAAAAAGTGTGTCCGTGTGTCCATTTCTAGCTAGCTTACAGCTAAAGGTGACACAAAAGAAAAGAGTGTGGTTTTAAAAGGTACGGAGTGAGTGAGAAATTAACCCTTTGAAACCTGAGCTTCAAAAAAATGGAAAGAAGGCAGTGAGCAACTAAAACATCCAAAGAAACTTGCAAGAAATTAGTGAAGTATAAGGAAATTACATGAAAATAACTTTTTAAAAAAGTAAGAAAAAGAGAGAATTACCTGACCATATATAAAAAGACCTAAATGACTTAGTTCTTAAAACCCATAATAATTCTGTAACATTATTTCAAATATGCAGTTATGACAATTACCAATAGCTTTTACACAGCCTGCCCCATAGTTTCCCCAGCTTTTCTAAAATAATTTTTAAAATACATTTTTTTTTTTTTTTGCAATTTGTAGAACATTTCTTACAAAGTTGCTCATTGCCTTTTTCTCGTGTTTTTTAAAGAAATCACACCAATCAGCTCAAGGTTCAAAGGTTAAAATATTTGTGAAAGGTGTCTGAAAACAGGACAAGAACAGTGATGTCTTTTGAGGTTTCAAAGGGTTAATATAATTTATGCACTACATAAACGATCCTAGACTGCCGTTATTTATCATTCCACGATGTAAGATGGGTGGGTGATGGAATCGTTTAAAATGTGTTTTCATAGTGTTTGGCTCAGGTCACTATGTGGGGAATGTCGGGAACACCCCGACACTCACAATGTCAAGTGCCCCGACTGTGAATCTGATGCCAAGTGGGGCTGACTGCGTGATGCCACTCTGATTTTCATTGGCTGTTTGCCAGCCTCTGTTGTCCTCATGTGCTTGTAGTTGGTATTTCTTTTAAAGAAGACAGAAAATGCGATCAGCACTCATTTAAAAGTCAACCATTTAAAAGTAAAATTAAAATAAATAAAATTTTGAGGGGAAAAAAGGCCTCTGTGCCCACCAGCAACAGGATACTGTTAAAAGAAGATACTTAATTGCATCCTGTGTGTCATTTGATGGGGATGGTACTTGATTAAAAAAGATTATGTAAACATTTTGTAAAATTGTGTAATTTTCTGGTTTCCATCATTTTTTCCCACCTAAAACTGTCACTGCTCACAGCTCTGGTACATTGGCTGTTAGGGGTCAAATTCATTTCAATGAAATAACGTGAAAATCCTCCTTATTCTGTCTGAACACACCGTTACAAATCTAAAGTGTTAGCTGATGAAGAGGACAGATGGAGGGAGGCTCACTGAAAGGGCTTTCCCTGCTTCTTCATCAATAAATGGCAATGATGAGACACCGTTCAGAAACACTTCCTACTGTCCACAGAGCGTCTGCAGTGTGTGACTCGACACCCTGTAGCACGTGTGTTTGTGTGTGTGTGCGTGTGTGTGTGTGTGTGTGTGTGCAGGTAAAAAAATTCCATAAATGAAAAGTTTGGACTGGGGCGAGGCCCTAGGATGAGATCAGCAAAGACAGACAGCCTGAGGAGAGACAGGTTTGGCCAAAAGGCTGCAATCTCTTTAACCTCTGCCACCCCACTAAAGTGTGTTTGCGTGTGTTTGCGTGTGTTTGCGTGTGTGTGTGTGTGTGTGTGTGTGTTTGTGTGTGTGTGTAGAAAGAGATGAGCTCACTGGTATCTAAACCTAATCTTCAACTGCCTCCATTCCACTCTAAATCAATACCAATCTTCCTCCATATCTGTTTTCTTTCTGTCCTCTTGGCAGAAAGTAAAAGTAGCCTCTCTGTCTCTTTCTGTCCCTCCCTCACACTCTGGTTGTTTGATGGGTGAACAAACACTTGTAAAGTTTTCTGATCTTAACACTCTTACAGTTTACTCCTCTGTCTGGCCAGCCCTCCCTGGTTGTCCGGGCGGGCTGCTGGAGGGGGGGTCAGGGAGTGGTTGAGGGTTACAGGCTGTTATGGAGGGATGGTGAGGTGTGGGAGTGGCAGAGAGGATGTTGGGAACACAGAAGGAGGAGAGAGGGAGATTTCAGTGGAGATGGTGAAGGTGATGGTCGAGGTGATGAAGGCAAGGGGTCTTTTAACAGCAGCCCCCTCCGGACTGCCTGACAGGGGTGCTCTCAATTTTTAAGTTGGGCTTGTCTCCGCCGGCCGTGGCCCCAGGGCCCATGCGCTTCTTGATCTCTGCCGCCATGGTCATGAAAGCCTGCTCTACGTTGGTGGCGTTCTTGGCGCTTGTCTCCAGGAAGGGGATGGCCAAAGAGTCTGCGAACTCCTGAAAAGATGGAAGAAAGTTGGAGTTAAACTGCGCTCAGAACATACAGACCTGACATCGGAGAATGCGCAGTGACGAAAGCACCTGCTGTGTCGCCTCACGTCACCGTGTCTCAGCCCAAAATTTGCACACAAATACACTAAACCAACTGCCAACCAGAAAGTGCGTTCTGCGCCTGCGAGGGGAAATACCCTCAGCAGACGGCAGTTGTACTTATTCATTATTCAAAAAGGGACACTGGAAGACAGCTTTGACGTTTGTTTACCACTTAGCACATTTACAGCATAATGCAATGTTTCAACACAAATCATCTGGAAACAGTTTGGCTAAAGAGCTCAATGACTAAAGAAAAACAACTGTGTTTCCACCTCAATCCCTAAACTTAAGCTGTTTGTTTACTTTATCACTTCCTATTGTCCTCTCGTGTGCTGAGTTCAACAGCCAATCATTGTGACTGCCTTCATCAAGATGCTGAATCGCCAGAAAAAAAGCCAACAAGGAGCAACAATGCAGGACACGCCGAAGCGACAAGTGCCACGGCAGCTCACCAGCAGCTCACCGTCGGCTTGATGTGATGGGCCTTAACAAACCAATGGGCAGGGTAACATGGACCACAAGAATCTCAAGGAAGCTTATCATTTTGATGCTCTTATTTTCTTCAAATTGAACTGATGATGTGATCATGTGCGGCACAAATACATCTGTTGATAACATGTTTGGCTGCTTACATGAATACTGTTGTTAGAAAGCTAACAATAAAACAGATTGCGCCATGTTTACTGTTGCTATGTCCACCTGCTCTATCTGAATAAAGGTTTCACATTCTGTAAATATGGTAAACACATCCACACTTACAGGCAGAATTTCTGCATATCAACAATTAAATCAGTTACACTGCAGAAATGAAACACTTTCCAGTTGAATAACGAGGGGTATGTTATTCATGAAACTAAAGAAATCCTACAATTGTGTGACTTTACCCCAGTTTATTTAATTCTCAGTTAACCCTTTGAAACCTGAGTAAATTGGCTTCTTTTTTTTCTTCTCTTTTTAATGGGAAGAAGGCAAAATGCAATGAAAGAGGAAATGGCCCAATAATGAGCCAGATATTGGTAAAAGGTACAAATAAATTACCTGGACATTAGTAGAAAGCAATAAATAAATACATTAATTAATTAAATAAAAAAGATAGTAAAGATAATTTTAAAATGCATATTTATCCTGTAACATAATTTTAAATATGTTTATATGTGTATATTATATGAATAATTATAATTACTAATAATAAATTTAGCTTTTCCCAAGCTTTTTTCTTTTTTCCTAAATTTTTAAATTTAGGAATTTCCCATATTTTTTTTTTTTTAAAGAAATCACACGTTTGTTTTAGGTTTAATACTACTGTGATTTTTAAAAACATTTAGCTACTTGTGTAATTTCTCTGGGTTTGACTGCCCCGTTATGTCAGGCATAGATCAAGGGCTGTTTTGATTGTTACTCATCATTTGTTTATGTTTTGAATAGAGTTTATTACTCATAGGCATTCATTTTGGGTTGCCAGGTTATGGAAAATCCCACCTCTCTATACTCATCCTCATCTCCTCTCTATAAAAACTCAAGTGTGTACCATGTTGGAAATGTGTAGAGAAGTGAAGTTCTGTTTCTGACTGATCACATAGCAGCACTTTCTGATCTGAACAGCTAACCAGCGGTGTAATTCAGTCCGCTTTACTGAGGTTTTACGGATGAGAAAATGTGCCACCAACAGAAAGGGCTGTCTCACAGCAAGGTAAAGGGGTGGAAAAATTTTAGATCTATATTGATTTTCTCAGGTGAGCCTTTTTCAAGTGGCTTAAATAAGTTTTGCTGTAAACCCTATTCCACAGCAGCAGACTGCCTGGCTTCTGTAGTGGTACTTCTACAAACAGAACACGTGCCAACTGATATCTCTATGTAACACACTGACTAGGAAGACGTATCTCATAACACTTAAAGAAAAAACAAATTATCCTTCTGGCTCATCAGAAGAACTGTTCCTCCCTCATTGAAGCCAATAACAAGCCATTGCTGGATGCACAGAGAGCAGTCTTACCTTGGCTGTTGTGTAGTCCACCACCTTCTTAGTGGTCAGGTCACACTTGTTGCCTACCAGGAGCTTGTTGACGTTTTCGCTGGCGTAGCGGTCGATTTCCTGAAGCCACTGCTTCACATTGTTATAGGACTCCTGCACCATGACAAGAATAATAGCATGACTAACCCTGGAGCTGACTGCACATAACTTTATAGGTTTTTAACATCAGCAACTGGCCAGTAATATTTATACAGTTAGAGGGAACTGTAGTTAACAGCTGCACAATCGAATGAGATCCCATACTAGCACCCTGCAGTAATTACCACTTTCTAATGGGTCTAATGTTCACTATTTCACTACTAGACAGTGTCAAGATAGTGATTTAACTCTTTAAAAATGTCGGTTTTATTTTGTCCCAATTATGAAATCTGAATTTTTTTTAATCATTGCAGCTGTGTTCATGCATATGACATACATTTTGGCAAAATTGTGTATTTTTGTTTAATCTGTGAATTTCAGCTCAGCTGCAACAATAAGTCTAAAATACACTGTGGAAACTAAACTGTTGCATTCAGACTGTTAAGTGTAAAAAATGTGCCTTTGAAACCCATTCAAACTGCAATGTTTGATGTTGGTTAAAAAATGTACTCTATGAAAGTAGAAAATAATATTAATGTCTAACATTTTTTAGCCTGATTTTGAAAAGCATATTTTGTGTGCAGAGCAATACAAGTGTGTGTAATATTAAAGCGGGCCCTAAGGGTTAAAAAGAAAATTTGTTTATAAAGTGAAGTAAGTAAGTTTGTTCATTTCTAGTTGATTCCTAAGAGCCAAAATCTTATTCAAATGAGTACACTGATTATTAATTGCCTCTATATTTCATGCTGACATTGTCTCTTTATTTCATTTCCTCGAATAAAACGAACTATTGCCAACCAAATGTGTGCTTGTGTGTAGAATCAAACAATTAACAACCTCACACTCACTAGTTTAAGTTGAGCAGGGTTGGTGCTGAACCTCCAAAAACTTTGAGTACTGAACTTAAATTCAGCAAAGTGACAAAACTAAAAAGTGCTATCAGAGCTGACCTACCTGATCTGTCACATCATATACAACTATGATGCCGTGGGCTCCGCGGTAGTAACTGGAGGTGATGGTACGAAACCTCTCCTGCCCTGCAGTGTCCCACTGAGAGAGACACAAAAAAGAGAGCAAGGGAGAAGCAATTAGAGACCAACAAAACACACTGCAATTTCATAAAGAATGTAGGTAAATGGGGTGACGGTGGCTGAGTGGATATAGCAGGTGCCCCATGAATGAAGGCAGTGTCCTTGCCGCAGCGGCCTCTGAGTCGACTCCCGCACAAGGCCCTTTGCTGCATGTCTTCCCCTCTTTCTCCCCCTTTCACGCTATTGATCTGTCCTATCTAATAAAGGCTAAAATGCCAAAAACTAATCTTAAAAAAAAAAAGAATGTAAGTAAATGTATTAAAAGGTCATAACGATGCCCTCCTCAAGACCTGTGAGACACATGAAAGATCTCATATATTGTTTGTTCAACACAGAGGGGCAGTCAGGGATGAAGCTGTGAGATATGGATCTACTGTATACACGTGAAGCGTTAGATTGAATGTTGGAGATGGGGGTCGGTAATTTTCATTGATATTGATATCATTATCGAGACTCCATAACGATTTGAGTCTTTATCTGAAGAACTGTTTTTTCTTTTATTGCTTAACAAGTGACTGTTTGTGAACAAAACAAACATATTTCCAGCCTTCAATAAACATGGAAGAAAATGTTTTGTTAGCTCCAGAAACTATTTCATTTTCACACTGAGGTGTTGGTTAATATCTACTGTCACTTTCAGTCAACGTTTCTTTTCTTGATGTTACATTTGAACAAACTGTTTCTGACCCAACCTTGATCACAACACAATGAATCCTTATGAAACCTCATTTATTTAGCTAACTAATGCAAACTCTAACATTTGATTACAATTGTTAACCGACAGGACTTGCTACAAAGTTTTGATGAGCTTCCCACTGTCGCTGTGACAGGATGAATATGAAGACTGTGCCGGCTGTGCAGCAGCTGACGGAGCTGAAGGTGTTTTTTCAACCCGAAGACAGCCGAAGGTTCTGCATTTAGGATTAATGTGATGCACAGTGTTGATGTGCTCGGCCATGGAGGTTCCTCCTTATCTTTTGCTTTGGTAATTGTAACCAAACTTTAGACACACGGTCAAAGCCTCGCAAGCATCTGGCCACCAGGTTTCTTCTTCGCTTGGTTTGATACCCGTTGACTGGCAATTCAACGGCAATGAAAAATTTTTTGGACAACTGATATAAACGAACCAATGATTAGATTTAAATGACCTGAGTGGACTCGAGATGTAAAGACCACGGGGTCAACAGCTATATCGATAAGCTCAAACATTATTGATTTTCCAGTTTTTAAAAAGCAGAACCAGGTCCTTACTAAAAACCAGGTTTGGATCCTAATCTCTATTATACAGTAAGCTTTACTTTTTACTTTTTTCTGTGTAGCAGTGAAAACAATTGAAAAAAAATGGAATCAGATGGAATAATTAGTGAAGAAAGACAAAAGAAAACCTAAGAGCAGCAGAGTAGTGCGTCTCACACCACTCTGCTGCTGTAATGATGAAATTAGAGATGTGTAAATGCTCATTATGCTGAAATTACCACATTCATTTACAAGCTAATAGAGCACAGCTAATGTCACCCACCTTAGTGTTTTTATTAGCGCCCTTTGTCTGGTGCTGCTGCCACAACACTCAGCAATGATTGAAAACTGCCTTTTATTTGAGAAATCATTTAATAATATAACAGGATTTCATGTTAAGTATTTATGGAGAAGAAAAAGGAAATGCTTTGATGTAGAGCAGATGAGTGTGAGTCTGCCTCCCTGGCCAAGTGCTTCTAACAGCACTATCAGCTCTATTTCTGTGCCTGTGAAGGACACGCTGGATTCTTTTGAAGCTTTTTTCAGCCCTCAGTGATTTAAAGTGAGCATTCCTCTGCTGCTGCATGAGCGCGTGGACGTCATCTGACAGCACAAACACAACCTGATTCACTAAACTCAGTTCGGTGACAGTAAACCCAGATTACCAAGTCACACTTAATGAGGGAGGTCTTTCATTGCCAACTCTGACTGAATTATTAACCCCACGATGTCCTCCGCTATTGTGTCAGCAATAAGACGGAAGTGTTTATGTTTTTGTCGTGGACTTGAAGCCAGTCAACACCTGGATGTTAGCGTTAACAGACTGAAACTGTAACAGCAGTATGAGGATTTATCCGCTGTGAGCTGGTAACAAACTAACAGCTCTTCAGTTTAGAGAACATAGAGATTTCCAAGCCGCAGTAGTGCTCCATGGGGAAAAATGTGACTAAATAGTCACAGTCTGGAGCTCTGCAAAAGCCTTGCTCTCTGTGTGTGTCTGTGAGAGATATATCGCCCACCCTTAATGTGACATAGTTAGGGATGTTACCGTTACTGGTTATCATGATTATCAAAGTTAGTAATATCATAAAAAAAATTAGTTATCATGATAACTGTGTGTGATTACCATGCTTTGAAATCACAGTAGATACTGTCAGCAGGGTCCAGAATTAACACACGCCAAGTGTCACATGTGAGTAAATAATTTATTCGCCACAAACATTCATGCCAAAATAGTCATGTATTATACTATGCTGAGAAGATGCGTTTTGGTGTCATTTGGGGGCGCATGGCTCTGCTGCGCTCTGCTCCAGTGCCATCTGTGTGTCACACACACTGCACACACCTGCTCAGTGCTGCGAAACCTGGCCGTCTCACGTGCCACTAGTTCTATAGCACTGTTTAACTAACGACGCATCAGCTGATCCAGTAAACCATCACAGACCATCAGCCGCTGATCTGCTGGTAGCTAACGCTGCGTGCATACTTCTCAGGGTTATGAGACATTAAGACGAAGGCCCCGCAGTTTCAACCAAGACGTCAAACTCTTTTCGCTTCTCACATCAACAGCAACAGCACAGTAGCTCCATTTCTTACGTTCTTACCTTTCACAATAAAAGCCCTAGACAAATACACTGCCTCACAGCTTACCAGAGGCTGTGGTAATAAGCTGTTCAACATATTTAGTACTTCAACTTCAGATTCTGCTCTGGCCTCTTCTTTAAGTTTGCATTCAACATAATAAATTATTATCTCAATTATATTTACAGAAACAAATGTATATGCCAAGCAAAAAGCGCAGCACATTTCAACAATATCACGATAATATCTATTATTAATTTTGGTCACGATAATCATGATGTGAAAATTTGATATGGTTTTATCTCTAGACGTAGTATACAGTAGTTGGTCTGAGTGTAATTTTTTCATGACATTTACATTTTTTAGTTTGTAAACAGTGGAAACACAAAGAAGAACCAAGTAAAAGCCCTACAAGGTTCTTAACAGTTCAGGCGATTTACTGAGCGGAAATCCATTTATGTCGTGGTGTGTTAACAGTGATCCATAAAAACAAAGAAACAGAATGAGACTGTGCCGTGTGCTTGTAATTCTGTGTGTATATGTATGAGCAGAGCTACTGTATGTCAGCCTAATCAGCTGGCTGTCTGTGGGGTGGCACAGTCTGTTCCATTAACTACAACAAGATCCAGTTACAGCTCTGTCTGAATGCAAAATGTGCGCACACACTGCACACAGTGTTTTCATAACAATGGTTGGATCGAAGCCCTAGCTCAGGTGAGTGTTACAAAGGGTGCTCTGTGTTTGTGTGTGTTTGAGCGTGTGTGTGTGTGTGTGTGTGTGTGTGTGTGTGTGTGTGTCCTCACAATCTGCAGTTTGATGGTCTTGCCATCCAGCTCGATGGTGCGGATCTTGAAGTCCACTCCGATGGTGCTGATGTAGCTCTCTGTGTAGGTGTCGTCCTGCAGGGAGGGAGGACAGGAGTGGGTCAGGCCAGCAGCACAGTGAGGACAGACTTTTGAGGTGAACAGAAATGGAGGAGAAATGTTTTGGAGAGGGAGACAGAAGTGCTTACAGCAAAGCGCAGCAGCAGACAGGACTTTCCCACTCCAGAGTCTCCGATGAGCAGGAGCTTGAACAGATAGTCACTGAAAGAAAAACAGTAAAGTTCAGAACAGGAACACATTTTTAACCCTTAGTGCCTGCTTTAAAATTACACATACTCATATTGCTCTGCGTACAAAAATGCCCTTTTTTAAAATCAAGCTTTAAAAAAATAATGTACACTAATATTATTTTGAACTTTCATTCAGTTTTTTTTTTTTTTACTAACATCAGTCCTAATCATATATATCAAATATTCATTCATTTTCAGAATTTTAACCCTTTAAATGCCAGGCTTTAGTCGTGATGCCTCTATGTTTTTAGATGAAAAAAAAAAGAAATTAATTAATTTCAAGATGCTACATGCAAAGTAGATTATCTTTTATTTTTATTATCACTACCTGACATATGTCAATGATTAGCAGCAATATTGATTTTTACACATTATTTTTTCTTGTGCAGTGTCAAATATTAACACAAGAGGCGCTTTTCAAAATCAGGCTATAAAAATATTATACAATAATATGATTTCTACTTTCACAGAGTATATTTTTTCTATCCAACATCAGTCCTAATCATAAATATCAAATACTGATTAATTTTCAGAATTTTAAGCCTTCAAATGCCAGATGAATATTAACACCATATTTTAGGAGCTGAGCTGGAAATTCTAAGATTAAACAAAAATACACTACCTTGCCATTAAATTTATTCCATATGCATAAACACCGCCAAAATGATCAAAAAATGAAGAATGCAAAGCGTGTAAAATGTCCCTAACATTCCCTAACTGCATGTACAGTATCACAGAGCTGCTGTGTCGTGTGCTGACTGTGTCAAACAGTGACTGAAATCATTCTCCTGACACACTTCTTCTCCCAGATCACGCTGGGATGAGATACCTGAACAAGAATAAACTTTTCTGAGCATAAACACAACAAATCCCATGTGACGATCAAAACTATCAATGTGTTAGTTTGTCTCTAAATACGTTGTGACTTTCATACCCTGCCTTTGGCTCTCTGCTGCTCTCTGCCTATTGTTCACAAAGGAAAATCTTGAAAATCAGCTCACAAATATAATATATAATTCCTTTTTTTTTTTTTTTAGATTTGAATCAGATATGGCTGTTAAATATGAAGATTGACTATTCATTATTTTTTTCCCCATGCACTGCCTGCCTAACTTTGTCTCTTACAGAAACACTGCATCCTGAATCCAGAGTTTGCATCAGATTAAAAAAAAAATCATGCACCCCTTAATACTCCGTCCCCGGAGCTGCTGTTTGCTCTCATCTTTAAGTAGTCTCCAAGCAGCAGGAAATGTGAGACACAACCAAGCTGGCTTTTCTAATTAGCTTGTGTCATGCAGTGGTACAGGATTGAGTCCAAGAACCCAAACATGAGTTAGCATTTTTGCATTTCAAGTTTCCTTGTCTTGATGTCAATGGTTTTTTCAATGTTAGATGCCTGAAATAAGGTCTGTGGTTAAAAGCTTAAGAGATTTTCTCATTTCATGTCTCTTGTCAAAGGCCAAAATGCCAAAATCGAGGCCTCAGAACAGGAGTCCACAAATCAATGAGTGACGTCACAGTGGCTTTTTAAAGAATTTCAAATTGAGTGTTATGTCCAGACCGGTGATTTAACTTATCGACTGTTAGTGGGCAGCCCCAGCAATTTCCTAAAACCACTGGCCACTGTAGTATTTTTGGCAAACGTTAACTCAAATAGGAGGAAAAAGTGCATTTCTTGGGGAAGGGATCGATCCACATTTGGTGCTGTAGTATTTGTGGCTGCCGGTCAGTGTGTGCGAGATGGAGTAACACTGGGTAACCCATAGCAACAGTGCAGCTCACTGATGTGTTTTTAATAGTTTCTGAACATCAACAGAGCTCTATGACACAAAGTAATAAATCAGGCTTTGATACAAACTCAGCGCCTGTAAGTAGATATATTCATTATTGATATGGGTCTTATTGTATGACTTGTTGCGATTAGGGGTGGGCGATTTATCGAATATACCTGAGGTATTGCTGCTTGTTTCACGTGCGACATATAAAATTACTGTGTCGCGAACATCAAGTATAAATTGTCATGTCATTTTTATAAGCCACCCGCGTTGGGGTTCTCTCACTCTCTCCTAAGGCTCTCTGCCTCTTACAGACACACACAATCAGCAAGGCTTTTGCAGAGCTCCAACCGTGACTATATTGTTACATTTTGCTACTATGGAGCAGTACTATGATTGGCAAATACTATTAATATCTGAACTGGAGAGCTTTTAGTTTGTTGCCCACTCACAGTGAATGAATCCTCACAGTTAAAGGCGCTGCAGTATCTGTAGTAACATTAACTGTCTGCTAACATCCAAATGTTGAGCAGAAGCTTAAAGTCAACAACAAAAACATCGACACTTAGACCTGAGATGAGCCAGGTCCTACAGAACAAACATGGGTCCCACTTTGATTTCTTTAATAATAACAATTCTTTTCAATATTTCATAATAAAAGCACTTGAAATTCCTTACAGCCATATTTTATTAAATGTTATTATAACTGTAGTGTAATCAGCTTTATTATACTTGATTTAACTTTATTGTAACCACAGTTTATTCAATAATTTTGTATTTTAGTAGTCACCATTAGTTTAAAGGACATTTAAAAAATACAGAGATATATATCGTCTATTGCGATATAACCTTAAAATATCACAGTATTACTTTAGTAGTAATACTAAGTCATATCTCCTAGCCCTAGTTCCTATAACAGACATAGAATACAACCCCAAAGCACCAAGTTTACTAGATGTCCCCTGTTTTATGCTACTTCAAAGGCACTTTGTTTGTGAATGACATAACAGCTTATTTTTCACCAGCTACTCAATCTAAATACTGACAGCCCTGCTTCAAAACCAATTACATTTATAATCATATCTGATGGTTGATTTGATATAAATCAAAGCTGAAGTGAGAAAATATGACACCTAAACAGACAACCTGCTAATCATTTCACTAACAAAGAAGTATCACTCTGTTGGAGTTGCTGAAACGACAGAAACACTCAGTCTGCTTGTGATTTTACAGTGGTGCTACAGAGTGGAGGTTCCTCTCTCTGGCTGAGTGCACACATCAGCTGCAGAGAACACTTTAAGGACAACAGTCAAGCTTAATTTTGTTCTGTCATCAAGTTAGTCACTGAATTAATATTGATTACTAACAGCTAATGTAATCTGCAGCACATGACGTTTATCATTCTAACATGACAGCAAAGGACATTACAAGAAAGAAGTCAAAAATTTCTAGATCTTAATGGTTTTTAAATAAATGTTTGAACCAAACATGAGCTCAACTCCGTCCCCTGCCTTGCTAGCAGTATTGGGGAAACACTGACTTTTAACGTGGAACTGTTTTATTCAGTGTTTTCAGCATCTTTAATCACCTTGTCTGTTTGTTTGCAGAGGAACAGACCTCTGCAGCTAATTTGTCTCCTGGGAAAAATACTCCTGAAGGATGAACACTGAAGAAACTGTAATTGAGATGCAGAAATTGACTGCCATGTTGACGCTGGCAATCTTTTGTTAATATTTTTTTTGACGCCTCATGGCAGAAAATTTCATATTGTATGTTTAAGGTCCACTTAAAAGCTTTTTCTGGACCTTTCAACAGCATCTCATGGTCCTCTTCATCAAATGGCTCCTGCCCCATAAGCCCCAGATAAAAAGCTAGTGAGGAGACGTTGACTATTGATTTTTTTTAATCCAAGTTTTGTTTGCAGGTCAATAATAGAGTCAATAATAAAGTAATTAGTGGGCACAGAGAGTGGGGGGAATGGCATGGTTAACAGGGACCTAGCACATTCTTGTGCCCTGGGGCCCTCCTGCAGGTTAATCCAGCCCTGGGATTGGAGATGGGGATCATTTAAAACTTGACAAGTGCCCACACCTGACCTCCAGCACAGATGGCCTTTAAACCTTAACAAATTAGTTTGATTTCTTTTGAAAAAATGGTAAAAGAGACAATGACCAACTTGGCAAGAAATTGGTAGATTTCTAAAAGCAAAGAAAAATATCCATTTAATTGTAATTTTTTGTTTTGTTTATGTTTTAATTTCTTTTATTTCAACTAGATTTCAAGTAATTATCTTTGCAATTTGCTCAAGTTTTAAGGGGAATATATATGTTGTCTATGTTTTTCTGTTGAGGTGCGATATTCACTCCTACTACCAGTAGGTTCCCAAAATGATGTCCAAACATCCCCCACCCAATCCCTGAGAGGAAAACAACATCACATGCATTTGACACACAGCACAGACAGCTGGAGAGAATTGCCCAATGCCCCTGCTATTCTTGTGTCATAGGAAACTGAGACCTGTCGTGGATCGCAGCCTGACACCCGATCAACTGACAATATCTCCCCAACACTGGATGCAACAGCACTGTTGCAATAAACCCAGTTCACATTTCTGCAGAGCGACAGCTTGTGTTGCTGTGGACTGAACCTGAGGGCCACCAGGACAGCTCAACCAGTTATTATTTATAGGCCATCTTATTAATATACTTAATCTGAGTGATAAGCAGACTATTTAACTGAACCTGCCAGCTAACAACAGTCATTGTTTTAACCTTAATTGCTTTTACTGCCAGTAAAGTAGGGCAGTGTTAGCTTTTCAATGAGTGCCAGAACAACGACAGAGTTTTGCTTTTGATTTATTTAAAAAAAAAAAAAAAAAAAACTTTATCTGATAGGTTACCTTACTTTGAGGAATATGAACTGGTTTTCTACCCAAAAAAATATTTTTTTAATTTAAAGAAAGAAGCCTGTGTCCTAAAATATTTTCTAAGATCAAAAAGCCATTCAGCCTGAAAATAGTGGGGGAAAAATTACGTTTAAAAAAATGACTTGGAAAAAGTGCTCAAAAATTATATTAATTCTTAAACATTATTCTTCTTTGTTTTTGATAATTTTGGCTTTAATTTCTTTTTTACCATATTTGGCATATGGAGAAAATAAATGCAATTTTCACTAGGTGCACTGTCACAATCAATGTTGCTGCTAATCCTTGACATATCCTAGGCTGTGATCATCGAAATAAAATCTACTTAGCATGTAGTATATTGAAAAAAAATAAAACAAAATTATACACACACACACACACACACACACACACACACACACATATATATATATATATACACATATCCTTTTTTTCACTAAAAGCATAGTGACATCATGACAAAAACTTGTCATTTCAAGGGTTAAAATTCAGAAAATTAATGAATATTTGTTAATTATAATTAGGACTCATTTTAATTTTAAAAAATAATTCAATTAAAGTAGAACATAATATTGATGTATAATATATTTGATAGCCTGTTTTTGCATTTTGTATGCAGAGTGGTATGAGTGTGCATATTTGATACTGCACAAAAAAACAATAATGTATAAAAATCAATGTTGCTGCACATCATTCCAGGCTGTGATAATCAAAAAAATCTACTTAGCATGTAGTCTATTGAAAATAACTATTTTCATGTGATTTTAATTTTTTAACTAAAAACATAGTGGCATCATGGTTAAAATTTAGCTAATTCCTGAATATGTTATATTTATGATTAGGAATAATTTAGATTTTTTTTAAATGACCCAATGACAGTAGAAAATCATATAAATGTATATATTTTTTTATATAACCTGATTTTGAAAAGTGCATTTTGTGCACAGACAGGTATGAGTGTGAGTATTTGACACTGCACAAAAAAAAAAAACAATAATATACCAAAAATAATGTTGCTGCTAATCACTGGCATATCCTGGAATGTGATAGTAAAAAAAAAAAACTACTTAACATGCAGTATAATCAAAATATATTAAAATTATTTGTCTTTATTTTCATCTCAAAACATAATGGCATCATGAAAAAAACCTGGCATTTAAAGGGTTAAAAATCTGAAAATTATTCATATTTGATATTTGTAATTAGGACTGCTGCTAGTTAAAAAAAAACACCTTTTTTTACGACCTTTTTAAGAGCTTGATTTTGAAAAGTGCATTTTGTGCGCAGAGCAATACAAGTGTGTGTAATAATAAAGTGTGCCCTAAAGGTTTAAATCTAACCACTTATTTATGATGGAGGGGGTTTTGCGTTATCCCCAAGTCACTCAGGGGAGGCTCAGGGAAAAATATTTGTGACTTTGGAGAGGTGCAACAAAACAGTCACACCCAAGCCACCCACCTCCTCTGATAAGTAGAGAACAGTCCCTTACCATGCCGAAGTGTATAGAGGCACACAACATTAAAGCATGTCTAAGGAGAAACAAGGTTATAGTAGTAGTATGTGTAAACACACAGGGGACTAAATATTGTCTGCTAAGGGTGTGGAGGTTTTGGCTAAGCTAGTTAGACAGGGTTCCAGAAGGATTCTACCGTCAGCTCCCGGACAGCCGGTGACACCGCGAGACGTCCGAGAGATTCGGTAACAGGAAGGCGCGTCTCATCTCGTTTCAGGGCTGCGGGTTTGCCGTTAAACATCTGCTACCTGCCCTATCACCCTGCCCTTAGCCCCGAGCAAGGGAGAGAAAACAATGTGGGCATTGCATTTGCCAAATTAACAAACAAAGCCGCATTCAAGACCTGGGAGTTAACTATGTTTTACTTTGGCACCAACCAGTTCAACATATCAGCTGTAGTTAAAAATATAGTTTAATGCCAACTGTGCCACTGCTAATAAGTCTGGCAGTAAACAGGAAGCCATTTCTAAAGGCTGAAATTGACCAAAATAGAACCTGATATGTTGTATTTCTGGCTCACCGAGAACACCAAGCGTCTGAATTATGTACTTTATTATTTGCACCTGTGCCTGTAAAGTCGACACCTATATGTATGTGGAAAACAAACAAGCTAGCTCGTCATTTGAGGCTACAGGTCAGCCATTCCGGCCACGTTACTCCGTTACTTCATGTAACGTTACTCTCAAGCTAACGTTTCCCAATCTAGTTTCGGTATCAAACGATGGCAGCGTTCCCTCGGAGCGATATTTACTGCAGTTTTGCAAACCGGACTGTACATTTTTCCCCTGAAAGGTCGCGTGCTACAGCCGACATGGTGTAAGGCACGAGCTACACTGTCAGCTGACGTTTAAAGAAAACACGTTCGCGAGACTGACAGATTAAAGGAGCTGTCCGCGCCCTGCTCACGAGCCTGCTAGCTGATGTGTGACAATACATTAAAAGCCACTGGAATTAGCCTGCATTATTCATTAAACGTTACACCATAAAATACACTACATAATATCATGAATTCGCTCTGAAAACAGCAATGGGTGCCTTAAGTGTGTTTAATGTAAGGTTAAACTCACTATTCGGGGTTCATGGTTTCACTCTGGCTGTGTTTTTCTGTCGGCGACTCGACTCTTCCTTCCTACTCCGGCAAAAAAGATGACTTGGAGGTCCGGGTATCCGAGGCACTTAGAGGGCTGTTTTACCGTCTCCGTTACTGTCCAGTGGTCGTTCCTCTGTCTTCGACCGTTATTTTTTCATATGTTTTTGATTCTAGCGGACATATCCCTGTTTCAACACGTTAGGCTGTTGTATTTTACTCCTATTTTCTGCCTTTCTGTGTCCGTTGCTTGCTACAGGCTCAAGATGGCTGCGCAGGTGCGGTAGTGACGTAAGATGACGTGTCACTACTCAGAAATCAGGATGAATCGAGAATTAGAGCGGTGCTGGGATTTGTAGTTTATCAGAAAAAGTATGTCAAAAAACAACTACAGTAAAACTTCAGTTAATAGGCCGGGCTATTATTTTCTAGAATCATTTAACTCAACAGGCTTTGTGACAGATGTCTATATGGGACAGGCTTTTCATTCTTTCACACAATACTGTTGCTCATCAGAGATGGGAGATGCAATCAAAATATTGATTTAACCCTTTGAAAAATGGGCAAATTGACTTTTTTTTCCAAAAACATGGGAAGAAGTGGGTAATGAGGAACAAAAGAAGAGATGACCCAGAGGTTAGCAAGAGATCTGTGAGAAATACAAATAATTCCATGAAAGTTTGCAACAACAAAAAAAACTTAACAAAAAAAAGAAAACCAGAAAAAGTGAAATAAATAAATATAAATCAAGAAATGACCTGAAAAAAATGCTTAAAAATTATAATTCTGTAAAATAATTTAAAACAAATAATTCTGATAATCACTAACCACTTTTCCCTCGCTCTGAGAACAATTTTCATTAAAGGTTGACTCAATATAAATGTGCCATATTCACTGAAGTATTTAAAATCACAAATAAATGAACATGGTATACTATCATATCAAATGTGTTGTTTTGCTCATCCTGTCATACTATTGTCAACGCTGACAACCTATGGGTTATTATTTACAGTGCATCTGTGGTTCCATACATATCTATGGAAGACCATAGAATGACACAAAAGTATAAGTGGCAGTTAAAAATTATGAGATGGTGAGCTTTGAATCATATAATTTTGACCTACCTCATTATTATAATTATTTTGACCTCAATCAGTCAAAAGTTTGACTTACAACCTCCTACATTTAATTTAGTATACAAGATCATAAGATCAAGATCATCATTTAATATAAACATGCTCAATTTTCATGTTTTTTTATGCACTCTGGCATTGTATTGACAATAAAATAATGTCAGTGTGTGAATCAGCTGATTTTTAATGTTGATCAGAAAATGGTTCGGAGGGCCACCCCGCACACTGTCCAGATTTGGCCTGCATGCCATAACTTTAGTATCACTACCTTAAGGAAATGTATTTCTTTACACTTATTTACTTATGTACCTTATCTAGTTATAGATTTTTTCTAGTAACAATTATACAAAACAAATGTATGAAAAAATTAAAAAGTGCAAAACAAATTTTCTCTGTCCTTCTTTCGCTCTATAGTAACTTTCATTAAAAGGGGGTCAAACATGATGGTCAGATGAGGGAGGCCTGTGCCCCCCCCCCCCACACACACACACACACCCCAAACACACACATACAGAGTTCATTAAAGTTCACTTTCATAAAGAATCTTGTAACTTATAAAAATGCTGTCTTCTTCAGTGGTCATCATCCCAGTTAACTGCTGAGCTAGTGATGTGCTTTAGGTAGCCATCCTCTACCTCCACATCCTCCTCCCTGGCTGCAGCAGGACCCACAGGAGAAGGCAGGTAGACATTTTCCCCTCTTCCCCCAGAATCTGCCAGTGGATCCTGAGAGGAGGCGGCCCCTGCAACAGCAGCAGCAACCTCCAGGCCATAGTTGATGTAGTTCGCCTCCTGGCTGGCCTCCAGCATCGGCAGCTCTGACAGAAGAGCTTTCAGGGTCTCGCCCAGTTCCCTGAAGCAAGGCCTGCGGGTCGGCTCCTTATCCCAGCAGCTATGCATGACTTCATAACTGTGTTTTGAGTGAATTTAAGGGAGAAGAGGAAAGAAGGTATGTATAAATATACATAGTGTACAAGAATAATAATATCTATGGCTTAAAATAAAATAACAAATTGATATTTCCCTTTTTAATTAAAGAAAAGTACAGGGAAAAATAACAACATTTTGTGTAGAAGATATGTTTTTGTCTTTGGCCCCACAGGGGGTCCCAAACCTTGGGTATGAGCATCAGTAGGACGAAAAAATTAAGAAATCATGTATGTGAGAAGATACATGAGATAATCAGGACAATTAACAATTAAATGCATAATAAAACAATAATAATATAATTGATATTTAGATAAAGACACATTAAAAAATAAATTTAAAGTAAAACAGGTAAATATATTGGACAATGTCATATTGCAGTCACATGGTTCATTTAAAAGTCTCTTTAATTAAATTAATTTCTATTGCATCAATTATTTATTATCATGCTTCATATGCATGTGTGTATGTGCATGGTAATGCATGTTTGTGTGTATGTACCTATGTATATATGTGTGTGTATGTATATATTTATGTGTGCATATATAAATATATAAAATATATATCTATATATATATTTATATATACACATATGCATGTATGTATATGTATATGTAAATATATGTGCGTATACATGATGGATGGGTATGTAAGTATCTAAGTATGCGTGTATGTCTACATGGATGGATGTACATATTTGTGTATGCTTATGTATTCATATGTATATAGTATGTATATGGATGTGTAAATATATTTTAAATGCATTTTATGTTGTCTACCTTGTTTTTTTTATACTGTATGTATTGTGTTGTGAAGGACTTTGTACATTGTAACTCTGGTTTAGAAAAGTGCAATGGAAATGCTGTATTATTATCATTATTATTATTAAAAACACACGATTTGAAACAAGTACTTCTGCAACATAATAGAAGAAATAATCATTAACACTAAATATGATTTAGCTTTATAAACATTATTTTCTAAATATAAAGCTTGCTTGCAGTTTTCAGAGCACTTCTTGCTGAGCTGCTCATTGTCTTTTCACGTTTTTAAAAGCGTTTTAAACTATTCGCTCAGCGTTAAAAACTGATAATGACAAAAAGTCTCTGGAGAAGCGCAGGAACTCACAGCTTGTGGTCACAGTCATCAGGTGGTTTGAGCCGGTGTCCGGACAGCAGCAGGTCCAGCAGCTCATGGTTGTGGACTCCAGGATAGGGAGTCCTCCCTCGGGACACAATCTCCCACATGGTTACGCCGAAAGACCACTGACAGAACAGGGACAACACGCTCAAGGTACAGCTTCAGAAGTACAATAAATACTAAGATCAAGAAATGAGAGTCTGAATGTCAATCTAATTATCTAAAATACAAATTACTTTTATTATCAATACCTACAAAAATAAACACAAACCTAAGTGATCCCGCCCGACTGACCCTGCTGATTCTAGCATTGTTGCAGAGAAACAGGACTTAACCTTGTCTGATTTTATTATTATCATTATTATTATTATTACAACAAAAAAATTACAATATTTTATTATCTTTGTATTTATATACTTAGTAATTTATAAATGTATCTATTTCTCCATTTTTACCTTTCTTTCTCTCCAAAATTCCAGAATGATGTTGATATTATTATTATTATTATTATTATTATTATTATTATTATTATTATTATTGTTGTTGTTATTGTATTCATATATTTATTAATGAATCTATCTATTTTTCCCCTTGTTTACCCCTTTCTTTCTCTACCAGACTGCTTCAGAATAATTATAAAACAATAAATTAACAATAATAATATTAATAATAATAATAATTAGATAAGACCTGTTTTAACTGTTCTTATTTCATGTTATTGATGTCATGTTTATTAGTTTTGTAAGTGATCTGTCTTTTGTCGTGCAATTTCAAAAAACAAAAATAAACATAAAAAAATATAAATACAAAAAAAAACAAAGCAAAAAAAATGAAATATGAAATGATGAGAGTCTGATCTCTTCTGTATCACTTCTGTAAAGCAGTGTATCATATAACTGTCTGATACAGTGATGTTCAATGCGGACTGAACTCACCACGTCACTCTTGGTGGTGTACACTGACTCAGACAGGCTCTCCATGGCCATCCACTTGATCGGCACACGGATGGCCACTTTTTGACGATAGTAAAAGCTGCTGTGGATTTTCTTGGATAGGCCGAAGTCAGCCACACACACCCTGAGGTCATCACCCAGCCTGGGAATTTTAAAAAAAAAAGTTTAAAAAGTGCATTTGCTTCATTAGCACAGGTAAGGCCATGCTCCATGTTTTTTTTTTATATTTTGTCCCAACAGCCCACAGTGTTTCCTCAGTGTGCTTTCTTAAAATGTTGAGCAGCTTCCTCCCCAGACACGAGCTGTGCTTGAATACCAATGTGTGAGCACAGAGACTCAGTGATATGTGAACAAGGAGTTGTTGATGTGCAACTCCCCCTCTCCTCTCAGTGTCTCCCTCTGATGGACTCACATGCAGTTGCGTGCAGCCAGGTCTCTGTGCAAGAAGCCCTGCGAGCTCAGATAGTCCATCCCTGCTGCAATGTCCACCATGAAGCGCAGGAGACTCTGATGGGGTACAAACTGGAGGAGAGGGGGGACAAGGGTGTATTCTGTGATTTATTCACATAGTATTTATGACTGACAGAGAAATTAGATAACTGAAATGTCAGATATGTTTGTAAGTTCAACAGGTTATTGTACTTAACAAATCTCACATTGCATAAAACTGCTTGAGGTTAGGATGTGGCTCCAACACTACAACAGCAAAGGACCCATTTATTTTACTAAAACCTAAATTTTTCTCTTTTGTTTTTGGTTAATTTTGGCTGTGTTCATGCATTTTTGGCAAGGTTGTGTATTATCGTTTAATCAGTGAATTCCCTAACTCAGCTCCAACAATAAGATTAAAATACACTGTAGAAACTAAATTGTTACATTCAGACTGTTAAGTGCAAAAAATGCTCCACTGAAACCCATTCAAACTGACAATTTTAATCCCAAAGCCATCAAAGCATGAAAGCATGCATTGTATTATTTCTGGGTGTCATTCTGGGCTTTTGACTTGAAATTTGTCATTTTTACTATTTTCCACCTGATGGTGTCATTTTTAACATATTTGTCATATGGAGAAATTACATGTTATTTCCACTATTTGCACTGTCATAATCAATGTAGCTGCTAACCATTGACATATCCCAGACTCTGATAATAAAAATAATAATAATAATAATGTACTTAGGGGGCACCATGACACCAGACAAATCGAGTAAAAGGAAGAGCTTTCAGAGTTAAGGTTTAGATAGAAATGCAACAGGAAAACCCATCTAGACGTGTAAAACAGCCTTGACACGCGCTGAGCGAGAGCAGCATTTGAAACCCTGTGAGTATGCTTATGTGAGGACATTCTAGCCAATAGAGACATGCAAACAGTGTGCAGGGACACAAGCACTGGTCAGTTTGGAGGTGGGAGTGGTGGGACAGGATGGGACCAATGTCACCAATCACAGATGAAATCAATGAGAGGGTTTTTTAAAGAATAGGAAAAAACTGGGAGTGGAGAGAGGACATCTATGTCTTGGTGAATAGAGCAATTAGTATTCAAATGTTGGGCACCATCACTGTCTCTGCCCTATTAGAGACACACAAAAAAAATCTGTACTCAGACATGATTGCAGCTCCCATGATGACCCCCACTAGAATTTCTTAAAGCGGGTTCTTAAGGGTTAATATAGCAACAAATGATGTTGACATACAGTGGTGGAAAAAGTGCTCAGATCTTTTCAGTAAGCACAGTAATACACTGCAAAAATAGTCCTGCATTCAAAATATTACTCAATTAAAAATATAAAAGTATTAGAATCAAAATATTCTTAAAGAAAAAAATCATCATTTTGATGTTTACCATAGTTAAAGATTTGGATTTTTCCTTTATGTACCAAAAATTAAAAACAAAATTTCAAAATACCTGCCCAGCACTAAAATATCTTATTTACAACCAGTCTGTTTGACCACTGGTATGATTTTTTTTTTTTTGC
Organism: Plectropomus leopardus; assembly: GCF_026936395.1. Classification (NCBI taxonomy): domain Eukaryota; kingdom Metazoa; phylum Chordata; class Actinopteri; order Perciformes; family Serranidae; genus Plectropomus; species Plectropomus leopardus. Next base: position 3,218,136 of record NC_142198.1, on the reverse strand, counting down.
CTTGACAGATATTATTTTAGCATTCACTTGAGTATAATGTTGGTATCATCTCACCATAGGAATTTCACCATATCGTGTAGCAATGAGGAAGCGGCGCAGGTCTCTGTGTTTCATGTAGGGCAGGATGACCAGAGGGACAGGCAGAGGACAGTCCTGCTCTCTCTGCAGCGTAACCCCTGCAGGACAAACACACACATGTGTCAGACTTAGTGTAGTTTTCTCAAATCCGATTTTCTGTCAAGTGATTTAATGATGGCAAAGAAGTATCCCGTTTTCAAATGATTGAGGATTCTAACTTGGCAAAGGGTTTAAAAGACTATTATATGAGGTCATAACTGTTGAGTCGCAAGTGAAGCAGATTCGCCAAAATGGCAACTTTGGTTGTAAAACCAATAGCTCATTAGATTAGACACTGACACATTTTACAACAATTTACACATACACAAAAATGTTTTTACAATGAACTCTAGAATGAGAAGCATTTTCTGATCTGATACCACAGCAGGACATCATTTATCTTTCCAAAAGCGAAGCAAATCACTGCTTATAAAATAAATCACCTCTGTTAAGTCACAACATGATGGTTAAAGGGACAGTTCACACCATAATCAAAACTGCATATTATTTCTCTTAGCTGTAGTTCTAGTTATCATTCTATATGGTTTTGGTGTGAGTTGCAGAGTGTTGGAGGTATTGCCCTTTCGAGATGTCTGCCTTCTCTCCAATTTAATGGAGCTAGCTGGCACTCGACTTGTGGTGCTGAAGTGCCTAACAAAATACATTTGAAAAACGCAACTGCAATGTCTTTTTCCTGAAATCATGACCTGGTAACCCAAGATAATCCACAGACAGTGTTGTGACCAGTTTCATGTAGGAACTATTTTCTTTCTGAACAACTTCACCCACTAATTGATCATGATGCAGAAGGAAGCGTGCATCTACACATAGCTTAGGCTCAAGACAGCTGAGGATGTAATTGGTGTCCTCGGCTGAGCTGTAATGTTAGCGAGCTCAGTGGTGCTGTTGAGCAAGCAGTAGATGCAGGTTCTTCCTTTCTTTCGATAGGAAAAAATTTCTTTCTGCCGAATTACACCCACCAACTGTAATGCTGCGCAGAAGGGAGCATGCATCTCCTTTGAGCTCAACTGGCATCACTGAAATATTGTTTACATGTTACAAGCTTCTTGTCCATAAGTAGATGCACTCTTCCTTTCGTGCAGTGATACCAATGCAAACCGAGTCCTAAACTAAACCAAACTGCATGCAACAGATTCTAGTATACAGCGGTCACAACAGTGGATGTATCTGACACATCATTTAAAGAACATGTTGTTATAGTCCAATAGAAGACACCAGACAGTTCAAAATCTGTGAACTATGTAGTAAATCTTACCGAGTAGTTGGACCACATTTTCATGATCAAAACTCTTCATGATCTCAGCCTCTCTCAGAAACTCGTGTAAGTCCTCCTGGCTGTGTATTCCAACTTAATATGGAACAGAGAAAAAATTACCAAAAAAAGAAGAAATAGCAGAGTAGAATTCTGATAAAAGGGATGATTTTAGTACTCACCTCTCATGGTCTTCACAGCTACCTTGATGTCCATGCCTTCGTCTGGCGTATAGATCCCTTCATAGACTGAGCCAAACTCTCCTACAGAACAAAAGATAAGGACTGAATCTCACTTTTATGCCAAGGTGAAATACTTTTAAAACATGGATAGCTTTTTAAATTAAGCCAATTGGTTATTTGTTTTGAATAATTGGATCCATGTCTATAAAAGCAAAGTCTTTACATTGATTTCACAAATCAGTAACCTTGTCGAAGGTGTCCTAAGCTGTAGTATACTGAAAGAAATAAGTCTTGTGGTACACCTACAGACTCATGGTCATATCATAAAAAATATTTAGTTTGATAAAGATTTATACCCTTGGTCCTAACCTTAACTAAAATCCTGGAGTCTGATTACTGCTCATGCTAATAGCATTGTATGAGGGATGGCAATAACAATTTGTTATCATTCGTGGTCTCCAGAGGATAAAACCCAAAGACTTGGTTCTTCTCTGCTTTTATTTGTAGTGCAACCAGCAAGCAAAAGACTTTACTATTTCACTGAAATATTTTTCTATATATTGGATGGATTGGGACAAAATTTAGTATGGACATTTAAGGTTCAAAGATGATGTTCCCTCATGACATTGGTAATCTCCCGACTTTTCCTCCACTGCCACCATGAGGTTTGGAGTGGAATGCTTTGATTGCAATTGGATGGATTGCCATGAAAGTTGGTAGAGACAGTCGAGGAGTCATCTTGACATGTTTGTGGTATTATTAACCCCTCTGAGAGTTTGTACAACCACAGTGCTGCATTGAAGCTAAAACAGGATTAATGTTAAGGAACCATCAACTGACCTTTGCCTAGCTCTTTGCCCAGGGTGAGCGTGCTCCTCTCCACCAGGACCTCCTTAAGACTTTCCAGCAGCCTGCCGCTCAGTCCCTCCAACAACTGGACCACCCCCTCTACCACTGAAAAAAATCAGGGAAAATCAAAAGATTTACTATTCAAACATCAAAATGAAAAGGCACCCACGCACACACACATACAACAGGCATTATCAGCAACATTTCAGCAGAGGCTGATCTTTTTAAAATACCAATACAAAGGTAAGTAGATAATAAAAATAGTTACTCAGTCATATCCAAATTTGTCAGTAGGTAAATAGGAAAACATCTATAAGTGTACATGTGTATTTGTGCATCCTGTGCTGTTAAAATCAGCTTTTGGTTTCATGACAGTCAAAATGTAGGAGCTTAAAAATAAGTTGAAGTAGGCTTTGATAGGATATTAACCATTATATGATCTGTGCAAAAATGTCTAGAGATTGATTTGAAATCGAAATATAGAAATTTCTTATTTATATAAACTTCAAAACAAGGCAATAATGCCTTTTGATGTTGTAGAAACAAATAACTTTTCAACTTCCATTTTGAGAAAAGAGACATGATGATGATTTGATAAAATAAACACTGAGTACTGACCTATAACTGTTCAGATATACTTACCGTTGGCCTGCTGGGGTGCAGCTTCCACTTCCTGTGGACGTCGGTAGGAAATTTCAGCATTCATCGGCAAAAGCTCTACTTCCTGCTCAAACCTGTAGCATAATAGTGAATTCAGGTAAAACGGGCCACTTTTTGGTAAATGATTTATAAGACTATAAAATACTCTATGGATGAGATCTATTGATGATTTTATAAACTGTCCTGAGTCTTTTAAATATTTATATATTAAAAATGTGAAAAAAAAAAATAATTGTTTTGAAATTATAAGAGTTTGAGTGTTGGCGGGTGCCCTCTTGAGCCATGACTCAATGGTCAGGTAAAATGGGCCAGTGCAAAAGAGAACACCACAGTAGCTAATGAGTAACTTTCTGTGCCAGGTCTTAACATGTCATCGAGTCAGGTCATGTGGTCTTATTTTGAATTTTCTTTAAACACGGTCTTTTCCCTTCTTGCCTGTCCTGCCATACTGTCTACAGCACATCATTTAAAAAAACATTTTTAGAATTTTGCAAGATAACATAACAACACCTTTAAATCCGTTGCAATTCTGTGTTTGGCCCATTTTAGCTAGCTAGTCAAGTTAAAATGGGCCAGTACCTAAAGTCGATTCTCACAAAAATCAAAGTTTCTTCTCCAATTTCAGCTTTTCTATTCAAAATAGTGTGTCAAAACATTGTTTTAATTATTTTCTTTGTTGATAATTTTACACATAATTGTTTTATCATCCTTATTGGTGCTGAGTGAAATTTGCTATGTCAGTCTCACTCACCAAGCAGTTTCTCTGAGAGACATCATTCAACGCTCTGCCCCGCCCACCTTCGAGACTTCAGACCAATGAAAACCACTGATAAATGTCAACTAGTGTTATAGCAACAGTACAAGATCGGTTATTGAGATTGTCTATAAAATTTTAAAGAGCTATAATGCTCTAGTCTTATTTTGCCCATTTTACCTGATGGCCCATTTTAGCTAACTCCACACAATAATTTTCATTGAATTATCAGCATATTTGTCTTGGAACTTTATTGATCATCTCCTAATGTTTAAATTGTGTAAGAGGTCGCCCATACACATGAAACAAAAGACAATTGGTCAAACTTACAGTCACTGGAAAATGTAAATGTTAAAGGAAAAAATAAAATAAATATATATATATTTTAATAATCATTTAAGGGTACACTTGCTCTAGTTATTTTGATTATTGCCACATCTTTCCCAAATCTCAACATCTCAGCTCCACAGTGGCTTTAAAGTAACCAGAAAAGATGCAGAAGCTGAAGGTCCCTTTACCTGAGTTTATTGTCGTTGCGCAGGACACACACAACAATGAGGATCACAGCCATGATCAGCAGGACGCCGAATAAAACACCAACCGTCAGCCACATTGAGAGGCGGCTCTGTTGCTGAGGAGCTGAAGGAGCTATTTCGGGCTCTGAGACGTTGAAGGCTGGGGTCACAGTGATCACCACAGGTGGAACTTTCCCTGTAAGAAAACACAAATGTCTCCTGTTTCTCGGAAATAAATAGTACTTAAATAATTTTGTTAGCTTTAAAGATGCACTCAACAAAGCAATAGAGATGAGTTACTGACTCAGTAATATCAGTTACACAGCAAAAACATCTAAAGTTCTCTAAGATTAGCTAAAATTAGCCAATATTAGCTACTGGTCTTTCCTGTAAATGCAAATTTGCATGCCCCACATGTTTGTGTCTCACTTTCCTTCAACTATCTACTGTGCTGACATCACTCAGTCTACATACATCTGTGCATAGTAACAGTGGCCGTGGATGAAGGTGGCGCCCCCTGCAGGGTGGATACATCATTCCAGGCTTGCACTGACAGTCTGTAGTCGCACTGTGGATTCAGTTCTGTGATGCTGACTGAAGTGTTGGTCAGCCTCGCTGAGTTTGGCAGAAAAACCACATTGTCCTCACATGCCTCCCACCAACTGCCATCGTCTGCCCCCTTCTCACACTTGACACGATACATGACTTCCTGTCTGCCTCCCCGGTCATGAGGAGGATCCCACGTCAGTATCAGCACAGAGTCATTGTGATGATGGGCTGTTAGATTCACAGGAGCAGAGGGCGGCTCTGTGGAGGGCGAGACAGGAAAAGCAGAACATGCTTACACTTCACTAAGTACATGTCAACAAGATCACATCTCCAGGTTCAGTAGAAGGTGAACAACCAGTGGCATTAATCAATATTACAATAAATACATAATCAAACTGCATCATATCCATGATAACAGTAATGCATGATATATAGCAGTTATACGATATACTGTATGCATGGATTACTGAACAGACCTACCAGCACAGGCCCAGAGGCCCAAAGCTCGTGGGCCCCTGACCTTCATTCGCAAAACGTCAGTTAAATTAAAAAGTGCCGACCAGGAGGAGAATCAAAGTTGCCACAAAGAGACACAGAAACAGACACAAACACAAACAAATGGACAGGAACTGCATGGAGACACAAAATAATGACAAAAAAACCCCATAAAGAACACAGAACAACAGGAAGACAGCTGACAACAAAGTGACACAAAGTGACCAAAAAAGACATCAAATTACTTTAAAAAGGCACCAGTAGCCTCAATAAGACATAAAGTTAATAAGACCAAAATGACTATAAAACTACACAAAACAACCACTCGGAAAAACCAAATGACTACAAACATTCACGTTTCAAGAAAAAAAAGGCATAAAATTATCTCAAAGAGACACAAAAGAAGCTCCAACACATTCAAATGTCTTTAAAACTACACAAAACAACCACAAAGAGATACAAAATGACTACAAAGGGACACAAATCCCCAAAAGATCCACAACAACTACAAAGAGATACCATATTTCTACAGCCACCTGTTTGTCTTGCCTCTGTGTAGAAGAGGTGGTGGGGCCTTTTGCATATCTGTGCCCAGGGGCCCACTGTCTCCTAATCCACCCATGCTTTCAAGTAAAAATAACAAAAAAAAGTGATGTCCATTAGTGTCTGCTGCGGTATTGTTGCTGACACTGATAAATTGTCAAATTATTGAATTCCCATAGGAGCTTTAATGTCTAACAGCATTTATTAGTTAAATAATAAGATGACAGCTGTTTATTTCCAATAAACCCACTGGGTGTTTCTTACTGGTGCAGCCAAGGTCATCAGGGTCAGTGGGCAGGCGGCTGAAACCCTGCAGACAGTCGCACCTCTGGGATCCCTCCCCCTGCGTCCCGCTGTTCTGTGGACACAGTCGGCATCCTCCGCTCTCACTGGCTGCTCTGTAGTGGCCCATCCTGCATGCTGGACGAACAGAGAGAGTGATCGTCTCTTTTCTAAAGCTGATCAGAGTGTTTGTGAAAGCTTTATCACCTCCACCATGGAGGTTATGTTTTCCGTTCAGCTTGTCTGTTTGTCAGTAGGAACAATGTAAAATTACCTTGCTTTTAAACATATAAATATTATTAGCATATTTTCTGAAATTTTTGATTACTTTTTAATTTACTCCTAATATTTTTATCTCTCCTTAAAAAAAGATTTCCAGCTCATTTTCTTTTTTCAGGTTTCAGAGGTTTTCATGCTTATAAAGGGCATCTGAATGCAGTACAAAAAAACTGATGATGGTCCAGGAAACACAGAATAACTACAAAAAGACACAAAACTGCCAAAAAAGACATGGAATTATATAAAAAAGACAGAAAATTAACTAATAGACACCCAAATTTCTGTAAAATTACACAAAACAACCACAAGGAAACACAAAATGACTCCAAAAGCTAGAAAAAAAAACCCTAAAATTGACACTAAATTACCACAAAGAGACACTAAATGACTACAAAGTGACACTAAATAAAGTATGGCAAAAAAAAAAAAAAAAGTCATAACCAGTATTCCAAGGTTTTTTTCTTCTTTTTTTAACAAAAGAAAGAATATGTCAAGATGCAAATCACAGATACCAGTGGGATATTTAGCTGGAGGTTTAATGGGGGCAAATGTTGCACTAATAATCAGATTATTGACATTTTTGAGCAAAGTCAAAACTCCAAAGAGATTTGGATAAGTCGCATATTCAGCCTCACTCATGTACGGCCTTAAAAATGGTCCTAAACCATCAGTCTGGTGTTGGTTCATTAATGCTCTTGTGTCACAGGGAAGAATGACCACAAAACCTATAAAAATTGAGAATTCTATCTGCTGACCACTGCACAGGAAATGTGTCAAATCGAGGAGAAAAAAGATTATAGTGAAGAGGATGTGAAAGTCATCTTCAGAGTCTATCTAAGAGGATTTTTGCCAAATGTGAAATAATTCTGTGAGATGCATCATCACATGACTTTCAACTTGTTAAACTGCTTGCTGTTGCAGAAACATTGGACTAAAATAAAATGTTGTCATGGTGACGTCTGTGGCAATTAATATAGAAACCAGATTGTTTTTGTTCTACAATGACACAAAACGTTCCAGGATAATTCATTGATGTTTTTTTCCTCATTGTGATTTTTTTTACATTCTGTTCTTCACTGAGGCTCCTCAGTGTTTGGAAGCATATAAAACAAACAGGAATTATTTAACTATGCACCATGTCTGATTTCAGTTAGGAGTTAAAAATATATGTACCAAAGTAAAAACTATGAATAAAAACATACAAACAAAATAAGTTTATTAATATATTAAAATATGACTACAGCCTAGCTTCTTAATTTAAGGATTAATTAAGAAGCTAGGCCTGGAAAAATTACCTAAATAATAGTTTAGAAATATAAAAAACAATTTAATAGAAATCAAGGAAATAATGTAAACATAAATAAAAAAAACATAATTTAAAAAATGCTTATGGTTCTGTAACATGATTTTAAATATCTTAAAAACATTTTTAAATCTACTAATTTCTTGGTATTTGTGGAACATTTCCTATGAAGCTACTCATTGCATTTTTTCCCAGTGTTAACACAAAATAAAGAAATAACAAAAAAAAATATAATAATCTTCTTCTTATTATTATTATTAACATAATTTTAAACATGCAGATAATGATAATGATTATGATAATCATTATAATTTCCCTCACTTTTAAAATTCTTATCTCCGGACACATTTTCCCTCGCTTTTTACAAATAATTTTCTAAATATACTAATGATTTCTTGCAATATGTGAAACATTTCTGACCAGATTGCTGATTCCATGTTTTTGAAAAAAATGCACAAACTTGCTCAGGGTTCACAGGTTTAAACATACACAAAAACAGTGGTTTTAAAGGATAAATATGTTTTTGATGTATTTAAAACTCAATTTAATGTTAGTTTAAAATACATTTGTAAAATTTTATATATGAAATAACTGAAAAATAATTTCCATACCTTGACAGGTGTCATCTAAGACTTGTCGCCCAGGTTCACAAGTGCATCCCCCCTGCAGAGGACCCCACACTCCATCCACAGTGCACTCTCTAACAGGGGGAGAAACCTCCACAGCTCCCTTCACGCAGGAGCCCATCAGGGGACCCGACAGGGCCCCTGTCCCATTAAACAAGGCCAGGTGAGCCACGATGTCGGGGCACCTCCTGTAGTAGAGTCTGATGGATGCAAGGAGCACACACGCTCCTGAGTAGGAGAAGGCCAGCTGGAAGCCTCGGAGGCTGACGGGGCCCAGGCTCAGGGCCACGCTGCGGTTCATGTGGCTGGAGATCTGGTTTGGAGTGACAGTGACGGGGAACGGACTGGAGGTCTGAAGGTCCAAGACTTTCCAGCCATACTGAAATCTTGGGAGAGGTGTGTTTGAGTCAAAAAGGTGAACCTGCAGAGGGCCGAGCTGACTAGACGGCTCCTCTTCTTGGGTGAAAGACAGATCCATCAGCAGATGGTGGGCGTCTTTCCGCTCCATCCACTGACTCATCACTGTTCTCCGTATGCTTTTTCCACAGGCCTGGAGCACCGGCACTCGACTCTGCGTGCCCACTCTGAGACGAACCTCGGTCCACTGTGAGGAAGGGATAGATGCAGGAGAACATCGGTGAGAAATGGCCCAAAAATTGCAAGACATAAGTAAAAAAAAAAAAAAAAAAAAAAAAAGAAAAAAAAACCCAAACACCAAAAACCTTAAGAAAAATATAAAAATATAAATATAAAATAAAATAAAATAATATTATCCTGTGACATAATTTCCAACAGTCTATAAAATTATAAGAAATGTATTTATGATATTAGATTTTTTATCTTATGAAAAAAAAAATCAAAAAAATCACACACACACACACCTAATTTCCAGGCCATTTATCTGTCATCTTTTGTTGTTGTTTGTTTTATTGTTTGTTTTGTTTTTGGGGGTTTTTTTTCAATAAATTACACATTTTTTTACAAAGTTAAGCACTGTTTTTTGCCCCATATTTGTAAAAGAAGACAAACCAGTTTTCTCAGGTTTCAGAAGTTTAAACTGCATATGAGCTAGTCATGTTTTCCATGTTAATTAAACTCACATAATTTACATTGCTTGCTTGAAATGTTTTTAACCCTTTGAAACCCAAATCAACATCATTGTTCTTGTGCTGCATTCGAAATGCCTTTCACATGTATTTCAACCTTTTAATGAGCAAATTGATTTAAAGAAATGATAAATTAGGAAAATGTGACTGTGTGAATGTAGTAGTAGTAGTAGTGGCAGTAGTAGTAGTATTTTTGTTATTTTTGATATTATGTGATAACATTTTGTTTAATGTCAGGTAATTTTCTTGTAACTTTTAACTTCTTTCCATATTTTTGAAAGAAATTGAAAGAATTGCTCAGGTTTTAAGGGTTAAACATTTGCACCCTGAAATCAACTGAAAGCAACTTGAAAATAAATATTGAGCATTTGCAAGAAATAAGTAGATTCAGATTATTTTTTTTTTTAAAAAAAAAAAAGAGAAGTATATTTATAATTATTTGATTTAAATCTATTTTACAGAATTATTATAATTATTAAGCAGCATCAAGCAGCTGTATTTCCTTTTATTTATTTAAATTATTTATAAGTTTATTTAAACTTACTTACATTTACACTTTTTAATAAATTTTTGTTGTTTTGTTTTAATTTTCTTATTAGCTGCTCATCGTCTTCTTTCCATGATTTTGATAGAAGTCAAGCCAATTTGCTGAGGTTTCAAAGGGTCAAACTGCTAAAATGAACGAGTCATATGTTAATTATATACCACACTATACAGTTACAACTGCCATAAGATACAATAAACACTATAACACATGTGTGTTTATGGAGCTAGAAATTAACATTTGGGTAATGTATGGAGGACCACAAGTGTCAGGAAAATAGTAATTAATTATAAAGTTATTGTATTAAAGTAGGTATTAATATATTTCTTTGTGTCTATAAATAATTAGACTAAATAACAATGTCATTATTTATTAATTAATAAAATTGTTTTGAGTGTACACAGTACATGCCTTATCATGAAATAAACACTCATCACTCAGCCACAAAACTTACTTGTCTCGGGGGATCAGAGGTCCATTCCAGTCTGCTCTGTTTATCAGAGTGGAAAAGTTCCACTAAACAAAGAAAAAAACAAAGTCAGCTTTGTTGAATCACGCTAGATTTAAGATTTGCACAACATCGAATCATTCAGTATGAAGCTGCTCTTGATTTAGTATAAAAATTCCCCAAAGTGTTCTCATCAGGGTGGAGTCTGCTTCCTCTTTTAATAAAACTTTTGATAGAGGTCATTAGATTTTTATGGAAGCCCTGAGAGGCAAATGAGAGAGAAGAAAAATCTGGTTAGCAATTCTTTTTTAGTTTAGATCAGACTCACAAACTGCATCACCAGATTTTTATTTTCTACTTGCCTCTTGGGTAGATTTTCATTTGCCCTTGAAAATGGAAATCTCGTGATGTTGATATTTTGGAGCAATGTGGAATAAGATTTTCGAATATAAGATTTCCCTTTTTAGCCATTTTATTCTCAATGGGTTGAGTAAATATTCAAATAATTGACAAAAATTATTTTTGAAAAATTAAATGATGCATGAATTGTATTTATAGTTCTCTATATTTATACCAATATACCAACTGATTGGTTCAGAGTATATTTTGTTTAAAATATCTTTGAAATAAATATTTTACACTTTAAGTAATTGATTGACATTTCTCTTTTACAGTCATGTAGCTACCTGATGAGTTGTTCAGTGAAAAAAAATTGTATGAATTTGGTTGTTTTTGTTTTCACCTTAAGTAGTTTGATTTCTTTCATATTTTTATTTTTTTGCATTCCCTTATTTGTTATTTTAGGGCAAAACTGTTTTACAATAGTTATTCATTTTTATTTGTACATAATACTTGTATTCTTAGTTTTTTCAAGATCATGTAAAGATCTTATAAGAAAATGTACTTATATGTTTGCAATCTCTTAAATCTGATTTAGCATTCTCTCATTATAGTTTTGACTGAAACACATTTTGCATCCTCTTGAAAAAGCCATGGTACTTTCCTGTCAGCCCGCTCTGTAAACATGATATTCACTGGGTCCAACCACAGATGGTAGATTAGATATCAGAGCATGCTGGCAGGTAACTATGAAAACCTGAGTAAGTACTTTTTTTGAGAGAAACTGCATGTTTGACTTCACTATGTGTATCTTTCAGTCATAGAAAGTTGCCATTACTGATTAAATTTTTAAACACAAGACATGAGTGGTTTAACAGTATAAAGTAGGCAAAATTAACTGATATACATTTCAAAGATGTTTCTGACAAAATAAACTCTAAACCAAACAACTGGTTAAAAAAATTTTTATATGAGAAAAATGAAGAACTATAACAATTACAATGCTGCAATGATGTGAAAGTCCTAATAACCCAACAAAGTTTCACTTTTGATACAGTTGATACATTTGAATTGAACTTCACTTATTTATTTATTTATTTATTTATTTATTTATTTAGTGACTATTTATTTATGCATTTCAGACTGTTTTTCTCAATAGTATATAATTTTTATTACTTTTAACATTTTCTATCTATTACTATATTTGTGTTGTTATCCCTTTATTTACCTTTTATCTACTATTTAGAATATTTATTTATTTATTCCTTTTTATCTTCGTTTCCTTAGCTCATGGTTTTAATGAATATTCTTATTTAGTGCTTTAATTAATTACAAAGTCTTTTTTTTCTCATTCATGTGCTTGTGTGTGCGCGAGAGCGCAGGGGTACTTCTGTTTTTTTGTACGAAGCACTTTGTGTTACAGTTTTGCATGTATGAAAAGGGCTATAAAAATAAAGTGATTTTGCTGACAAAACTCATTATCAATTTTGAAATGCCTGCCTTTTGCACAAAATATTACTCTAAATATAATATTCTGTATAATACTTGACAAAAAGCTGTAGTGAAGTGGGCTTTTATACAAATAACTAACTGGTGGGATTTTATTTTACTTTGGTAATGTACTTTTTTTTACTAATATATAATTGTGTACAGAAAGACGACAAAAAGAAGATGAGCATATAATAATATCAGTCATACAGTGTACTTTTTAATCAGACTGAATGAAAAACAGTTTCCTGAATCACTTCCTGACAGTCCACAGGGATGTGCCTCACACTGTAAGTAGACGATAATAGTTGAAGTTTCATGTTTTTTGGAGAGATGTTTTTTGGCGTCCTAAATGTAAAAATGAACACTCACCTTCTTCTGCTTGATGCTGTGTGTCACAGCCGGCTTCCCACGTCCACAGCAGGATGACAGTCGTCCACACACACCAGGGGACAGTGTTACTCTCAGCCATGTCTCCAGCTCTTTAGAGGAGTGTATCAATATCCAGTGTTGCCACTTCCTCCATCAGCCCGTCAGCTCCTCACGGGGTCAGCACAGTGACTGATGTCCGTGTTTACATCCACTTGTGATTTGGCTCAGAGGAATGTTGTAATTAAATAGTTGAAATGAGCGTTCCTCCTCTGTTAGATACACCTCCCCCCCAGGACCTTCTGACTTCCTTCATTTCTGTGCTGCTGCTTTCAAGAAGAACACAAAATACTCCAGAACAGACAAAACAAAGAAATACTTAAAAAAAACACACACACACTTAACGGAATGAAAGCCTAGATATATCTCAACATGACAACTAACATGTACTGCATATAACTAAGTTTATGTATTCTCTGAATGTTTTTTATTACTATTTATATTTTTATTGGAAGAACAATGTAAGGCATATCAATCACAGAGCACCCAAGCATTCCTCCATTTTTTCCATGTTGTCTCCCCTCACCGTCCCACCCTCCATTAACAGAAATCGCACTGATGGCAACAATCATGACAAAATGTATCGTCGCCATGACACCAAAATTCTCAATACTATACACACATAAGATAAAAGATAAAATTATAAATACATATTTGGATAAAAAAATGACTGAAAAAATAAAGCCCACAAACAGAAAAAACAGAAGAAAAAAAAAACCTAAGCAAAAAATGAAAAAACAAAAAGGCTCACAGTAAGGGCAAAGAATCAACATCATTTAAAGGTCTCCAAATGTTTTCAAACGAATGAGGGGAAAAAAATATTTCGTCATATTCTTTGACATAAAAAAATGTATGAAATGCTTTTTTATAATTATACACATATACCTACATTCATATGCAGTATATATTATAAGTTTATGAACAAACTTATAGATATCTATGTATTCAACACATATATATAGATATAGATATAGATATAGATATAGATTTATGTATATATATGTGCGTATATACACATAAAAATCTCTTTACTAGTTCTATAAATTCTAATTCTCTTTACTGCAGTTAAATTCATTGATAACTTTGTGGCAGCAATAATCATTATTTGTTATTTTAACATGAAACGAGGATGAGGAGTGAAAAAGTGGCCCACACTGACAAACTCACAGAGGATTATTACTAATTATCACCCCTCCCCTCTACAGAGCTTTTTAGACAGACAGTCGTGGAGCTTTACCTTCCAAATTCAGCCACTTATGAACATTAGGCCCACTGTCTTTCTTTTAAAGAATTAAAAGTGCGCACATGAGCATTGACAGTTAAGCAGATTATAGCAGATTAAAGTCAAACATTGGTTTAGAATGACTCTGACTGAATTCAAAACTGTAACATTTTGATGACGTTAAAATGTGATTTAATCCAATCTAATCCTAGTTGTTGCAACCAGTTCAAAGTGATCTACTGCAGCCAGCCTTCTTCTGTATTTTCTTTGATTTTTTCTTGCCCAAAATCCTTTCCATCCAGTATTGGGCAACACTTTCTCACTTCCTCTTTCTATTATTTCTCTCTTCAGAAACGTTGACGTGAAGGAATTTTTGCTTTTCTCATCTATTTTTAAGAAGCATTATTCTGCCACACGTAGTGTAAAAAAACCAAACCTTAAATATGAATTGGCAAATAACTTAAATGTGAATTGATTGAATTTGATTGTAACAGAAATTTGAAATGTTGAATTGAATTGAATTTTGAAATGTTAATCTATGTTTGTCAGCTTTTTCAGTTATACTCTGTAATCCGTTGCTTCTCAGTAACTGAAAATGGTTTATCATCTTGTAATTCAAGGAAAAACATTTTTTTCCCTCATTAGAAAAAGCATTTCTAATTCCATCAAATAATTGCAAAATTAGTCTTTAAAAACAGCATCAACAATTTTTTAAATTACTAACACCAAACAACAGGACTGTTTTCCCTGTGGAGCTTTTTAGTCTCTTTAAGCTCATTGTTTTGGCTTTACAGGCACAGATCTACAGTGTGCTTGATTATCAGTGCACTCATGAACCTTGTTCCTGCAGTAGAAGAAGGAAGCTGTTTCTACAAAGAAAAAAGCAGATCAGCCAAATAATACTTAGAGACAAATTTAGCAACTGTTGTGGAAAAAGAGGAACATTTAGCCTGTGAAGTGGCCACATTATTTTATACATAGTTTAGAGAAACCAAAGCTAAAATATGACAAAGTTAACCCTTCTTTCCGGCAGGGTATCATTATTGTAATTGGATAAGAAAACAACTTTTAAAAAAAACAAAAAAAAACCTCCAAACTTCAAGGCAACAACTTTCAAATTATCTTGAGTAGGACAATTTAACCCTTTAAAACCTGGAATCAACCTCAGTGTTTTGTGCTGCATTCAGACACCTTTCACACAGATTTAAACCACTGGAACCTGAGAGAATTGTTGAGAATTTTCTGAAAAAATGAGGAAAAGGCAATGAGCAATTTGGCAAGAAATGTCTGTTGAAAATGTGTTGAAAAAATGACAAGAAAATGATTTGAAAATTAGATGTGGGGAAATTGTAAGATATTATCCCCCCTCTAAAAAAGGATAAAATGTATACAAAACTATATTTATCATTCTGGCAATTATTTAAAATTACAGATAATCCAGCAGTTACAGAAAAATAATATTTTGTTTCTCACACTGTCTTAAGGTCATTTTCTTGTCTCTGTTTTTATTTTTTAGTGGTCTAGTTTTTAATTTTTTCAGGTAACTTTTTTTGTAAATTCTAACTAATTTCTTGCTATTTTTTGGGCCATTTCATAAGATAATCATTGCCTTCTGCCAAAGTTTTGAAAGAAATCAGGCAGATTTGATCAACTTTAAAGAGTATAAATTTACTAATTGGCTTTGAGTTGATCTCGCTTAATTTTTTCATCTGACATCTAACATTTAACATCTGTCAACATACCTGAAGAAGGTCGTATTAGGACCCAGTTGGGGCAAACAGGAAACCAGGGACAGTTGGCAATGGTGCTTACTGTTATGACTCAGCAGGTACAGGTCAAGAAGCCAGCAGGTAAATACTCACAGAACGTGCACACAATGGCGAGTGTGGCGACATGGTGAAAATCTCTGGACCGCAGGAAACCTGAACACCTACACTGAAGTGTCATCATCGGATGGTAACACCAAACAGCCAGAGCCAAACGGGAGTCAAGGATGTGAAAACAGGCCTCATGGTCGGGGACATAAGGCTGGTGCGTTTACCGGGAATCAGACAAAGCAGGCAGGCAGGGTCGACAACAAGAAATCAGTCTGAAATATAGTGCTGGAGAGTCTTGCATGAGTGGCAAAGACAACAAGAAACTGTGAGGCTGAGGCATATTTGCTGGCTGAGCGTAATAAGGAACAGGTGAACGGAGTTGCCTTGTTGAGGTGGGCGTAGCTACTGCTGAGGAGTGGGAAAACCAGGGTAAATGGGAAAATCCCGACTGAGAGCTGGGTGGGTGGGCTAATGAGCCCTAAAAATATGAGCCATGTGCAGCGTATAGAAATCAATATCAACCTCCATTCTGAACCATGCCTTTAAACCGAATACCGCACATCAGTTTAATCATTTTACACAATATTATGAAATAAAACTGCATGAGATGTTTAAAGGCATTCAACTCTTTTGTATTTTCCAAACTTTACAAATAGTGCAAATGTAACATAAAAACCACAAATAAAAACAGCAATCCTTTTGACAAGTTGTAACTAATTCACACAGTAGTGGTCAGAGCTGCTGCAACCAGCAAATATGGCAACATGAGAACTGCAAACCTTTGAACGCAAAAGAAAACCTCACGCCTACACGACATCCTTGTACTGGAGTAAAAACACATTTCAGTGCAAAAACAAGAAGAACAAAGAACAACATCCTGCATGAAGAAGTCTCAAAGAAATGTTCCGATGTCAGTGCTATGAATATGAATACAGTCTCTGTGTAGTTTTACGGAGAGGCTAAATGCTGCTATGAACATTCTCTATACAGATGGAAGTAACATGCTACAATAACAACGGCTATAAGCTTTGGTTAAAATACAAACCAATATATATGGCAGACATACTGTATCTGTGTGGCTGCTTTATCACTTGATATGTGTTGAATAAATAGTAAAACTTTAAATTATTCTTATAATTTATTTAGAAGACTCTGCTCTGTTAAATGGTTGTTTTCCTTGACTTTGCATTCCTGTCCACCTTTATCCAGTCTCACAATATGATGTAAACATTTCAACATCTCAAACACCAAAATCAGACTGCATTAGATTTCTTATTTCCAAATATCTACTGTGATGACGAACATCCAAACACCAGCGCAAAACATAACTAAAATTCAGTTCCAATGGGGTCACCATGGGTTGAACATCTGCAATATAACTTTTGCTATAAACTTTGTTTTTTTAAATGTGGCACATTCTTCAGTAAGGCAACTGTGGTGACTAACTATATGTTAAAACAATGATAAAGTTAAGTGTCTCTGCAAATAGACCTTTGTTGGTTGTACATGGTCAACATGCTTTAACCATGACCACAATCATTCCATGACCTTAAAGGGGAACTGTATTTTCCTATGTTTTGTGTAAGTTGACGAGCGGGAACACTCGTTTTTGTTTTCCTCAAGAAAGAGCATTACACCCAGCAGCCATAAACAGGCTGTAATGTAACCACTCTGGGCAAGTGCACTCCATCAAATAACATTAAAATGTTTGTTTTTGCGACACACAGGCTCAGACTGTTATTATTAGAGTTTGACGACATTATGCAAAGGATCCCTACAGAGAAATGAAACATTTTCTCTGATATTTTGCAAAACCATTCTGTTTGTGTAATCAAGTCTTGCTAAAGGAGAAGTTTCTTTCTGAAATCTCGCAGACTTTTTCACGCTGTCGTAATCAGCTAAGAATTAAAATATTATATATATAATATAAAATCTTTTTTTAGATTACACTTTCTGCACTCCAATACAACAAACTCTTCCTGGCACTCTTCTCTCCAACTTTCACTGACGTTTCCACCGATGTTTTTTCTGTAACAAGTCACACCATCCGAGATTTCAAAACTTCTGCTTGACCAAGACCAGCAAAGGTACGGAAAATGTCCTGTCCTGTAATGTAGTCCATACTTATAATAACAACTTGAGCCTGTCAGTGGCAAAAACGCTTAGTGGACGTAAACTGACTAAGTGCACCTGCCCAGAGTGGTTACACTGTAGCCTGTTTTGCTGCTCTCTCAATACTGCACCAATTTCAAAAGTTGTTGCCTCCACGAGTCATTTAGACACCAAAAAATGGGAAAAAGGGTCCCAGTTGAACAATACCAGAATTTCCCTTTGACACTATTCCAGCCTCTCTTTTTTCTTTGTCCCGTGGTCGTTCTGGGAAGCACTGACAAAAAGATGTCTCTCTGCTGATTACGGGCGATAGACCCAAAAACAGTCGTATGGATGGTTTAAGAAGGCAATGACAAAGTTTATAACATTCCATTTGGAGCAATCTTGGAACCTATCCCTAACGGACAAACGCTGGTCAAACCCGCGCTCCTATTTTTGGTAGCTCATATCTGCACCAAACATTTCCAGTTTCTCACACACTTTCAATCAAACACACTTTTCATTCACAATCGCAGACTGTAAAAATAGTCACTAAACACACAGACACTGCAAAGCAAACAGTCCAAAGGAAGCAGCTCTCTGAGGCACCGATGCTGGATGGACAAGGCGATTAATTTGTGGAAATTACACTACAGCCCACCTCTACTGTCTTTGTGTTTGGACATAAAATGGAGCCTTGTGCCACATTTTAGGACACTTAAAATGCGAGGCAGACCAAGCTAAAAGCTGATTCAGAGCTTAAACATAGATGACATTTTTTTAGAGTCTCATTCTTTGGGCTAACTGAGTCTCCACTGAAAAGACTTCCACCTCATACTGGTTCAGATGAACCGTCCTCGTGTCAGCTAAATGTCCTCTACCTGCTGACTTTAAAACCATACCATACACGACCGTCCCGTAACTGGTTGTGTCTTCACTCGCTGTCTCTCAGACAAATGACCAGAGGATTATAGCATCACTGCATCACACATTTCTCCTTCTGCTGTTTGGCGTACTTCCTCCTGCGCTGCTCCAGGCCTCGCTCCAGACGCTCGTCCTCCTCTAGAGCTCTGGAGACAAAAGGAGTGGAGGAGAGTCACGGGTATGTGTTTTAGGCAGCATTTAGACATTCACATTTGACTGAACTTTTAAGGTTTTACTCGTTTTAAAAAAGGCGGTTGCTAACAAGTGGCTAAATGGGACTACATTGGTTGTTGGGGACATCTGATCTCATCACACAGGACACAGACACTCATTAAACCCACTTGTCCACCTTTATAGCTTTACAGAGTCGCACTCGAACCTGTAGAAACGTCTGTTTATAACACACAAAAGTGGTGTTCATCTGTTAAGATTATCATGCTAAACAAAACGTATAAGTCTCATAAACTTATGTTCATCACAGAGCTTATTTTTGGTGATAATCAAAAAACCCATAAGGTTTTTGACAAAGAAACCAGTGTGACGCTAACTTCCTGGTTGGCCTACAAAAATAAGTCATCTCTTCACCACTCTATAAAGGTGTTCTTCTACAGAGCTGTGAGTATAAATAAACAAGAGGACGATGGTGAACGCTAGCACAAGAACTGACAGCTTTGTCTGGATGGACAATGAAGTGGGATTGTTACTTGGAGTGACGCTGGAGAAGCACTTAAACTCAGTAGAGTCAGCAGCACAAACACAGCTTGGTAGTCCGCCATTGTCGTTATTGTTCTCCTACTTGCACATGGCTATTTATCATACGATACGATACGATACGATACGATACGATACGATGCCTATGATACAATAAGTATATCATATATATTTGTCTGTGTATATTTATGTATTGTATATATTTGCCTGAAACGTAATGCGCATGTACCAAGTGCGGCCATGACATCACCATTCTCACAGGATCCGTGCATTACCAGTTTGCATGGCGACAGACAGTGGCGACATTTTCAAAAGTTTGCTTTTTTAGGTTCCAAAATGCCGTTGTCCATCTAAAAAATGTCTGATGGAGTGAATTATATTTGTGTGTACAGTTCGTGATGACATGCAGACTGATGTACCAAACAGTTAGTGTGTCTCACCCTCTCTCCTTGGCGTCCATATTGTGGACCAGTTCATCCCTCTGGTTGACCAGTGAAACCAGCTCCTGAAGCAGCAGCTGCTCTCTGTGTTTATGGGCCGAAGTCTTCTGACTCTCTGCAGCACAAATACAACAGAGAGGATCAGAGGATCACAGGTGTGAGGCACGAGAAAGCAAAATGCAGCCCACATATCCTCGGTTGTTTGTAAGCAGGAAACTTGTTCCCTCGCTAGTGTGCAAAATACAGGAGGTGTCAGGGAGGGTCTGACCTTTAACCCTTTGAAACCTAAGCAAATTGGCTTGACTTCTTTCAAAAACATGAAAAGAAGCAACAAAAGAAATTACACAAAAATTACTGGAAATTAGCAAAAAACATAGAAACAAAAAAACACAAAAAAAACAGAAAATGACCTAAAAAGTTGCTCAAATTAAATGATACATTTGAATATATATATATATATATATATATATATATATATATATATATATATATATATATATATATATATATATATATATATATATAAAACATGATTTTAAATATGTTATTATAGCTATAATAAATATACTGTAGTTTTCTTGATATTTTTCCCTAGTCTTTAAAATGTTCTAAAATGTTAAAATGTTCTAGTCTATATGCAAAATCAAATTCTTTGCGAATGTTAGCTAAAGTTATCTTGAAAACACGCTATTTACAAGCTTTTATCTTACCTATTTTATTTATGTTTTATCTATTTTCTAACCTTTTATTTGTGGTTTTATTTCCTTTATTGCTTTTGTTGGTTGTCATCTATTTGTTTTTATTATTTTATGTTGACATTTTGCATGCTGTATCTTGCATTTTTTTTGTCCTCGTAATAATTTAAACCTAACCCATCCCTTGTTTCTGCTGCTTTGCCAGTCAAAGCACTTTGAAAACTCTGTTTTTAAAGGTGCTATTTAAATAATGTCATGATTAATATAATTTTTGTTAAAAGGAGAAGTTCTCTGTGTGAGCTGTAAAAATATCCCTCAGTGCTGCAGTCACACACATATTTAAAGGCACTTCTTGTTATGCTGACGTGACAAGCTTTAGACTTTCCATTTTCATCTCATGCAATGTGACACAAGGTCATGACGCAAGGCTACAACATGAACATTTAACCACAGCGTTCGGTGTGGGCCGCACGAGATGTTTAGCGATAAAGTCGTACCTTCTATTGCCATCATGTCCCTCAGCTCTTTGTTCAACAGCTCAAACTTTCTTTCCAAGTCTTGTTCCTCCAGCCTGTCAATCACAACAAGATGCATTACAACATGTTTTCAAATTTCCATTTTTTCAGAATAATTTAAGTTTCTCTTAAACCAAAATGGATGAGGTGCCCCTGTGATCATCACTGAATCGTAGAAATTTCAACAAAATCAACAATTCAATGACAACCATACAACTCCCTCTGCTGAAGAACACATGCAATGATCGAAAACTGAACAACTTCTACCAAACAACCTTATGGTGGGATTGTTTGGTCAATTGTGTGTACTGTGCTTTGCATTCAGCACTTTATATTGTATGTTTCCAGCATGGTTGCGGATGTCTTACAGCAGCTGCAGGTGGTCCTGCCTCCTGATTAAAGCATTCTTCTTGTTGACCAGCGTAAACCATTCCTGGATTAACCTCTCCTCCTCCACCTTGTCACTTCCTGCAGGACAAAAATCACATGACAAGACATACTGTATAGTCCCTTTGTTGAGCTTCTCTGTTGGATGATTGAGCATTTATCTGTGGCCATGAATTGATTATCTATTGATTATCTTACCTGTTTCCAGTAGCTGTCTGAGTTTCCTCTCGACCACACCGGCTCTGTTGTCAATATGATTCTGTTCTGCTTCCAGGGCTTCCATCTGACTCATCACATACTGGCTAGGGTCCTGCAAATATTAAAACACATATATACACATACACACACACACACACACGATTACCTACACAGTTAGGGACATGTCGAGATATTGGACCCAGCAATAACACCAATTATAACTGACCTGGCCTTCTGGTCTTCCCTCCTCAACCACAGCCTCTGTTCCTTCTGTGAGACACAACACAAATTAGCTCTACCACCTGTATAAACAGAACAAAGCTTAACAACATCAAACAGTAAACGACAACTAGAATTGACCTTTGCCTTTGACAACCAAATTTTGTAAGTTCATTCTGGAGTCTAAGTGGACGTTTTTGCCATATTTAAAAAAAAAAATCCCCTCAAAATGTTCTTGAGATGTCACATTCTCAAGAATAAGACAGATGAGGTGACCTTTACCTTTGACCCATGACCACCAAAATTTATCAGTTCATCATTGAGTCCATGTGAATGTTTGTGCCAAATTTGAAAAAAAAATTTCCTCAAAGTGTTGTTGAGATATTGCATTCACAAGAATGAGACAGACAAGGTCACAGTGACCTTGCCCATTAACTTTGACCACAAAAATCAATGTGTTCATTATTGGGTCCACGTGGATGCTTGTGCCAAATAAACACACACACACACACACATATATATATATATATATATATATATATATATATATATATATGTATAATAACACATATGTAGCATCTGTTTTTGAGAAGGACTAACCAGTTTCTGACTTCCTCCGGGAAATTACACTCTCCTCTTGCCCTGATACGACCTGCTGACAAAAAAAAGGTCCACATATATCAAAGATAAGTAAAAGAGAAAAATGTAAAAAAGGATCAAACAGGGGTTAATAAATAAGGCAATGAGGTTCCATACCACTGATATGTCTGCTTCCTCTACTGAGCCACTCCTCCGCTGTGACCTACGCTTCTTGACCAGATCAGCGTCTTTGACATGAGAGAAACCAGTCTTGGACAGGAAATGAGTCCTTGGTGGTGCCACTGGAGCCCCAGCGGCCCCAGCACCCTGCAGCCGTTTGGTTCTGGGAGGTGGGACAACATCCTTGGCTTTGCCGTTGGGCTCTGCTGTGCCTGCAGTCCCGTTAGTCTCTAGACTTATACCCTCCTCCTGCAGCCTCTGGGTGCAGTAGCGGACGGTTGCTTCGGGGTCCTCCTCCTGGCTCTCCCGCTCCCCTGCTACTGCATAACTGGACTCGCTGCTGTCCCGGTCTATGTGGAGCACACTGAGCTCCTGGCCTGTGAAATGGGTGCGGATCTGGTTGAGGTAGGTCATGACAATGAGGCGATCAGGCACTGCCAGCATAACCATGTCTGAAGGCTCCATCAGTCTGGAGATGCCAAGTTCAGCAAAGCCGTCAAAGGCCTGCAGTTTGTAAAAAAAAAATAATGGATGGATCAGATTAGTAATTAACCCTTTGAAACCTGACGAAATTGGCTTGATATCTTTCAAAAACATGCAAATAAGGCAATGAAAAACTGAATGAGAAATGATCCAAATATTATCGAGAAATTTGTAAAAAGTTACAAAAGTTAAAATTAGCACAAATACAAAAAAGTAAATAAAATCAAAAACAACAAATGGCCTGAAAAAAAGTGCAAAAATAAAACACAATGCTAATAAAAAAAATAACAACAATATTATTAAATACACATTTTCCTTTAACTTACTGTCATATATAATTTTCTGGATTTTTTTTCTTTTTTCTGAGAATTTTCTCTGTTTTTTAGGCTAATTTTCAGGCAATTTCTCTTGTCGCCTTTTAATAATTTCTTGCAATTTGTGGGACATTTTATGCCAAATTGCTAATTGCTTTACTTTAAATAGAAGCAAATTGCTAAGGTTTCAAAGGTTTAAATGCTTGTGAAAGGTGTCTGAACAGTGTTGATCCAGGTTTTAAAGGGGTAAACAACACATGATAAAATTATGCTAATCTTATGAAAAAAGCCAATCACCTTCTTGTTGTTGTGCTTGATGTCATACGGGTCCAGCATTTCATAATTACTGCACAAAGAAAAAATTAGTCAGAATGAACACATAACACAGTGTCTGCATTAAGGGGAATAAAATACCTTTAAAAAACAAACAAAAATGCAGACATTTATTTTCAACTGTTTCTTACATTTTTCCTGGGTGGAAGTGATGTAAGATGGCACAAAAGGCAAGGCCGTTCCTCCAGGAGGTGCTGAAGTTTGTGATCTTCACTCCTTTGTGACCCTGTGTGACTTCCTGACACCAGTCCAGCAGAGACTGACTGGATGTCACTAAGCTGGGACTGGGTGAAAAGCCCTAGAACACACACAATGACAATGGGGGATGATTGTAATATAAATTACAGATAAGACACCACCTTATAATCTTGAACTATCAAGTGAGTCTGTGTCTATAACTCCATTATGAACCATAATAAAATTGCTTTTTCACCATGCTGGTGCCATAAGAGTAACACATTTGACATATAACATATTTGGCATTATTGCCAAGTAATAGATTCAGCAGACAGAACGCAATATACAGTAAGCATTGTTTTTGATTTGTGTTTCTGTGTGCCTTATTAATGCAAGTCCCATATTCACTTCACTTTTTAATTTCCTCACCGCTCTGTCACTAACTTTTTCTGAGCTGCTTGGTGCTGAACAGGTGGAAAGTGCTTGCTGTTGCTGGAAACTAGGTTGATGAGAATGAAGTTTGTGGGTCAGCAAACTGAGGAGGACTGCAAAGTTGGTCATAATTCTTCACACTGAGCAGGGCTGGAGAATGGGGTGGTTTCTGGGGCTCTAGCCAAGAATGTTTTCTCAAAAGCCCTGATCTTGTAAGTATTAAAATACATTTAACTTTGTGTCATTCAGATAATAACAGGGTGGCTCAAGTGTTTGCGTTCAGGTGCAGCTTACACTGACACCCAAATGGCTTGACTCGGTCAATAACGATTGGGTCAAATTAGCCTTGTGCTTCTAACAGTTCTCCCTGTCATTGTGTGTGTGACGCTTGGCGCTGCAGTAGTCTCATGAAAAACAGAAACATAGAAAGAGAGGTTGAGTTTATAAATACGCTGTGCGCAGCTGTACAATCAAATGAGTCAAAGTTGTCGTAAAGTTAAAATGAATGAGGAAAATTGCATGGCCAATCAGAATTCATATTGATTGGCTGTATATGCGTTGAACTGTTGCGATTGCAACATTGCAAAATCCTGGAAGGACTGATTAGAGACAAAATAGGGTGAAGGCTCTACTGGATGATTTTTTTCTATCATGTTTTCCCCAAATTACGTAAAGACTTTTGGGAATTGTATTATCCCAAATGGTTTGAAAAACAGAGCATATAGCGAAGATAAATAGAAAAAAAACTCCCCAGGGGAGCATGCCAACAAACTCCCCTTGGTTTAGGCAGAGCACCAAATGTTTACAACATCTGGATCAACCCCTGACTCCAAGCAACATTTCGCACATTATACAAAGCTGTGAGTACACTAGTGTATATATTTATACATTGTTAACTGCAGCTTTAAAATACCTCCAGAGAGGCAGCCGCTTCTGCAGGTCTTTTCTGGGGTGTTGTTGGTTCACTGGCTTGGTGGAGGCCATAAACTTGTGACTTCTCCCTTTGACTGGAAAGACACACAAAAACAAAGCAAAAACAGAAATCAATTCCACAATCTCTCTGATAGCATGCTTGTCAAGAACAACAAAACACTGGTTATCAATGATTTTGCAAATCATGTTGCAAGTGAAAACACAAACATGGACCATGTTAGATAATTAGAAAATACAAGGACATGACCTTCTAATGTGTAGAGAGTTAGTCAGTTATTAGTACACCCCCCCCCACACACACACACCTTGATGTGCACTGACTAATCTTACCTGTCTTCCTCTAAACAACCAGCATCTACATCTACAGACACAAATCCAAAGTCCAACTCTTCGTCCCTCATTTCCTTCCTTGAGATTGTTCCTATTGGTTCACTGTCTCTATCATCCTCTACATGCAGCCAGTCAACGGGAGATGATGTTACAGTGGAATCAAGGGACCGATCAACCTCTGCTTCAAGGTCTTTCTCTATGTCAGCTTGCTCAGGTACGGCCTCTGCAGCTCTCTCTGAGTCATCTGTGGCAACAGGTTTTTCTGTAAAGGTCCAGCCTTCAATGATTTCATCCAGTGCCTTCTCAGTGTCTTCTGCAGAGTCTTCCTGGTGGAATTCTTCTTCTCCCATTGCTTCTAGTACTTTCCGCTCCAACTCTGATGCAACATCATCTTCCGCTTGGATTGTGATAAAACCTCCTTCAGAGATAACACTTGAATCCAGCAATGTTGAGCCTTCATTTGTTTCTTTGCTAGTGGCAGGTGAATAGTCTTGGTTTCTCTGAGATAATTCCACTTCTAGGGGGAATACATTGTCTACAGGTGGTGTGCTATCTGAGTCAGTTGTACTGAGACGTTTCTTGGCCCGTGGTAATGGAACAGGCAAGCTTGACTGTTCATTTTGTAGTTCTGCTTCATAAACAGTGGTGTCAGTTGTGGTGTCTGGCGGACAGGGAGGTGGTGAGCCAGAAATTGTAATGTCATCTGGGAACGACCCACTGAGACGTTTCTTTACCCTTGGTTTGGGTACAGGCAAGCTTGAAGCTCCTGGTGCCTTCTCTGAAATATGACGATCCTCAGTTTCAACATTACTTTCAATAGCCAATTTGCTTCTCCTCAACATTACAGGAGCCACTTCCTCCATAGATGTACAAGGTTGTTCACCCACAGGTAGAGAGGGGGAGCTTTTGCTGTGTTGCACCTTTGATAATTCCTCAGTTGTTGAAGAAACAGACAAAAGACCACCTTGCCTTACTGCTTGTGCCTCTTCTCCATGGGAAGTCCTAGATGTGCTTTCTGTGGGTTTAACTTCTTCTGGGAAGGAGCCACTGAGATGTTTCCTTGCACGAGGCCTTGGGATATGAAAAACTGTTTGTTTGTCCTCATCTGCTTTTGCTACCTCTGATGCATCCTTTGATTTCTCTGAAGATGGGATGTCAATTGAATCAGCAGCTGTGTCACCAACTATATTTGAGTGCTTTATTTCTTCTATAACAGTGTCAACATGGACTGGTTTTACAGACTCCTTATCGGCCTCAACTTTCCCAGATTTGCTTGAGGGCAGTTTCTTGCCACGCTTTGGGAGACGAATCCTCTTGATGATTGAGAGAGAAGTAGTTTGAAACTTCTCTGATGTGATGCTCTCAATTCCTTCAATATCAGAGGAAGGAATTATGTGAGAGGCCTTTATAGATGTATCAGTGTCTTCCTTGGGCCATTCTCTGGTACAAGTGGTTTGGTCAGTAACCTTTACGCAGACCAGATCTGTGTCTGCCTGTAGAGTGTCACTCCCAACCAAATCTGTTTCTTGAGAATGTTCTGTGGTTGTTTGGTCTTTTCTTCCCATGGGTTGTGGAGGGATCATTTCAGTGACTTTTTGACTGGGTTTGTCAAAGCTCTGTAAAGGTTCAACAGCACCTGAGACATCAGACCTTTTCTCACAAGGTAGAGGAAGAACAGGATCAGTCGTTTTCAAAGAAGAACTGACTTCCTGTTGGTCATTAATTTTTGGAACAACTTTCTCTTTAGTGACACTGTCTTTTCTCCTCAGAGGCTTGCAAGGGGCAGTTTTCTGTGAAGTCTCAGGTGGCAAACTACCATCTCTTCTTTTCACACGAGGAGGCGGGACAACATCCATGGGTATTTGTACAGACTCAGCTTCTCCTTTTTCTCTATAGTCACCTGTGTATGGCGTTAATTGAGCACCAGCACTTTCTTGAGCATGACCAGTCTGAGGTACTCCAAGAGGAATGCTACTGTGCCCTTTCATTATGCTGCAAGATGGGGCAGTGGCAGGTTGTGTGGGGATTATCTCAACAGTAGCGTTGTTCTTTACAGACTGGATTGGAACAACATCAGGTGACAGCTTGACTGACAAACCATCAGATTTTTGTTTGCGATCTGGTGTTAAACTATCCTTCCTTCTGAGTGGTCGTAATGGAGCAGTGTCTTTTTCTTGATCACTCTCTTTCTGTTGAGGTTCTGAAACTTTTTTCCTGGGCTTTCTGCCTCGCTGAGGGACAACAATATCAGCTTGTGGTCCAACTGGACTGATGTCCTGAACCTCTGAGGGTTTATCCATGAGTACCTCTCTGTGTAAATTGGCATCTGTCAGTGACACACTTGATGCAGGTTGCAGGGAAGTGGCAGGAATTTCTTCTGTGATTGTTTGTTGGGGGCTTAAGGAAAAGAAAGGACAAGCTTCAGTATTTGCTGTTCTTAACTTTATTGCATAGTTATACCATGCAACTAATCTCCAACGATTTAATCTGCTTGACCAAAAAGACAGCAACCAAACCTTAGGACACATTGTAAAACAAAACCAACCTTCATTTCCAATATTCTGCTTTACTTATGTACATGCACTCTGTCAATACAACAACATAGTAACACATTAAGGACATTAAGACAAAGCTGCCCTGACACCTATGTAAAGCGCTACAAAAAAGGCAACGTTACCATTCCACATCACATTGTCAACATTTTACAGCCATTACAAATAGCTGACATCCTAATTTCCAGCATAATAAGTGCCCGTAAGCAGAACAAAAGACAATGTTATCACCAAAACTGCAGAACATATACACTATCACACCGTGCAACCAAACACTTAACTGGGTCATTGTGCCCCAGCACTCACCCTTTGTCCAGCTGTGAAGAAGTTGACACTGTTCTAACCTCATCCTGTTCTGTCCTGTTGTGTTGCCTTACTAGCAAATTTTCAATGCACATTGATGTTTGAACAGAGTCCTGCTCTGTGAGTGATCTCTCCTTTGTATACCCCCTATCAAGAGAGGCCTCTTGTTCCTCTAATCGTTCACCATCTTCCTTTGATATTTCAGTGATATCTGCCTCTGTCAGTGGTGGCCATTTCTTCATGTTTGCACAAACCAAGAACCCATCATCACTGCGGGTAGTTGGTGATGGAGACGCTGATCGGTCACCCTCCAAGTCCCACATGTAAGGCTCAGCACTTGTTGGGTATTTAATGTTGTGTATGGCGTGAATGTCTTCAAATGCAGCCTCTGTCTTCTGTGTGGGAGTAGTGTTGTCGATGACATGTGTTGAACACTCTCCTGAAGGGGTCACTGTCTTGTCTTTCCAATCCACAGAAGACACAGCCTCCGCTTGATGCTCCACTTCAGCTAGAGTAGAGTTAGACGGCCCCAAAATGGATGCTACTGTTTCATAACTGTGAGACATGGATAGTGGAGTGAGTAAATGAAACCTGGAACCATGCAAAAACAATGGTTTCAATGAACATGTAGCTAATTATGTAAAGCAGTGAGGACTGGCGAAAGTCAAATACATTTTCGTGCAAATGCAGTCCAGTTTTTACGTTGCCCCAAACTTTGAAGTGTCAAAGTCTGTTTTCAAAGTTACTGAGTTTAATGTATAATTAAGTGGACTATGAAATATCTCCACTGATTTTCCAAAAATGGATGCACACCATGTTGCATGCTTCACACTATTATCTTCAGTCTTACACTTACCCTTTGTGAAAGACACCCACAATAGCCTTTACTAATCCTGATGCCTCTTCCTCTTTTGCTGACAGAAAGGTTTTTTCCTTCTTTTCTGTAATTGTTCCCTCTGCCTCCAATACTTCCCAACCCAAGACCACTGGCTCTGATGTGTCCAATGGTTTCTTCCCTGTTTGGCCTTCCTCTGCTACTGTGCTCTCAATGTGTGATTTGCTGAGGATCCAAATACAATGGAGTTTAAGACATGATCCACAGAACTCAGGCAGCAACACAGTACAAAATGTAATGAAATACAGATGCTGAATTTTACCATGCACTGTATTATCAAGGTATAAAAACTACTGTTTATTGGTCCAAACACTCCATGCTAGGCAAACACTAAACTGACCACTTTCACAGCAAACAATGCAAGAGCACTGAGCTCTACTACTTACCCCTTATCTACACAAAGGTTTACGTTTTGCTTTGCATCGCCTTCGAATTTCACCTCTGTCATAAAAGCATAGTAAGATATATGAAATTAAACAAGACAAAGAAAGGTAAATGTGAACGCCATCCTCACACTTTGATGTCTCACCATATGCAAGTGCTGTGCTTGGGAGGCAAAAAGATGTGGGGGGAACATCAGGGATTCTTGTGTCTTTGAGATATGACTCTGCTGACTGTGCAAGAGGCAATTCTTGTGACGTATGCTTCTCAGTAGAACAAGGAATTGGAATAGTCATTGCATCTTTCTCTGTGGGATTCAACTGTGAAATGCTGGGGAGCCCAGGGACTTGAGTCAGGTGTGGGCATGATGGAGCCATTTTGACCATGTATTTTATTTCATCTTGTTCAAGTTCATCTTTGGCAGGGAATTTTGCAATGAAAAGAATCCTTTCATTCTGCTGCCTCTTAAACAGTGACTTGCTGTGTGTTGTCCTAGGTTGTATATCTGTACATTCAGAGTTAAGCATCCTTGCTGATGGCAAACCTGGGATACATGAAACACATGGAGCAGATGTGTATATGCTGACCATGTTTGGTGTTCTGTTTGCAACTAAAGCAGAAGGAAAACCACATACTCTGGCTTCTTTTGGACAAGATGTCACTAATGTCACCATGCCTTTCATTTTATAGTATTGTAGATCGTCCTGTCCAGCAAGTGATATAATCATTTCTGCCCTCTTCTCCTGAGGCTTTAGCAAGATTGGTGTCATGTCATTTAACCACCCTGTGCTTGGGGTTGCTGTCATGGACGCAAATCCTTTGAGATTCGATGCACTGGAGCAGCAAGGGACGAAGCTTGTCATATTGGGTTCAATCCTGGGTTTGGTTTGAGGTGCAGAGGGGAACCCAGGGATCCTGGCTGCTTCTGGGCAAGATGGTGCTATGGCCAACATCATCTTTGTAATTTCTACATCTTGATTTGGATTGTGTATCACAAAAACTGTCTCCTTTGATAGCTTATCACACAAAGTGTGTGGATCCAGAATCCATTGGAAGTTGGACACCCCTTCAAAGGATGCAAAACCAGGAAGAGTGGATAATTTGGGGGAAATGGGTACAAGACTCAGCATATTATAACGAGGAACAGATGGGAAGCCTGGAATCTTTGATGCTCCTGGGCAAGAAGGAGCTAAAGCAAGCATGTTGTGTGGTTTGTCTATGTTAACTGTTGAGCTGTTAATCCTAAACTGAATGTTCTTTTGTGGACTGTGCATCAATGAACCCAATTCAGCACCCCATCCTTCGTCCTTGTGCCCTTCAACTGATGGAAATCCAGGTATGACAGAAACTGTAGGGCACAAAGGAAGAAGGCTGACTACATTTAGGCCATAATACACTTTTTGGGGATTTGGAATAGATGGGAAACCGGGAATACTTGACACTTTAGGACAGGATGGCACACAGGAAACCATATTCTTCATTATCTTTTTGTTGTCCATTGATGTGCTAAGTATGACTGTCTTCTTTGGTAGCGTCTTCAGTAATGACCCCTTTTCTGTTACCCATCTTAAACTCATATCTCCATCAACTGATAGGAATCCAGGGATTTTGGAATCTTGGGAGCTTAATGTCAAAAGGCTGATCATATTTGGTGAACAATAAACAGTAAGAGGATTTGGATGAGAGGGAAATCCTGGTGTCCGTGCCTGTTTTGGACAGCATGGCATGAGAGAAACCATTGCTTTCATAGCTCTCTTATCTCCTTCATGTCTGTCAATAGATGACACCTGCTTTTCTTTCAGTCTTGGTTCAAGTAGTGGTTCCTTGCTTACTGTCCACTCTTTTGAAGTACGAGATGATGGAAATCCTGGAATTTGTGACATTTTTGAGCATGAACTTGAAAAGTTGAGCATATTTGTCATGTCAACAACATTATTCATTCTAAGTTTTGGCACAGAGGGAAAGCCAGGGATGAGTGATTTTCTTGGACAGCTTTGTGCAAGAGACACAGCTCCTTTCGTATCTTTGTCCATCTTGTTCTCCAGTAGTAATAAAGACTCATTTTTAATTTGCTTCGCCCATAGTGGTTGATGAATGGTGTCCCAGTCTTTGCTTTCAGCTTTCTGTAATGAAGGAAAACCAGCCATACATGAGGTGGCCGGGCAAGATGGAAGGAGATTGACTATACTAAACTTATTACAGAATACCGTAGGTTTAAGAGCAGATGGGAATCCAAGGGTAGAAGCTTCTTTTGGACAGGTTGGGGCTAAAGCTGGCATGGCCTTCATGTCATCATTGTGTGGACTCTCTTCAATCATGACTGCAGTGATTTTTAGAGGTGTCACCCTCAAGGGTTTGCTTTCTCTCAAATGTTCTGTCAGTGATGGAATACCTTCAATACAAGAGGTTTTCGGGCAAGAGTTTAAAAGGCTCATTATATCTAATTCATGATCTGCTACAGCAGATTGTGGGACTGAGGGGATGCCTGGTAGGCAAGAAAGTTTGGGGGAAGTTGGAACCAATGCACCCACTGGTTTCATTTCATCCTTTTCTTTTGGTGACATCATCATGTCAAGTTCAGTTTTCATTTTCTTCTCAAAAAGTGGCTCCTGTTGAGATACCCCAGGTCTGTCATTGGCTTCACTGATATATAGTGAACCAGGTATGTTGGATACATTTGAAGAATCGGGATAAGCACCCCCCATATTTGGTCCATAACAAACTACACTGTACTGTGTTGCAGATGGAAACCCTAGATTTCTGGCCTCTCTCGGGCAAGTAGGTAACAGTAGAACCATGTTCGTCTTGTTCTTTTTTGTTTTTTTCTTCCATATATTTGGTAGAAATTGTCCCTTCATTGTTGATAGTCTCTCCCAGATTGGTTTTTGATCTATAAGCCAGTGTTTTTCTTTAATGGGTAATTTGGACGGCATGCCAGCAATGTTTGTCACACTGGGACAGGCTTCCAAAAAAGTGCACTGTTTGTACTCAATTTCAGGTTTCACATGATATGGCACACATTGTGTATGAGAGTGGGAAGACTTTTTATCCACCATTTCATTAGCCTTTGATGGCTTATCCCAATCAGACTTGCTCTCCAGCAGGCATTCATTTGTTTGTTTAGAAGGAGCAGTGAATTCATATATGCCACTAACTGTTGGGGCTATTGGCAACAGATCAGCCAATCCAGCCTGTGTATTTGTCTTCACTTCATAAGCTCTGTCTAACACCAAGGTAGGAAGCATGACCATGTCTTTTATCATTTCCATTTCTTCCTCTGATGCATTTCGAGTTACCTCTGTAGTCGCCTTTGGTAACTCCTCCCATTGTACGGTCTTGTCAGTAGGACATATTATTGTAGTTGCCTTTGGTAGTTCCTCCCATTGTATAGCCTTGCTTGTCGGGGATTTTTCTAACTGTTGCTCAGCATTATTTATTTGGGTTTCGGATGGGAGTTCTGCTGCACCAGCAACAATTGGGCATGATGGCTGAAGTGCAACCATGTTTTCATTTCTAAAGAAAAGGTAAATACAAAGTTAAAGTCAAAGTTACTGTTGGAAGATGCCAAAAAAGTAAAAATGTATGACAGCATTCCAATACGATACACTGTAATTCTACATATTCTTTTATCACAATACAAGCCTGGTACATTGTACTTTGATGAATTAGTGAGAAGAAGTGCTTTACTGTATATTTAACTTAATTACATATGAAAGCCACATTGGAAATAAAACTGTATATCACTACTCATCATTCTTAAAATGAGTATTTTACTCTCATGCATGCAAAGTCAACAAATGCTGTTCACTCCAAACAGCTTGTATTAAAACAACCCAACTACAGCTAAAAAGCACCACCACAAACAGTACATCATGTCACAGCATTAGCTTCTGGTTATAACAGCCAGTGCAGTTAAGCCAGCATTGTTACTAAATGAAAAAAACATGTTCAACAGAAGCTTTCCTCACTGTATTCCTACAATACTCAGTGTTGTACAACATACAAATAAAATGTAAAGCAACGGAAAATCACTATTGAACTGTATCTTTCCATGAAAATAATTATTGATTTCTTTAAATATGTATTTATTAATTTATTTATGGATTCACTAACCTAGTCCTACAAGTATTCCACTGCTGTTTCATTATCATTCTGTGTCTCTGTGGCAAACCATTTTACTCAAATCACTGCAATTCTATTATAAACAGCAATGAAGTCCACCTCAAGAAGATATTATAAATTAAAACCATGCAACACACATCACTGCACCCCGATCAAACTGACAAGAGCAAAGGCCATGTTTCTGCTTCTCTCATACTTACCCACTCTCAGAGAATCTAACACACCCTTGATCCACAGTGTCATGACGGGTAGTAATAACATCCATTGACACTACTGACAAAGTTTTATTTCTCTCCTCTAAGGGCATGAAACCATGACCCTCTGCAGTCACTACAGCAGTCTCTGCTTCTTTGTCAACAGTATCTCCCTCCTCATACAGTGATATCTGTGTTTCTTGAGTATCCTTTTGACCCCAGAGACTGAAACAATGGCAAGTGACACGAAAAAAATTCAATGAATTTGGTGAACCAGAGAATAACTCAAAGCTACACAAAGTATGAAACACATATAACAAATGCAAATTTTGCCATGAATTAATCAGCCAGATAGTGTTGATGTAAAGCAAATGTATTATTGTGGAAATGCATCACATTGTTGCATCACTGTGCAAACCAAGGCGACCCACCTCCTTCTAATAGTCAAGAATAGTGGCATGTCAGGAACGGAGTGCCACATTCTGCAATGCAAGTTTCTGAAAACAGAACCGAAAAGCATGTTTCAAAAACTAACCAGCTGACATCACAGAGAGAACTCCAACTCCAGCTATCCAACTCACTCACCCTTTTTCTAGAGCAGCTATTTCTTCAGCCTCATTCAGTATCCAAAAGCCCCGTTCATCTTTTTGTACCTCCAAAGCTGAGCACACATCAGATTTTGTTTTCTGAGTGTTGAGATCTAATGTGGTTGGACTGGCCTCATCCCATAACATCTCCATCCCATTTACTCTAGAGGATGGCTGGTTCACGTTGATTTCAGAATTTGATGATGGTAAGTTCTTGACTGGGCAGGCTGATGACTTAATTGTCATCTTTTCTTTTACATCCTCTGGTACATCTTGGCTAGGCATTACAAACTGCATGGATTCCTCTCTGACAGAAACAATACAAAGGGAATATTCTTCCAGTGGCTGTTGTTGAGTTGAAAGGTTTTGTCTTTCCTTTCCAAATCCTTTTGCTCTTGGCCACCTCTGTTCCGAATGGTGCACATGTGTTGATGGTATTCCAAGAATAGAGGCTTTCTTTGGGCAAGATGGCACAATATTTACCATACTCGGAAGCCGCTCTTGGTCATGTGTTGGCACTACTGTGAAGCCAGAACTGAGAGCGATATTTAGACACGAAGGTTCAAGTAAATCAATTGCCTTCATCATATCTTTGTGGGAAGGACTATACTTTGTGTAAAATGAACAGCAGTCTTGTGTCACCATTGGCCAGCCCTCAAATTTAGAATCAGAGATAAGTGATACTCTTGAGGGGAAACCAATGATACTTGACTGTCTTGGGCAACATGGCAGCAAATGTGCCATGTCTAGGTTTTTTTCCACAATCCCATCAACAGCTTGGGGTCTTGGCGCTGATGGAAATCCAGGGTTCAGGGTTTGTCTTGGACATGATAGAAGCATACTCAGCATTATTTCTTTGTCCCTACATGACATTTCCCTAACTTTAAAATCTTGGTGAACAACTCTACACCTTCTATTGAATGGGATTTCCCAAACTACATCCCTGTCCACACACCAGCCATCATATTCTTTTGTGCTATTCTTTGCAGGTAGACCCGGAATATTACTGTGTTTTGGGAAAGTGGATAATGACTTGAACATATTGAAAGCCTCATTCATCTCAGCTTCTAGTGGCTTCTCTCTTGCTTTTGAGGGAATTCCAGGAACATATGAGTGTTTTGGACAGGGTGGTAACATTGATACCATAATTCTAACCACTGCCCATTCTCTAAAATACATCTTGTGGTCATGTATTACTGGCAGCCTTTCTGGCTTGTCAAATGGCCTTTTCCATACAGGCCTTTTGTCGACATTCCATTCTGCCCCGTCATACTCACTGTGGAATCTTGAGGGTATTCCACATATTCTGAAATATTTTGAACAAGTAGGCAGCAAACTGATCATACTTGGTATTCCTGCCAACATTTGACATGGTACTGATGGAAAGCCTGGTAAACAAGCTGTCTGTGGGCAGGAGGGTAACATTGATACCATATTTATGATCACATCACTTTCAAAATAAAACATATTTACATTGTGTACATGTAACACATCTGCCGACTTCTCCCTAGGGAGAAGTAGCGGCTGACTTTCCATTAGCCACTCCAATTGTTCAGTGGTGTGTCTAAGTGGCATTCCAGAAACTCTAGATTTGTTTGTACAACTAGGCGATAAATTCACCATAGTTGAGCCATCTGCAAATGTTGATGTCAGAGCAGAGGGAAACCCTGGTACACTGGCATTCTCAGGACACGAGGGTAATATTGCACTCATATTTTCAGCTGTGTTCTTATCCAAACCTAAAACTGCATTTAGAATCTGTACTTCCTTTTTGATACGTGGGCTATCCCACTGCAAACTTTTAGGAGAAAACCATTTATTGCAGCTGGTCAAACCAAGTTTTTGTCTAGTCTTTGAAGGCCAACCAGGGATTTTACTCTGTATGGGGTATGAGGGCATTATATTAACTATACTGGGTTCTTGTCGTGGAGCAGAGGGTAAGCCATATACTTTGGCTTTTTGTGGACAACTTATCAACATATCTACCATATCTTTGGGGTTATGTGTGTGTTTAGGCATGCACTGAACAATGCAAGTTTGTGTTTTCTTCTCTGGTTTCTTGTTATTTAATCGCCTCAAGGCATGCCAATCTCTGTTCTCTGAAGTGTTTTGATCTCGAGATGGCATACCTTGAATTTGACTCTGTTTAGGGCATACGGGTACAAGACTGACAATACTTGGCAACAGCTTCTGGGGTCTTGTGGGCATACCAACGAGGCAAGTTCTAATGGGGCATGAGGGCAACATTGCCACTGAGCTGAACATTTCTCCTCTGTCTAGAAACTGAGCAGCACCTGAGGGAGTAGCAAGAATAAAGACTTCATCTTTACTCAAGGGCTTCTCCATCAAAATGTGCCTGGCTATATCAAAACAGTCACTAAGTGGTTCCTTGGAGGGTAAACCAATGGCTCTAGCTTTTCTTGGGCATGTAGGCAAAATATCAGCCATGCTAGGCTCTTGCCTTGGTGGAAATACAACATTGGGCACACTGGGCTCTTTTCTTGGCACGGAGGGAAAACCTGGGACGGTTTCCTTCCTGGGGCAAGATGGAAACATATTTACCATATAGTTTATATGTTCTTTATCCTCATATGACTTTTCCTGAACCAGGACAGGATTAATTCTCAATGGTCTATCTAAAATGAACTCCCTCAAAATATGCCAGCTGTCCTGATATGACATAACTCTTTGTCTACCTGGCATGCCTGCAATAATTGTCTGTTTGGGGCATGTAGGTAGAAGACTGGCCATACTTGGAGTAATTGAAGCCATCTGCAATGGTGCAGAAGGAAACCCTGGGACACTGGCCTTTCTAGAACATGTTGGCAACATGGCCACCATTACTTTAATCATATTAGTACCACTGAGAGCTTGTTCCTGAACGCACAACATGTGTGAAACAAAAGCTTCTTTTATCTGCAATGGCTTCTTCCACAGAGAACATCTGTCCCAAACACTCTGTTCATATTCAGTCACTGATTCAACAGAGGCTAATCCTGGAATCTTGCTAATTCTGGGACATAAAGGTAAAAGGCAAGCCATATTTGGCTCGCATTTCAAAGCTGATGGGAACCCAGGAATACTGGCAGATCTGGAACAGGATGGTGTTAGGTCAACCATTTTTGCAGTGCCTGCATTGCCCTCATGAATGAAACTAACAGAGTCTGTTAGGAGTAATGAAAATCTGGTGCTGGGTAACTTCTGAAAGAGTAATGTCCTGTCATCAGGCCAAACTGTAAGTTGTGACTTGTGTAAAGATGGCATGCCAGGAATCTTGGAATATTGTGGGCAGCTTGATTGTAGCTTAATTGTACTTGGCACCCCCGCTGTTCCTTCACTTTGAACTTCAGGCTGTAAAGTGGACACTGAATGAGAAATAGAACTCCCTGTTGGACACAATTGCCCTAGTTCCACCTTTGATATGAAAACACATTTTTCTTCTGTACGGACTTCAGAGCTTGGTAAAACAAGTTCCTGTTTAACTCTACTATCTCTTTCGCTTAATGGCCTTTCATCCAAAGACAATGGCACATTTTCAGATCTCCCTTTCTTTATACAATGTTCTGGGTCCAAACCATGTACAACAAAGCTTTTTGTTGAAGACGATGCAAAATCTTCTTTAAATTCTTCTCTTTGTTTTGATAAATGATCTGTTGTGACCTGCTGTGCTGAGAAAAACCCAAAATCTGAGTCCAATCTTGGCGTAACTTGGTCTGAGGCAGGTATTGGGGCTGGATCTGTTATTTTTTTAGTGTCTCTTTGTGGTTTTCTCCACATTGAGTTTTTCGCAATTGACTGTTCTCCAGACTGTGCTTCAGGTGTTTTGTTCATCACCATTGGAGGAAAAGCAGAATTGGCATTTTTGAGACAAGATGACGATGAGGCAGCCATGCTCTCATTTCTGAAGGAGTAAAGTATACCACAGATTGATGTCAAAACAAAAGACTTAAGTGCTATAAAAAATTTAAAAATGCAAAATGTAATGTACTTGCAAGTGTTAACATTGAACTTAGATGCATTTTCAAGACTACTGAATTTGGATTTAACAAAGCACCATGCTACACTTACCCTGAAACCATAGTTATTGCTTCTTTTTTATGGAACGCTCCTATCCTTCGTATCGGTTTTGTGTCAGTGGTTTTAGCAGTTAAAGGCGAGTGCAACAAAGGTTCCTCAAGTGATCTGGAAGAGGGTTGGGAGTTGGTAGGAGACAGGGATTTATGTTGAGTAGACTCTGGTTCGGCTATCTGATTCCCTAACTGAATGGACATCTTGGACAAGTGACTTCTTGGCTTAACCGGAGGCCCCTTTGCTGAAGCAGATGTGTACTCTTGAGTATCAGGGTTTTGCTTAGGTGCAGAAGTGAAGGGAGGAAGTGTTGGCTGGATATTAGGGAGCATCCTTATTTGCTTTGATTCTGTTTGTTCCATCTGCGTTTTTGGCATCTCAAAATACTTTAGCCCTGGGGCTACAGGTGCTCTGTGACTAAGGGGCAGAAGTGAGGCCATGCTCTCAGGTCTGAGGGACAAACAAATGAAGATCAGAGTTACGACGCAGAGAACGTCTCCACCGTAGTAATGCAGTCCATATCCAGGCCAAATTCACAGAGTTCCACTGAACAGCACACAAGCAAATGAGCAACGTGACACTGAGCAACAACTAGCAAACTATAGATGGCAAAAATGTTCAACAATAGATTCAAACCAGAGAGACAAAAACAGTGTTTTGTGATAAATCTTGGAAGGAATAACCAGGTCTTGCCAAGCAGCAGAAGCCTTGAAAATACATTGAAACAACACTGCCATATCACTAGGGACTTTTCTCCATCAAAATATTTCTGACTAAACTGCTTTTGTTTCCGTTTCAACTTCAATGCCATATGCTTATCAATTTCATACGCAGCTGAACAAGCAGCACAATAGCACATTTTTGCAGTGCTGAAACACAGCCACAATACTATAATCTGTAGAAGCTGCTTAACAGAGGGCACCAGGGTCTTGCTTCACCAGATTTTACAGGGAAAATAAAGGAATACATGGAAATTTTAATTTCGCAAAACTGTTACTTTCTATCTTTGAGTGCAACAAAGTTCTATACTAAACCTAGAATTATTTCAGGCATTCCCAGAAGTGCTTTCAAGCCAAGCAAATGATAAGTTTGTTTGTTTGTGAGATAAAGTATCAAAGCCAAAGCTGGTAATCCAAACCTAACCAATTAATGGCAAATGCATGCCAAAACATGCTACACTACATTGGCTACCTTAATGTTTTTGTGACCCTTGTGTAGACAAGGTCATTGTTAAAGCTACATTAAGTGTTATTCTACTACTACTGTAATTTTATTGTTGTTGATGACACCTATTGCATATTTGTCTGTCCTGAAAGAAGGATCGCCCCCTAAGACGCTCTTCCTGAGGTTTTCCCCCACTAAAGGGTTTTTTAGGGGGAGTTTTTCCTTATCCGCTGTGAGGTTCCAAGGACAGATCTCCAAACAGGGTCAAGCAATATGATCTTACCCAATTCGTAAAGCTCCTGAAACACCAAGCTGACAGCTGACAGCTGGTTAAAGTAATAATAATAATAATAATAACACATTTTATTTATAGAGCGCTTTTCAAGAGACTCAGTGACGCTTTACATAGTAGAAAGGATCAAAGAATACAATTAAAAGCATAATAAGATACCCGCTATAGAAATTGATCACATAAATTAAACATAAATGGTAATTTTGAACAGGTGGGTTTCTTGAATAAGTCAGGCCATCGGCAAATATCTGTCGATGGGAATTCCTTTGAAGTCCTTATTTCTTTTAGTTAATTAGTTATTTTGTCAGGTGTATGCTTTGGCAGATATGTGTATATGTAAGTGTGCATACATATATGTATGTCTTTATGTGTATATGTGGGTGTATGTATATGCATATGTTTTATAATTATTGCTTTTGGTTTTTGGACAACACCTTGTGCTTTTGCATGAAAAGTGCTCTACAAATAAAGGTTTATTATAATTTACCTACAATTATAATGAATCAAGTTAAATCATCTCCCGCCTCATCATAGCCCAGCTATACTCAACTTCAGGTATTCTTTGCCAGACAGCTTAAAGAGCTGACATCCCTGTAACACTGCAGTCTGCAAAAAGAGGAAGACTACATACTGCAGGCTGCATTCTCCAACATAGAACCACACAAGCTACCATTTTAATACAATCAATAACTTTGGTCAGTGAAGGGTCAAACAGCATAAACCCACATCAATTTAGACAGAAAACCCGAATTAATAACAGACTGGACCTCTCAACAAACCTTATAATCAGCCAGTGCATTTATCCCTTGACTCTGAATAAAAATATAGACCTATTTCCCTCAGTTGCAATATGTAAGCATGGAATAGACAACAGTATCATATGTGATGTGCAAATGATTTGTTAACAGTTATGATTACTCAGAAAGGCTGTTAGTAACATGTACATGCAGTGCAATTAGTGTTCATTTAAAATAATATTACTAAGAAAAATCTACTCCCAAATCCACTATCACTGTTAAATTCATGTGGCAGCAATGAGCTTTGCATTTACTGCCATGGCATCACTGGTCATTAAGTTAAAATTCACAAATAGAATTGAACAAATGCTGTGCACTGCTAAAAGGAAACACAACACAGGAACCAGCTGCAAAACAGATAAAAGGGCTTAGATTTAATGGGTATAACATAGACTGTATGACATTTTATAAGACATTTTGCATTTGTTTCAATTCTGTATTATGAAAACCTTTTTGTTGATTTTTAATTATTCTTCTTTTTTTATTTAAATAATATTGAGACAAATCTATCTCCATGCACATACACTGTATTTGTCTCTGTCCCATCTGGGAGTTACTTTGTGCTAAATAATTCTGTAAAGCACTTTGTTACATTTATTTTAATAAGTACATTGTAAATGAATCAGAACTTTGACAAAGAAATGCCAAATTAAGGTCCTCTTAGAAGTTTTATCGTGCCCTACGATAAAGCCTAACACATTCCCCATTAGTGCATTGTGTTCTCATGACAGCTCCACCTACTGATGAGAGTATGCTCAGTTATTATGACCAAACTGCAACTACAATTAAACTACACCTAAAATTAGCACGAAATTAGAAAAAAGTTACAGGAAAATTACCTGAAAATATGCACAAAAAAGGAGTTTAAAAAACAAAACAATAAAATGACTTAAAAAAGTGCAGAAAATGAAAAAAAAACTGTAAAAACTGTAGCAGTTTTAAATACATAACTATAATAACTATGAACAGTTTTCTTTTTTCCCTCTATTTTCCCCTTCTTTAAAAAAAAAAAAAAATAATAATAATTTCTAGCAATTTGTGGGACATTTCTTGCCAAGTTGCTTACTGACTGACCTGTCCATCCAGGTCTCAAAGGGTTTAAAATGAATACATCCGATGCCACTAATTGATGCCATTAACAGTGTTGGAGGATCCAAGGGTGGATCATTCCTTTATAGCCATGCTAAAAACACCATGTATTAAAAAACACCGAACCCTATAAAAAGCAGCCGTTTATATTTACTCACCCTGCTGATGCTTTCACAACCTCGATTCCAAAATGTGCATCTCTTTTCCGTTCTGAAGCCCTGGACAGCTCTGGCCTCCTGAGCGGTGGTCTGGGATCAGGGCCTGAAAAACATATAAAGTTAGCCATGTAGACATTGCATAAAACTTATTCTACTTATTCTTAGTTGTGTCCACGCTCACTCGTAGGTGTTGTACACTGGTTGTCCTCTTCACTCAGCGTGCTCAACTGTCTTTTGAATTCTGAAACAAAAGAAAATCACAGAAGAGATAATATTTAATAAGCAGGAATTAAGTGTTTGGCTGCTTTATTTAAAACAGCCAGCAGAGGGAGACATATTCCTGTAAACTGGAGGGGTTTAGTCACTCTGTGCTAATTCTAATCAAGCAGGAACAACATGAATCATTGTTCCTGATTCTGTACCTGCATCTTGGTCACTTTGGGAGGTTATGGCAGTTTGGGAGATATGAGGCTGAGAAGGAAGAGGAGGAGAAGGCCCAAAGAGCACAGGAGGAGAGGAAGGACTGAAAGAAGCAGGTGTCTCTACTGCAGGTGTGACCTGGGGTCTCCAGGAAGGGACAAATCCAGAGCCTCCCTGTGGTCTCTGCTCCATAGACGGAGCAGTGGGCACAGAGACTAAAGCTGACAGAGAGGACACAGAGTGGGGCAGAGGGATGATGGGGAGAAAGAGGGAAGAGGGGGAGGAATGGAGGGTGGAATATTAGTGATAAATAGCTTAAGTATGCTTTCCGAAATCAGCTCAGCAGGCATTTTCTCCATTGTTAGTTCATGTAGCAGTCACTAACAATGGGTGAAAGGGAGAGCAGGTATTGCAGTGCATAGAAAAGAAGCAGAAGAAGCAGCGCATGAGAAGCAAAAAGTTGTATTTACAGTTTACAAACATGTCT
Organism: Plectropomus leopardus; assembly: GCF_026936395.1. Classification (NCBI taxonomy): domain Eukaryota; kingdom Metazoa; phylum Chordata; class Actinopteri; order Perciformes; family Serranidae; genus Plectropomus; species Plectropomus leopardus. Next base: position 3,174,866 of record NC_142198.1, on the reverse strand, counting down.
GTGACAAATTAGCTTCACACACATCCTCCCCCCAGCACGGAAGATCTCTACGATCAGCACAGTTTACAGATTGGAGTCACTGGCCATTACACAAGTTATGATGTTGCATTAAGGTCAGAAAAGTGAAAAAATGTCACAGTGAATTTGACTTTTGACCTTTTTTGATATAAAATGTCATCACACTTGTGCGAAATTTAGTCAATTTTAGCATGTGAATTTTTGGCCAAAAGCATGCTTTGTAAGGTCACAGTAACCATGACTTTTAACCTTTAACCACCAAATTCTAACCAGCTCATTCTTGAAACCAAGTGGACATTTGTGCACATTTGAGGTCTTTTTGAGAAATGGCATCCACAAGAAAAAGAGGAGCTCAAGTTCCCCCTGACCTTTGACCACAAAGTCCAAGTGGACATTTGTGCCAAATTTGAAATAATTCCCTCAAAGTGTTCTTGAGATATCGTATTCACAAGAATGAGACAGACAAGGTCACACTGACTCTGACCTATGACCACCAAAATCAATTTGTTCATCGTTAAATCCAATATGGACATGCTACACACATCGCCATCTTGGTAAGAGGATGATATTATTGGCAGAGTAAACAAGGCAGATGCAAAAAGAGATTAGTAGATGTCGAAGACTATTTTTTTAAAAGCTAGGGAAAAAATGTCCAATGAACTATTTTCATAATTATCAAAATTATATATTTCAAATTATTTTACAGAATTATTATAATTAAAAGGGTAAATTTTTACCTTGTAATATTTTGTTTTACTTTCTGTTTTTGTTTTTTGTTTGTTTGTTTTATTTTTAAACTTTATTTTTACTTTTTTGGGGGTAATTTTCAGATAATTTTCTACATTTCACAGATTTCTTGCTAACCTCTGGGTCATTTATTCTTTTGTTGCTCCTTACCTTTTTCCAATGTTTTGGAATAAAATAAAGCAATTTTGCCCAGGTCTCAAAAGGTTAAAAGAATATTTTGTATTTCCAACTTTGCTGTTACAGTTTTGTGTCAAAGAAATTAAAAGCCTGTCCCATATGGATGCCCATCTCAAATATAAGCCTGTTGAGTTCAGTGATTTCAGTAAATAATAGCCCGGGCTATTAACTGAAGTTTGACGGTAAACAGAGTGTGTGTTCATGGTAATGACATTCCCGACCCCCAGTGCAACATTGTTGCTCACTGGTGTGTTTTTAATTGTTTGTGGACAACAATAGAGCTCTATGGCACAGAGGAAGAAGATATATCAGGCTTTTATACACACACAATACTTCTTAGTAGGTCAATGCATTGTTGGTTTGGCTCACATGAGATTTGTTGACAAGAGGAAAAGTATAGAATATCACCAGATTTACCATTTAATTTATCAAAGAGACTTTTGTCTTGTAGGATCAGACTGTAAAATGTTTCCTCCAAACCAACTGCTTGTAGCATGAATATACAGCAGTGGCTTACATATGGCATGTGAGTCAAAAACAAATTTAAATCTGAATTCAATGAGCCATAAGTTAATGTCTTGACATTTTTACTTATGTGCAGGCACTGTCAAGCTAGACAAGATAGACCTTAACCCTTAGGGACTGTTTGGTGCATTTATGTGCTTTTCATTTTTCATTTGTTGATCATTTTGGCTGTGTTCATAATACACTTTGGAAACTAAACTGTTACATTCAGACTGTTAAGTGCAAAAAATGCTAAATTGAAAGATTTTCAAACTGGCATTTTTGATCCCACAGCCATCAAAGAATAAAAGCATGCATTGTATTATTTCTGGGTGTCATTCTGGGCTTCTGCTTTGGATTTTTTTTTTTACATTTTTACCAATATAATCTACTGATTTGATTTAAAAATCTGGCATTTCAAGGGTTAAAATTCTCTCTTTTTTTTACCATATTTTACATATGGAGAAAATTCATGCTTTTTCCACTGGGTTCACTGTCACCATCAATTATTACTGCTAATCAATGACATATCAAAGGCTGCGATGATAAAAAAAAAATAATAATAATAATAATCTACTTGGCATGTAGTATATTTAAAATAATTCATTTTTTGTGTCTGTTTGTGTTTTTTTTTTCATCTAAAAATATGGTGGCATCTTGACAAAAACCTGGCATTTAATTGGGTAAAATTCTGAAATAAATGAATATTTGATATTCATGATTAGGACTGACGTTGGTTAAAAAAAAAAAGTAAATGAAAGTAGAAAATAATATTAGTTTATAATAATTTTTTACAGCTTAATTTTGAGAAGTGCATTTTGCGCACAGAGCGATACGAGTGTGTGTAATATTAAAGAGGGCCCGCAGGGTTAATGTTGAATTTGACAAATTAAAAGTGTATATTAGTAAATTAAATGCCAGCACAGGAGAGAAGGCTCTGGGTTTAGATAAGGACAGAAAATGAAAGGACACAGGAGTCCAGCAGGCTGAGGCTGAGTAACGGGAGGATATGAGGCTTGAGCTGGGTTAAAGGTAGCATAGCATTACATGGCGTCTCTGTCTGCAGCACTGCAGGCTGTCCTGGATCACTGGCAGAGGGATGCAGAAACTTAGGAGAGAGGGCAGGCTGTGCTAGAGGGGCCTGAGATTTAGGAGGCCTCCACTCACTCTGCCAGGAAGCTGGGGAAAATAAGGAGAAGGGAAAAAGAAAACAGAGAGGGAGGTTGGAGGGAAAAACACAAGTAAAGGTGCAGTAACAGGTGTAAGAACTGAGAGCCTCTGACACTAAGCGGGTTTCCATTACAGATTTGCGCAAAACTGAAGCAGTATTCTCAAAATGCGGATAAAACACAAATGGGACTAAGGTTCCACTGAGTGATGTTCTGTGAGGTCTCCTTCAGCAACGACATCCCAGTAACCATGGCGATCGATGTTCAAAACATTAGCAGCTTTATTTCTATTGCAGCCACCGCACTAGCTGTCATTATTTCCAATCGAAGGTCACGTGGGGGTGTTAAGGAGCCATAATAGAAAGGCGAGCCCCTTATACGCAGGAGCAGCCACATATGAGGGACTTCTGGGTGATAGTCCACGATTTCACAGAGGAACTGTGGATTCAAAACTTCCAGATGATCTGCTCAACTTTAAAGAGTTATGTGATGCAATAACAGCTCTTGTAGCTCCTGCTGCATCATGAGGGAGCCAGTTCCTACTGACAAGCACATAGCCATAGCATCATATGACCTAGAAAATCCCAAATATTGTTTCCATTGCAGTTTTGCAAAATATGGCTTTTTCAAGTTGCCTAAAATACCAGCACATACAAGCGTAAACATTTGTGCAATGAACGGGGTTTTTTTTCCGAAATTGACATGTTTCCATTCTGTATTTTATAATGCAATTTCAATTTTCTCAGTTTGAGGGTTGATGGAAACCCGCCTAGGATCTTTCCCTGTACCTGTCTCAGGGGCAGACGGCAGGCTGGTGGGCCTCGTGAGGGCCGAGCCCGGCTCCCCCACAGAGCTGAGGCGAGGTTTGGGAGGTCTGGAAGAAGGAGGCGGTGGAGGTATACAGGGGAAGGAGCTGAGAGGAGCTGAAGATGAAGAGGAGGAGGAGGACATAGAAGGAAAGGAAGGACCAGTCTGTGCTCTCCAGCCACTGGGAAAGGCTGACAAAGGAAGACGGGAGGAATCAAAGAAAAGAAAAAGGGGGTTGGAGAACAAAAGCATGCTAAGACTATTGCTGCATCCACATTACAATCTGAAAGAGTGCAGTTTTTAAGAGACATCATTTTAAAAAGCTGTAAACAAGTAAAAAAATAACGGTGATAACGGCACAATTTCCTGTGCTTTAAAGAGTCACAGGCACAGCTGTGACTAATCAGCATTAATTCCACAAGTTGCTTCCTAAAGATATTTATTAGCAGCAGGAGCTCATGTCTGTCGCTGCGAAGCGTTGTCATTGCCAGGTTGTCAGACACAGATGCCTTGCCACCGTCTTCCTTTAGCATCTCTATGTAACACACAACTGACAAACACTGTAACATGTGGCTGATGTTTGACAGTCAAAGTCAGGTTTAAGCAACCTCTTTGGTTAGGTTTTGGGTTAAAATGACTAACTTTTTAACTTTTTAACTCTGGCTAACTTTTAGTTTCACACAGTACATATGTATGTAAGTAAGTTATGTTAAAACAGCTGACTTTTGGTTTCACAAGGGGCAGAGGTGTGAAGCCAAGTGTTGTTTTAACATAACTTACTTAAAGCAATACTTTGTTTTTCATTCACATGAGACGTAGGTACATAAGTTACCTTTAAACAAAATTAACTTTTAGTTTCACTCTGGACGTAGGTGTGAAACCAAAAGCCAATATTGTTTTAACATAACTTAAATAATTTACGCAAGTTACTTTAAGCAACAGTGACTTTTGGTTTTGTATGTGAAGTGTTGCGTAAGTTATGTTCAAGCATGAGAGACTTTTGGTTTTGCACTGGACATATGGATACATACTGGACAATGTAACATGTTATATACATGTTATATTAAAAAAAACACTGACTTTTTGTTTAACAAGGGACGTTGGTACGTAAGTTATGTTAAAACAAAATTAACTTTTGATTTCACTCCGGATGTACTAGGTGTGCAACCAAAGGTCAATGTTGTTATCTATGTAACATGTTATATATATGTTACACAGATATCAACACTGACTTTTTGTTTCACACTGGACATATCTGAGTACAAAAGTTGCGGCAGTACCTAAGCTACCTAAGTTAGGTAAGTTAGGGGCAGCTGGGGCTCAGAGGTAGAGCGGGTTGTCCTCAACCGGCTCCTCAAGGCAACATGTCCAAGTATCCTTGGGCAAGATACTGAACCCCAAATTGAACCCCAAGTGTGAGCGCGTATGATTGATTACTGAGTAGCAGGTGGCACCTTGTACGGTAGCCTCTGCCACCATTGTGTGAATGTGTGTGTGAATGGACGTGACATGTAGTGAGTCAATAAGACTAGAAAAGTGCTATACAAGCACAGTTCATTTACCATTTATGTTAAATAACATTGACTTTTAGTTTCACATGGGATGCGGGTTTGCAATTTATGTCTGATACGTACAATTTCACAAGGTGTGAAACCAAAAGACAACGTAACCGATGTAAGTTACATAAAATAATACTGACTTTTTGTTTCACCTAGGATGTTGGTACGTACGTTACGTTAAAACTAAATTAACTTTTGATTTCACACTGGATGTAGAGGTGAAACCAAAAGTCACTGTTTCAACTTAAGTAACTTACATAAGTTCATTAAAACAAAATTGACTTTTGGTTTCACACTTGATGTGTTACATAAGCTATGTTCAAAGAACACTGACTTTTAGTTTCACACAAGGACGCGGGCAGCAGGTTACGTAAGATGCGTGAGTTACGTTTAAACAACACTGACATTGTTTATTGTTTGGTTATTATTTGGTTTTAAAAGAGACACAAATTGTGGACTCCAGGGAGGAAGACTGTCTCTCTCATTACACTACATCAGTTGCTCTCAGCATCAAGTATTGTAGCAGGCAGGTTTACATTGAAGTTAGGACGTGACAAAGCATCGGTTTTTAACAACCTGGGAACGACAAGACAGTGATCTTTTCTGTCTAATGTGAAAGCAGCATTAAGTCCTCCAATAAAATCAACACCAAAGAACAGCATCATATGCACTGTATTTTGGATAGTCTCGTCAATTAAAAATGATCAGAGTATTTGATTGCATTGTGTAATACCTGTTTGTGAGGTATCAGAGAAAGCAGGATGATGGAGAGATGGATCAGAGGGTGTAGAAGAGAGAGAGGAGGTGGAGACTGCTTTAGAGGGGGTGAAGGTAGAGAAAGCCTCCCAGCCCTCAGCTGGAGAGGAGGCACTGTGGAAGCTATGAGGCCTTTGAGGAGCTGAAGGAAAAGAAAGATACAGGAAGTGGCAGAAAAGAAGGAGGAAAAGAGAGAGCGGGAAGACAAACCAAAAGACGGGAAAATGGTGAGTGGAACTAGAAATGCACAGAATCACGAGTGACAAGTGCTATTCTGAGAGTCCCCAGAAGTTTACTTGTTTTTAAGGTATAACTTTGGCAGAAATAAACCTATGGGTTCCCAAACTGAAACTGAATCTTCAGTTTATTGTTTGATGGTATTTCAAATTATTAACGCTTTGATATTTGGAGCAACAACACTTCTCTTGCGGTGTTTTCAGATGCCTTTTACGGGTATCTAAATCTCTGAACCCTGAGAAAAGTGATGCAATTTCTTTAAAATCATAAGAAACAAGAAACTTGGTGAGAAATGTTCCACAAATTGTATAATAATATAATTATAAAATATAAATAAAATTAAATAATATAATATGTATAGTTAGATTTGTATTTATATATATATATATATATATATATATATATATATATATATATATATATATATATATATATATATATATATATTGTTAGGGAAAATGTCCAGGGAAAATGTTAGGGGAAAATAGGAAAAATCTAGGGACAAATATACTTGTAATTATCATATTTACATATTGAAATAACTAAATTATTATATTAATGATATTAATAAAGAACTACATCCTTTTTTTTTTAATTTTCAGGTTATTTTATTGGACTTTTTCTAATTTCTTGCTTACTTTTGGGCCATTTCTTCTCTCTTGCTCAGTGCGCTCTTCCATTGTTTTTGAAAGAAAGATATCCAGTTTTCTCAGGTTTCAAAGTGTTTAGGCAAAAGAAGACCATTTACATTAATCGCATAAAGAATGCACAGAGATAGGTGCATTTTGCCATACTGTTAAATGCAACCATCGCATACTGCCATGAATCCAGTGTTCCTGCATGCTTTTGTGGGCTTTCACTCAGTTGCAAATCGTAGACACTTTCTTTAGTTGATTATTGGTAAATTTAACAATTGATTAATCGTCATTTGGAAAAAAAAAATACTTATTTCAAACAATACCAACTGCATTTTTTCCTCTGTGAAAGCCCACAGCAACATGTTTCATATACTCTGAAAGCACTGCATGGCCAGTCAGTTAATCAAGCAAATTTCATATGTTCAATTAAATTCTAAATGATCAATTAAACTGTACAGAACAGGCAGAAAGGCATATGAGAAAATACAGATTAATAGGACTTCAAAACTCTGCACAAAAACCCTCATGAATTTGTATCCTCCTATAATATACCAGTGTGGCTTTCAATCCACAGCTTTGTTGTTCCATTAGAAGTTGAGATGCTTTCCTAATAAAATTCTGTGGTAAAAGTTGTTTCCCACTTTACCCTTAACCCTTTAAAACCTGAGCACATGGGTTTCATTTCTTTCAATATCATGAGATGAATGCAATAAGCAACTTGAGAAGAAATTAACCCAAAATTGGCCCAAAAAAAATCAGTAAAAAGTTGCAAAAAATAACTTGAAAATGAGAGAACAAAAAGAAAGAAACAAATGAGGAGATGGCGTCAAAAAACTGCGTAATAATAATAATATTTCTAAAAGATACTTTAATAATAATAACTGATATAGTTTTCTGGACATTTTTTCATTGCTTTTATGTTCTAAATTTGCACTTGCATTTATTCCCCAAGAAGAAATCAAACCGATTTTTTTTTTCAGGGTTCAGATGTTAAAATACTTGTGACAGGTGTCTGAACGTAGTACAAGTGAAGTGATGTTGATCCAAGTTTCAAAGGGTTAAAGGAATAGTTCATCTTTATATCTTCATCTTATACCGTTATTTTAATGTTGCATTTTTTATTCATAAAAAGGTGGTAGGTGGGAGAAATAAACGAAAAAGGAAAATGGGATGGAGGCTGGCACTCCACCTACATACTATACACACACCTAACATACCAGCCTTCACATCAACACCGGTCTAACACTGACAGAAAATTACTCATTGCTGTACGGTGCAGCTAAAATGCAGAAAAGCTTTCTTTTGCGAACCACTTTACCTTTTCAGCACAGTTAAGAGCATGACTAAGAAAGAAACAGAGCAATCTATTCAGCGTGACTTGACTGGTCTGGCAACAGTCCTGTCTGGATGTGGATGGAGAAAAGCCAAAAGCACTAATTTACTGACAGCAGACTGTTGGTGTGCAAATTAAGCAGGAAAATTTTTAAAAAGATGCTGACAGGGGGGCGCCTGGTGGCTCAGTGGATAGAGCAGCGCCCCATGTACAGAGGTTGTATCCTTGCCGCAGCGGCCGCAGCGGCCGCAGGTTCAAGTCCGGCCTCGGCCCTTTGCTGCATGTCATCCCCTCTCTCTCTCCCCCTTTCAATTTCAAACTGTCCTGTCCATTAAAGGCAATAAAAGCCCCCCAAAAATGGGTAAAACTGTGTGAGGCTCAGGAGATTCAAAATAAGGGCATCATCTTATCAACACAGCAGGAGATGCCTCAGAGCGATGAAATATGTATAGCATGTTACATAAATCCAGATCACATGTTTAAAGTCATAAGCTTGTTCTGTTTATGTAATCCCAAGAACCCAGGTGTATACATGTAAAACACACACTGACTTCTCTGTAGAAAAATTCTAGATGGATTTGATTATATTTCAACCCTTTGATACCTGGGCAGATTGGTTTGATTTCTTTAATACAAATATCTGTGAAGAAAGCAATGAGCAACTTAAAAAGAAATTACCCAAAAATTATCAAGACAGTAGTAAAAAGTACAAAACATGACCTGAAAATTAGCACAACAAACAAACAAACAAACAAAAGCGAGAAAGTAAAAAAGTTAAAATACAATGCAAAAAAACCCCAAGGAAATGACCTGAAAAGTTTTTCAAAAAGATGATTGCAGTAATTCTGTAAAATATTTTTAAATATATAGTTATCTTACTTATAAATAAAGTTTTGTTTTAGAGATGTTTCCCTTGCTTTTGAAAATAACAGTTTTTCAAATTGCAAATTTCTTGCGAATTGGGTGTCATTTCTCATCTCATCATTTTCTCATCATGTTTTCGAAAGAAATCAGACCAATGTGCTCCATATGAACGGAAAACTGACTGGGCCAAAATGCGTGTCTCTGATGTAGGCCTGCTCCAAATAAAGGTCGACAATTTAGTCCAGATATAAAGTAGAAATATTTGTTATCTAACAATCAGTTTCTTAGTTTTCAAATCAATGCAATGACAAAATTCTCAAATACAGCCAAAACAAATATCCTCAAACTATACATTTAAATTTAAATGTTCCGTCAACACAACAAACTCCACTGAAATTCTGAATTATGGACCTTGAGTTGGTGCAACAAGATGCTCAGAATCATGATCAAATGCATCAAATCTTCCTGGAAAGCTTACAGAATAGAACCTTTATTTACTAAAAAAAAGATAAATCTAGTAAAATAACTTGACCTGAGACCACAGGATGAGGAATATCTGTTGTATACCTGATCCAGCAGCAGGCTGGAAGATTTTGGGAAGTGCAGGAGGGTGAGCGCGTGTAAAGGCCGGCAGTGAGTAGGCATAGGGAGAGGGCCGAGCCTGCTGGGCAGTGCTGCTGGGGGGTCGTGTGCGTGAAAAGGATGGAACAGAGGGGTCTGAGGGTTCGGGCAGAGGAGGACGAGATGGGACCGAGATGGTGGAGGAAATGCCAGATGTTCTCCAGTCCATCTCTGAGGTTACTGGGTGAGAGATCAGAGATGAGGAGAACAGAAGGACGGGATGAAGAGAAAAGATGGAGAGAGAAAGGGGATTGAAATGAAGGTCTGAAGGAAATGATGAAGAAAATAGCAGCAGTAAAAACAGAATACAGATGTACAGGTGAAAGTGAAAATGTGAGAATGAAGTTATGCAGCATGTTAGAGGAAACTCGTGAGAAGAGGAAGTGAAAAGGGGGAAGAGGAATGAAAAGATGAAAAGAGTGGACTTTTGAAATGGACAGTAATAGCGTTCCAATGTCTGTGTGCTATTTACATGTCATAAAAAGTAGGCTAAGCTGCTGGCAATGGTGTCTGTCTGTGTGTGTGTGTGTGTGTGTGGGTGTGTGTGTGTGTGTGTGTGTGTGGGTGTGTGTGTGTGTGTGTGTGTGTGTGTGTGTGTGTGTGTGCGTGTGTGTGTGTGCGTTGGGGGGGGCAGATGTTGGGATTGTATATTCTTGCAAACCACGAAAATGTTACCTTTATTTGATGTGTATCATATCGATGTGACTAAAGTGATGTAGTATGTGCGCTGATTTTGTCATCTGGAGGAGGAGTAGGGGATGGGGGATGTTGTGACACCCCAGCAGGAAGCCTGGTAAGCTGCAGACTACATGATGTAAGTAAAGTCGAATTATTCTGACTAAAACCGCACTTTTGAAATACATGTAAACATGTTAGTCTGACTGAAATCAGACTGACTTGAATTTCTTGAAATCGGATTAACACACCCAAATAACGCTGCTGGAAGTCGAGGTCGAGGTATTCCATCATGTAAACACCTCAGTCTGACTTTAACAGGACTTCTGAGGAGGTAAACATACTTTAGCCACCTAAAAAATTCAATATCAGTTTAAGTGTGCACTATATTTGAATATTTTTTCCTCTTAAGCTTCCACAACAGCTGATGGAGGCAGCGGCAGAGCAGCAGCTCCGCCGTTCAGTGGAGGAAAATGGTTTTCTCACTTTGGTGTTTTTGATATAACAGCTTCAAATCCCTATGCGTAAGGGCTGTTTTATGGCAAAGTAAATCACTGAAAATGTTCTAAATATAGCGTACGCTTAACTGGTAGTGATTAATCATGAACAACTGATCAGTTACTGCAGAGTTTGCTCAGCGCTGTTTGATTATCTGTACTTGATGCAGCAGTTTTCTACCACAAAGTTATTGTTAATAAACAGATACGACTATGATTTGGTCCATTTTTTTTTTTTTTATTGTTATTGTTGTTTTATATCTTGCGTTTTTGCATATTCTGCATCCCTCTTTTTCTCTGTATATATTGCTTACATATTTATTGGTCTATATTCTCTTCTGTATGTTTAATATGCTGCTGGTTACTTAAATTTCCCTCGGGATCAATAAAGTACCTATCTATCTATCTATCTATATCATAGACTGTATAAATAATATAGCTTCACTGCAACTAGCTGAAAGAGGGCATATCTCCACCTGCTGTGGAGGAATCAGACGTACTTCATCAATAAATGGATTCTCTCCTGGTACTTGTATACTGAGACAAGGACAGTAGTCCAAATAAATAACAGAATCAGGCTGTAACTGTGTATGTAAACATATTGTGTGTTTACTACTGTGATAGTTTCACAAAAATGGGAACTTTAAGACACAACGTGACCTTTTCTTAATCATGAGCAAGACCTTTTTGTGCCTAAAACTAGACTCATGTTAACCACAGCGATGTTAAAACGCAAAGAAACGTTCATCTTGTATATTTCCGCCACATAATCATGTAAACGCATCTGTGGTTTGCAGAAACATGCAATTCCAACATTTATTATGGCGATCGTATTGGGACTCGTAAATCAGGGAACGGACTCAGTTACCTGTGGGGCCTGATTCAATGGCAGGCCTCCATGCCAGATCATGAACTCTGGTGACAGATGCAGCAGAGGCTGTTACAGAGAGAAAAGGGAACAGCAGACAGAACCATTGAGCCAAAAAGGAACCGGGGTTTAAATAGGAAACAAAAGCGGAAGCAGCAGTGACAGAAAAACAGTTCAGAGAGAGATTAAAAAGGTGAGAAGGGAGATCCTCGCCTGACCCCGCACAGCTGATACAGAGCGAGGCTGACAACGCAGCAGGGTGTCCAGTCTTTCCCAGAATTCATTAGAACATGTAGTGTAGAAGTTGCAGTGTACGTTCCCTAGCTAAATCCAGCCCAGCAACACTTAATTTAGAACAGATTACTGTGGCAGCATGCTCAGGGCAGAGCTGCTGTCTGGACACTGTGACTGTGTTTATCCGATGTGGACATTAGAATGGAAATATCTGGCAGACAAAATCTAAATCATGACACAAACATTACAAAAACAGTGTCCTCAGGTACCAGACACTTCAATCAAATGCTTTTCAACTTTCTCAAGATTATTTTTATCCTAATTTTTGACACATTTTTGAACAAATTATCTTATTATTACTTACTTACTTACTATTATTACTGCAGGTAATTTTAGAGGTAGAAAGAACATATGTATTTATTGTTATTTAGTGTTTGTATTTCTATTCCTTCTCTCATTTCATGTAAGTGTCTTTCAGTATTTTGTATTCGGTATTTTGTATTTGGTTTGTTTTTTTACTTTTAGGGGTTTTTTTTGCATTTCATGTAAAGCATCTTTAAGTACTTTAGCTAGGTTGATAGGTTGTTATTTCTTATAAACTGATTTTATGGTTTTATGCGCGTTTAGTGTTTTGACTTATAATTTATATTTATTCTTACTTTATTTGTTTTGTACCTCTGTAACTTATTTCCAGAGTTATGGTATCCATGTGCTCTATACTGATTTATTTCATTTTTTTTAATTTATTCATTTATTAATTATTATTATTATTATTTATTTTTATGTTTAGAAATATATATATTTCTATATATTGTTAGGTTAAGTACATTTTTAGCACTCTCGCATGTAAATCACTTTGAGCTGCATTTTATCTATGAAAGGTGCTACATAAATAAAGATTATTATCATCATCATCATCATCATCATTATTATTATTGTTATTGTTATTATGTGGTATTATACGGTTATTAGACTGAGTTAGGTTAATCTACATTTTGTCAAGAAATAAGTGCAAGTAAAAGTGTAAAGGATCTCAAAAAGCTTTCTGGCTTTGGGGTGCGAGTCCCGTCTGTTTGTGCAAGAAGGGAACATGCCGTCTGCTGAGTATAATACACTGACTATGGATAAGTAAAAAAAATAAAACATTTTAAAAGAAAACACACGGTGAGCCATCGTTTTGTTACTATGATCCATGTTTGTGGAACAGCCTGCCTGAAGGCCTGAGGGCAGCTGAGGGTGATAATATTTTGAAAAGCAAACTCAAATTCTACCTTTTTTAGTTTGACTTTGAATTTAACTTAATCTATTGACTATTTATTTATACATTTTAGTCTGTTTCAGTTTTACTACCTCCTATATAATTTTATTATTCTTAACATTTATTTATTGTCATTTACCTCTTATTTACAGTTTGAGCATTTTACTTATTATCACTATTATTTATTCATTTTTAATCTTTCTATTTCTAGGCTTTAGCCTGCCTCTGATGTTTCTGAGTACTCCTTAATCACAAAGTCTTCTTTTTATTCTTCTGTTTGTGTGTGCCTGTGTGTGTGTGTGTGTGTGTGTGTGTGTGTGTGTGTGTGTGTGTTTTAAGTCACTGCTGAACACCTCAGATGAGGATTTCTTCTCAGACTTTCTTTGCATATTTATTTGATGTAATGGCCCTGTCATCCTCCAGTATGTCCCCAGTCTTACCAGCAACATGAGTAGCTTGTCCGCTTCCGAAATGGGCCCTCCTCTCTTCACCACCTTCATCATCACTGTCATTAAAGTCATCGAGGTTTCCAATGTCACTCTGTTTCATGCTCATGAGACTGGCCAAACTCTGCATGTCCTCATCTCTGTGGAGAAGAGACAGGGACTCCTTTAAGAAGCAGCTCGAGACTCATTTCTTTGCTCTTACTTTGAATTAATTACACTTTCTATTTATTCTTGTCGCATATTATGGTTGTTATTTCTTATCATCTTGTTTTGTGCTTTGAATGTACTTTAACTGCTTTTACTTTTGTTGTTTACTATTTCTTTTATATTTCTATTTCATCTGTTTTCCACATCGTGATGGTATGCATGTGCCATGTGCTAATTATTTCACGTCACGTCACGTCACGTCACGTCACGTCACGTCACGTCACGTCACGTCACGTCACGTCACGTCACGTCACGTCACGTCACGTCACGTCACGTCACGTCACGTCACGTCACGTCACGTCACGTCACGTCACGTCACGTCATTTTATTTATCTTATTTTATTTTATTTCATTTATTTTGTATTCTTTTTATTCATTTTTAAATGTATTTATTCATTTATAAATATTTATACATTTCTATATATTCTTAGGTTTTCATTTTTAGCACTCTTGCATGTAAATCACTCCGAGCTGCATTTTATGTATGAAAGCTGCTTTACAAATAAAAATTATTACAGCTTTGAGGACTTAGTGCTTTCAGTTAAGCTTATAGACATGCTGCCTGGAGGTTAACTTACGTGGCTTTGCCCTCTTTGAGAAAGACACAAGACAGGTTGAGTTTCAGCGTGGCTTCCACCACTTTGACGGATAGCGGTTTGAGCTTCAGTGTGACATCAAATTGCGCCGGCGTGGCACTGGCAAACTTCTTCATATTGACGTCTGCTGATGCCAACACCTTCCTACGGCCTTTTGTCTCCTAATGAACAAAAAATAGAAGATGAGGAAGTCAAGAAAGAAAAAACAGAAAAAAATCCTTCCTGAGAGTACATTGTTTTACAATTAACCTTGAAAACTGAGCAAATTGGTTTGATTTATTTCAAAAGCATGGTGAGAAAGCAATAAGAAACAAGACGTGGTCCAAAATTCTGTAAAAAACTCAGTAAAAAAAAAATGAAAATAAGAAAATAAAGTAAGATACAAAAACAAACAAAGTATATTTTTTGTATTAGAAGTGTAGTTTTCTGGACATTTTTCTCTTTTTTGGGATTATTTTCTTGTAAAACTTAATTTTAGGTAATTTTGTTGTCATCCTTTAATCATTTCTTGCAATCTGTGTGACATTTCTTCATAGTTCATCAATGCCTTTTTCCCCATTTTTTCCAAAGAAATCAGAGTCAAACCACTTGTGAAATGCATGTAAACCCATGTCTATCCAGGTTTCGAAGGGTTGAAAAATGAAATGAAAAAAAAAACTAAAGGATAAAACTAAGGATAACACAGATTCTGCACACTCACATTTTCGATGACAAAGGTCCAGTCCTTGTCTTCAAACTCCTCTGCAGTAGGTTCCTGTTGGCAGATGAATAAATGAACTCCATTTCCCATCTTTGATTCAACTAATTAATCTGCAGCAACTACAGAGACTAAACCTCTTACCCTGAAGAGTGTGACAGTGATGTCTAAACTCTCTGGAACCTGCCACAGCACCAGGCCTCTGTATGGGTTTTTGATCCCCGGCTGCCAGCTGTGCAGCTAACAGAAAAGATAACACAAACAGTCTCAAAGCTGCTGCCAGAGTTTTCCACGGACTGGACTGTACGTCCTCTGCAGAGCACACTGTAACACCGCTGTTGGTAACTTTTATCAATCAAACTTTTCGGTCATATTTGATGAAACCGTCACTACATGCACACAGTAATACATGAGCCAGATAGTGAGAAAGTTTGTGATCATGACGTTAAAAACAGCTGTGTCAAATTGAAGCACTGTTGACTGGACAAGCCGAATTTTATGACAATCGACTCAGAATAATGCAAGTTACAGTCAATTCTGTGGTGAAATTTGCATCTCTCAAAACACATGTATTTATGTGCCAATGGATCTCGACCTTATATGACGCCTGCACAGACGCATTGTGGTGAGCTTAAAGCAGTGGCCAATGAGGCATCTACATTTCTACATACATCATCCATATGTATCAGACACATGTACATGTCTAATAGCAAGCTCTCCAAACTATATCTAGGTCAAATGAAAAATGTCGAGGAACTCTGAGTCTTACGTTGTTTGTTATTATAAAAAAGGCTAATGAGACCACAGGTCATGACTGAATGCTCCGTTAGACTCCTCTCTTCTGGTTGGTTGCGTTGTTTAGCCACAGTAGATTCTTGCAAATTCAAATAGAAGCACTACAAGGAAGAGGAACATAATTCTTTTTGAAGAAAATCTTTCTCATGTACAATATACTAATGTGTAGATGTAGTAACAGTTTTAGCAAATATGACAAAAAATGATTGTCATATAAGTTACCATCTGTAGTTTGTAGCTAAAAGACAGTTTATCCTCTTGGAAAATTTCTAAATCCAGAACAATATTTTATAAAAATTAAGTCATTTCTGCTTCAGGAGTTCCGATTATCTACAGTATTTGAACATTTCTACCTGACTGTCATGTCTTTCTCTTTGCCTTGTTACCTTTGTGCTGTGGCGTCTGTTCCTCCTGGTCCACACCACTCTCAGTTTGTCTGGTTGCCTGCAATTAAAACACATTTTAGTGCTTATAGTGGGGGATGTTTTTCAGTCACCATCTACTGTAGACCAGCATCAATACGGCATAGAGACCATTTCCACACACACCCAGATAGATATGCTAACAAGTTTCTGACAGGATGTTTCAGTTCCATTTTTGGTCCAACTGTTGACATTTTGATAGTCATTAAAGCTTCCCAGTTGTACGCCTCAGTGAACCAGTGAGGCTGCACTTGCAGTTCACACCCATGTCCTCTATTTAGTATGTGACCCAACGTCTCCCCTTCTCTTCCTGAGTTATGGTGCTGAGTAATGACCAGAAAAATGTTTTTTTATGTCACTGTCAAGCTGACCTTTGAGCTTTTAGATATAAAATATCATCACATCTTCATTTCATTCTACCAGACATTTGTTTGAAATGTTGTAATAATTCCTGTATGAAATATTAAATTGTGGCCAAAACAAGTTTCATGAGATTCCAGTAATCTTTGACCAATAAAATCTACTCAGTTTATCATTGAGTCCAAGTGGATGTTTGTGCCAAATTTGAAGAATTTCCCTTAAAAATGTTCTAGTGATATCAAATACTTGAATGAGGCGCACAAGATCACAGTGACCTTAGACCACCAAATTTTGAATCTCAACTTCGACCTATGACTACCAAATGGTTGTCAGCTCATCGTTGAGTCAAGGTGAATATTGGTGCAAAATTTGAAGAAATTCCCTTAAGGCTTTGATGAGATATGACCTTCACAAGAATGTGCCAGCTGATGAACAGACAGACAACCAGAAAACATAATGCCTGCAACCATGGCATGGAGGCATAAAAAAAACATAAAACCTGCAAATAATTGATGAAAGTACTGCATACCGCCATGTTTACGAGTTTATGAGTTTCTTGTCATACACACAGATTCTGTTTACTCTTTCATCAAGGCTAGACTAGACATCTACCAAACCTTCACCAAACCAAAATCTAAACATCTAAAGACAAATAAATCCAAAATTTTGACAGATAGATGTACAATGGACATTTATTAAATGTCATTTCAACATTTAATAAATGCTCAGAGGGGGAGGTTGCATCTGAAATCAGTCCCTCATTCATGCATTAACTATACTCTACATAATAAACAGTCAATACTCTTCTTAAGTGAACAGAAAAATTGAAATTTTTGACATTTCTGAATCTTGATTATTCGTGTTATCACTGACACTGCATACATGCCATAAATACTCATTTTTAGTTGCACTGTGGCAATTTTGACGGCCCTAGAAAGTGTATAGAACTCACACTAAGAATTGATTTAATACAAGGTAGGAAATTCATTTCAGACATATCCTGGGAGTCTCCAACCACACCAGCAGCTCTGTCTCACTGTACACAGGGACAACATTGCTACGAGCTAAATGCTAATGTCAGCGCGCTAACATGCTCACAATGTCAATCTCAACAGAGTGGACCAAAATTCAGGGGATTACCAAAGTGATCAGAATGCATCCTGTGGGAAACATAACTTGTCATAGCAGTCCATGGGACGGTATCATCTGATTTCATGTAATCTAATTATGCAGTCTGTGGAAGAGCAGACCCAGGAGAGAAACACACCGCTTACACACAAACCCGTGTGTGTGTTTTCAAAACACTGAGCTTAAGAGCTCAGCCAGGAGAAAATGAAAATCTTGTGACTGTGTGAGCAAGACGTTAGTGATGGGGAGGAGAAACAGCTGGACTGCATGTCTGCCAGCATAAGAAAAAACAAGAGAGAGGAAGAAACTGCGAACATATTAATGAATAGTGGGAGACCCTGCACTGACTTCAGAGGCTGTAATGTACGGAAGCAAATAAGGGTCATTAATATCTGATGTTCGTAAATCATTTTATGACCCAAATTAATGTTTCTGAATGCATAATAATGTATTGTAGCTATAGAAATATTTTGTGCATGCGTGGGAAATGTTTGTGCACATAAATATAATTTGCGCTGGTAAAATGTTTATGTAGCTGTAGAAATATTTTCTTTATGTGGAATTAGAAATTTTGCATGATTATTTTCAACACTAAGGTTTGACTAAGTCAGATATCCCCTAACCCTAACCCAGAACATGTTCCACCTTTGCACACTGACGGTGAAGTTACAAGCTTCAAGCTACAAGCACAAATTTTGACCCTGAGATGACTAGCCAATCAGCTCATTGCCTAGTGAAAATCAAATCGATGGGTGTACTGTTTACTTTTTCCATCTAAAGCATGCTGGCATCAACATGGAGGGGCCCAAGGCAAACTGTTCGCAACACATGTGGGCTAATTACAACGGTTAGTACGAAGCATGCTCGAAAATTTTTCTAAAAGACTTCTCCTGCAAAAATTTTGGTACACATACACAAAATATTTCTAAAGCTAATGAAACTTTTTACATGTGTGGTATATTTACACATGTAGTTTTCAGACATGTACAAAAAATGTTTACATCTATAAAACATTGTCACACGTACAAAAAAATTCTACATCTACAACTTTTTCACACATGCACAAAACACTCTCCATCTACAAAATTTTTTCACATGTGCACAAAAATATTCTACATCTAAAAAAACGTTTTCACGCGTGCACAAAAAATTCTCTACATCTACAAAACTTTCACACGTGCACAAAAAAATGTATATATCTACAAAACTTTTTCGCATGCGCACAAAAATGTATACATTGACAAAAACGTTTTTACATGTGCATAAAAAATGTATACATCTACAAAACTTTCACGCGTACATAAAATATTTCTACATATACAAAACTTTTTCCACAAATGCATAATAATCTCTCTACATCTGCAAAACTTTTTCTAACATGTACGAAACAACAATCTGAACAATCAAACATCTTGAGAACTGTTTTACACGTGCACAAAAAAAAATCTACATCTACAAAACTTGTTCAGATGCACAAAACATTTCTTCATCTACAAAACTTTTGTCAACCATTCCCAAACATAAATCAGATAACAATTTCTGAAGGCATTTTTTTACAAATATTAATGACCCTTATTTGCTTCCATCGAAATCTCTGCTTCCATCGAAATCTCCGTCTCTTACATTATCCTGTGAGACTCTGAAGTGGCGGCCTGTTGTGGGAACACTCTATGCACTTAGAAAAACAGAGCCAAGCTGTGGATGATGTGCTTGCTGTGAAACAGCAGTATGGCTTCAGGCCACATTACAAACATGTTTCTGATGGGAGAAATAAATAAACATTAAGTGGGGTGATCACAGATTTTAAACAGAGTGTGAGAGTGTCACAAACAAGGAATGTAAGGACAGAGTCCATGCTGGGGATTAACTTAACATTATTTATTAAACTGAGGTTAACACAAACTAACTATAGTGTGTAGATCAGCAGTGTTGACTGCTGAGGTTGGCCAGAACAGCCTCCAAGACAGAGAGACAGACTTCACAAGAGACTCTACAAATGGGAATATTCAAGACCAGACTTTAAACACATGCTATGTTACCCGACAGGATTCTTTGTCTCTGATCCCTCTCTATAAGTGTCTATAAGTGTTTATAAGGGTTTCCATCTACATTGTCATTTAAGAAAATAACTGAAAAAATTGAAGTGTAAATAAGTATAAATGCCAAAGAATTTAAAAATAAATAAATAAATAAGGCCTCAGCTACAGTACAAACACTTCAGCCATGAAACATGGTCGATGTCACATCATACTAACTATTTTATCATAGTCCTTCTTTAACCAAACTGTCCGCTGTAAACATCCCTCACAGCAGTTTACAGACCGACTTCCTGCTCAACTTTGCTCAATGTGCAATTAGAGATTATCAGCAACATTTCTGGTGTGCTTACTTTCACTTTGACCTTCAAATAATCTGAATAAGCTCTTGGTTTGTTTGATTTGTCTGACTTTTCTTGATCTCTCCGACTTTGTTGTAGTAATGTCCCCATATCTCAGTGATTACTCTGGTTAGTACAATTCTGTCATAAGTGATAGAAATAATGTCCAAAAGTACAATAAGATATTTTAACAAAATTACCGCCTCATGTCTGTATGCCTCCCATGCCAGTCAAGTTGCACTTGAATCTCATATTATTTTTTTTTTCATATTTAAAACATGGATTCTTCACACACATCTTACCCCTCAGCAGCACAGAAGATCTCTACAATCAACACAGTTTCAAGATTAGTGTCACCAATCCAGTATCTGAACTCATATCTCCCCTTCTGTTTCCCTTTAGCATATGAATTCTTCAGTGTTTTGTGAGGTCACGGTGACCTTGACCTTTGACCACCAAATTCTAATAATTGCATTCTCCAGTCCCAGTGGATGTTCAGTTTCCTTTTAACTCTCAAATTGTGCAAATACAAATAAGAATATAAAATATGTCTAATGCAAACACGTATTTGACAAAAATCCAATTTATGGCAAAAAAAGTTTTCACACTCGCATGAGGTGGTATTTCAGGCGATTCAAAAAAGCCATATTTGGCAAAAATGCAATGAAAAAACACTTTTTTGACTTGTCTAGGTCACATGATGCTAAACCGAATATGTTGGGGTTGTGGACAAAACAAAACTACAAATTCCTTTCAAGAACTCAAGAATAAGGCAATGAGTGTCTTTAGCGGAAATGACCCAAAATACTGTCAAGAAATGACAAAGAAAAGTCAAAAACCAAAACAAAAAGAATGGATAATGCTAACAGGTAACTGCAGTAAAAATCCATACAGTTGGCCTTTAAGGAGCCCGTACTGCTTGAACTGAGGACACTGGGCCTCCTTCTTATGTTGCACGACTCTCAGAACTAATGCGTGGATTGGTGAGAATAGTTATGCGAGAGAGAGGAGTGAGAGTGAAAGAGAGAGAACAGAAATAGACAACGCCTGACTCGCTGAACTTCACAGAAGCTTAATAGCAATCCTCCACCTGCTGCTCTATTTATCACAGACATGTTCCTGTGCTGTTGCAAAACGCTGACCTACAAATTCACCATAGTGTTTTGAACCCCGTTAGTCTGCAGATTAGTGGTTTACAAACTACAGCTCCTCAAGACAGAATACACACCAATATATTATAATTATATCACACGCTCAGATCAGACCCGGTCGCTGCAAATCGAGTGTTTGTTTTCATCGGTCTGAAGTACGAGGTGTTTGAGCTTCACCATATGAGGGAATGCTGGCCGGTGTGAGGGAAGCTGTTGATCATACAGCTTCTAAATAGTGTTTCCCAGACTGTCTAAACACGCTTACTTCAGTGTAGGTGGATTTTGCTTATCTGCTCAGGGAGACGGCCCATCTAGCCGATCCACATTTCACACATTCCTGTCACAGAGTGTAGAAAACACAGCGGTACTGTCTGTGATGTCAACCATAGGTCACCCATGAGTTCAATTTCATGCTGAATTTTAACGCCCAAACACACAGATGCTTTCAGTTATTTTATTCAATTATTATTGTCCTTCTTTTTACGACTGTGTGTTTCGCACGGAATGACAGTGTGTGTGTGGTGGTGCCTGACAACGGGAAGGGGAGCGGGGATTGTTTTTGTTTTGTTTTGTTTTGTTCTTTTGGTTGTCTTGTTTCTTTTCCATCATTTTTAAGTTGTCTTGTTTTTCCCCTTATTTTTTTCCCTCTGCAATCCAATTCCTAATAATATAAACAAATAATAAGCAGCAATTTAAAAGGCACAGTTCAGCCCAAAATCAAAAACACGTATTTTTCGTTTTACCTATCAGGCTATTTGTCAGTCTAGATAGTTTTGGTGTGATGCTGATTGCTGGAGATATCAGCCGTAAAGATGGCTGCCTTCTCCCTAATATAATGGATTTAGGTGGCACTCGGCTTGTGTTTTTCACAGCGAAAAAAAAAGTTTGAAAAACTTTGAAGAAACTCATGACCTGGTTACTCAAGATAATCCACAGACCTTGCTGTGAGCAGTTTTATGTATTTTCTTCTTACCAAAACTACTCCTGTCAACCATAGCACCACGCAGAAGGAAGCATGCATCTACTGCTAGCTCACTTAGCATGACTGAGCTAGCTAACAGCTCAGCCGAGGAGGATGCTGTTAATGGTTACATCTCACCTCAAGAGCGCAAACCTCTTAACCATGAGTAAATGCACACTTCCTTCTGCTTTGAGAAGCTACTTTGAAAGCTAAGTTGTGCGAGCTATCAATTAATTCACGCTGGACGAAGCTGAACTACAGCAAAGTTACCCTGGCTAGGAATTTAGACTGGCTAATGAAAACTTCTAAAAAAAATAAATAAATAAACAAATACTTTGTGAAAAAAAACTTCAAATTGGTAATTTAGGGCTCCATGTGATACAAAATTATTACAAAATATAGCACTTAAGCAGTAAAATTGGTGCCCGTAAAACCAAAACAATTAGCTTAAAGAAGCGAAAAGGTTTTTAACTATTTTTACTATTTTGACTATTTTCTCTCTACTGAAGTACACCCACCAACCGTATCACTGCACAGAAGGAAGTGTACATCTACTCATTGCAGAGAGGTTCGTGCTCATGACTGTGCAAGATGTAAACATTAATTGCGTCCTCCTTGGTGTACTGTTAGCTAGATCAGTGCTTCCTTTTAGAAAATAGAAAATAGCGCCAACCAACACTCAGCAACTCACACCAAAACTATCTAGACTGACAAATCGCACTAGAGATAAGAGGAAAAACGTGTGTTTTGTTGTGGTGGTAAACTGTCCCTTTAAGTTGTTTTCCGACTGAATGAAGACACTGCATCCTCATTCAGTTCAATGAGACAATTCCCCTGAAGCTGGTGCTCATGCAGAAGGCCCTGGCAAAATAAAAGAACCTGACTCAACTTTTACTGCAATAAAAGATCACGTGTTCCTGAAAAACACCGCAACATCCAATCAAATACATGCAAGTTCTTAATTTTTTAATTTTAAAACATGAGCACTGTTACACTGAGCTATCGGTTACTTGGCAATCGATGAGACAGAGGTTAAAATGGTTGTTACTGTGAAAAATATCCTGTCTTCTAGAAGTTTTTACTATTGTGCAATGATGTGGTGTGACAGCTGAGCATTTTTGGAATCATGCTTGTTCACTGTCTCTAAAAGGGATATAAGACATGTTGTAACTTGGTCGTTTGGTTGTTTGTTTTAGAGACTGATATTGATCTACAATATTGAAAAATCAAAGAGATTTTTTAAAGAGAGTCTGAATGCAGACTGACATCTTTGTAACTTTTTTCAGTGCAGTGACTTTGGTTTTCAGCGGTCTAAACGTTGTTTTTCCTGCCAGATTTACAGGAGTCATTTTCGTCATAGATGATGATGCATATAAACCTTCCGCCTAATCGTTTACACACAGTCTAATGAAATGACACATGATATGTGGCTTCAGGCTGGTGCCGGCTGCCCTGTTCTGTGGTGTTCGATAAAGTGGGAACATGTACAGACGCAGCCTCAACAGGAGCCGCTCTGGTTAACACTGTCAGAGTCATTGAGAAAACACTCTGGGTTTGAAACCACTGTAAACCTGAGAGTGTAAACATTTCAATCTAAACATCTATTACTCACATACAACCAGATGGTCTTTAAGGTATAAACTTCCCGTTAAGCCCCAGGACATAATGTTTACTCTGTGCCATCTCTATTTCAGTCAATAATTGCAAACTTACGGAGGTCAATTTTTACCAAGACAATATCTTTTTTAAAAAGATGAAAAGTCAGGACTGATTACAGTTATAATACTCTCAATTATGAGACACTAAATTAAACTTTAACTTCTTATATCAAACTTATGACTCTGTGACAGTTATGAGATACTAAGTAATTATAATAATAAAGCATATCATAATTTAGATTGATGTCAAAATTATGAAATAATATGAAGTAGTAATTGTAACCAACTAATATCTTTTTGTATTTATTGTATTCATTTATTTTTACTTTATTTAACCAGGTTGCTTTTTGAGGCATATACTATCAATCAAGTTTTTAAAAAAATCTGACAATGAAAAAATATATTGGCCAATATGTTTTTTGTTTGTTTGTTTGTTTGTTTGTTTTTCAGTACAGCCTATAGCATAAACACGCTTTTTTAAAAACTAAGAAAAAATGGACAAATTACGATTTACAGTTAAAAAATAAATGTGTTGTATTGGCTTACATCTATACTGATATATCTGCAATGAGTTAATATCGGCCAATATGGGCTCTAATGGTAAGTCACAATTTAGATTTTTGGTGTAAAAATTAAGAGATGTTATATTCGACTAAGTTAGTAGCATAATTTTGACTTGAAAAGACAGACATTTGACTGTATCTAAGAATAATCGGTCAGTTTTGACTCCCTAAATCCAAACAGCAGAAGCAAATGTGAAATTCTGAGTAAATTGTTTTACTTGCTGAGTGCCAGTTGTTACTGTCAGATAATAAATGCATATTTTTTTCCTGTTGTCAAAATCATGAGAAAATACCTCAAATTTTTAAATTACAGATAAAAATAAACATATGATTCAAAATTGTTAGTTAGTATTTAAAGTTAATGTTTTTGTATAGTATCTGAATTTTCACAAAGTTTTGCCTCAGCTTTTTGTCATCTTGACCAATTATATTCAATTAGGAAATTATGAATAATTTAAATTTAATCATTTTTGACTTGTCAAGCATTATTTTTGTGATAATTTTGGCTCTCCATTAGTATTTTGATTGTTGTCATTGCTAACATCTATACTTGAAACCATCTTAAGAAACCACCTAAAACACAACACCTCAGGGACTCTCGCTAAAGGATCCCTTGCTCCAATAAAATAAATAGTATCAGAATTTTGACAAAATTTTGCCTTAGCTTTTTGTCATCTTGTCCAATTATCTCTAATTAGGAATAATTTCAACTTGTTTCCAAATATGAATAATTTCAACTTAAAATTGAATAATTTTGACTTACAACCATTATTTTTTTTTTACAATCTTGACTCCTTAAGTGATAAATTTGGCTTACTGTATTTTGATTTTTCTTTTTTGCTAACATTTACACTTGAAGCCATCTTAAGAAACCACCGAAAACACAACACCTCAGAGACTCTCACTAAAAGATCCCTCGCTCCAATAACACAAATACACTATTAACACCATAAGCACATTACATTGTATAATATATCTTTACAGTTTGTTCTTGCTTCCCAGTGAAATGTATGTGTAATTAATGCATTGTTGTGTGCCACACCCTAAAGGGAGAGCACAGCTGCAGCACAGAACAGGCCAACTTTATCGATTCTCACACTGTATGAATAAATCCCTCTATGACTGAAACATGTTGATACCGGTCAGTCAGTGTGTGTGATACTTTTTTTGGTAGATAACAGTGACAGGAAGGTAAGCCACTATACAAGCCAGGGCTGGAGGATTGGAAAAACATGCTGACTCCTCTGTGAGTAATGATCATGGAATTAAAGGAACTCCTTCAGTGCCAAGACTCAAGCAGTCAGACCAACAGCTCTAACACTATCAGTTCTTTACGAATCTAATCTACACCCTAAACTCTACATGGAGGTGGGCACAGTTTGCTCCAAACCCCAAGTTCCCATAAGTAACCTGCCTTTTAATCTGACTGTGAGCAGGCTAAAAAATGACAAAGTGACACATATTCAGTCTTCCCTGAAACACTAAAAAACAGATTATCATTCCAACTCCTCACAACTTGCACTGCTATCTTGGACCATTTTTTGTTGACACAGTCACCCCTGGAACAGCCAGCAGAGCTCTTTGCTTGATGGAATTGACGAGACCAATCGAACAAAATGGACAGGAGCGAATAATTCTTGATGTGTCTATTATGCTGACTTCATATGCGCCTTGGAAATATTGTATTTAACGTATTAAGTTAAGAGCACATGATTGTAATCAAAAGTCAAAATTAGGAAATTTCAATGATACCCGAGTTGTCACGTTTGCGTGACGTTTCAGGGGCAACAGAAATGGCATAAAGGATGGAAACAGTGTCACCAATTGACAGAAAAAAATTATTTACTTCTAGTAGTTAAACATTTTAGTATCTGCATCTATTAGCTGTGGCAAGTATGCAAACTTTTAACTCTAAAGCAATGGTCAATGGTAAGAAACTTTTTTATTAATTCAATATTAAATAACATTTTTTGATCACATGTAATATGGTAACATGGTATTAATGTTAACTGCTGTCCATGTAGAGTGACCTAGATTCAATAAAAAATCTATAAAAATTAGGGATGATAACAATTAACCAATCGATCAATCGGTTGTTAAGAATTTAATTGAAGTAGTAGCAGTACTAGGGATTTGGGGGGTGCAAATGTTTTGCCCCAGGGCCCCCTTACAAGTTAATATGCCCATGGCAAGTAGTCAGCAATGTCAGTGGGAGGCACTCTGGGGGGTGATGACCACATCCCCTCTCCACCTGCACACCTGACACTAACTGAGCTTCCAAAATAAAAGGCTACCACTCGTTCCTACAACCAGGTTATTTATTCAGCATGACTGCAGGCTGGCCTAGATATCAGGATGTCATACCACATGGTTACAACCACACAGGCTCAACATTAGAGAGCAGACGCGGAAGTGTCGGGGCGTGCTCTGTGAAGGAGCATCACCATATTTTTCATTTTGCATTATAAACAAAAGTAAAGCTTCCGATTAATAAATACCTCTCTAACAGAACAATTCACAGCGTAAATGTTTTGCTTTTTTTTTTTTTTTACCCTTCAATACCAATATCATAGCATTAAAACGTACTCCACGTAATGTAAACTGTCAACTACCATAAGCGTTTTAAAATCTTCAACTTTTACAAACATGTTATGTTCGCTTCCGCCCCTCTGTGACGAAAGGTAACACTGATGTAGAAGCAAGCTAACCAGTAATAGGTTCATTTAATTTTTTTTAAAAAAGTGCTTGGCGTATGGGGTGTGAGCTGAACATGGTCTGACTGATCCCTTACATGCCATTTTGTTCTGTGGCGTACATGTAAAGTAAAATGATGATATTTCTGAATGGAGTTTGGCATCACTTTCTCTTCCCAAACACAAGTCCCTTTAACATTTGAGCACAACACATTAGACTAGCTTTGCCAAACACTACTCATATTTACTAAATTAGCTAGAAATAAGTGTTTTCACAGTTACTTACCATTTCTTCGTGCACTCTATCGTCAGCTCTTGAAACGAAGCCGCAAACTGGAACTTGGATGCTCTCTTCCCGACCCGCTGCAGCCGCTTCCACACCGATGTCATGCTGAAGCTTGTCGGATATTTCTCTCAAACACGCGGTGAACCGAAATTAAAACGAAGGGACAGTGTGTCCCCGCCACCGTGTCCCTCCGCCGGGACCTCGCAGACCGGGAAAGTCCACCTGCGTGGCTGTCAGCTGCGGTGTGTGCTCCTCTCCTCACCGGCGTCCACTTCAGGCTGCAAAACAAACACACGCCTCAACTCCCAGCTAGCGTCAAGCTAACCGGAACAAGCGGAAACACGAGATCGAGACTTTCAAAATAAAGTTGAATGCGGAACTAGAACACAATACAATAATGTAATAATGTCCTGAAAATGTAATAAAACTTGAACTTACCTTGATTGAATAAGTACTAAAGCCAATAATGTAATAAACTGACAAATAATGTCATGTTAGCCTCCTGAAAACAATGCAGTAATATTCATTTGAGGTGTGCCTGCACATCTTACATTTCCAAGAAAAAAAAGCATACTGTAAAACATTACATTTATTATATCATCGGTTTTGAAAAAATAACCACCTTAAAGGTATTATTTTATTATAAGTAAAAATGTTCTTTATGAAAATACCAGTCAGGACATTTTATTAGATTATTGGTCAAGTTACTGAATTTCATTACATTTTCAGTCAGGTTGAGATAAGTTTATTACTTCTCCAGGCATTGTTACATTTTCAGGAAAGTGTTACATTATTGTGTGCTACAAGGATGTCAGATACATGTACAAAAAATAAAGACAGTTTTTTATTCCAGTTTCAGACTTTATTGATAAACCAGGAAATTATTATAACAGAGTTTATTTATTACTTATTTAGGTCAGTAAAATTATGATAATCTGAATTAACATTTTACATTCTTTCTTCACTTCACTTCCTGTTTTAGCAGAGTGCATTACAGCTGACTTGATGCAGCAGATACAATTATTATAACAGAGTTTATTTATTACTTATTTAGGTCAGTAAAATTATGATAATCTGAATTAACATTTTACATTCTTTCTTTACTTCACTTCCTGTTTTAGCTGAGTGCATTGCAGCTGACTTGATGCAGCAGATAGTTATTGGGCAATACACTATGCTTTACAAGTCACACCTACAATGACTTCATATTCTGCAGAATAATCTAACAACAATAATAATGGGATGATGTTGAGACGTGACGTTTTAGCTAAAATAAAAACAGTGATTCTGCAACACATATAACAAGGATGCAACAACAATAACAGCTACTGGAGATGAAACGCCAGAATGTTTAGTGAGGAAACTGAGCAGAGAGCCACAGGCTGCTGTTTGACCCTAAATGATTATTACAGGGATTTTTCATCGGGATACAGGTATACACATGTAATTTACTCCAATTCATGAATGAATAATAGTAGGTGCAGATGATTTCACCCTGCCTGTGACTTACAAAGAAGACTGTAACATGTAACAGGTGCAGGTGTGAGCAAACAGCCCTGAGATGAGTCAAACAGTTGTTAGTGAGTTCCCATGAAGCTGCATTTGTGGAAATCATCGAGGACTGACTACAAAACAGAAATTACCTGTGTGCGTGTCGGGGAAAGTTTCCCCGTGTCATGAGTCCCCTCAGCTGCAGGGACTTTTCCACTTTAGCCCTCACTCTATTTATATCTGTCGCTGACACATAGAGCAGCTGGGACTATAATGTAGCCTCCAAGAACACACACATAGACACACACACACACACAAAGATAAACACTCTGTTCACACCCTGAAGGATCAAACTTAACCCTTTCAAACAAGAATTGACATCGCTTTTCTTGTGCTGCGTTCAGGCCCCTTCAACAAGTTATTTGACCCCTTGAAACCTCTGCAATTGGATTTCTTTCGATAACATTGGGGTAAAAAAGCCATGACAAACTTCACTAAAAATGGCCCACAAACTGCATGAAAGTATAAAACTGTGACATGAAAATTACCCAATAAAGCTTTTTAAAAGAAGGGTAGATTATTAGAAAATCACCCTAAAGATAAGGGAAAATGTCTTGAATGTAAGTAAGTACTTTTATTTCTCAACACTTTTTAGGTCATTTTCTTTTTTATTCTTCTTTTTTGTATATTTTCAGGTAATTTTCTTGTAATTTTCTTTTACAAATTTTTCGCTCATTTTTGTGACCATGTCTTGTTAAGTCACTTCTTGCCTTCTCCCTATGCATTCAAAAGAAATCAACCGATTTCCCCAGGTTTCAAAGGTCTAGAAACTAGATCTCATATCTGGTGTTGATTTTTTTGTTTTCATCATTATTGCATCTTTATTGTGTTTTACAAATATAAAGTGTATTTATAGAACTTCAAAAGAAGGCCCAAAAACACTGATTAGTGCAGCGTTAAAATCTGTGATTGCACAACTACATACATTAAGAAAACTCAAGAACTTAAAGTTCATTTATATTTTTTCAAAATCACATCTAAGAGATTTCTACAAGTGACATGGTCACAATTACTTAGCATTTTAATATTATCATAAATAACAATAACAACAATAATAAACTTTATTTCTAGAGTACTTTTCTTAACAAGGTTACAAAGTACTTTTCAGAAAAATAAACAACGCAATGATCACATATTAATAATGGGTTCGTCTCAAAAGTAGCGTACAATAGCTGTGGATGGATGATAAAACCTAGCAAAAGCAACATTCATAAATGCTTTCCTTAAAAAAAATAAAGTCTTAAGAAGGGATTTAAAAGATGCTAATGATGTTGTGAGTCTGAGCTTAGTGGGCAAAGTGTTCCACAGTTTTGGGGGCTCTGACAGCAAAAGTCACCACTTGTCACAAGCTGAGAATGGGGAACAACCAGCAGAGCTACGTTACCTGAGGCAGTGCCCAGGTACATAAAGGGGTCAATAAAT
The DNA here is from genome assembly GCF_026936395.1 of Plectropomus leopardus. NCBI lineage: Eukaryota > Metazoa > Chordata > Actinopteri > Perciformes > Serranidae > Plectropomus > Plectropomus leopardus. The sequence continues at coordinate 3,144,591 of NC_142198.1, read as the reverse complement.
CCTTAATGTTATTTGGAGAAAGGCCATGTAATGCTTTAAAAGTGATCATTAAAATTTTAAAAATCGATGGAGTATGTAATAGGCAACTAGTGTAAAGGAGTCGAGTGTTTGAATTTTTTAGTGCCTGTTAAATTTGGGCGGCAGTCAGTTGGAGAGGGTGAAGTGAGTTCTGACTGATTCCAGTATAAAGTGCATTATAATAGTCCAGGCAACAGAAAATAAAAGTAAGTACTGTATAACCTTGTGTGGGTCCATGGGAGACAAGAAAGATCTAATTTGGGGGATCTTTTAAAGATCTTTTTAATTTTCTAAGTTAAGTTTAAAGTTAGCAGAAGATGTAGTCTAGCTTTCTAGTAAGGATTAGGTAAGAATTAGAACCAGTGCAACCAATGTCACTTTATGGCTTCTGGCAAGTTGAGAACTGGGTCAAACTCCGAATATACTCTTATCTAGTTCCTAACATTCAATACATTACAGGGAGTAGTGTTTACATTAGTCTTAGCACCCATGCATAATAGAAATATGACTTTTGTTTTGGAGTAGCATAAGGAAGCTGTCTGGGTCCCCTGCTTTTCTCATAGCACATGCTGATAAGATCACACCATACAATGAGCATTCACCTCCACAGCTGCCGTGGTTGTATAGAGTACTGCTGGGATGACTTTTATAGGTCACACTAGATGTTAACATCTGGGCAGGGACTGCCCAATGTCTTATACCCACCTGTTCGTAGTTTGGTATAAAAGTACAATTTTGGTTTAATTTATGTTTTTTGTTTTTGTGGGTTGGGAAAGAAAAACATGGTTTTCTTTCTTTCTATATAGGCTTAAGTATTTCCATTTTCTGCTATTTAAATTTCATGAAATGTAGTGGAAGTATGAATTGAATTAAATGAGGTTGCTGAAAATGCAATTAATCACAAGTGCAAGTACCCGAAAACTGCACTGAAGTACCGTACTTGAAGTAATGTACTTTGTTACACTCCCAGCATGATGTGGCTTTTCAGAAGATCTCTGTTTTGTCATAGAGCTGATTAGATTGCCTCCAGTAACTGAAATTAATTCAAACAAGTAACAACTATCATGTTCACTTTTCAGTGTTTGGAACAAAACAAATAACGTAAAAATCAGTTCCGAATTAAGCGAGTTACATGAGTTATTTGTTTACGGGCAGATCTTGACCTCCCTAATAGACCGCCTGCACAGACACACATCAAACCGGAAACACACTATATACGTGTCAATATCTATGTAAGCAACTACAAAAAGCTAAACTTGATTTCAGGTCTCTGGCCTCCTGCGAGAAAGTTTGATGCACTACTGCTTACATCAGAACAATTTTAGACAAATAAGATGGCCAAGAGGAAGCACATATGGACTAAATACAAGCCGGCCAAGTACTGAGCCTTGTGGGACTCCAAGTGACAAAAAACAGAGGAAGACACAAACCAACAACTACTATGTTGTATTAAAGTATCGATCCCCCAGGTGGACAACAGTAATGAGACCAGATGTACTGCATAAAAAGAGACATGAGCTCCTCATTCTTGCAGTCCCACATGGCCCGATCCCTGTACATACTGTCCCTGTCTCCATCTGATGTTTCGTGATTCATGTGGCAAGTCCCTTGTGTTTCCATAGACTGAACCTCCCTGTCAGTGTCCCTGCATCCTCCCTGTCTCCCAGCAGTATACTCTGCAGTCACACTGGGAAACAGCTGCATTTGGGTGGGTAAAAATAAAGTAAGAAAGAAGGAAGAGCAGAGGGGAGTCTCCACATGTGGGAGTAGCACTTTTTTAAAGTTGGTGTTTTGCCAAAGCACCATAATGGTGAGGTGATGTTTATCTTAAACTATTCTGGGAACTACATTTCCTGGTTCCTGTGGTTCAGTGACAGCTCTTAAATTGGAAATGAATGGCTTGTGTCACTGAACAGGGGTTGCCCCTATAGGAAGCTAATGGTTGATGGACATCATAGACTAAGCGCTTCCAGAATGTCAACCTTTCAGGGACAACAAAGCAGCTTTGTTTTAGCTTGATTTTTTTCATCATTATGGGGATGGGGAGGGGGAGGGGCCATGGTGGCAACTATGAGGTGAAGTCATTCCTAAACAATCCACTTCCTGTCTGCAGGCCAACCACCAGTTGGTGTGCATCCTGTTTTGAAGTCCAGGGCATTGCAATCTAATTGACTATACATTTTATCCAGTAGAAAAGGCCAGTATTGACTGTTTTGGACCAATCAGAATCATCCAGCTATTATAAAAAATTACAAAACAAATACTATTGCTGCCCATGGAACTCTAAACTTTAATGAGATTATTTCCCCCCAGGGATGAATAAAATAGTTCTGATTCTGATATTTATGTCGTAGTAGGCATGCATTTCATCCTCTTTATGTTTTCCTCTCTCCTTTTTCGGTTCTTTTTACATAAGCTCACTAAAATGACCAAGGGAAAGAGACAGGGATACTCAAATTGCATTGCTTGGACGCCACTTATGCAAAATGACAGGAGGCCCGGGGCCAGTCGCAGCAGCCAGACACGTTTGTTGGATTTTGGACATTTGTAGGATTATAGGACATTTCAAGGATTTTAGGACGTTTTCTAGGATTTTGAAAATTTTTCAAATATTAGGACATTTCTAGGATTTTATGATGTTTCTAGGATTTTAAGATGTTTCTATGATCTTAGACAACTTCTCGAATTTTAGGATGTTTCTCTGATTTTGGGACATTTGGGACCTGAGGACGTTTCTTATGTTTCTCAGGTTTTATGACAGTTCTTGGATTTTAGGATGTTTCTTGGATTTAAGGACGTTTCTAGGATTTCAGGACATTTCTAGGATTTCAGGACATTTCTTAGATTTTAGAACATCTCTAGGATTAAAGGAAATTTCTAGCATTTATGGTTTTTCTAAGATTTTAGAACACTGGGGGCTCAGCAGGATTCTGTCGAAGGTGTGGTGGATCCTCCACTGGCAATTTTTTTGATAACCAAGTTCTATTTTGATGCTGTTTTACGCACTCTGGCACCCTATGTATACTAAAAGTACAAAAGCAATTTGCAGTGTGAATCACTTTATTTTTATTGTGAATTAGAGGTCCACCCAGCACCCTATCGGGGACCAGATTTGGCCCACAAGCCGTAAGTTACTGGATAAAGTATTGAGACTCAAAATCTTTCTTTCTAGGTATGGATAAACACAGGGTTGAGATCTACCAATGGTGAAGTAATCAGATCCCTACTGGTATCATGCCCCCACACTTCCCTCTATGACCTTTGTAAATATAGCCTGGCTAAGCCAAACAGCTGCGAGCTGTCTGTCAGAAGGACAGAGAAGACGACAGGCAGCAAGAGCACACACCATCACATTAATAAGGTCACAGAACATTGCACTGTCCCCGCAGCCATGATGCATCAGTCTACGGTGCAGTCACATGTATGACCTTTGAGCAGACTTTACGTACCATGGTATACCATGGCATCATATGCTGTTAAAGGGCATAATGTTATCCATGTTTTTCTGATTTTATTTTCATATACCGTGAGTCAGGATAAGAATAATGTTAACGGTGGTTGTAAAAGTTTAACTAAAGTGCCGGGGGGTTTAAAGTGTTTAGACAGTAGTGCCAGATGGTTGCCAGGTGTTTGCAATGGTGTTTTAGGTGTTGCTATGTGGCTTTGGGACAAATAGGGCGGTTAAAGGTAGCTCACACACTGGAAATTAATATGTCCAATATTATTAAATTAAACAAGCCGGTCAGGACCAAGCCAAGCTGTGTTGAGATACTGAGTTAGCTGCTGTCTGTTAAAAACAGTGTCTTGTTCAAGCTGCAAATTCAGTCATTAAATTATTAAATATTTCACAGTATATTTAAGACTTATTTTAGGAGCTAAACTGGAAATTCACAGATTAAACAAAAATACACAATCCTGACAAAATGTATGTCATATGCATGAACACAGACAAATTCACCTATCAGCAGGCTAACAGTTGTACTGTTGTGGATCGCTGTGAGTCCAGTTACTTTAAGCCAGCTGGTGTTGATCATGTGACCTAGTGGGCTTTGAGGCGTTGTGTCTCAGAGGCAGGACGTGGGTCAACAGTTGTTCGTGGTATTGGACACAATGTTTGAGCCAGCTCTGAGGAGGCTCATGTGCCTGGTGACCGGCCATCACAAGGGCGTCATGATTATCAGTCATCGCCATCAGTGTCTCTACCGACCGCTGACTGGAGGACGAGGACAATGAAGGAACTCAACAGTGACTCAGCTGAAAACACCAACCAACAGACTAATATTTCATCACTTTCTGCTTTTAACCCTTTGAAACCTGAGCAAATTGGTTCTTTGAAAAACTATAATTTTAGTTTTTGTTTTGATTCTGATTCTGAATTATTTTTAAAAAAAAATATGGAGAGAAGGCAACAAGCAATTTAACAAGACTTAGCCCAAAAATTAGTAAAAAAAAAAAAAGAAGAACAAGAAAATCACCTTAAACAGTGCTGGGGGAAAAAAAGAAATATATATTAGTATTTATTCTATATATTTTTTTCTGTAACTTATTTTTTAATTTAAAATTGTTATTATTATTATTGTTATTATTATTATACATTTATTTTCTGGACACCTTATTCCTTATTGTTTGGATTTTCTTTATATCCTCCCCTTCTTTTAAGCTCATTTTTAGGTAATAATATTGTCACCTTTTATACATTGTTGGCAATTTGTGAGACAATTCTTGCTAAGTTGGTCATTTCCTCCTCCCCCCATGTTTTTGAAGCCAATTTTCTCAGGTTTCAGTGGCTCAAACAACTCGTGAAAGGCGTCTAATCGCAGCACTAGAAAACTAATGTCGATCCAGTTTTCAAAGGGTTAACAACTCAAATTGCAGATTTGCTATTAAAAAAAAACTTGCTTTGCTGGTTTTACTTCCAATTTTCCATATTTTTTCAACATTGAGCTCTCGGCTGGTGAAGTCGGTGGTTCAGCACAGTTCAGCATAATTTCATCTCTCAATCTTATCAGAGGGAAACTGTTAGCCTAGCTTCCTAAAAAGTGAAAAGAATACATGTTCCATGTTGATATGTGTTATGATATGAACGCAGATTTTTTTTTTTTTAAATGCAAAGGAAAGACTTTTCTGTTAGGCTTTTCCAAAGTAGGGCCGTTCTCGTCTAAACATGGCCTAATACCTATTTTGTTTTGGTTGATATTGTGCTCATGTTGTATATTTTCCTAAAACGATGTCGATCAAAATGCCACAAACTAACACACACACAGAAAGCTAATGGACAGGTGGTATGACTGCAGCTTAGAATTCAATATTTTGAGAAAAGTCATTATTTTAAATGTTTCTAATTAATTTATTCATTATTTTGAGACAATATGTTATTATTTTGAGAAACTTTCTAATGATTTTGAGACAATAAGTCATTATTTTATTATAATAAGTTATTTTTGAGAAAATCTCTCATTATTTTGAGATAAGTCATTTTTAGAGATAAGTAAGTCATTTTGAGAAAGTTTCTCATTATTTTGACGTTTCTCATTATTTTAACAGCTTTTGTAATTATTTCGAGATAACACATCATTATTTTAAGACACTAAGTTATCATTTTGAAACAAGTCATTACTTGAGAAAGTTTGAAATATTTTAAGATAACAGGTCATTATTTCTATTTTCCCACAGTAATGGGCAGAAATGGGCTTTCATAAAAATACCAGACACAGCTGAAAAAGTGAAAATTTAGTAATCAATATGCCACAAACTACAATATGTTGTGTGGATTATCCTGAGTAACAGGGACATTATTTTTGGAAAGTAGGAAAGAGATGCTGTAGATTATTTTTTGAACTGAAAGCGATTTCTCTCATAGTGAGGGACTTTACAAAAATGATTAAGGTCTTGAGGGACTGAACTTCATGTTTCACTAAGTTAAAAAGCCCAGGCTCTGAGTATTGTTTGGATTCTGTCTGTCTGAACATATGATGGAGCTGCCATGTGTAGTCTGCTCTTAGTAATGTAGAGGTGAAAAGGTAAAGGCCAACAACATGTCAGTGTTGTGTGTATGTTGACAAAGAATCGCACGTCACCCTCTGACCGACTTGTATACAGTTGACGTGTCAAAGAGGCGACCTGAAAAGATTCATGACCTCATGAGTAAAAGAGAATATTTGTGTGTGTGTGTGTGTGTGTGTGTGTGTGTGTGTGTGTGTGTGTGTGTGTGTTGCTAGGGAGTGGTGGGAGCTGGCAGTGCTGGGCACAGGCTCAGATTCAGGGTGCTCTGTGCCTTGTACAAACACAGCCATAGTAGGAGAACACAAAAGGCCTCTGTTGCAGCTCCCAGTGAAGCAGTCTGCACCTTCACTTCATTAAAGGAGCATTCAGTGAAAATATACTGACCCAAAAAACAGAAACTGAGCAGAAGAGTCTGAGAATTTCTATGTTATCAGTGTAGCTCATTAGAGGTTTTACTATTTTAATTAATCATACTTTCAGGCTGTCCATCTGTTTATCCGTCTCATGAACATGGACACGATATCTCAAGGACACCGAAATAGAATTTCTTCAAATTTGGCACAAACGTCCACTTGGACTCAAGGAAATACTGATTAGAATTTGGTGCCTGAAGGTCAAAGGTCACTGTGACATTTTTTTTTCTTTTGCCATATCTCAAATATTTGTACGTTACTTATGACAAAATTTCACACAAATGGTCTACTGGGATTTAACTGATATAGTGATGATGATTTATATCCAAAAGGTCAAAGGTCAACGTCACTGTGACATCATAATGTTTTGTACTTTTAAGTCAAAGCTAAAAACACTTTTTAACACTGCCTAATCCATCCAGTAATGACTGCAAACTTTAAGTTATTTTAATCTTTAACTTCACTTCACTTTTCACATGTCGTCTGCACTTCTGCTACTTTTAATGATTTTTTTAAAAATTGGAAATTACCTTGCATATCTTTTCGTAAATAATATAATATAATATAATATAATATAATATAATATAATATAATATAATATGTTATATTAAATGCGTTATTTTTTATTGCTCTGTGAAGAAGTTTGAATTGATCTGTTGTATATAAAGTCTATGGAAGCATGCTATACAAATGAAGCTGCTGTGCCTTGCCATAATGTTCTGTAAAACCACTTTTCTGGTTAGTCAACATCATAACTCAGGAAGAGAAGAGGAGCATCCATGATTTAGTATATGTAGCTTCTCTGCAGCAACATCCATATTTAAAGAAATGAAGAACTGTCATGGCTGCTTGAGTCTGGACAGACTAAACTGGAACTGGAACTCCACTGGTTCACTGAGGCATACAGGTTTGAAAGTGAACGCGATGGTGGGATTTTTTGCTCTTACTCAAAGCTAAATGGGTATTAACTCTGATCTTACAGCAACACTCCTCTGATTTTACACCAATGTGTTTGGGTACTACTGTACCAGTAAAGCAGTATAAAGTCTTTAGTCTTTCGTCTTTAGGTGTCCTTTAAGTGATGTCACTGTAGTCATTTGGTCTGAGGACTACAAGTTTACAAACTAAATCAGTGTGGAGGTGTGGATTTAGACAGAAGTGATCTTACCAGACCTCTGCAGCTGCTCAGCTCTGCTGCAGGCTAAAGGCCTCAGGCTTTGCTAACTGTTGCTAGCATAACACACACCAATCTCTTCCACTCAACTGTTGATGACTGAGTTGCATTTTGGGTAATGTAGGCACCTGGGTTTGAAAAGAATGCACAAAATCAAAGATATCTTTGGTTCCACTGCATCAATTTTAAGTCTCTTATTAGGCGTCATTAGTGAGTGCACAATGCTACATCAGTGGAGTAATATTTCAGAGAAGAGTTCTGCTTTATTGCAACATCAGTCCTGATAATAGTGACTCCTAAAAAAATTCCTAGAAATGTCCTAAAATCCTAGAAATGTCCTAAAATTCTAGAAACATGTATGGGGCTGCTGCGACTGGCCTCAGAGCAAAGCCAGTCGAGAATCCCTTTTTTAGAGTATATCAACCACTTTTTTTGGAAGTCAATCTGAAAATAAGCACGCTCAAAATGTTGCCTATAACCCTGCTGCAACATAAATAAATACATTTGTTTGTACACACAACTAAGTCAGAGCAGGAGGTGGGTGTGTAAATTACGATAGCTAGTTTGGGTCATTTTGTCTTTCACGTATGTTTGTCTAACCCTGGAGTCTGTTTGAGGTTGTCAGACTTGTGTTTCTTGCCCTGATCATGCAGTGTTATTGAGTTGCATCACGGGACATAGAGGATTCAACCTTTACTGACCCATAGTGAGGAAAAAAAAGTCTGCTGGTTGTTTTTTGTCCATTTCCTCTTTGATTTCACTCACCAGTTATCAAACTTTATCCTACAGGGATGGAATTAAAACTCAGATTCTCGTTGCAGGTGACATGGAGCCGAACAGCGGAGCACATTCAAGCTGAACAATGTAGCAGATGACACAAACTGAGTCAAATTTAACAGTTGAGTTGGACAGCGGTTTGTGAAGGTCCATGCTGTACAAACAGTCAGTATGACGGGATATTCCACACCCTCCTTATCTGTCCAAAGCAGACGCAGTCACTCTGCAGCTTTAACGTGACGTGTAAACACATCTGTACTATCACAGCTGAGGGGCACAAACCTGACAGCATAAAGAATTACTGATAGAGTCAGTGTTTGTCCCCCATGCTGTCCCTCTGTCCTCACCCCGACCTGCACCTGTACAGGAGTCAGCTGTGACACCTGGTGGTCACCTTCTTTTAAGCCTTCATTAAAAATATGTAGAATCTCATAAGTGCCAGTGCAACGAAAAAAAAGATCCTGTAAAACATTATTATGAAAAACGTTCTCAAAATAATGACTCATAATTTTAGGAATCTCAATAATAATTTTTTTTTCAATTCTTTTGTAAAAAAAAAAAAAAGTATATTTTTGAGATACTATGGAAATATTACAATGTCAGTGAGTCATTATTTTTGAAAAAGTTTCTAATCAATTTGAGATTTTTAAAAAAAAGTCATTTTCAAAAAAGTCAACATTATAATTTTGAGATAAGACATTTTTTAAGATACTAAGTCATTATTTTGTGAAAAGTTATTATTTTGAGAAATTTTCTTATTATTTTCAAACTATAAGTCATTTTTTCAAGATAAATAAGTAATTTCAGAAAATTTCTAATTATTTTGAGACACTAAGTCATTTTGAGATATTTATAGATAGACACATATTAATTTTGAGAGTTTCTCATTATTTTCAGAATGTTTTTCATTATTTCAAGATTCAAGTCTTTATTTTGAGATAAGTGAATTGTTAGTTGGAGAAAGTTTTTCAGTCTTTTAAAATAGACACTAATTTAGTATTTCAAGATAAGAAAGTAACTATTTTGTTTTGTTTTATTTTGATTATTTTGATTTTAAGTTTCTACTTAATGTGAGATTTTAAAAAAGTAATTACTTGGAGATAAGTCATTATTTTGAGAAATGTTCTAATTAATTTGAGATAAAAAAAAAAACACATTATTTTGAGATAATAAGTCATTATTTTGTGAAACTTTTTTATATAAGTCATTATTGTGAGATACATTAGTTATTTTGAGATGTTATTATGAAAAAAGTTCTCATTATTTTAGGATTATGTCATTTTTCAAGATAAGGTTTTTTTTTAGAAAGTTTATCATTATTTTGACAAAGTTTCTAACAAAGACAAAGTTTCTATTTTGAGACAGTCATAATTTTGAGATAAGTCATTATTTTGAGAAAGTGTAATAATCATTATCATTATTTCTATTTTTTCATAATTACAGGATCACACTGGCAGAAATGGGCTTCCATAAAAATACCAGAGACACAGCTGAAAAAGTGAAAATGTAGCAATCAATATGCCAGAAACTACAATATGTTGTGTGGATTATCCTAAGAAACAGGGATATTATTTTAAGAAAGTAGGAACAAGATGCTGTAGATTTCTTTTTTACATTGAAAGTTATTTCCCTTATTGTAATGGACTGTACAATAATTACTGAGGTCATGAAGGGAACTAACCTTGTGTTGCACTAAGTTAAAAAGTTAAAACAAGGCTCTCCCTGAGGTTATTCATGTTTTCTCTGAACCTTCCTCTTAACTTAAAAAACCCTCTTCACTGTTTCCACAATATGTCAAAATCATATGAAAGTGTTACACTTGTACAGTCTTACAGAGTCTGTAATTGTGCATCAAATTGAAACAAGGTATATCAGTTTCGTAAAATAGTCTTCTTGTCACTTTGACTATGCACAGATACTGTAGGTTATTTTGTCGGGCGGAGCAGGATAAAGTTTCACAGTGACATAAAGCAAAAGAGACAATTAGCGCTTAGGGCCCGCTTTAATATCATACACATTCATATCACTCTGCGCACAAAATAAGCTTTTCAAAATCAAGTTATAAAAAATATTAAACATTAATATGATTTTCTACTTTTACTGAGTGTATTTTTTAAATCAACATCAGTCCTAATCATAAATATCAGATATTCATTAATTTTCTGAATTTTAACCCTTTAAATGCCAGGTTTTTGTCATGATGCCACTGTGTTTTAGATGAACAAAAAACACAAAAACTGATTATTTTCTATATACTGCATGCACAGCCAAAATTATCAAAAAATGAATAATGAAAAGTGTGTAAAATGTACCAAACAGTCCCTAAGAGTTAAGCAAACAATATACTGCATCCCAGTGTGTTTATGATACTATTGTCATGGTCGTGCAGTTGGAATAGCAGGTTGATTTGAAAAGTGTGCAGCTCAAGAACAGCTCTGACACTATAGCATTTTCTCTAAATCTGCAATACTCAACTTGAGGCCCGTGGGCAAAATCTGGCCCTGACAGGGTACCAGGGTGCCCCCACAACCATTTTCTTATTCACAATGAAAATAAAGAGAATCACACTGGGAATTTTTGTTTTTGTACCTGGACTGTAAGCGCATAAAAAAAAGCTTTGTGACTGAGAAAGTGCCAAGGGAGGAACCTGTGTGTCTTCAAATCCTAAAAAATGCCCTTGAGACACCATACCTAGTTGGCGCTGTTGGAACTGGCCCCTGGCCTCCTGTCATTTTGCAGAAGTGGCCCCTGGGCAAAGCAAGTTGAGTATCCCTGCTCTGTGCACGGGCAGCGGCTTGGCAATATTTCTTGACCACAGCAGATGGTGCTGTTATCTGCCCCACCAGTCAGAGAGTGGCGTTAGGAGTGGAGTTAATCAACACAAGAACATCAAATTTAACCCTTGAAACCTGGATCGACATCAATTTTCTTGTGCTGCGTTCTGTCGCCTTTCACAAGCTGTTTAACCCTTTTGAAACTCAAACAAATTGGTTGGACTTCTTTCAAAAACATGGGGAAAAGTGCAATTAATTAGTTAAATTAGTGCATCGGAATTTCAGAATTTATATATTTATTTATTTTTAAAAGCTCGGGAAAATGCCTATGGAAAAACTGGGGGGAAACTACCTGTAATATATTATAATTATATATTCAAAATTACTTTACAGAATTTTTATAAATTTTAGACACTTACACCAGGTTGTCTCCCTCTCTTTTTTGTATATTAAAATAAATAATAAACCTTTTTTTTCAGATTTTTTCTTGTTGCATTTTGCCTTCTTCCCCTCTTTCTGAAAGTAATTAGGCCAATTTTCCCAGGTTTCAAAGGGTAAACATTCCTAATGGGGGAACATGTCCAGAAAACATTTTTTACAATTATTATAATTAAATATTTTAAATTATGGTTTACATATTGTTTTTTTCCATTTTCATTTTTGAGTCATTCTTGTTTGTTTTTGTTTTTCATTTTTCTTTATTTGTGTTCTTATTTTCAGGTTATTTTTTGTAACTTTTAACTAATTTCTTGCTCATTTTTGGGCAACGTCTCCTTAAGTTGCTTCTTGCCTTCTCTCCATATTTTTAAAACATATCACTAATTTTCTCAGGTCTCAAAGGGTTAAAGCTGAACTAAAATTTTCAAATGAACAACAGTTTAAATGTCAATGTGCAGTGTGAAAGAAATCGCTCATAATGACAAACTCACTGAGAGTTCTCACCAACTCCGCAGCTCCCCTCAGCTCTACGAGCATTTTAGCCTCTTTTGGCTCATTGTTTTGGTTTTTCATGTATTTAAAGGGTAACTCTGGACCCTATTTTTACATGTCTTAGTGTCTAAGTCACTGATGGGAACAACAGTTTTGGAAATTGGTCCAGCATTGCAGTGACAAAACAGGCTGCAGTCTAAACCACTCAGGGCAATTGTACCCCGTCAACTGCCACCAAGAGTTTTTTCTTTTTGTTGCCACTGACAGGCTCAGACTGTTATTCTGACAACATTATGGAAAGAATCCCTAATGCGACAGACCTTTTTGTTACAGAGTAAGATCCTTTTGGTTTAAGCAGAAACTGCCCCAACATCCTCAAACATACCAGACTCCATTTAAATAAACAGTCATTTTAGTGTGCATAGAGCCAACATGTTTTCACTTCAAACTGGGAGAATGAAGGGTTAATATCAATCAGTCCAGATTTATTAATTATTGAAACAGTGGAAAGACAAACTAAGAAAGTTTGTTACTTACATTTTGTTTCTGTTGACTTAGAGTGAAGTATGTTTCATGATGATAAATGCAGTAGTAAGTCAGGAGCTAAAGGCCTGTGTGGTGGTCAGGTGGTTTCAGGCGTGGAGGTTCTGGGGGATCGGGGCCTCATCAGCTCTAACGGGGTGGAGGAGACGGTGCAGACGAACTGAGAGTACTGAGGCTCCTCTTCACAGTGTTCTTCACTCACTGTCAGTTCGTTGAGATGGACTCCTTCCAGCTCTGCATAGTGTGGACCTGAGAGGAGCCTGATCACCGCACAGACCCGGGGAACCTGCAGGACAGTATCCTTGAGGGTCATGATCACCACCAGGCCCACCAGCAGGTAACCTGTGGAGAGGAGAAGAGATCTGAAGAGTGTTTGATGAGCCTGTCATCATGCATATTTAGGGTTACATTAACCTTTTACAACCTGATTTTTTGTCACTTTTCTTCTGCTGAGGTAATGTTTCTTCACAAATTTTTAACCCTTTTAAACTCTGAGCTAATTGGTTTGATATCTTTAAAATACATGGGGAAAAAAAAGGGCAACAGGAACAGCTCGATTTGAAATTTTTGGGGTTTTTTGAAAGCTATGGAAAAATGTCCAAACAAAGCTGCAATCGTAATTATCAAAAAGATATGTTTAAATTCATTTTACAGAATTATTATTATTATTATTATTATTTTATTAGCACTTTCTTTTTTCAAATTTTCCAGCAATTTTCTTGTATTTTATTCATTTATCTTTCCAATTTTTTTGGTCATGTCATCTTAAGTATCTTCTCCCATGTTTTTAAAAGAAATCAGGCTAATTTCGTAAGGTGTCAAATGGGTTAAAAAGCCTATCAAAGACTAGTTTTTGATGGCTTGTTAAAAAAAAAGTGAAAAAGTGTTTTAAGTCTACTATTCTCTTTCTTTCAGCTCTGATTTAGTCTCCACCGACTCCTGTTAAAAATACATGTATCTTGAACTGCTTAACTGTTCTGATGAAAATTCTGTGAATTCTTGAATATATTACTTGCATCATACCGATACTATTACAATAAAAATGATATAACACCAGTTTACAGATGACGTCTAGTCTCATGCACTTACCTGTGGTGAGGAGTTGGAGTGTCTCCTTGGTCGTCGGGGCCCAAGTTTTCCCCAGAGCGTCCCCTCCCTGGCCGACGGTGCTGAGGATGACAAAACAGAAGAAAAGAGCATCCAGGAAGCTCCAGTCGGGCTCCAGCACGCAGACCAGGAGGGTGGGGAGGACGAAGAGGAGGGAGAGGACGAGCACAGAGAGGAGGCCGGCGTGGACAGAGGCGGCCCGGGCGTAGGACAAACCCCAGTAAGAGTGCAGGAGGTGGAGGGGAGCGTGGGTGACCACAGGGAGGAGGAGGCTAGAGAGGACGGTGAGGAGGAGCAGGGTGAGGGGGATCCCCAGGGTGCAGTAGAAGATACAGAAGAGCTTGGCCTCGTCCGATTTGGGGGCGTAAGAGTCTGAGCCTGAGGAAGAGGAAAGGGACGAGGAGCACTCAGGCAAATACATGAAACATTTTGGCAATTAAAGATGAAACCTCACGCGTTTCAATTATTCAATTCATTGATTAGTTAGAAAAAAAAAAGGGGGGGGGGTTAACAACGTAAAAAAAATTTTTATTTAAAAATCAAAATATTAGAAACAACCGAAGAGCTGAGGGCTGCTATCAAAGCAACCTGAGTACATAAATTAAGATACTTTTCAGAAGTTGGACATTTCTGCATTGTAAATTGCTTTTTTGAAGGAAATATTCTAATAATTTGAGATACTGGATTTCTGATGCTGATAAAGATATAGTCATCAAATTAAAAAAAGGTTTGAAATATTTTGATTTACATGTAATGAAAATATAATACATGAAAGTTGACCTTTTTGAATTAAATTACATAGAAAATTGAGCTTTTTCACAATATTCTATTTTTTTGAGATGCACCTATATGAGATTTGCTGCTTCATATCTTTGTGAAGTGGCTATAAATAATCTGAAAGGGTCACCATGACAACCTGTCACTATCACTTCCTGATAGTATCTTACCCATGGTGGTCAGTGTGACAATAACAAAGTAGAGAGAGGACGTGAAGTCGTAGCCTCTGTCCTCAGCGTCCTCTTTAAGGACGGCCACATCTCTGTGGTGAGCAGACAGAGCTCTTCCCAGCAGCTCCCTCAGCCTGCTCTCCTCCACACACGGGTTCTCCTGCAGGAAGGAGCGACGCAGTTCCTCCACCTCGGCTCTCAGCTCCTCCTCCACAGGCCTCTCCACGGCTGTGAACACCAGACCTCCCAGCAGGACGAACAGCAGGTAGCAGAGGAGCAGGCAGGAGAACGCACGGACCCGACAGAACTGTCCCAGCCAGGACACGAGCCGGGACATCTCTGGTTCTGACTGCTGCTCCTCTACACTCTGCAACCAGACACCAGAGCTGGTTAGGCTTTAAATATTTAGAGAGGTAGAGCAGGACGCAGACACAGGCCCAATCACAGGGACAGATCAGGTGCAACAAGTCTGGATTATACTCAGCAGGCGGGAGTGTTTCAAAATACAACAGAGTTTTAATCAGTGAAGACAGCAGCTATGTACAAGATGTCAGTGCTTCAGAGAAATCACCACTCTACCTGTCACGCCACACTTCACTCCCAAAATCTAGTCTCAGCTCAGAGCTCCAGCTTCAGCAGATGACACCAAATAATCCTGCACAAGGGTTAGACTGAAATCTGAAAGGTTTTCTGTTTTCTGTCAGTAATTACAGACGTACATTAATTACATTAAACATGGATCATCTCGTTACAATGAAGTGTTCTGCTGGGAAACCTTATGTCCTGGATGCCATCTGACATGCTCCACCCAACCAAACACCCTTATGGACTAAGTGCTAGGGGTCAACCGATATTGTTTTTTCAGGGCCGATACGATACGATTTTTAGTAGTTAATAACAGTGATAACCGATATTCGGAACCAATATGCATTTACAATAGAAATGAAAAATGAAATCTAAATTTTGGAATATAACAAACTCTAAAACAAAACTTTGTTTAAATGCCTTTAGCAAAGGGTTAATGGAAAATGAACCTTTTGGCATCATATACAGCAAGTTCCCTGCAACTTTTTAAAATAAAGTTCAGGGAAAAAAAATTAAATTTAAAGAATGAATCAATAAAAAAAGCTCCCTGAGGTTTTCCAAAGTAAAAGTTCCCCCCTGATCTAGCCACCTCACAAATCTGGGTAACCCTGGTTCAGCCCCCTCAGGTGTCATTCAGGATAAACAGGGGGAAATATTTCCTGACTGTAAAGCAATAAACAGCAATTAATGTGCTGTTTAAACATTCTAAACACAAAAATAAAAAGCTGGAAACACATCTTTGTTCCATCCAATCATGTTGTTTCAACACAACTTCATAAACACTGAAGCTGAATGAACTCCCCAACTGGAAATTTAAATTTTGGATTTTCCCAGGAGCACCTGAATTCACCAATCATCGTCACACATATCGGCTTGGCTAAATGCGTGCACACAGCACGGAGCGTTTGCATTAAACCACAACAGACGCATCGTTGTTCTGTAATGCAGCTCTGGTGAGTAACTGATTAAGATTACGATATTATTTTGTGGTTGGGTAATATTGTACTGTGTGCCTGTCATTGCCTTAACTATTATTATGAATTTGCAACTATGTGCCTTGCACTTGCACTTATTTGTTGAAAATTCAGTTCAAACTCAATTTATCAAATGTGCCATTTTTGCTTTTATTGGAAACCCTGAAATCTTCCTTGTTATGTAACTCTGAAGTCATGAAACTATTTCCTTGGCACCAACACAAACTGGTCTCTCCCCTCCTGAGCACAGATCAAGAAAAAATCCTGTGATCGCCGCAAAAACTGCTCAGGAATGGACTGAGGAACGCGACAAAGAGCTCAAGCCACCCAGCTGGCCTCCAGGGTCCCCAGATCACAATGTGACTGAGCATTTATGGGACGCCGCATTACCTCAGAGGTACCCTCCATACTCAGTGGGGCCTTAACATGTCAAACCATGGACACAGGACTGCTGGGAGATGTCCTGTGGTGTCTGGCACCAGAGCACTGGCGGCAGATCCTTTGAGATCTGTCCGTTATGAGGTAGGGTACCACGGACGCCTGATCACCCTCAACGTCTCGCCAAACCCTGTTCAGACACCAAAACTCTGAATAGTCCAATATTGGTGTTGAAAAGCTAAATCTGGTTTAACTGACATAACTATGAGTCGGGTAAAGCCCTTCTTTTCTGATATTTTGGGAGATATTGGCTGACATTAGCCTCTCACTGAGTACCAGCACCTTCATTTCAAGCCTTCTGCGGATATTTTTCTCTTAACCCTCTGAAAACTAAGAAAATTAGATTTCAAAACATTGGAGGACAGCGAGCAACTTAATAAGAAATGGTCCAAAATTTGCAAACAATTGATAAGACATTAAAAGAAACATACTGGAAACATAAAAAAACAAACAAAAACCAAGAAAATAACCTCAAGAAAGTGCCAAAACATTTCTTATTCAATTTTTCCATTTCTTTTTGTTGCACAAAATATATAATTAACAGAATTGTAAATATAGATTCTGGAGATTTCCATGTAATCTTTCACTCTCTTTTTTTTTTAAGTATGTGAGATATTTCTTGTCAAGTTGCTCATTATGTTTTTCCTGTGTTTTTGAGAAGAAGTCAAAGCGGTTTTCTCAGGTTTCAGAGGTCAAAATGCTTGTGGAAGGTGTCTACATGGCTCAGGTGTTAAAGGGTAAATGTACTTGGTTTCTTGATTTGCAAAGCAACGTGATGCAAAATTAAAATATCTCAAATCTGCACAAGCTGTTTTTTAATTGTTTTGGTCTACACCAGCATTACTTCATAATAACACTGCTTGGTGTAGATTTTTTCACACAGTTACAGCATCTTACAACTAATGCTAAAAATGAAACATTCCAGGAGTAAATTTCTGCGGTCTGCGTCGGCTCGTCTCAGTGTTTCTGGGTCACATCTGTTGGCAAAGTGATGCTGCACGCTGCTGTCAGCCAGTAACGTCTTTTATATGACTAACCAAGACATTTGTTCAGTTAATTTTGTTCAAAATGCTGTTTTCAGCCTTGATAACCAAGCAGAATCCTTGAGTTTGCTACTAAAAAAATATAATCACAGAACATGAAGATGGTCCTGTTAAAGTCTGCAGCAGTCACGCTCTGCTGCGTGCAGTCTGAGGCTCATTTCTGAGAGCGCCTCTAGAGCGGCAGGTGAAGGGAGTAATGGGAACACGCCCAGCGGCGAACAGGTTTGCCCACCCTGCCGATGACGGGCAGTTTGTGGGCGTAGGCACGAGGCGGGATGGCGGAGAGAGGTGGAGTCGGGGCAAAGGTGGTCTGGAAGGGGCGGCGGCCTTGGCAACGCCGACCCATTTGCCGGCCGCCGATGAGGAAGGAGAACGCAGGAAGTCCGGTCTGAGGAGAGGTGAAGCGAGCTTTGGGGAAGACGTCCCGAGACAGACCTGCTGAGCGCTGGCCCGAACGTGACGAGGAAGATCTGGAGCGCTGCACAGAGGAGGACGAGGACGAAGAGGAGCGAGCCAGTGACCTGAAGAGAGAACAAAGTCATCAACATCAACCCAAAGTTTAAACCTTTGATACTTGATCAAATTATTTTGGTTTCTTTCAAAAACACAGAAGAGCGAAACCAGCAAATTTACCAGAAATGGCCCAAAAAGTAGCAAGATATTAGTGAAAAGGTACAAGAAAATTACCTGCAGATAAGCACGAATAAAAAAAGAAAGAAAACAATCCCAAGACAAGAAAAATACAAACAAAAACAAAAAACACAAAATGATCTGCAAACATGCAAAAAAGTAACAAAAAAACAGAAAACTGTCTGTAAACAAGTAAAAAAAAAAAACTGTAAAAGAAAAGACAAATAAAAAACAAAAAAAAACAATATTTCCCAGAAAATTGTCTACAAATAAGTCAAAATAAAAGTTTCAAAAAATTAGCTGCAAAAAAATAAAGAAAGAAAAAGAAAAAAGACGTACAAAAAAACCTAAATTCCCCAGAAAATGATCTGTAGATGAGCAAAAAAAAGCTTATATAAATTATATCTATCTATCCATATAAACATGTGGAAAAAAGTGCTTGAAAAATCAAAATAAAAAGAATAAATTATACTGCAACATAATTTGGATTTTTTTTTCATAGCTTGTTTTTTAAATTTTTAAGAACTTTATAAATCTCCTGTTTTTTGCAATTTGCAAAACATTTCTTGCCATGTTGCACATTGCCTTTTTTCCATGTTTTTAAAAGAAATTAAATTCATTTGCTCAGGGTTCAGACATTTAAATCTTTGTGAAAGGTGTTTAAATACAGCAAAAAAAAAGAAAACTGAGGTCTGTCCAGGTTTCAAAGGGTTAATGTGAAAAAAAGGGGGTTAAATGCGTGTGCGTTACCTCCCCGACCCAGTAGCTGCCAGGCTGGGTGGGGGCGGGTCGGTGCGAGGACTCCCGTCCTGTCTGGGGCTGATGTTGAGGTTGGCGGTCAGCTGAGGCATCTTTCGGGTAGTGTCAGGGTTGGAGGCGGGGCCTGGGGGTTCCTTCCTGGCATCACCGGGCTGGGACGGGGTGCAGGGGGGGTAGCTGCCCAACCCGGGCCCCGTGCTGAACCTGACGGCCAGACTGTCTCCAAAGAAGGAATAAAGCTCGCAGTACATGGCGGGCAGAGGGACCGGGGTCCACTCCTCCCAGGGACAGCCGGCCCCGCCCGCCTGAAGGTGGCTGGCGATTCCCAAGGCGGCCTCTGACAGAGGCTCTGGAGGGGGGCTGAGGCCGGGGGAGCTCACCCTGTAACCCATAGCGCCCACTACAGAACCCAGCTGACCGCTGGAGCCTCCCTCTGCCATCTGGGACAGAGACAGAGCCTTCATCTTCAGCAGGCGCTCCACTGCCACCTGCAGGACACATGATGTAGAAGGTAGAGGGTAGATTTATGTCATTTTTTTAAACAGAGTTTAAAAAAAAACAAAATTACATTTGTCCTTGATCCTGCCACATCTTTTTAGTTATGTGACACCAGCCCATCAGCTGTCACAAGATTCTGCTCTTAAACATGACGTTTAGTACCAAACTGCTATTAAAAGTCCAAAAACATAACCTGGGACCTTTTCTCTTGTGCCACAGTGAGGACAAAATGTTAACTTCAAACGATAAAGTGTTTCATAGCGAGAAATTATCATTTCAATACGCCAGTAACACTGTCCTCTATACTGACACCCTGGGCATTAACTGTGTATTTTTAGTTCCTAAGAATATAGCGAATTTATGATTTGTTCAGCACTCTTATTCTAGCATGCATTTAACCCTTAGGGCCTGCTTTAGTATTACACACACTCAGGTGGCTCTGCACACAAAATTAGCTTTTCAAATTCAAGCTTTAATAAATATTATATATTAATATCATTTTCTACTTTCATTGAGTTGATTTTTTTTTTAACCAATATCAGCCCCAATCATAAATATTAAATATTCATTAATTTTCAGTATTTTAACCCTTTAAATGCCAGGTTTTTGTCATGATGCCACTAAGTTTTTAGTTGGAAAAAAAAGTACAAATAATGAATTATCTTCTATAGACTTTTCTACAGCCTGGAAAATGTTGATGATTGATGTTTATACATTATTATTTTTGTCAAATACTCACTCATACCGCTCTGCAGACAAATTGTGCTTTTCAAAATCATTATATAGAAAATATTATACATTAACATTATTTTAGACTTTCATTGAGTTCTATGAAAGTTGGCAGTGTTGCTGCTAATCACAGACATATACCCAGCTATGAAAATGAAAAAGAATCTATTTATACAGTATAAATAATACCTTTTGTTTTCCTCTACAAACATCATGACACAATATATAATATTTGATAATTATGATTGGGACTGATGTTGGTTAAAAAACATTTTTTACAATATTTTCAAGTTTGATTTTAAAAAGCGCATTTTGTGTGCAGAGCGATACGAGTGTGTGTAATATTAAGGCCCTAAGGGTTAAACTGCGCCCCACTAACAAGTGTCGGTCAGCTTAGGACTTGATGCACGGCAGCTGGTAGCAGCTCACAGGTGTGGCAGGAATTACGTTCTGTCATCGGTGCTTGTGCTGTTAGCTTTTTAGCAATTTCTGATCTCCGGAACAATCACTACTTCTCAGTCAGGATGTTTCCAGGAATAAAAGCAAAAGTCTTGTAGCTGATGAGTGTATGAAAGGACTTGAGTGACTGCAGCACTGACCAGGATGGCTCCATACACCTTATGTCCATCTGCTTTGACCTGGGCATTAGACACAGAGTAGTCATCCAGCACAGCCTGCAGGTTGGCCCAGTACGCAGGGAGGTGAGGAAAGAGCACTCTCTCAACAGCCTGAACACACACACGCACACACACACACACACACACACACACACACACACACACACACACACACACACACACACACACACACACACACACACACACACACAGAGGGGGTAATACAGAGATTATTCTCATACTGTTTACAGAAGTGATTAAATAACATTTTGGGGGTTTTAAATATATGGAAAAACATAAATATATATGAAACAATATATAAAACAGAGCAATACAAAGCCTTAGGCTTACATATACAAGACACAAAACATAGCTGAGCTAAAGGAAAAATGAAAATTATAAAAATAATAATCAGAAAAATATAAAATAAAAAAATAAACAACCAAATACTAAAGTTAGTAGTGGGTCGGGGACAGCCCTCCTTCTATTTCAATGTGGAAATCTCTGGACATTATATCAACAGAAGGACTCGTCTGTTTTAGCAGAAATGGAGGAAACCGCTGGAATCTCTGAAACTACAAGTTTATTTGGACTTGAAAAGATAAAAACTCTTGACAAATGTCTGAGTTGGGGACAATGAATGAATCAGACTGATGTACAAAACAGTCTTTATTCAACCCCATCATATTGTGCCTCTTAATGTACAATGCCCTCCCTTTTTTTCTTTTGCATTAATGGACCAGTCATGTTATATTATATAATGTTACTGTTACAATTACAATTACAAATAAAATAAAATAAAATAAAATAAAATAAAATAAAATAAAATAAAATAAAATAAAATAAAATAAAATAAAATAAAGTAAAATAAAATAAAATAAAATAAAATAAAATAAAATAAAGTGAAGTACTGTAAAATAAAATAAAAATTGCAGAAGGTCTCCCAACATATAGTAGGAATGACTGACAGAATTTTTGAATATAGTCATGATTAGAAAGAAGGAAAGTAAACAGCACATATAGAGCAGAAAAAGCCTATGGATGGAGACAGTCTCTAGTGTAGATCTTAGGGTTCCCAAAGATATTGAATATTTTAGATTGAATTTTTCAGAAATATGTATAAAATGATGCTCAATGCATCTGGGATAGTTAATATTAAAACATGGCACTCTGTGTTTGAATAACTCACAGATTCAGTGAGCTATTGGAACAGGCTCATAAGAATTTATCTGTATACTATCAGTCAGTCTCTGAATGTAAAGAAATGTCAGTAGGCATCCCAAATTAAAAGTAATATTTCAGAGGATAGAGTTCTACATGCTTGTAATATTTGCAACACTACATCTTTCTGAATGTGTCTGATAATAAATAGTTTCTGCCTTTTAAAACACAGCAGATGGGAGCCATTACTCATCGGCCAAAGCTGCACACCAGTCTAACTGCTCATTCTTAAGTATGAACGGGTAAATTATATAACCCAAGAAACCTGAGCAAATTGGCTTGATTTCATTTTAATAAATTAAGATCGCAATGAGCACCTTAACAAGAAATGTGATCAAAAATTAGCAAAAACACTGTTAACGGTTTCCAGTAAAATACCTGAAATTAGCAAAACCAAAAGAAGAAGCGAAATGTGAAAAAACAAAAACAGGAAAAAAAACCTGAAAAAAATGCTAAAATAAATAAAAAAATATTTTTTTTCCCCTGTAAATGAATTTAAATATATAATGATGATAATATAGTTTTCTTGATATTTTCTCACTAGTTATTTGATAATTTCTTATATTATTTTTATAATATTTCTCTCTCCCTTTTTTTTTTAAAGCTAATTCTCAGGTCATTTTCTTAACATATTTCATTATTTTGGGTTATTTTTTTATTTTACAATTTGCGGGACATTTCATGCCTTTTTTCACTTGTTTTTTGAAAGATATCAAACAAATCTGCTCACATTTCCGAGGTGTAGAGAGCCAGGACTGACAGATGGAGGCAGTGAACTTACCTTCCATCCCAGAGCATGGAGCCCCACCACAGCTCCGTAGTGGGAGCAGAGCGGTCTCACTGGGTCAGAGAGAACGTTCTGGAGCGACAGCAGGATCTGATGGTAGAGACCGCTCACCAGATCACTGTGAGTCCTGCAGAGAAATCATGAAAGGAGACTGAGGTTTGAGACACGGAGACTCACATGGATGATAATGATGCATAAACATGTTTGCATTTCCAGCTTTAAAGGCTGATAATATGTCAGATGTTGCATTTAAACTTGTTTAACTGCCCCCAAGTGGCCAAAAGAGATAAAAATATTGTCGTTAATTTTCCACACTATTGCTGTTAAGATTTAATTTTTTTTAGGAAATGCTGATTTTCAGGCAAAGTGCTCAGACAAATATATGTTTGGTTTACTTTCTGCCTGCAAAAAAAAGCTCTCACAGGGCACTGGTTACTTCCTAAACCCCCCACAACGCAGGAGTGGATAGATATAGTAAATAGAGACCCAAATGATATGGGATTTTTGAGATCAATACCAATTTTATAGAGGAAAAATTCACAGATTACTGATATGGCGGCCGATATAGTGAATTTTGAGCTGGAATGAAAATAGATCATTTCTATGTGGACTGCACAGATTTTGCACCAATACGACTATGCAAAAGTACTCAGACAATTTAACAATTTAATTATTTAATATTACACACAAACAAAAATAAAGATGGAAAAAACTTAAGTGAACATCAGTACTGTACGTGTTCAGCATCAGTCCTCGCTGCATTATATGGTCTGTAAAAAAGTTTTCTTATCAGCACATATCCGAAAAAATATATGCAGATGCCAATATGTGTGTGAAAGGTTCATATCGGCCAATGACATTGGTTGACATTGGCTAATAGTAAATTATATCATTTACATTATGGAAAAGATTACTTTGGCTCTTTGCCTTCAGAAAAGTGTGTTCATTGGGCTCTGGACTAAGCCGGTGAAATATGTATGACCTTTATGACCAGATTTTGTGGAGCTATTGGATAGATGACCTTATTATGTTGCTCTTTTCTGACTATTTTTTTATTTCTCTAACAAGTCTCCTCATGAAATATCTTACAGAGCTTTTACATGTACATGTGGGCTCTCCAAAATTATATGACATTGTCAAATAAAAATAAAAATAAAAATAATCCAAACAGCAGGGGAACTGTCTGTCTTAATGTATATTTCTGTACAATAAAATGCTGTCCAGAAAAACAATTTCAAAAAAAAAAAACCTCAAGCTAACTTTGGGCTTCTATCTATGAAATATAAGATTTTGGCCTTATATTTAAAATTCAGGAAGAAGCCTATGAGTTTTATCTAGCTGCAACTAATGATTTTCAAAATTGATCAATCAGTGGAATCATTTCACATGAGCTGGAGCTAATAGGGATTGTTTGGCGCATTGTACGCTCTTTTCATTCTTCTTTTTTTGATAATTTTGGCTGTGTTCATGCATAAGGTATGCATTTTGGAATGATTGTGTCGTTTTGTTTAATCGTGGAATTTCCAGCTCAGCTCCTACGATAAGTCTAAAATACACATTTATACTGTTCTGTGCAAAAAATGCACAATTGAAACCCATTCAAATTTTTGATCCCACAGCCATCAAAGCAAAAAAAAAAAACCTGTAATATTTCTGGGTGTCATTTATGAATTTGTCATTTTTACTATTTTCCACCTGATGACATATTTTTTACTATATTTGGCATATGGAGAAAACACATGCTATTTTCACTGGGTGCACTGTCACAGTCAATGTCGCTGCTAATCACTGACATATCCCAGGCTGTCATCATCAAAACTCAATGAAAGAAGAAAATCATATTAATGTGAAATATTTTTATAACCTGATTTTTAACATTTGACACATCAAAAAAAGTATAAAAATCAAGTTGCTCCTAATAATTTCAATATCCTATACTGTGATCATCATAAAATCTACTTTGCATGTAGTATAATGAAAATAATACATTTTTAGTTTGTTTGTTTGTTTAATCTGAAAACATAGTGGCATCTTGACAAAAAAACTGGCATTTAAAGGGTTAAAATTCTGAAAATTAATGACTATTTGATATTTATGATTAGGACTGATGTTGGTTAAAAAAAATAACTCAATTAAAGTAGAAATTAATATTAATATATAATATTTTTCTAAAATGGATGAAAGCGCATTTTGTGCACAAAGCAGAATAAGTTGGGCTGGAGCGACGTGTCAACGTAATCAAAGTAATCGATTATGTGAATACGTCGATTCACGTAACGTGTGTGGACATGTCGTACCAGCTTAATGAGAGTGTGAGCAGCGCCGAGCGTGTTTTTTGTTTTGGCGCTCATGTATCAAGTTAGAGCGTGCACACTGCCCGCCCGAGCAGCGCTTCTCAGGCACGTCTGAGCTGCGTGTCAGCTGCAGCACATCTAGAGAAACGGTGGCTCGCTGTTTTTTTTTTTTACATGTGACGCTCGTGTTTGTTGACTCTGTACCACTTTATACTGCAGTTTAAAGTCTCTCTGTCACAGAGATGTTTGTTTTACCTAAACTTCCTTGCTTCCCTTTCAAAACAAAAGCTATCTGACTGAGTCTCTGTGGACTGAATGCCATCAGTTGCTGATGCGATGCATTTTATTTTGAAACATTTACAGGATGGGGTTGTCAGTTGTGCAGGAGCTTGTATAACTTCATAAATGAGAGGAATATGTGCTTATAAATATGAAAATACAGCACTCATATCAGCAGGCAGCGGACTATTTTGATGCAGAAAGAATGTACTGGATATAATTATTTCTGTTAGAAAAAAGTTATAGTGTTATTGAAACTGCAGTAATTTAACTGTAAGATGTTTGTTGGACTGCTAGATTTGAGGTTTGTTACTGTAACAAAAGAGTAACTGTTTTGTTAAGTGACTTGAATTTTACATTGTTTTATTTATTTTGCTGTTGGATTGCTAAATGTAGATTGCACTACACTCCTTTTAGAACAAGCTCTTGCATTAATTTCATTTTGGAGAGACTTTATATCAGACTGTAAAACACAGATTACCAGTTAAGACTGGGATATTTTTTGCTGGGGAATAATGCCCTGCAGTGTATGACAAGTTTTTAAATGTTATTTTCTGTAAATTCAGTGTTATATTAATTGAGAAATAAAAAAAATAATAGTTAGATCAATCAAAAAAATAATCGATAGATTAATCAATAAAAAAATAATTGTTAGGTGCAGCCCTAGGTATAAGTGTGTGTTATATTACAGCGGACCCTTGTGGTTTATCATGTTTTTAGTACATGATCTTTAGCGTTTTATATTAAACATAAGAAACCCTGCTTGCACATGCATGTTAATGATATGATCATTGGTGCCCTGCGGGCAGACTGTGTGTCCATCAGTGATGTGCTCACCAGAAGATGTGGCTGAGCAGCAGGGCTGCGTAGTCTCGGAGGGTCCAGTGGTCGTTGAGCGGGTTGATGGAGGCGGCCAGCGGCTCGAGGATGCAGTACATGACGCTGGACACCAGGCTGCGCACGTATGAGCCCAGGTACAGGTAGGGGTTCTGAACCAGGCTCTTCACCATGTGGAGTAGCCGGTTGAGCTGCTCCAGGTCATGGCTCACTGACTTCACCTGGACAAAAACAGACACACAATTAACAATCTGATGAATCAAAAACATATTTTTTAAAGCACTGTAACTAAAACTCTGCACGTATAAGGTTACAGTTTTTAAAAATCTGTATAAAAACAAATCACTACTTGTTTTTTGGTGTCCAATTCACAAATGAAGTTTGGATTTCAAATGGAATATCAAAAGAACAAATGATGTACAAAGTTACAGGACAAACTATTTTTTAACCAGAATTGTGAAACCCGGAAAGATCATTTTTCCTCATTTCATGTCTAAAATGGATTGTGTGGATTCTAACTTTATTAAATGTTCAATATCTACACAATGTGACGATGCGACAAACGTACCCCGCTGATGACGTAAACAAAGTACGGCAGGAGGGCGGCGATCTTGGAGTTGGACTGAAGGTCCAGCAGAGCCACCTGAAACACACACGAGAGACATGTAAGCAGGAACACAGTGTTTGGCCTGACTGAGCGTGAGCCTGTGCGGAGCTGCAGCTTACCTTCATGAGGTGGGGGTCCTCTCCCAGGATGGCCCGAGTGATCTGTTGGTAGTATTTCAACAGGTCGTCTGACAGAGACTGCACCGCTGTGGGAACTGAAACATTTCAAGAGTCAGCTCCAACATCTGAAAGCCTCCGTCAGGATCACACTGACACACTCAGTCAGAGGCACGAGTCAGCTTTAGACACAGGTCTCTCCTCTGCTGCATGTGTCAAAGGACATGTTTTCCGTTCTAACCTGAACACATTTCAAATATTAAAGGAATAGTAGTTGATTTTTGAAGTGGGGCTGTATGGGATGAGGTATTACATACAGCAGCTGGCAGTCAGCGAGCTCCCTGTCTGTAGAAATTGACAGGGCGCGCAACCCACAGGGGTTGATATCAAAACACAAAAAAATTCATTATTTTCAATATACTACAAGCAAAGTAGATTTTTTTTATGATGACAGTCTGGGATATATTAATGATTAGCAGCAACACTGATTGTGACAGTGCATCTAGTGGAAATAGCATGTATTTTCTCCATGTGCCAAATATGGTCAAAATGACACCATCAGGAGGAAAATAGCAAAAAAATCAAATTCCAAGGCAAAAGCCTCTTTTTTTTTTAAATCAGTGAATTTCCAGCTCAGCTCCTACAGCAAGTGTAAAATACACGGTGAAAACTAAATTGTTAGATTCAGACTGTTCTGTGCAGAAATTGCCCCATTCAAACCCATTTCAAACTAACATTTTTGATCCCACAGCCATCAAAAAATGAAAACATGCATTATATTATTTCTGGGTGTCATTCTGGGCTTTAGACTTGGAATTTGTCATTTTAAATGTTTTCTGCCTGATGATGTCATTTTAACTATATCTGGCATATGCAGAAAATACATGCTATTACCACAAGCTGCATCGTCACAATCAGCGTTGCTGTAAATCACTGACATATCCCAGACTGTGATCAATTTAAAAAATGTACTTAATAATATATTGAAAACAATTCATTTTTTGTGTTGTTTATTATTTTAATGTAAAACATTGTGGCATCATGACAAAAAACTGACATTTAAAGGGTTAAAATTCTGAAAATGAATAAATATTTGCTGTTCATGATCAGGACTGATCGTTGAAAAGAGGCACCACTGTCTGTACCTCACACTGTGGTTGAGTCTCACCTGTCCCCTGAGGCTCCAGATTTCCTTTCCCATCCAGGTAAGACACATTTACTGACAGGAGAAGAAAACAGGAGACATTATAAGTAGACCACACCTCCTGAATTGTGAACTTTCTGCATTAAGGATCCTTCTGTGAGCCGTTCAGGAGAGTGCAGCGGGTCGTACCTCGCACCATGGTCTCAGCGCAGCCTTTGGGAATGTTGGTGGCCAGCGCCAACTCCACCAGGTTGATGTCCCGGTCCTCAATGAAGAAAAGCTCTCCTTCTTTGGCTGAGCGGAAAGGCAGAGCATCCTGGGCCCCGTAACCACATATGGCCTGATGGAGACACGCAGATAAAAGGTGAAGGCTGCACGTGTCACATCAGACTGAGCGTTCAGACACACACAGAGATATTCTCACCTCCACGTTGCTCCAGCGCAGAGCTCTGTTGAAGTCCTCCACTGTCAGCTTCCTCCTCTTGGCATGTCTCATGAACTGAGAGCTGCTCTGTGTGTCCAAAACATCACGCATTCAATACTGCATGATGACATGAATAACCTGCACTGCACCTCCACAAAATCTGACTGTCACCTCTCTGTTCAGCACTTATTATAGGAAATTTCCCCTCTGGGATCAATAAAGTATTTCTGATTCTGATTCTGAAATAACTGATGAAACTTGGCCTGAGGATACTGCACCAAAAATTCATCTTCATTTCATCATTTTTTATTATCTAAATTCAAGTGTTCAAGTGTGGGGTTTTTTTTACGATTACCCTGTTTCTAGCTATGTTTTTACATACTTTGTGCTGGTACTTATTTCCTTTTTTATAATTCTCTATGCTTAGCATCAGAGCGATTATTTCTGATTCTGATTCTGGGTATGCAACAATGATAGCCTTTTCTGTATAAAATTGGACGAATGCTTTATACTTAAAAGATACATTTTTGGATGGAGTAGCACTTCAACCCTTTGAAACCTGGATCAACATCAGTTGTCTCGTGCTGCCTTTCAAAAATTTTTAAACCTTCGAACCGGTTTGAATTTTTGTCAAAAACATGGGAAAAAAAGCAATCAGCAAAGTGGCATGAATTGTCCCCTAAACTGATTTTTATTTCCTAATTTGAAAGGTAAAAATTACCTGAAAATTAGCTTTTTAAAAAAAGAAATAGAATCATAAAAAAGTGATCAAATAACTAGGGGGAAAATATGAAGAAAAAAAGATTTTGAAAAATGCTATTATTATATATTTCAAATTGGGTGACACAAAGACATTATTTTATTTTTATTTATTTATGTATTAATTAATCAATGTATTCATTTAGTTTTATTCTATTTCTTAACCTTTTTCCAGGTCATTTCCTTTTTTGTTCTTTTACTTTGAACTTTGTTACAGGTTGGCTGAAGCAAAATCAGACGTGAGAATGTTTTAATTATTTTATAATGTTCTATAGCTGAGTGCTGTAACTGGATGTGACCTTGATATCTTACTTTTGTAACTTTTTGTCTTTTTATTGTAACTCTATTGTAATTCCATGTAACCTTGATGTAAATATAAATATAAATATTTACCTCTTCTCTTCTTTTTTTAACCATAGCTATTATTGTATACACATTATTATATGTAACCTTTTTATCTTATTTTTGTCCTTTTCTTTACTATGAAGAGTTGAAAACTAGCAATAATTCTAATTTGTATATGTGAAACATCAGTTACCACAGCTTGTTTGTAACCGGCTGAATGTTACTGTATAAAAAATAAAAACCTTTCTTTTTGTGCAAGGTAATTTTCTTGTTGATTTCTACTAATTTCATGCTAAATTTCGGGTCACTTTTGCTGAGTTAATCATTGCCTTTTTCCATGTTTCTGTAAGAAATCGAGCCAATGTGCTCAAGTGTCAAAGGGAAAATATTTCAGATCTCTTTCATGCACCCAGACAACACCGACCTGTGTTGCCTCTCTCAGCCGGTAGCACACGTCCTCCGCCAGCAGAGCGGCCACATCGTCCCCCAGCTCCACGCCTGCACTCTCGGCCATGAGTTTGACGGACTCCCGGGAGACCTCGGCGAAGCGGCGCTCCTCCCGGTCCGCCATGCTCACGGCGACCACTCACAAACTGAAAAAAAAAGAAAATTACATGAATACCGTATACTACATTTGGACCTTTTAGACGCTTTATTTATCTTCTTAGACACGGAGACAGCGTGCAGGGCGCCAGGTGTTTTAGATATTTCAGGTCTCCGCAGAACAGCGTTCCTACAGCTTACATTTAGAATATTTTATTGAAATTTAGCCACGCTTGGTGAATCAGCTATATCCCGAATTCACAAACACACAAATGTGATTCAATTCAAGTCTCTACTTATAGTGTAACCGCTTTGTATTAGTGACAATACGCCAAAGTTTTTAAATTACCACTTTTTTCAATGTAAATTGGTGTACAGTTCTCATGCTAACAAAAGGAGATGTGGGTTCCGTCTATCACCTGGTACAAGCCATCTAAAGTGATTACTGTGAAAAATGTTATGTACACGCATATAAAACTACAACTTTTGTTGTTTTAATGTTTGTTACTGCATTATTTAAGTTATAAATAAGCAAAATAGAGGGAGAGGCAAGCAAATAACGTTACTAGCCTCAGAGCATCACCGGTTGCAGCAAGCTACAATCACATAAGATGCTAATAGCTAAAGTTAGCTGTCTAACAACGACATAGGAAAGTGCTAAAGAAAATCTTCTATATTTTGACCAGACTTTACCTTCTAAGCTAGAATGGTTGGAGGTTGAGTATCATCTGGGTCAGAGAAGTTTGCATCTGTAGCATTGAAGCTACTCTGGGCACCATAGCACTACGAGCCCTGTTAACTCTGTCGAGCTAGTAAGCATGAGAACTGAAACATCCGTCAAACCTTTCAAAGTAAGGCAATACTCGCCAGCGGATTTGGACAGTTTTTGAGTGTTATAACGGATTACAGATACATTGAAATATACTATGGATGAATAAGTGCTCGTTGAATTGGAATTGGTTCTCATAAGTTTATTTTAATTTGCTAATTTGTCTAAAAACCATAAAAACGCACAACATCCGGTTTGGGATTGGCTAGCTTGACTCTCTGCTAGCTCTACATGTTGACATTTTCCGTTTACTAATGACGCGCCAGGAGGTGAAGGTCAGTGATTGGTCGAATGAAGAGCATTGGGAGATGCTGATTGGTTAATTGAATACTAATGCCAGCCACCATCTTCTGGAAATAATTAGCAATTTTAAAACCTCTTGATCCCGTTTGCTAAATTTCATATTCATAAATCTCAATTTTCAAAAATCACCCCCTCTTTAAAGCTGATTTTTTTTTAGTTTAAGGAAGTCTCTTCTACAGGAGTAACAGGAAAAGTACTACGACCCTATATAATTTAATGCATAGTTTCTACTGACTAGCAAATAGCCACAGCATCATATGACTTAGTAAAGCCAAAAAAATTGCCATATATGGCTTTTTCCAATCGCCTAAAATACCACCTCATGTGAGCATAAAACTTTATTGCAATATTTGAGTTTTCGAAATTAACGTTTCCATTGGGCGTATTTTATATTCGTGATTAGAATTAACACATTTAGAGGGTTAATGGAAACCTGCCTGGTGACAAAAAAAACCTTTTAGGGAACATAATTGAGGGAGCACATATGCCGTAAATGGTTACACTGCAGCTTGTTTTGCAGCTGTGAGTTGCAATGCTTCACTTAACATTTAAAAAAAAAAAAAAAGTTAATTTGTCAAGAAAAAAAAAGGGGGGAAACAGTGTTCAGGGTGAAAAATACCCAAGTTACCTTTGAAGATGTCTTGTAATTGAACTAAAAGGGCAGATTGTGTAGTTAGTAATTAGTGTCCTTGTGAGTTGTGTTGCCATAGCTGCCAAAACCAACCAGTATCAATACTTCACATCTTGGTGGGATCTTGATGCAAACAAACCCACTAAGTTCCAGGTATGAAGAGTACAATATAGGACTATAAACCATAAAGACTACAACATAAAAGGTTAGAGATTAAAATTGTTTATTCACGATTCTGAGGTCAAACGTTTCATTTACTCAGTTCATTAATAAAGTATTTACAATAGTTAAAAAGTTAAATACACTCATAGCTCCACCTGTAGTGAATCCAGAGACCACAACTCAAACTACAACAGACTGCTGCTCTGCAGCTGAGCAGCTGAGCAGCTGGCAGCTGCTCAACCTGCTCACACCGGCTCTCAGGTCAAACTAAAGCAATTTAAAAAATATATAATAAATGCCCCGGGGAGAGGACAGAGTTAAAATAAAACAAACCAAACATTTATTGAGCTTTGGTGATCAGTGCTGAATGTGGAGCTGCGTTCAGAGCGCCCTGTTGTCCCAGATGTCCTGCGCCTTGCTGCTCTCCAGCTGCTGCAGGTGGAGGGCGAGCGGCAGCAGCAGGTCGCTCAGGTGCTGGCTGGAGAACGTGAAGGCGTTGTGGGCTGTGGCCTCTGCGGGCGGGGTGGCCAGAGGGGAGGCTGAAGGAGGAGAGGAGGAGGTTGAGGAGGTGGGTGAGGTGGAGGTGAAAGGGGAGGTGGGAGAGGGTAAACCTGAGCTGCCAGAGAATGGCGGAGGATAGGAGGACCCGCCCTGGGTCTGCTCCGAAGTCTTGACCTTGCTGGGGAGGCCATGCTGGAAGCGGCAGCGCGTTCCGTACAGGCAGAAGCCAAAGGAGCTGAAGGTGCGGCACAGAGCTCCGCGTGGCTTCCACTCCTTGGTCGAAGGTTGGCGCTGCGGGCTGGGAACAGGTGGCGTCTTCTCACAGATATCAGGCGACTCAGGACCGCTGCCTACGTCTCCACCGTCCACGTGCAGGAAGTTACAGCGGGTGCCAAAGGGACAAACGCCAAAGGAGCGGAAGGTGCGACAGGGGACGTTCCTGCGCCGGCGCAGGGCGGGGCGCTGCTCTGTGGGGTTGTGGACAAACAGGCAGCGGCTGCCGTAGTAACAGTAGCCGGTGGTGTGGAAGCTGCGGCACAGCTCCGTCTTGTACTTGGGGTGGCGGAAGGGAACGTGGAGCTCGTGGAGGCCGTGGGCGAACTGGCAGCGCTCGGCGTAGTTGCAGAAGCCAGTGGCCGAGTAGCTGGTGCAGAGCTCCGTCTTATAGCGGGTGGAGCAGACCCAGGGGATGAGGGGAGGGGAGGAGGACTCCACCAGGGGGAGCAGGGCTTTAGCCAGGGAGAGCCCCTCACCTCCTCCTCCTCCTCCGTCTCCATCCGCCTCCTCACTGGACAGCAGCTGGTCCACCAGCTCCTCGTCTTGGTAGGACGGGAGGAACAAGTCGTCACTGCTGGTCTAAAAACAGAGTAGAGTTTAGCTACGCTGATCAAGTCCTGCCTCCTCTGCCTGCTGGAGCCTGTTTCACTAGCTTTATTTAACCCTTTGAAACCTGAGCAAACTGACTTGTTTTATTTCAAAAACACGGAAAGAAGAAATCAGTAAGAATTCGTAAAAAGTAAAAAGAAAGTTTTTTTTTTAAAAATATTAGAAAGTTACCTTAAAAATATATACTTTTTCTGTAACATAAAATTGTAAATATACAATACCATTACAAAAAGGATTAGAATTGTAGTCTACAGAACAGTTTATTTTTTTTGACAATATCTCATGATCCTCCTGGCTTATTTTCAGGTTATTCCCTTAAGATACACTAAAATAGGCACAAAAAAAGGTTTAAAAAAAAAAAAAGGAAAAAAATACCACAACAAAGGGCTTAAAATTTTAAATACACAATTATAACAATTAGAAATGTAGTTTTCTGGACAATGTTCTCCCTGTTTTAATGATATCTAGTAATCAGCCCTGAAATAACAGAAAAAAATAAATACATTTTGTATTATTTGATAGAATTCCCTATCACTGGAACCTTGTCAAATTGGATTTTTTTTAAATACAAAATAGTTTGCCTTTTGCCACATTGTCTTGTGGGAATTATTGATTTGCATTTAACCCTTTGAAACCTGAAACAGGCTTGATTTCTATCATGGGAAGAAAGTGATGAGCAGCTTACCAAGAAATGTCCAAAAAAGTGGCAAAAAAAAAATTCTAAAGACATAAAAAGAAAAGAAAAACTAAATAAATATTTTACCCCAGTTTTCTAAAAAATATTTAATTACAACCCCCTGCTAATTTAAGTCATTTCCTTGTCATCTTTTAATCTCAAATTTTTGCCAAGTTGCTTACTATGTTTTTTTCCCCTCGTGTTGTCAAATTAAATTAAATTTTATCCAGCTTCAGAGGTTTAAATGCTCGCAAAAAGTGTCTGAAAGAAGCTCAAGTGACCTGATGATGAACCAGGTGTTTGAGGGTTAAAGGTCACAGTTTTGTAGCTAAACAGGACTGCAGCAGGAAGCTGTTACCTGACTGACTTTGTATGATGTGTTTGACTCACCTTAAACATGGCTGCTCACAGTCTGACAGGCCCGGGAGGATTTTGGAAACCGGACCGCGGTAGAAAACAGCCTGTGAGGCGGTGTGAAGAGCTCCGGTGTGCCGGTCGGTTAGCAGGATGGTACGGACCCGAACTCAGTTGCCCCTTTACCGAGTCCCACACAAAGAGCGACTGCGCTCCTGTTGTCTTTTAAACCGCCTCCCGCCTTCCGCTTTAAATGAGCTTCAGGTGCGCTCGAGCTCGACGTCACAAGCGTGTCTCGAGCGACCAATCGCGTCCACGTGCGGGGAACGTGCTCGATGGCTGACCAATCCGGTTAGCAGCTGTGATAATGTCAGCGGCATTAACCCTTCGCACCCGTTTTAATATAACACACTCACTCCACTCTGCGCACAAAATGCACTTTTCAAAACATAACACGTGAATTTTATTTTCTACTGTCATTGAGTTCATTTTTTTAACCAACACCAGTCCTAATTATGAATATCAAATATTTAATAATTTTCAGAATGTTAACCCTGTAAATGTCAGTTTTTTGTCATTATGCCACTATTTTTTTAGATGAAAAAATAAAAAATAAAAAATGAATTATTCTATTATTCTATTCTATAAACTACATGTAAAGTAGGTTTTTTATGATCACAGCTAAGGATATTTCAATGATTAGCATCAATCTTGATATTTATAAATTTTTATTGTGTTTCATTTTTATTTGTGTCAAATACTCACACATACCACTCTGCACACAAACATTTTTCTTTCCTAGATTTAGATTTAGTTTTTTTGGTTTTGGTCATTATGTTTGTATGTTTTTAGATTTAAAAAAAAAATAATTATTTTCAATTTACTACATGAATGTTTTTGAAACTATCACAGCCTGGAATATGTCAGTGATTATCAGCATTCATTTTTATACTTTTTTTTTCATGCAGTGTCAAATACTCACTCATACTGCTCTGCACATAAAATGCACTTTTCATAAGCAAATAATATAAAAAATACTATGCATATCAAATATTCATTAATTATCAGAATTTTTACAGTTTAAATGCCAGTTTTTTATGATATTATTTTAGTTTTAGATGGGGAAAAACACAAACAAAATAATTATCTTCAAGAAACTATATATAAAGTAGATTTTTTTTTTATTATGCCAGCCTGGTATATGTCAATAATTAGCAGCAAAATTGACTGAGACAGTGCACCTAGTGGAAATAGCATGTATTTTCTCTATATGCCAAATATGGTAAAAATGACATCATCAGGTGGAAAATGGTAAAAACGACAAATTCCAAGTCAAAAGCCCAGAATGACACCCAGAAATAATACAGTGCATGTATTTATGTTTTGATGGCTGTGGGACCAAAAATTGCAGTTTGAGTCGGTTTCAATGGAGCATTTTTTTTTTTACCTTAACAGTCTGAATGTAACAATTTAGTTTCCACAGTGTATTTTAGACTTATTGTAGGAGCTGAGCTGGAAATTCCAAGATTAAACAAAAATACTCAATCTTGCCAAAATATATGCCATATGCATGAAAACAGCCAAAATGATCAGAAAATGAAGAATGAAAAGCGTATTAAATGTGCCAAACAGTTCTTAACGGTTAATATCACTGTATTTATATCATTCAAGCTGCATCCAGTCAAAGCATTTATGGGAAAATACAGAGCTGTATGACACCACAAGTAATATCCCGACACATCATCTTATCGTTTTACACACACATACTCTTATTTAATTCATTGCCTTTCTTTATTTACTGTCCTCTGCAGTGAAATACTCAATCAGTTATCACTAGCAGATGTTTATCACAGGGCCCAATCCACACCATCAGTGAATACACTGTTAAAGGTGAAGGTTCTGTTTAAATTAACACCTCAGTCAGATGTAGTTCAAACCAACCTTCTAATTAAAAGCCGTCTGATAGGAACACAGCTGAGTACAAATAGACAAATATTTTCTTTAGCTTGCTGTATTTCAGTGTTGCTCAGGCAGGAACATGGCAAAAACCCTATGAGTTTATATCATAGACCTCCAGAGATTCATTTACAGTGTCCATAAGAAGCAGCCTACTTTTATTGTTTGGACATTTAAATGTATGGAAGCCAAACGCATTCACCTGAAGAGAGAAAAAAAATGACTTTACTCAATGAGATTATTATCTCAGAATTGAAAAAAGTTTTCATGGAATAATAACGTTCTCTGTTTTTCTGAGTTAACAAGATTATATCAAAGTCAGAAAAGTTTTATAAAAAAAAAATGCAATGTTTTTCTGAATTAATAAGATTACATTATTATTATTATAAAAATGTTTTATGAAAAAAACGACCTGTTTTTCAGAATTTATACCATTATGTCAATATTATCAGAAAAGCTTTATGAGAAGAAATGCTGTTTTTCTGAATTTGTGAGATTATTATCTAAGAATTCAGAGACAAATTTTCAAGGAAAAAAAACTGTTTTATCGATTTAAACTTTTAGCTCACTAATTCAGAAAAACAGCAGATTTTTTTCCCTCAACTGAATGCATTATGCTTCCATATTCATCACTGTGGATGTTGAAAAAGATTCAATGTGAGGGCTGAAATACATCTCTAGATATTGAAAAAGTAACTAAGCACTAAGTAATCGGTGGTAAGTGGCCACCTTAAACTGTGTTTTATTAAGATGTGATCTCTAACCTGGTCACTTGAGGACTTGGATTAGCTTTCTGTTTGTCTTGCTGAAAAGCTTCAAGAACTGCCGCGCTGACGACTCCATCAGACTGCCGCAGGTTCTCCTGCAGGGCGTCCTCCTGCCCAGCTGTTACATGAATTTTTCAGACAGCTCTCCACAGCTGGAGAAGCACTGAGGCGACAATGTGTGAGAAGATCACAGTGTGACGGAGCAACTGGGTTCCCTGAGATGGAGACACTGACAGACAGGTTTTAAGGCTATCACCTGATCTACTGAGATTCAAGGATGGGGAAGAAATCGTGAAAAAGCTGAAGTGGTGTAAATGCTGTTTTTTACTGCAGGAGACTGTGATGTTGAAGCAAAATGTGGAGCTGCAGAGTTGTGGGGACATTATGGTGCTTAAACTATGTTTTGCTCTTAACTGATAGAAAAAGGAAGATGTGAAAAGGACATTCCTGTATGTCTTTTTGGTTTTGTTGACTGCACTTTAAATTTTTTACCTCAAACACTCAAAATAGACAATTTGTCAGTTTTTGATGCATAAGTGTAAATAATAAATGTTAAGAACTAAATTATTTGTAATACAGTTGACGCAATTGCAGAAAACTATATTTAGAGTTATTTCAATTTATTATTAACTGTTTCATCCATATATTTATTTTTTAACTATTAAAATAGGGTAAAACATCCAAAAAACGGTATTTATTATTATTATTTAGAGGAAAATGTCCAGAAAACTATATTTACAGTTATTATAAATTATTTAAATTCATATATTTATTTTTTTCTAATAAAAAACATGGGGCAATATCCTATATTTATCATTATTATTTGGGAGAAAATGTCCAGAAAACTATATTTATAGCTATTAGAATTAACTATTTTAATCCATATATTTATTTTTTAATAATAAAAAGCGAAATGTCCAGAAAACAATGTGTAATTATCGTCCAGAAAACTGTATTTAAACTTGTTTTAATTAATGTTTTAACATTTTATCTCTTTATCTATATATATAAATCTACATTTTATCTCTTACTTTTTAATTAAAAAAGTGGTTATTGTCCAGATAACTATTATCTATAATTATTGTAATTAATTATTGACTATCAATATGTTTTTCTACAATAAAAAATGGGGAAAATGTTTGGGCAAACTATATTTATAATTATTTATGGGAAAATGTCCAGAAAAAAATATTTATTATTTTATTTTATTTACTATTGTATCCATTTAAAAAAAAACTTTTTTCTTTTTTTTTCTTCTTCCCTGTTTTTAAAGAAATTCAGCCAATTTTGTTCAGGTTTCAAAGGGTTTATATGGTACCAAAGATTAAAGTTTTGTATCAAGCCCTGCTGAGTGCACAAGCTCAGTTTGGTAGTGATCTAGGAAACAGCTGGAGAAACACAGCGGAGAAAGAGCCCATGACTGACCACGAAGAAAAAAAAATTCTTTATTTCTTTTCTTATCAAGATACATTAAAGGATACAGAGACATTGGAATAAAAAACACTTGAGAAAAAGTTTCAGTTGTAGCATGTTTGTCTCTCCATCATACAAAAATCAGCACCCTGTCCCTTTTGAATGTCACCCTTGGTTCAAATGACCACCCACCCACCCTATGAAGGAGAGCAATGTTTCACATGTACAGTAGCCTATTCGAGCCATCTCCACAATAATGGAGCAGAATTACACACTTTAGATGTAAAAAAGTTTAAAATATGCCAGTTTTCCACTTGTCTTTACACGGATTAGTATTTGCTACAAACTTAACACTTCAAATTTATTTTCTTCTTTTTTGAGAAATATTACAAAGCCCACATTGGGACCAAACTTGCTTATAAAACCAGTGGAAGCCCTCACTGCTGTGGGGATTCACAGGAATTATAATCATCCAATTAACAACTTGCTTTTAGTACTCACCCTTTATAACGGTACAAACGGGGGGAACCAAAAGAAATGAAAGGAAATGAAAGCACGTTGAGACAGCTGAAGATTGCTTTCACATTGTCATCATACCCAATCACAATCAAAAACATTCTGTTCAGACACTTACAGAAGTGGATTAAGGCCGTATTAAAAAGTCTGAATGAAGCAATGTTTGAGGAGAACTCTTTTTGCTACTTCAAACATCTTTTTCAGAACTTAAATTTTTGGCCTAAATTGTCTTCCGTACATTTACATATTGCTGCTTTTTTTTTTTTTTTTTAAACAGACTTTTAGCAACTGACCAGTAACACAATTGCATCAGTTTCCTTCAAACCAACCAAACAGTACATTGTCATGAATGTGGCTTTAATCTAACATCATTACCCCGGGGTTAAAAGTGCCCACTCACTCAAAATGGACATCAACCTTTTTTTAAAATTTTTATTTATTTATTTTTTTCACATTATGGCTTCTTTTTGGACTCTTGCAAACGTAGTACCTCAAAGCCAAATGTGTTCTCTCTTCATGGCCAGTCACAAAGTTATTCGTGCAAAACCATGGGAACCACAATCATTAGATTTTCCTCAAACACTACATACGATCCGTCCTACACTGTAAACCTACAGACGATCCTCTCCCCTCTGATTCCACACAGCCTGCTCAAACGCATCGGGGTGAGGTCAAGAGAGCACGAGCCTGAAAACGTCTCAGACTGACTAAACGTGGATATAAAAGCATGGCGATCATGTGACAGGAGACAAAATGAGGCTTGACTGCAACTATGGGAGATTATTGATGACAAAACTATCAAATGAGCACAAAACAATTGTGAGCGGTGAAGTCAGGATTACAATCAGAATTTGTTTTTTTTTTTTCACCTGTTTGGTGATTGTCAACAATTTAAGGTTAACTTGACCATTTTTACTTTAACAATTTTAATAGCTGATTATTTGTTTAACTTATAGTAAACTGAATATTTGGATTTTGGACTACTGGTTGGTCAAAACCATAGACAGTATAAATAATCGACGTAGCTACTATGACGTCACCCACTGGTTTGTGGACTGACATTTTGAAGTCTTGAATGCTGCATTTTGGCTGATGCCATCTTTTGGAGCCGGAAGTGACCATATTTGGACTAGAAAGAGGTCCCACCCTTAAATATGCATAACTTTGGACATTAATAAAAATGTAAAATGGTGAGTAATAGAAACTCACCAAGTTGAGTATTTTCACATGGGGGTCTGTGGGGATTGACTCACTCCTGGAGCCTGCCTCAAGTGGACATATGTTTCATTTTTCAGCCCTAGAGTTTGCCGCTTGGTTTTTCCACCTGTTTGTTGATAATCAACAATTTAATGATAATGTAATCATTTTTATTTCAACAAAATTTGATCACTGGTTTTTGGTTTAAGTCATAGAAGGCTCAGTATTTTGACTTTGGAGTATTGGGCAGTCAAAGTAACCTTGGGTTTTGGAAAATTGCGATTGGCTTTTCTATTTGTTTTTTCTAATTATTATTTAGGAAGATAATCAGCACAATAGATTATGACAATAATAGTTAGTTTAGCTGTGAAACTGACATTAATCAGGAGGCTTTGGTTGGCGTTCATGATTTTGTATGAGTGATATAACCTGATTAAAGCACTGATTACCGGCCCCTCCAAGATGTCGCGATTGCAAATAAGGCCAATTCAGCCAATCTCTGTGAATTCTGCACAACTTGGCAATGTTGTCCAGTCATCGCAACTTTATAGCAAATTTAACTATTCAAAACACGTAAAATCTAATTTAATTGTTGAGCTGCTTGCAGCGTATTGATTCGCCCCTCTGTGTGTTTTTGAGTCTACTGCTGCAGGACTGGAGCTCTGTGCCTGGGGCATAGTTACACACAATGACAGGGCTAACTATAAGCATCACATGGCTAACATTACCTGAGGTTTAATGACAGAGCTGCGGCATTTCAGTGTCGGTGTGCAATTAACGGCGCAGTGTTGGATTTTAAACGCTGCTGCGAGGCTTCTGCTCAAGCAACAACATATGACAAGTCCGCATGAGATCTAAATGTGTTATGTCAGCTCGTGTTAACCATGTAAGGAGAGAAAACACCTTCAAACACTGCAACTTGCACTGCAATTTTTTTTTTGTGAAACACTGCCCAAAATCCCCCCAAACAGCCTGTGAAATCCTGAAGGGACTGGATTACACTCCACATTCTATCACCACTATGTCTAAACCTCGACTTTTACACCACTCAAGTTGTTCTGTGCTCACTGAATATTGCTGACACTGAGGGAGTGAGGTGCAGGAGAGGATTTGACCTGTCAACATTTATTATTAACCTCGGTGACAGGTTGTGTTTGGCTCCTTGCTGATGATGGGAAAGTCGACAAGTTACACACTCAGAAAAGAAAAATATCGGTAAATGGATCAAACACTCTGCTCTGCTCTGTCAACATGTCTCTTCAACTTCACCTATGAACATGAGCTACACTTAATGGATCAGTGGAGCATATGAGTGAAATCAAATCAAATTTGACCTTCGGCCAGCTGCAGCTGTCCCACTCAGCCTCCACCTCCCCACCCCCCATCCTCCTCACACACTTTAACGGTGCATATATTTACACAAAGATAGAGCCGTGGAGGAAAAACAAAGTGTGCTTCGTCACCATAGTTTCAGGATGAGAAATATCTTGGTTTAAATTACACATTTAAAAACAGGCGGCATTGAAACGGGGAGCAAAAGAATCCAGGATCGGAAGAAAAGACTACAAAGCCCAAGGTGTTGTGTCAGTGTCGGTGTGTTTATGTGTGTGTGTTTAATATGATGGAAATGTACAGTCGTTTAAGTGCTTGTGTGCTTGTGTGTGTGTGTGTGTGTGTGTGTGTGTGTGTGTGTTGGAC
The DNA here is from genome assembly GCF_026936395.1 of Plectropomus leopardus. Lineage (NCBI taxonomy): Eukaryota > Metazoa > Chordata > Actinopteri > Perciformes > Serranidae > Plectropomus > Plectropomus leopardus. The sequence goes on along the minus strand of NC_142198.1, from coordinate 3,102,388 downwards.
ATGTCAACTTTTGGGAAGTAACAGAGGACTAAAGAAAAATGACACTGGCAAGAGGGAAAAGAAAAGACTACAGGTATGGCGCACTGTGCTGCCTGTTAAGTGACGGCCTGAGCACAGACCCGACCCGACTCCCACCCGACCCCCGTGTCCTGTTAAAAGACCCCCAGTCCCTCCACCTCAGTCCTCCAGGACGATGGGTTCGCTGGTGCTGGAGGGGAGCAGGGGCATGGCCAGGGAGCGGGGGGGCGGCGGCAGTTTGATCCGGACCAGGAGGTGAGGTTTCCTCGCTGCCCGACGCATCTCAGACTGGGTCAGGTGTTTCCTCAGAGCCCTGCCGGATAACAGAGCACCACAACACCATTTATAACCCCGACTCTTATCCAGGAGTTCTCTGTTTCCCTCACCTAACCCTGTTACTGTGGATGAGCTTTCCGTACTTTACTTTGCTACTTTTATTACATCTTGTGTTGCTTCATCTCTAAGGTTACTGGATTTGAATGACAGGGCTGAGACAGTCAGATGTACCTGGTGTCCTTTGTAGCCACAAACACCACAGGGTTGGGGGCCTCCCCCTGGCTGACCTTCTGCCGCTTGATGACCGACTGCGAGGTGGTCCTCATACCTGAAGTATACGGCCTCCCATTGGCTGGGTAGGGCACCCCTGTAGCCTGTGAACCAATGAAAAAGTGGGAGAGTCAATTCACCATGTAGTTTCACTTAAAAGGCAAACAGCAAATGAGAGACTTCTGAGGTGGCTGTCAGAATGAGTGTGGAGCAGCATCACGACAGATTTACTCTGGCTGGTTTCTTTAAGGCTAAAAAAAGTAAAAAGTTGAACATTTTAGGGACACCAAATGGCCTGTTTCTGTGTTTTGGATTATTTGTCTGCATGGTGACAGACTGCTGTAAACGACAACACTTTGACAAGGGCCAACAGTGTGGGTCACACTGCAGACTACAGCAACAGATGCTCGGCAACGGCCAGCTGTCGGCTTGGTGTGTCAGGGCCTTCGTGAGCGACAGAGAAGGGGGAGGAGAAGGTGGACTATTGCACGCAATGTTTTCACCCACTTTTTACAAAGAGATGGTGCTGTGGGGGCCGCAATGAAGTGCCCTCTTTATACAGCCCCTGCACTTTTACACAGAATGCCAGCATCATTCTACTCCAGTGTGATTATACACTACATCACAACATCCAGGATCAAAAGAAACATGACGTTTAACACACGAGCGTCCGCCTCTAGTGTGAAATCTAGTATGTGCATCGGCATCACTTCATAAACAATAACAAAGCCACAACATGTCAATCACAATCATTTACTGTCACTGTTATGTGACAGCTGATCTTGTCCTCTGCTCAGAGGGTAATTAGCTTTGAGTTAGCCGCTATGCTGCTTTTTTGACACTGCTTTGTCACTTTTTGACCCATCCATCAAAACCAGTGACATTCATACATCAGTGAATAAAACAAAAAGTCAGCCCAGCTGAGCGCACATTGATCAGTGAAGGTGGCAAATCTTCATGCTGGTGACGACGACAACAATCTCGGTCACTAAGAAAGGTACCACTTCATCCATCTGAAAGCCTAAATTTCATCAGTTCAGCTCAACTTCACTCCCGAATCTCAATAATGCCTTAAGCAAACCTGCACATCAAGCACATTGATTGGTTGATGCAACTCGTGTTGGGAGGTGGGTTTGAGAAGGAGAGGAAAGCAAATGTAAACACACTACAAGCAAGCGTAACAGAAACATATTCTATCCACTTTCATGAACGTTTGACTACCTGCAGCACAAACGTGCATATTTTATTAATCCCTGAGCCAGCAGGGCTGTGAGCCCTGGCTATGGTGTGATTGTGTGTGATACTAACGCTGTCAAAGCCCCTCTTTCCCAGCAGGCTTTGGCCCACGCGGGGCTGGCTGGCCTGGTTCCTGTTGATGGGTGTGGGGGGTCCTCTGGACGCCTTCAGTTTCAGAGGAGCTGAGATGGCTGCAGAGACACAACAACACTCTGAATAACCAATCACAGTGCAGCAGGAGGATCAGAGAGGTGATGGTCTCGTGACCTGATCTTACCTAAATCCTTCACGATGTTGGCCAGCGACTGTCGAGGCACCAACTTGCTCTTTAGAGGAGTTTTTGTGGCTTTGGGCAGCCGGATCATACCTGAAGACACAAAACATTTGGACCATCAGACAGTGTGGTTCACATCCATATCCATATTTTAAACCGGTCAAAGTGAGAGTATTGTGAATGTGTGTACATACACTCAGCCTTGACAGCGTTGGCGTTGATGGAGGCGTAGGGTCGCCGTGCAGCGCGGCGAGGCTGCAGGATGTCCTCACACACCCGCCGAGCGATGCGGGTCAGCTTGGTGGTCTGCAGGATGAACGTCTGACGGTTCTTGGCCAAAAGCTTAGCTCGGCCCTCGTTGCGGGTGAACGGCGACATGCCCTGCACCTCCTGGCGTGTCATGTGACTGCGGGGGCCTGCCTCCTGGACGCAGAGGAAGGAGCTCAGTTTTTAAAATCTAACCACAGGAACAGTGTGACTGACTGCTGCACCGCTTCAGATTGAGATGAGACTTACAGAGCCAGCTCGAGCAGCGCCCTCTAGTTGTGTGGGGGTCTTCAGGCCTCCGTACTTCTTCCAGTAGATCCAGCAGGAGGCGCACAGTCTGCACTGCATGTTGGGAGGCCCCCAGGCATACCACTGAGGAGACTGGGCCGCTGGATTGGTGAAGGGAGAGTCGATGTTAGAGGCCGTCTCAACAGATTCAAGTCTGATTTAAGGCGTGGTGCCCGACAGACATCCAAGAACAGAGCAACATTTTTGTATTTCCAGGGTTCATACACACTTTTACCACTTTTACTTTTTCTAATACGGTATAAAAGCTTTTATAAATGTATATTATATAAAAATATAATGAATTAAGAATATGATTAACACTCAATATTTAAATATAACTGAGGACCTGTTTGTTATTTATGTGAGGGGAGGGCGTGGTGCAAAGAGAGGGAGGTGTGTCAACTATTTTCTTAGCACTGGGGAGCGACTTATGTTTTTTAATTTGGGTTTAGGAACAGAGTTTAAATGAATGTATTTATTTTACTGCCACTTTTTGAAAAAAAAAAAACATGAGGGCATGTTTTCTTAAGACAAAAACATTTTTTTTTTCTTGATTTTTAAACAAAAAAAAAGGTCATTTTTATCTGAATCTATTTTTTCTATCTTTGAAAAAAATTGAACATTTACAAAGAAAAAAAGATGATTTTTTTTCTTTCCAAATGTTGCTCTTTTAAAAAAATGTATAAATAAAAACAATATACCCCTCGAGTTTGGAAAGCATGTTTTCTTTTTTAAAAAAAAAAAAAAAAAAAAGCCAAAATTGCAGCATTTGTCACAGTCAGAAACTGCAACAACAGAAATTAATGTTGGATTTTCAAATTTCCGACAGCCCTGAACACATCACGTATTATACAGGTTTGTAAAAGTTCCATGACTTTTCCAAAACTTTCAGGGTATATTTAGTTTTCCAAAACCAAATCCAGGCCTGTAAATTGCTATTTGCAAATTCCATGACTTTTCCAAGCTTTTTATGCCTGAACAAAGAACAAACCCTGAATTAATGACAGAACCTTTCCCTCCTTCCCTCAGAGTGTGAACTTACTGTGGCAGCTCTCACAGCTGAGTCCTTTCTGGAAGCCTGCTGCTCCGTTCATGCCTGGCTTGCTGCCTGGAACCATGATCTGGTTGGGGTTGGGTTTGGTGCTGATGGAGAGGAGAGAAAAGTGAGTTATTTTGACGGCAGCTCTAAGTAAAAGAAGGTATTTGTGAAGTAGTTTATAGAACACTTACTAGGTGGGGATGTACACCTGCTTCAGCTTGCTGTCTGCCTCTGCTGCCTTTAGTCGTTTCTGAAATAGACGGTTGGACAGGTTTATGAAAACACAAATCAAACATTTTAGTATTTAGGGCCTTGCTTTAGATCGGTGATTCTCAATTTGCTGCCTGCAAGCCAAATCTGCTGTGCTCTATTTCACAATAACAATAAAGTGATTTACACTGGGAATTCTTTCTGTAGTTTTAGTATACACAAGAGAGCCAGAGTGCAAAAAACAGCATCAAAATAGAGCTTATTTATCAAAAAAATGCCAGTGGTGGATTATGCGCCATGCCTCCACTATTAATATATGCATGGGACTCTTATCAACACCTATTTTTGCATGTAACATCACATGCTATCAGAGTGCATTTAGTAATTTATCTATTGTAATTTAATTGTTATTTACAACATCTATTGCACGTCTGTCTATCCTGGAAGAGGGATCCCTCCTCAGTTGCTCTTCCTGAGGTTTGTACCCCCCCGTGACAGGTTTTTTTTTTTTTGGGGGGGGGTTCCTTAGACGATGTGAGAGTCTAAGGGCAGAGGAATGCATCTCTGAGGCAAACTGTGTTTTGTAATAATGGGTTTTATAAATAAAATTGAATTTATTTGAATTGATATCTGGCCCCACACCTCCTGTCATTTTGCAAAAGTGGCTCCAAAGCAAAGTACGTTGAGTCTGTCTGCTGTAGACGTACCTGTTGGATGTAGCGGTCGGTGGTCTTCCACATGTAGTAGAACTGGACCACACTGGCTAGAGACTTCCAGGGCAGCTGAGGGACAGGGGGAAACAAACAGGATGTTTACAGGGAAGTTCAGTTCCACATCACACTGAAGTTTACACCAGAGTTTAAAAGGAGCTTACAAAGTCCTGACGGATGTCGTTGAAGTCTTTGCCGTATTTCTCCAGAGCCTCTTCAAACAGCATGGCCTCGGAGGCGCTCCACTCCTCCATCTCATCGCGGCAGAGCACCGGGCCGCCCTGAGGGACCAGGGTGGACATGGCTTTGGCCAGGTCGTAGTTGTTCTTCTGCAACGTGTCCATTGCATGGAACTGTGAGCAGAGAGGGCAGAGACAAGAGGAGGGACGTTAAAGCTTCATCATCACAGACACAGGGATCCCCACACAGTTATTTTCTTTGTGGTGGCCCGCCACAATTAAAACACCTTTTTTTAATGTTTGGAGCTGAACCATTTATCAGCTGTTGGAATATATATACTGTTTGGTTATTCATTACAACACACAGAGCGTACTCTGGCCGCAGCAGCTGCTTCTAACATCCACCGATCTGATCCGATCAGCTCTGACTGGACCTACAGGTCAATCAGCCACCGTGTGACTCAAACCTCACAAACTGCTGCTGAGGAAAAAAAAAACTCATGATGCAGCTTGCCTTCAAAATGTCCACAAAACTGTCCAAATTTAGAGAGAGGACACAGTATGATTAAAAAAAGGAAGACACACATACAAGATTACAAAAAAAAGGAAGGAAGTTTTTCAGAGCCACCAAATGTTAAACACTGAGCGCTGTAAAGGAAAGGAGTGGACAGGATTTATAACACAAGACAAAACATCACTGTGAGACAGAATGTAGCACAATTAATCAATTATCTTGTTTTTTTTGTAAATGTTGGAAGCCAAAATTGAATTGAAAATAAAAAATGATTAATTGCACTGCCCTAAAATCTTGCTATGTATATTAACACAATAAACTGTACTGGTGTATAATAAATGATACAAGACGTCTCTTGTCAAAATTAATGAATGCCAATTTCAAATTTTAAACCTTTTACAAACAGTGAACAAAAAAAACCTTTTACTTATAAAATTTGAGCTGAATTAGTAATTTTAATAAAATATGGAAAACACACACACACACGCACACGCACATAATGTCAATGTTCTCACCAGTGTGATGTCTCTGGAGGCTGCAGCTGCGCTCATATGGAGGCTGGGCTGGCGGATGGAGCTGCTGCAGTCCAGGGCGCGAGCAAACGTCCCCACAGCTCTGTGACAAACACACACAGGTTACTGCCACTCATCTGTCTGATCTACATTTGCAACATAAAAATAATAATAATAACAGGACTGCTCAAGAGGTAGTGTGCTTTGTACTAAATGTTCCTTGAATGACCACTAGATGGGGTGTTTGGCTCATGGACCAATTAATACACAGCAAGATGATTCCCTCCAAAAGCAAACTTAATCTACATTTCCTTCAAAAAAACACTGGTGTAGTATCATCATGCCACTGATAAACTACAGTGTTAAATGCATATTTCTATGAATTTTTGGCATATGTCATACAGAATTTGTTTAACGCTTAGAATAAATATTTCCAACACATCCATGAAAGAGGTCAGTGATGTTGTGTTGACCTCAGTGTCCTAACACTAAACTCTCACAGTTCTATCTGAAGCTGCTGCAGTGGCGGCTGGTCCATGCATCAGCCATAAAACACGTATTTTCCCATGAGATTATCAAACTTGATGCCAGTTCACACATTCCCTGTAGAAAAGCTGTCCTGTGGATGGCAGAGTCAGAAGTCGTCATGGCAACAGGATGATGATGATGCAACGCAGTGACAGATGGGGAGCAGGGGAGCGTTACCTTGCCACCACCAGGAACTGGTCGATCTGAGGGTCTTTGAGCTGGTTGTTGGGGTCCCACACCTTGGTCTCCAGCTTCTCCTGGACCCTTGTGTCTGATTCGCCTGAGAGGACGAGAAATACGCTTTAACGCTTTACTGTTTCTGCCTTATTTCAGGTTAAAAATGCTAAAGTAGCAACATAATTCAGCTTTAGTGTGCTGCTCACCCTCTGCTAGCTTGTCGGGGATCTCTGCCTGGTACTTGGAGCCCACCCGGATCTCGCCCTGGTCTGCCAGCAGGGTCTTCTGGACAGGGTCGAACACCAACGAGTAGAAGAAACAGTCCTGAAAGAACACACGGAAAATGCTTACAGCTGCTTGCCAGATGCACATTGTTCAACAAAACATTCACTGCATCTTTCTTTTGTAATGTGAAAACTAAAGGAATAAGGTATCTTGTGTTACCTCTTTCTCCAGGTAGCCGGCCAGGACGTCTGTTTCATTGAGGAGGGTGACGTTACATTTGCCCCTGAAGAGACAGAGAGGAGCAGTCAGAGACCAGGAAGTACACATTCTCTACAGCATCAAAGACAATTGGGGTCGACTGATTTGGTTTTTCAGAACTGATATTTTCACGAATTAATTTTTATCATTAAAAAAAAAAACACAGCTACAGATAATCAGCAAAATGCCAAATATCGGCCCACATAATCAGCCAGGTCGACAATCTGTCGACCACCAAAGAAAATGCTATACTTTAACATCAGAGCCAATAAAAACCAAGCTATTTCACACAATACCACAACTCTGCTGTCAGTGCTGCCAAATAAAGAATATAAAACACCAAATACTACAGTACAATGAACCACAATTACCAACTTAAAAATTGGTCAAAAAGTTAACACGACATGGCACAGGTAACATTTTTCAAAAATAGTTTTTTTCAGTGAAGTTTTTTTAATGGATTACAATTACAGCACTGAACAATAAACTAACTAACTAAACCCTGAAATCACTTTTTCAGCTGAAAACCAATATATATGGGTTTTTAGAAGTGCTGGTGATGGATTTAAATCAAAATTTTGGCATTTTAGTGCAAAGTATTTGAATTGTACATCTGCAGGCGACTGTGGTTAAAAAAGGCACAGCGGTTGAAGTATCCTTGGGCAACATACTGAACCCCATATCACTCCCGATGGCTGTTCCATTAGTGTGTGAGTGTGTGTGGCGGATTAAAAAAGTAGCAGTAGCAAGAGTAGCAGGTGGCACCTTGTACAGTAGCCTCTGCCACCAGTTTATGCATGTGTGTATGAAAATGTGACAAGTCGAGTAAAAAGCACTTTGAGTGATCAGAAGACTAGAAGGCTCTATACAAGTGCAGGTCCAGTAACCAAAGATGCATACTGACTGTACTCTACTGATTGAAACTGGCTACTGCACATGAATTTTCCGTTAAATAAACTGATGGCAGGTATAAATGGTGGCAGCTTTCGCAAAGGGGTAAAAAAAAAAAGCTCAGTGCCACAATATCAGCATTGCTTAGATACAGACGTTTTCAGCATTACAAACAAAGGAAATTGACTGAAATTGAAAAAAAGTGGATAAAATCATTATTTAAAAAAAAAAAAAAAAAAGAACAATCAATAAAGCTTTATGTGCAAGTTAGAAAAAAAAGATTATTTGAACTGAAGCCTGACGTGGTGCTCAAACAATTTCATGATTGTTTGAGAGACTGCCAATGAGCTTACTCAGATTTCAACTAATAAACTACCTTTATGTTTATCTGCCTCATTTTCTTTGTTCCATTTTTATATTTCTGTTTTGCAAATAATGTCAATAGGGGATCTATTTTCCTGATTAAAAGCAGGTGCATTAAAAAATGCATTAAAAAGAAACTTTAAAACTTTAAAAAAAAACTTTATCCCAGAAAAACAAAAAAAGAAGCTACTAATTGCAACGTCTTAATATCAACGATCTGAATCTATGGCCCATTTAATGACCTGATGATGAAAATGAAAATAATCAGGTAAATAATAGGGATGTGTGTTGCTGCTTTGAATCCACCATTCTTGGATATCAATTCAATTTAATTCAATTCTAACAACTTTATTCATCAACTAGTAAAGAGCAATATGTTAAGATGACAAACCTAATATACGTACAAAAACACACATAGCAGCATTCTTGACATACAACTAGGCACTGCAACAGCAGCTGAGGAACTGCGATAAGAATAAAGTGCCAGTAGTTGATATAATGCACAATATGTGAAATATTCCTGCATGACTATGTCAAGTATGTGGTACACACATCCCCCTCTGTCACTGTGGTATCATGAGAAAGTGCATTCATCACCACCTGAACAGGATGGGCAACAGTCTTTCGAAAAGGGAAATAATAGGATGGGATTGAGCACATCCCAGCAACAGCTGAGTGAAGCTGCAGTGAGGACCTTTTCCCGAGCACTTCAGTCCTAACTGTGCGTGGCAGCGGTGTGGATTCAGAGTGAGCTGCATCGTGCCAGAGAGTCCTGTCAGTGAACACGTACCGTATGTGAGTAGCAGGTAGAGATTCAAACTGTCGCGACAGGAAGAGTTCTCTGTGTTTGAGCTGGTGTTTCTGTTGTTCCGACAGCGTTGGCTGCTTCGACTCCTCCTCGAATTCTCCTGCAACACAAACGCAGCAGCATCAGCACCGTTTTCCTACTGACAGGACAAACATCGCACACTGTCACTGATTGGAGGAGGACAGACAGAATTCCAACACGTCCTAGTTTAGCAGTCTGAAACAATGATATGTGACCACTGAGTCGCCCCCCCACCCACCCCCCTCCAAATAAGAGTGAAAAATAAGTGACTTTTTTTCTTTTAAATAAAAAAAGTTCAAAGTTAAAAAAAGAAATCACCATGGCAGTTTGTTACTGGAGGTTAAATGAAGGTATGAAGCAAGCAGCAACCTCTGAGGCTAAAAACTGATGCCAACAATAAAGTGCCAAACACGTTTTTCTCTATCTATGGCTGATACTGCACCCAGCTATCCAAGCCAGCAGCTAGTGTTACAGTTAGCTCCACCCTCCCACACAAAGTTGCTACAAATACGAACAGTTTTCATAGAGAGGCCCCCTGGTGGCCCCTGGGCCCCAAGCAGCTTCATAGGTCACGCAGAAGTCACTATAAAGGGTTGACAGATTATCAGCCTGGCCGATTATTGGAGCTGATAATTGGCATTTTGCCGATTATCTGCATTTTAATGATCGCCGATAAAAATTAATTAAAGTGCCAAGAAAGTGCAAACATGGGAAGAACTTTGACTTTGTAAAACCTCAGGGAACTATTTATATTTTTTCAATTTTCACTTGACTTTATGAGAAAAGTTTCAGGGAACATGCTGTATATGATGTTGAAAGTTTCAGTTTTTATTGAATATTTGTTAAAGGCATTTAAACAAAGTTTTGTGTTGGAGTTTTTCCAAATTCTAAATTTTGACAGGAAGATTTTTATTTTAATTTTAAATGCATATGGGTTCCAAATATCTGTTATTGCTCTCATTAAATTCTAATAATTAGTATTGTCATTGGCCTAATCACAATTGTTACTAATTGTTTTCAGCCAGGACGACATTGCATTAGCTGGTGATAGTGACACATTTGCATTGGAACTTCCAAAGAAGCTGTTTTAGGTATTTTGCCAGGTGTCTGTGTCTGTGTGTGTGTGTGTGTGTGTGTGTGTGTGTGTGTGTGTGTGTGTGTCTGTCTGTCTGTCTGTGTCTGTGTGTGTGTCTGTCTGTCTGTCTGTCTATGTGTATGTGTGTGTGTGTCTGTCTGTCTGTCTATGTGTATGTGTGTGTGTCTGTCTGTCTGTGTCTGTGTGTGTGTCTGTCTGTCTGTCTATGTGTATGTGTGTGTGTGTGTGTGTGTCTGTCTGTCTGTCTATGTGTATGTGTGTGTGTCTGTCTGTCTGTGTCTGTGTGTGTGTGTCTGTCTGCGTCTGTGTGTGTGTGTGTGTCTGTCTGTCTGTGTCTCTGTGTGTGTGTCTGTCTGTCTGTCTATGTGTATGTGTGTGTGTGTCTGTCTGTCTGTCTATGTGTATGTGTGTGTGTCTGTCTGTCTGTGTGTGTGTGTGTGTGTGTGTGTGTGTGTGTGTGTGTGTGTGTGTGTCTGTCTGTCTGTGTCTCTGTGTGTGTGTCTGTCTGTCTGTCTATGTGTGTGTGTGTGTGTGTTTGTCAGTCTGTCAGTCGACAGACTTTTTTAAACACAAAACTGTCACAACAGCTACAGATGCCGTCACAAAACTTTGAGTGTGGTCTGAGCGAGGGGGCCGAAGTTCGGGTGATAGGATGCTGGGTGAGGCCACTGGCTTCTGAATGTTTTGCTCCGCTCGGCGTTGGTTTAAAGTTGCTTAACGCTTTCTCACGGCTGAAGTGATTCCACCACAAGACGGTCTGGTTTGTTGTTTAGTTTGTTTAATTTGGTCTAGCTCAGTCTTATGGGACTTTGCTTGAGAACAAGCGAGTTGCAGGTTGAAGTCCCCCATACAGACCAAGTATAGAGTCTGGACTGGTAACTGGAGAGGTGCCAGTTCGCTTCCTGGGCACTGCTGAGATGCTCTTGAGCAAGACACCCAACGTCCAACTCCTCGGGTCGTCTATCCTCAGACGGGCCCCCTCGCTCCGACATCTCTTCTTTTGGGCTCACTGTCAAATTACACACAGCAGTATCGCTCTGCACACCAAATTTGCTTTTCAAAATCAAACTTTCAAACATATTTTACATTCATATTTTCTTTTTTCATTGAGTTTTTTTAAAATTCAACATTAGTCCTAATCATAAATATTCATTAATTTTCTGAATTTTAACCCTTTAAATGCCAGGTTTCGTGATGCCACTATGTTTTTAGATGTAAAAAACAAAAACACCAAAAATAAATTATTTCCAGACCAAAATATATGCCATATGCATTAATACAGCAACAAATTATTGAAAAATCAAAATCCAAAAGGACAAAAATGTCCCTGGGGGAACAAAGGATTAAAGATGAATTTCGACATGAAGACTTTTTGCTGTGCTGCACTGCTATCTGTTTTGAACATGTTTATAGACGTTCTTTTATGTAACGACAGTTCACAGTTTTTGTCCAGTGAGTTAATTTCTTACTTTGCTTTTATTGCATTTGCTTCCTTTTTTATTGCAGCATTTAATATGTTGTTAATCCTCTGCAAAGCACTTTACACAAGTTCAAAGGTCACTGAATTATCAGACTGGAGAAAATTGGTCCTGAGAGCTCAGTGGTGTGAGTTCTTAAATTAAGACTTCTAGAAAAAATGTAAGAATGTAAAGCGTGTACTTGATCTTGATACACAGGCCCACAGACACAGTTATTAATGGACTTACTGTAAAACAACGCGAGTGTTTCACATGACCAAACCCATGTGACATGCAGCCAGTCAGATACACGAAAAAAAATTAAGCCATGGCAGCTATGTGTGTGTATGAAAGTGTGTGTGTTCGGCCACTAGATTGCGCATTCCTAATTTCAGGCGGGTGAGTAATTTGTTGCAAGCTGGAGGGGAGGGACTATAATCGCTCCATCTCCGTGGACTCCGCCCCTGCACTCAGCCACAGGAAACCCTGTCAGTGAGGGCACGGGAGAGAGACGCACACACACGAAGAGAGATAGTGAGCCAGAGGGACGGTACCTTAAGCCACACCCCTTTTCTGTTAACCTCTCAACCCCCCTCCCCCCTCCTCCCCCTGTCCGGCTAGTCCCTGCCAGACAAAGTAGGAAACCCTGTGTACCAAACCTGAGGCGCCCATCCCCCCCAACATGTATCCCCAACTCACTCCACCACACACACACACACACACACACACACACACACACACACACACACACACACACACACACAGACAGAAGGAGCGACAGGCACTTAAAGCGCACACAGCATAACAGTAACACACTCGCACAGACAGACACACACACACACACACACACACGCAGACACACATTTTCTTTGCTCTGACAAAGACACAAGGCAAGTCAGAATTAACCCATTGCGTGCTGTGGCCCTTGGGGACAGATCAAGGGCCTTTTGTTCTGCACAAAGAATTGATGTGTGCACGCGTGTGTGTGTGTGTGTGTGTGTATAGAGTGAGGAGGAAGAGGAGGGGAGCAGTGATGAAAAAAAGTGAGGCAGATAAAGAAAGATTTAGCACAAATGAGCAGCAGCAAAGAGAAGGAGGCTTCTCCATCACTGTTCAGGATCAGACCAGACCTGAACACACACACACACCCACACACATCACTTCCAGTCTGTGTCAGGGCTGCATGGACTTTTAAACTAACCATATTAACAAAACTAGATGTTGTTAGGGAGGCTTTTTCGCTCCAAACAAACTGAGCATTTTCAGTACTGCATGTTGGTGTTGATGGGTGAAAGGAAACTTTTGGAAGACGGCCCAGACAAAGTCAGAGCTGTGCAGCAGTAAACTCAACAATTAAACTCTCTATTGCCTCAGTGATCACTGATTCATTCACCATTCAACAGCTCTGTGATCGTAAAATTAGACATGCACTGATGGACAATTTCCTTGTCCAATTCAGATTTCTAAAACGTTCTCCTCTGCTGATTCTGATTTCCAATTTTTAAACATTTCTGAGCAGCCAATTCTAATTTCAGAAAGATTTTCAATTTCTGAGCAGTATTTTCTGAATTTCATTTTCAATCTGATTTCCCTATTATATTTTTAATTCTGAGCTGCTGATTCTGATTTTCTGATTTTTTTTTAATCATTTCCGAACAGCAAAGTCCGTTATCCATTTTTTAATTTTTTTTATTTCTGAACTGCCCATTTTGATTTCTGATTTCTTAAAATTTGACCTGCCAATTTTGATTTCCTTTTTTTTTCCATTTGTGTAACTTTTCTTTAATGGCAAATTTAATTGTATTTTCAAAATAAAATATTGACTATGAGAAACGTTTACAATTTCTACAAAACTGCACCAGGTTACAGGACCATCTCTTACTCTTACTAATCCCACTTTATATAACATGTTTTGCCCCAAAGAGAAAAGGTGCCACAGATCTTTACAAGCCCAATCGAATTATGTGCATATTACAGAGGAAGAAACAGAGAGTCAACGATTTGTTAACGATCAAAAACTATGTATTTATTTTTCTATTTGTACTGAACTATGAATCAGTGTCTCTTAACAAGAATGCAAAGGAGTGTGCACAGCTACATAATAACACACTGCCTTCTTCACACTGTGCACAGCCCAAGAGGAGGACCCTGTGCTGCTGACAGGAGCCGCTCACTGTGATTACTCTGAGCAGCATGCATGCGAGTGAAAAACTTGCTTTGCTTTTTAAAAATAAAGTCACTAAGAAGGCCTGAAAAGTGGCTAATAAGGCTGCATGACAAAACATCTGTATTTGACAACTTGGGAAAGAGAACAGGTTGAAGCAGACATTAGTCTGTGTGCCCAATGTGACGCATCGTGCTCCGCGTGTGTGTTAAGTTCATCGGCTAAGGATCATCTATATCTGGGAGTGATGGCCGGTCACTGGTCATGGCCGATCAAGCTATAAAACTGTCCGATTTCAGTCACCAGCCGATAGATTGGTGCATTGCTACATAAATTAAAGTCATCGTGAACCTACGTGAAGCAAAAACTGTTTGCCTTGTTTAAAGCTGTTATGTACTTAATTACAGGGTACAAAATTAGCACCATCGACAAGACAGATGTTGATAAAATATGTAAGCGGCTGGTACATTTGCTTCACTCATCAGCGTCATGTTTAAACTCAATTTGAACACTGACAAGCCATTTGGCACACGAACAAAAACATTAATTTTACGCCGTGCTTAACAAGTTTCACTAATACCTCTTTATCACCAAAGTTAGTGCGTATATGCAGGTTTTTTAAAAACGTGAAAACCATGCTGTTACACTTAAGTACTGTATTGGCACATCTTACACGCTTTTCATTCTTCATTTTTCTGTGTTCATGTTTGATCAGTGAATTTCCAGCTCAGCTCCTACAATAAGTTTGAGCTGAGCTGGAATTGTTGCTCCCAAACTGACATTTGTGATCCCACAGCCATCAAAACATAAAAACACGCATTGTATTATTTCTGGGTGTCATTCTGGGCCTTTGACTTGGAATTCATCATTTTTACTATTTTCCACCCGATGATGTCATTTTTACCGCATTTGGCATACTGAGAAAATACATGCTATCTCCACAGGTGCACTGTCACAACCAATGTTGCAGATAATTACTGACATATCCCAGACTATAATAATAAAACAAATCTACTTAGCATGTATATCGAAAAAATTCTAAACACATGGAAGCATCATGACAAACACCTGGCATTAAAAGTTTTAAAATCCTGGAAATTCATGAATATAATTAATATTTATGATTAAGACAGATGTTGGTTAAGAAAATTAACTCAATGAAAGTAGAAAATAATATTGATGCACAGTATTTTTTATAGCCTGATTTTGTAACCCATTTTGTGAGCAGAGCGATACAAGTGTGTGTAATATTAAAGCGGCCCCAAAGGGTTAAAAAGGGTTAGTGTCTGATGACAGAATAGTCTATGATAAGCAACGCCATGTTATTATGACCACCTGTCTCAGACTGTGGAGAAATGGTTCAAATGGGGCATCTGTTATTGTTGGAGACTTTGCCACTAAAAGAAGCTGCATTAAAATGATAACAAGCGCAGCCATAAATGTGTCTGTGAAGTCCATTTCGCGCTGCTGTGCTTCAGCTCAGTCACTGCATCACTTGTAAAGTCTGATTTGGCAAAGCCACATTTAGAAGGTAGACAGCTCGGCTGCTTTCAAATAATAAAAACCTGTAAAAAAAGCACAGGCTGGTAGCTCACACAGCACATGATGAAATCACCATCACTGTGTTCAGTCACATCTCAGACTAGTATACACATGACCAATGTACAAACACTGAGCATCTGTGTGTGCTGCTGATCAAAAACAGCAATAACGCATCCATTTTGAGGTGTAATGTGTGTGTGTGTGTGTGTGTGTGTGTGTGTGTGTGTGTGTGTGTGTGTGTGTGTGTGTGTTTGTAAGGAGATGTCTTTGTCTGGGAGCACTGCGGCCCAGGAGGAGGGAGGGGAAGCCGGTGTTGGTGTCGGGGTGGGGGTAATGAGTGAATGTGATCAGGCTTCAGTAGTCTGCATGCCATTAGCACCACCCCGCTACCTCCACCCTCCCACCTCCTTGGCTCTCTGCTCACACACAAGACAGAGACTGGGCTCACAGGCTGGATGAGGGCGGGGTGGAGGGGGGCGGGGCTGGCACCATGTACTGACACCACACCACTGAACATTACAGTTCGACATTATCATTATTATGTCTTACCAAAGAAATCCCTACAGTGGGGTGGGGGATCATTTTACTGCTGTACAATATATTCAGCAGTGTGCGCCTGGACCTGTGGGAAAACCTGTTCCCCCCACACACACACACACATCCTTGATATGAGCTGAGCAGAATAAGTAAAACGTTGAAATAACAGCTGGAGACCACTGACTTAACCTTATTTTTCACAAGCTTAAACAGGGTTAGACTGGACATAGACACAACGCGTTCCTGCTCTAGAAAGGATGTGCTGCATGTTGTTGGAACTACAAAAACACTCACTTGGGGTTGTATAGCAGTGTTACAGAATAAATGCTCTTTGGCAGAGGACTAGTCGAGCTCACAGGATGTAAACTGAGGGTAGCCCATCACTCGCCGCCTATCTCAGGGGGTAACAGTTTTTAAATCCACCATCTCTACGTCAAACTAGTCTGGCTATTTTGATTCCATTTGCATAAAGTTGGAACTTTCTCAACCACCCCAGGATGCCTCTCAAGTCTTTCGACACTTTTACAGAGATCACACTATGAGGCTGCAGCGTAGTCCCCCCCTTTAAACCGCCACTGCACTTTTACACGCAACCAAACAACGGCGACATCATTCTGCTGCGGTGCGTGCTTATACACTGCAGCGCGGCATCTCGCGATCAAAGGAGGCATAACGGGCGTGATGTTTAACACACAAGTGTCATCTGCGTGTCGGCAGCGCTTTCTCAAAAATAACAAAGCCATAACACGTTAATCACAGTCATTTACCGTCTCTGTTGTATGGCAGCTGATCTCGTTCTCTGCTCGGAAGGTAAGTAGTTCCCGAATCTCACTATTTTCCCAGTTTGCGGGCATTTACAACCAATGTTCTTCTTCCCTGTATTAGCCCCTTTGCTAAAAGCTTCGCACACATACACGTGTCATCAAAAAGTCAAACCGTTTCCTCCCACGGTCATGTCTTTCCAGCTTTACATTTTACATAGACCTTGTTTTGGCTCAGAGGTGAGACCACTCTGTGCCCCCTTTCTTTGATCAGACGTAACACAGAACGGCAAAACGGCATGATAGTCCCACCTTTCACAGGCAGTGTAAATGCAGCCGCTCAAAAGTGGTCGTTGTCAGATTTTTAATTTCTACTTAAGGAGTATTATGACCTCCTCACACCAAACCATCATGATCATGGCAGAGCGCACTAACCAAGTCAAAATCTCGAAAATTTGTCAGCAAACAGGGAAATCCCTTTAAATGATGTTAGGGCCAAAATTATTCTACAAATGGCAAAAAAATAAAGGTTCAATCTAACTCGAAGCTGTGTAATAAAACAATGTGAGCTAAGTTAGCAAAGACTGTACGTTGGTGTGGATTCAAAATCTAACTGTAGTTATAATCACTTTAAAGAAGCCTTTTTTAATACACATTAATTCATTGAAAAGATATTTTGACTACAATTTAATATCTAAAATGTCATTAAAAAACAAACACAGCCGAGCCATTAACTCTTCCTTTTCATGACAGGCATTCATCACTGAGCCTTACACAAAGTGCTGGTCTTCCTTTAACCCCAGAAGCAGGCCTTGGTGCATTTCAGCACATAAAAGCTGAAGAGGTGCTTTGAGGCTTTTATGTGGAACACAGTGGGGAAGGGCTTCATTAAAGGCAGCCAGCCATATCATACCTGCTCTCACACTGTGGAAAACAAGACGGGAGCTGGACGCAGCTCTGGGCTCTATGGGTGCTACTCACTTGCATTGCTGTCGGCCAGGGTGTTGAGGTTTCCTGAGATGTCTCGCCTCCTGAACAGACACACCACCTTCGCCTCCACGTTCCCATTGGCTGTCTGGAAGTGGAGAGTCACTGGTTAAAAGCTGGCATCGGGAGAAAGCACTGGAATAACCACCTCTGTCAAAACTCCTGTCGTAAGTCTGCAGCTACTCAAACACTCATTTCTCTGTCTTCAGCCGGGTCACATGGTTTGATCACTTCTCACACTAATCAGAGGAACTCATTCGGGCTCAGTGTCATTTCCATTTGATTGATACAGTTTCAAATTTCAGTCTTGTTTTTTAGTTCTGGCATTAATCAGCTCAGAATCTCGGCATATTATTTGAGCAAGGGAAAAATAAATTGCAGGTTAACAGCACTTAAATTTTCAGCAGCTGTAGGCCTATCATATCTATACCAACCACTCACTAATCAATAAACAATTCCTACAGGAAGCCAAGTCTGCATTCTCATCTGCTCTGTGCACAGCTGGAATCAAGTTTGCTGCACTTAAAGATTAACACTGTGTTTACATCAAGGGCGTAGTGAATATTACAGTACAATACAATACACAGTACAATTACATACAAAGTCTGTGCAAAGACACAAATACACACAAATTTCTGTAAGGCAACATGAATACTCGTTATACATCTTTAAATGTGAGAATATGTTAATACATTAAAGTAATTTCAACTTGATGCAAACTAGGGCAAGGTTTGTGACTCACAGGGTGGATAATTGACCCATCGATCCAGTCAAAGCTCAGATCAGATCGATGGATGACAGGAGCAGCTGCTGCTATGGAATGCACATTTTTAGACCCAGTACAATGAATGACTAAGTTTCATTTTCAGTGTGTGCTGCTCTGTTTGTGCCCCGAGTATGCTCTGCGCTCCAAGAGTGTGGTGCAATGAATAACTGAACAGTACATATATTTCAACGGCGCTGCATATTAACAATCCAACTCCAAAAATAGAAAATCTATTTGTGGAGGCAGATTAATCGCGGCAGACTGCCACAAAAAAATGTACTGGTGGGAAAATTTGTATGTATCATCTTAGATTTTGGATATCGAAAGTGTTACCTTTACCTAGTTTTAAAGGCTGCTTTGCAGTTAAGTGATGCAGTTTTCTAAACTTACCAGGTTGTTCTTGCTGTTCTATTTTTTTGCATTTACTCACTTAGTCATTATACCCGCATTACTGATAATTATCAAGAGCACCAACAGTCAACTCTCCAATACCACATTGGGCCTCCAGCTGGTAAACTAAATCCGGCCTGCTGCTGAGGGTGTTTTCTCTCTGCTGCTCATGTGATAACATTTTCCTCACACAGGTCAGTTTAGTAAGTAGGCGACAGTGTATGAGCCCTTTGTTGTGCTCTTTAACTCTGAAGGTTTACGAAATAATTTTTTTGGGGAACCAATTTCTCCACAGTTGATATCATGATGTGAGAATTGTGATTCACATGAAGCTGTGTACTGGTATTTTGATGAAGGCTAAGATATGGCACCCCCCCTGGTATTAGTGCTTCAGGTCTGATGGATGATGAGGGGTTTCCTTCTCCCTGGATTGACTGTGATCATAAGAGGAGAGAAAGCATCGGCAGCGCGTGCGCACACAAACACACACACACACACACACACACACACACACACACAGTGCTCTCTGCACATCCAGCCCAGAGCTGGAGAGCCTGCCTCCCTCTCTTTCTCTCTCACTATCCATTCATTGTGCTCAGCAGCCATTAGCACTCAGGACGATGCAGTCCTCCTGGTGCTCAGCACAAGCCCTTCAATGTAAGAGTGTTACATAAATGAGCTTAATCCTTTGACTGGGAAACAAGCCTGTGTCATATGCTGCTGCTGTTATATAAGTGGCTCCTGTCCCAATGTCCTGTGATTACAGTAACCACAGTTTACCATGAGCGGCGTCCAGGGGACGTGTGTGTGTGTGTGTGTGTGTGTATGTTAGTGTGTGTACAGTATGTTGACATGAACCATATTAGAGGCGTCCTAATATACGATTTTAACACACTGGCCATTCGATCAGGGTTTTTTGTGTCTGGTATATGCGCTATGATAACACAGGTTAGGGTATACAACAGTGCCGGTCAAGGCTCAAAATAGTATGTGTAACATCACGGTAGTGCACGTGAACGGTGAACGTGACCTGTGCACGTAATTCTCAGCTCTACATGCACCAGTATATGCTATTCTGTGCAGAGAAAATGCTGTCCAGGGCTGCCCTCTCTCACGCATTGACACCAAGAATCGCGCAATCGACACTTTACACACACTCTCACACCAAATTTATAAGTGATAATGTTGTGGTGCAAAAAGAAGACACTGACAGCAAGGACGGACAAGACAGCGGGACAGCTCAAGAGCAGTGTGTCATGTAAGAACATGACCACCAGACCATCCGTCACCCCAATTTCTGAGGTTGTGTCCCGCTCTGTCTGCATCAGTTGGCGGCTTTTTTGGCCGATTCAGCATGTTCTATCAGAACCCATCAGTGACAGAAATCACTCTGATTGGCTGTTCAGCTCAGCACAGGGGAAGAGAAACGGAAGTGAGGCAAGTAAACAAAAAGCTAAACTCAAGAGGGAGTGAGACAGAAACACACTCTTGAGTTCTTTCGCAGAAACAAATTGTAATTGTTTGTGTTGTTGTTGTTAGCTAGCGCACAGTAAATAAAATTTGCTTTTTCAACACTGGATTGTGGTATTAATGTGCTAACTAGCATCCTAAATCCATCCCGTCGGTCTTCTGTTTTCCCTTTTTGAATGATGAATACAGTGGTGTGTGGTAATTAGCTATTGGCTGTAATCTGTGGTGGGTTCAAGTGCTACTTTTTGGTTGAGAGACAGGCGACACGGCAGTGGGCCTTTGTTGGCACTAGTTCCTTGACGTCGGTTTGGTCCGTCTGAGCCTTGACACACAATCAAGCCAGCCACTGCGTGAATTTTGATGCACGTCTATTTGTGCTGTTACAGTACGGTGCTTGGAGTGGACAAAACGGATGAAGAAAGATACATCCCAGCAATAGGTTATCACACACCAAATACTGAAAAATGCTTGTGGAAAGTCTGATGTCTCCAATGAATTCCTAAAACTTATCCATAACAGAAGCACAATGAACTTCTGCTCAAAATGTTCCTAGAACTATACTGACAATGATTATTGAGAAAATCTCCTATTTTTTAAACTCATAAATTGAATAAATACGTTTTCCTTCAGAAGTTTGAGGAAATTTTCAATGTTGAGGTTGATCCTGTTTATAAACATATAAAAAAATACTTAACTGTGCAGCTTTTGGAAAGATTTAAGGGAAACTCCACACAAATTACATTATCGACACATATTTGGCCTATCATAAAAAGGGAAAATGTCACAATGGTCGAAGTTGGATTTCTACCATGGTGGAGATGCAGAGAAATAAGGACAAATACACAAAGTACTTCTAAAAGATGTGTGCATATATATGTTTAACATTCTGCAGATATAAGAGAAACAACTTTTAATTGTAAATGTACAAGGATGAATAAAGAAAGAAAGAAGGATGACCAACCTTGTTGAGTTCTTCTATTCTGCGGATCAGGTAAGGGTTGCTGGATGAGTTCTCAAAGTACACATAATCTGGAAACAAAAATTTAAAAAAACAAGAGAAAGGAAAGATTAGACTTGTGTTATGTTCACAGGGGAATATTCACATCAGTGCATGACCAAAAAATGTATTCATCCAACAGCAGGTTATATCAGATATGTGTCAGGTTTGTCCTCTGACAGCTGAGGTCTCTTCTGATCAGGCATCAACACACTGCTGAGGCTGTAACGGCAGAACTGAGGAGACTTTGGCAAACTGACAGATAAAAGTCCATTCACCACACACAGCTCCAATTGGAAGATTGGAAGCTTGTCCGTACAACACTGAGAAGCTGTTAGGAGGAGCAGAGCCTGCCAGCTTAGTAAATGGGCTGGTGTAATGTGAGCTGCAGGAAAGTTCTCTATCCTGGCTGCACACTGACTTCCTGTGATGTGATCAACTGATTTCAAGTGTAAATTAAAGCTTCTTCCTTACAATCATTTAAAAGGCAAGTACTATGTTTTTCATGCTGCCAACTTTTATCCATGCAAGTCAGTCAGTACATGACGTTAGAAAAAGTCAACAGGTGATACATTTAAAAAAAACGAAAGCACAACACAGGTACAGTCCCACAACACCTGCACAGAAGCTAAGCGATGTCCTGCTGTGGACAGGGCCGCAGCAAAACATATTTTAGCCAGCTAAAAAAATAACTGATGGCTGCAGGTCTCTTAATAAATCCACACTGAAGACATGGTGCAGTGGTGCAGAGGAGGAGAGGAGAGGAGTACATTATTTTCTTTCCATGAATATCCACAACAAACTACATAGCTATCTGTAACTTTGCGGAAAACTTCACAACCAAGCATGACAAGCATAATGGTTATGTAACATCCCATAAAATGCTGTTGTCATATATTATGGCATGGTTGATGTTAAACAGGAATTGGAAAAGTAACGCAACTACTACGGCCGCCTGAAAAAAGTTGTTTTGAGTAATGAAAAGAGAAGATTTCAGGTGGACTCACGTTTTATCAGACAAATCACTGCATTGTCTTTTTGCAGGAGCAACTTATCAAAATGACGACCACAAAACTGAGGCAGGCTGCATGAGGTCGGGCAGTGTGGTTGTGTCTGTTGGCTGCTCCCAGCTCTGCTGCTGAATGTCAGTGAAGTCGGCTACACTACTTTTGAATCAGGCGCTGGTACAACCTCCTCTACTGCCATCCAGCGTGACTGAGCGTTCATTGACAGTGCTGTCAGCAGACCAGCAGGAGAGATGAGCGGTTTACCATGACGCATACTTTGACTTTCTCTAACTGTGTGAAAATGAACAGAGGCATCAAAACTTTGACAGGTAAAATATGAGACTAATTTAGGCTGACACAGGAGTGGGCTGACTGCTTAGCAGGTGCGCTGAACAAGAAACAAAAAAATTCATAGATACGAAAAAGCATGAACCCATGAACCTCAGGGACATTAGCTGGAGCTTTTATAATTAAATCGTCTCATTGTGTCCTCTTCCTCTGGAATGGTTTAATGGCGCCTGACTGAAGAATTAGCACTACCAGCTGTTTGTCTGGATACGGCAAACTCCTAATATTTACTAAACAGCTGTGGATGGACACGTGCAATCATTTCCATTTGTTGAATTACGGGAAATTCTGGCTAAATTTGTGCAACAGATGGATAAAAACCTGAGTATTGTGTCTAGTGTTGTGTGACTCAGGCCAAAACACCAGAATCCACTATGTTCTATGTGTTCTATATGTACACCAACACTTGCAGTGCAAAGAGGCGCTGGACGTAAAATTTGCGCTGAGCGCTGTACATTGGGCGTTTTTCTCCAGAGCACCGAGATTTAAAAAGTGTTCAACTTTATGTAAAAGCACTGCGCTCATCACTAGCCACTTTTACACAGAGATGGCGCTATATGGCCACAACAAAGTCTCGCCTTTATACCGCCCCTGCATTTTTGCACAGAACCAAACAATGGCGGCATCATTGAGCTCCTGTGTGTACTTATACACTGCACCAGGTCATCCCATGATCAAAAGAGGCATGACGGGTGTGATGTTTAACACATTAGCATCCCCTCTAGCTTGACATATATGCCTGGGCAGCACTTTTTAAAAAATAACAAAGGCATAACATGTCAGTCACAGTTATTTACCATAGGGATAAGAAGCTCCTTAATCTCATTGTTTTCCCAGTTTATGGACATTTACAGCTGCTGTTCTTCTTCTTTGAATTAGGTACTATGCTAAGAGCTGTTTTTTTAAATCTCCCGCAGTGGGTTGCACACATAAACACGTCATCAAAATGTTCCGCCCATGCCACCCATGGCCATGTCTTTCCGGCTTTACACAGGGCCGTTACTACCTCCATTCCTGGCTCAGAGGCGAAACCACTGTGTACCCCTTTTTCAATGATCGGTACATTATACACAGAACGATAAGGCGGCATAAAGGCGTGATAATCCCATCTTGAACGGGGAATGTGAATGCAGCTACTGTCACTTCGGCTGTCCAGTCACAGTGGAGGGGGGACAAACACCCTACCGTGAAGACAAACCACCACATCTAATATGAGCAAGAGCTGAACAACAACAACAATAGAGGATAAATCTGCTCATTGAAAGTATTAAGTCTATACTATGTTTCCTCTCATGAACCCACACAGACCAGCGGGTTTGTCCTTTCTCCCTGCACGCAACAGCCTTCTCCTCATCCAAATCAAGTACTCCATCCTGTACCAACATGTTTGCTTCCGCAGATATTGGGTATCATAGCAACCAGGCGCAACCAAAGCTTCTCAGCTCAATAAAAGCTGCGCCTCCAAAGCACACCCGGCAGGGCGTTTATTGACAAGCACCTGGTGTTTTTGGCTGAAGAAAAAAATGCTTTGGTGGACACAGGGTCTCATGCCCAGCAGTATCATGCATCAACACACGTAAGGGGTGATCATACCAAGAAGCATCACGCTGGGCGCGACCGCTGCAAAAACACCTTGGAAGCATGTCTGTATAAATAGCCGAGAGCGCCTGTGGAGTGAGGCTGCGTGCGCATGGCCAAAGTGACATGGATTGCGATACAACCAAAAACCGCCAGAAAAACACGTCTTGCAGCAGCAAGTGGGGGCGCGCTGTACCATAGGGAAACAATGGTATTGTTGCCGATGCTTCTCGGTGTGAGATCAGCAAAGGTTCCATCACCTTTTCCCCCTGGACTAGTAAGTCCCAGTGTCCCCCATCCATTATAACAGAGTGGTGATCCGCCAAGCCTGACTGATGAGGAATTACTATTTTTATTTATTTGTTTTTTTAGAATAAATATAGATATTAAGAAACTTTGACATTAAAGATAAAGACTAATGTCTCAGATTCATGTGTAAGTGATGCTGGCAGAGGAAGACCCTGGCTAAATGACACAATGCTACATGACCAGTTTACCTTATCAGTCCACTGGTGAAGGGACAAGAAACATCTGCTGCTTTCTTTGTCAAAGCGAGAAAAAAACTGTGGTACTACAGGTCCCCTTAGCAATACTACACTCCATGCTGTTAAAAATAAGATATTAGTCATTGTTGTCAGTCTGCCTCGTATATGAACAAGCCAGCAGAAACACAGTGGAAATTTTTATCAAATCTGTCTGTACATTATTAATTACAAACTGAATTTGTTCAGAACAGTTTCTGTTAATGCATTCCTCATTTAAAAAAGGGCAGTAATGCATTAAAATGGGTTTTTTTTTCAGTCAAACAGACAAGGTGGGTAAACATTTTCCTCTGCAAATGTTCCCTCAAAAATTTAAATGATGTTTGCTGACAGTGGAGGCACAGTGATGGTAGACAGCACTTGTTCTTCCTTTCTGGAACTCAACCAGATCTGGCAGAGCTTCAGCCATTTTAGAAAACACCACACTCCAGATTAGACATTCTACTAATATTGTCGCCATACCACTATTTTAATCTTAAAAAAGATCCAGGCACACAAAATAAGGATTTTTTAAAAGAAAAACCTGCACACAGAGCTGGTACAGAAAAAGTCACATGGTGGGTTTGTTGCTGAAGAGAACAATGTAACAGCCACAGATAACGATACATCAATCTGGATCTATATTGAGTCAATGAACAACGATGCAATGTCATCGACGCAAAGCGAAAACATTAATACCCATCGTCGCCTTCCAAAGAAACCCTTATTTTGAAATTCCCATGGCACGTCTGTGTCACCACTTCCATCCAATAAGACCTTGTTCCTAAACATTTAAACTGTGCTGGCCACCCGGCAGATAGTGAAGAAAACGAGGATAATTGCTGAGAATTTCTCATATTCATCACAGGTCCCTGAATCACTGCCATGATACCGGAATTTCTAACTTTCATACAATACCATGAAAAATGTCAATATTCAATATCATTTGCGAAACAATAAAGAAAAACATTATTGAGGGCATACATTTTTCCATTTTTATGAAACGATAATTATGACAGGGCTAAAATAACAATGGCTTTTCTTTTCTTGGTTAGTAGCAACAAACAGTGCAATGACTGTAGTAAGAAAAACCATTTCATATATTCAGATATAATTAGGGCTGAGCAGTATGGCTTCAAATAGTAACATTGTGATATTTTAAGGCTACACGTAATAAACAATATATATCTTGATATTTTTAAATGTCCTTTAATCTAATGTCAACTACTTAAATACAAAATTATTGAATGAACTGCAGTTACAAATAAGTTAAATCAAGTAGCTACTGACACATCATAAAGTTGAGTACACTATAACATATAATAAATATGGATATAAGGGGGTGAAATAAAATACTCTTATGACATTTTAAAAAGCATTGTTACAATTAAATGAATCAGAGCAGGAACCATAGTGGTTTTATTTTGAAGGACCTCGCTCGTCTTAGACTGGAAGTATTAATGTTTTTGCTGTGGACTTAAGCCTTAGATGGAAACGCAGTGATCTTGCAATTGTGTTTATTGACATCTTGAAAATATTGCTTAAGTTTTGTGCAAATATTTAATTAAAACCTGCCTAGTGTTATCACATTACATCAAATACTGCTGTATCTGAGTAGTCTGTAAACTTGTCAATCTGCATTTTCACCTTCAATGTAAACAAATATTAGTCTTCAGAGACTACATTCAGTGCCCTTATCACTGAGAGATCAGCCTGAGTTTAGTCTATATATATGTATGTATATATATATATATATATATATATGGGGTTCTATGAATCCAACAATGGCTGGCCTCAGTTTCCTCAATCCAGTTCAGAGCTCTTTACAGCCCTTTCTGCTAACCACAAGCAATCCTTCCCACACACAGCTCTGACCCAGCTGATACTTCAACAGGCAGTTATTACCAGAGAAATGAATGTGGCAGAGAGCAGATCACATCAAGTGAAATGTGATCAGAATATAATGTACGCAGAAATCATACAAAGTCTCAGACTATACCCATAACGCCACAGAAAATCCCACAGCTGAGTTGGATCAAATTCCAGCAGCTTTTTTTCCTGCAGTAATGGCTCAGTTTGTGGCGTTACGGACAAAGTGAAGTCGCTCATGTAAGCTCTCATGTCTGTTTTGGAGATTTCTCCAACTCCCATCAAAAGGTCAGGAGACCAGTAGGCTGGCCAGAAGCAGCATGATGTTCAGATGAGCAAGCAGTCTGCAGTGCAATCAACATTCACTCCACACACAGCAAGTATCCTCACATAACCTCGCCAAACACTGGCCTCAATTCAGTCAAAGAGGAAACGGATCAAATTCAGAATAAAGCTGGTTTGTCAGTGAAGTGACCTGCCTATGCTTACAGTTACATGGAGACATATAAGAGACACAGAGAACTGAAATGTGACGGTGAAAGGACAGAGGAAACCTGGAGGCTGGCAGGTGTAATGCAAACCCCAACACTATCAAACACTGGCTGAGGCCTGCTATGACACTAGGCGGGTTTCCTTTACAGATTTACGCCAAACTTGAGCATCATTTTTGAAACGTCTATAAAACACAAATTGCAAGATGACTGTCTGTCCACTGAGTGATGTTCTGTGACTTCTCCTCTGGTGAAAACATTCCAAGAAGCATGGTGATGGATGTTCAAAACATTAGCAGCTTTATTTCTATTGCAGCCACCACACTAGCCGTCATTATTTACAATCCAAAGCGATGAGGCGTGTTACAGAGCCATAATGAAAAGGCGAGCCCCTTAAAATATGGGAGCAGCCACGTATGAGGGATTTCTGGGAGGTGATAGTCCACGATTTCACAGAGGAATTGTGGATTCAAAACTTCCAGATGATCCCATCAACTTTTGAAGAGTTATGTGATGCAGTAACAGCTCATGTAGCTCCTGCTGCATCATAAGGGAGCCAGTTCCTACTGACAAGCACATAGCATCATGTGACCTAGAGAAAACAAGTGTTTTCAAATCAATTTTTTGCAAAATATGGCTTTTTCGAATCACCTGAAATACCACCTCATGCGAGCGTAAAAACTTTCTTGGGAGTTTTTCTTTTTAGCTGACGTTATTCCATTAGGTGTATTTTATTTTTGCAACTTCAATTTCAAACTTTCAAACTAGTATTTGGCATAGAAATGTGCCAAATACTAGTGTATTTGGCACATTTCTATGCAGTATATAATGATGCCTAAATAAAAGTCATAAAGACTGACTGACATGTTAAGTGCATTGTATTTGGAAATATGTCTCATGGAATAAAGTTTCTACAAATGTAGATACTTAAAGTCGATGTACTTGTAGAATCGCAATGCTTAAAAATCGCAATGCATGTCGAATCAGCACACAAGTATAGTGAGAGTATGGAATTGGAAAATAAACGTATTGCCCTAGTCTTACAAGATTTTCAATATGGAAAGGCAAAAACTCTAAATGCACAGAGTGGATTGCAGTCAGAATGCAATGTAATCAGCCTTGTTCCTCCCAGAGATGATCTGATTTGCACATCTCAACCAGGTGTAAATAACATCTGCTAAACACGCTTAAAGGTCAAAGAACTCCACCTCTTCCTGCTGACTCCAGTCTTTCTTCTGCAAAGCAAAAACAAGTAGAGCCTATACAGCAGTGCCACTTCTCCTGACTTTTTATCCTGTGTCATGCTTTAATTTGGTGCACAACCTTTTATTATCTTTTTTTTTTTTTTGCTGTTTTGTGTCTTTGCCCGTCCATGTTAAAAGCTGTAAGTTGGATTGTTAAGTGTTTTATTAGTATGTTATTCTTTGACAGAAGACCAAAATGTGTATTATTGTGTTTTTATGCCAACATGTGCCATCATGTTAAGGGTTGCTTAACCCTTTAAAAAACCTTTGCAAATTGGCTTGATTTCTTTCAAAAAAGTGAAAAGAAGGCGATGAGCAATTTAACAAGACATGACCCAAAACTAGCAAGAAATTGGTTAAAAAAAATGCAACATTGTTACCTGAAATTATCTGAAAAAAAAAGAAACAAACAAACAAAAAGTAAGAGTTAAAAAACAGGAAATGACCTGAAAAAAGTGCTAAAATACTAAATGTAATAAAGCAAATCAATATTTTTCTGTAACCTAATTTTAAATATGTATTCATAATAATTGTAAATCAGTATTCTTGATATTTTTCCCTATTTAATGATTCTCTCCCTCTAATTTTTTTTGCGAATTTACAGGTTATTTTCTTGTCGTCTTTTACAACCTTTTTTTGCAATTTGTAGGACATTTCATGCCAAGTTGCAGTCTACATGTTTTTCATGTTTTTGAAAGAAATTGCTCACGTCTCAAAGGTTTAAATACTTGCGTCTGAACGCTGTGCAAGAAAACTGATGTCAATCACTGTGATGTTTCCACAAGACATTTGACACATTATGCATCTCCAACTATAACATTTAAATCTCTACAGCCTAAACATAAAGATATCTACTGAGAAAACAAATGGGCAACAAAGGCTTTTATAAATCAATATTATATCATTCAACTGAAAAGTACAATCAAACTGAAATCTTTTTGTTTACCCAGCTCTACAATACACAGATTGGTCACAATGCCCAAATACAAACACAACTCCCTTCAAACAGCTTCATATCAGCCATGTCTGCAGCAAGGAGTTGTAATTTTAATCTTATTTGGTGCACATTAGTCAGTGATTTATGCTAAACTGGTTCTTAATTTAAAAAAAAACTGTCAATGTGCTTTGTAAATGATTTATAATTACTGTATTGTTTTTTATTATTTTTTGTAAAAGTGTTTAGATTGAATGATGTTGAATATGAGCTCACAACAGCAGCTGTTAACAGTTGCTGACAGCTTTAACTGAGAGATTTCAGCCTTTAAAATATTGATCAAACCGAGCGTTCATTCATGATACAGCCACCGCAGACAACAGTGCTTCCATGTAGTGTTTGATGCAGCTCTGCACAGCAGTGTGGCTTCACGTCAAGCTCCATCTGGTCCTCCCACAAGCAGGGACAGAGAGCCTCAGGAGGGTATCAGTGGCTTTCTGATGCATCATCACAAGCCGAGATGGAAAAGGAAGGATTCAGACAGGGAGAGGATTTCTTGCTCTACTTAGCACACTGATGAGGAGCCCGACCAGAAAAGCATCACCTCCTTGTTCACAGTGAAGGAGCACAACAGCACCACATTACATAACACTGGCTGGAGCACCAAAAGGGGATCTGCACTCTCATGTGCCTGACATGACTGATTGTAGCTCAGCTGATGGTGGACGTAGGGGGTTACTCTTTCATATTTCAGCCCTAAAACTTGTCTTCTAGCCGAGTGGGACAAATTAAAAAATGATCCTGTTCCACCAGCACTGAGGCCAGCTTAGTGGATCAATAAGCAACTGATGGATCAATGATATATGGAGAAAGAAAAAAACACTTCAGAGGGTTCAAGCCCTTCTTAAAAAAAAAAAAGACATCTCTAAACGTGACATTTGGCATAATCACGTCAGGGATTCGGGGATCAGCTGGTTTTATGTTAATGTATGTAAGCATGAGTGGGTAGGGAAAAAAAAGATCTAAAAGAGGAAGTGTCTGCTGAGGAGCTGCCGCGGCAGCCGTGAGTGTTTGTTGTGGACGTATGCGGCTGGAGTGGCGCAGTATGCCGGGTGCTTGAGGGTGAATGAAGAGGAGGAAGCCCTTTGACTAATCTCTGGGGAAGATAGTGATCTTACATGCAGGCTGAACACTGTGTGCTTCTAGAGGACGGGTAATGTAGGCTCGCTCAGAACTGCCTGCACCAGCCCGCTGCAACAACAGAGATTCTTATTGAACACAAATCCATGGTCACTCGCTTCAGAAATATGAACTCATTCTCACAGATTAACCCTTTGAAACCTGGAGCAACATCCCTTTCACAAGTATTTCAACCTTTGAACTCGGAGCAAATTGGTGCTATTTCTTTCAAAAATATGGGGGAAAAAAGGCAATGAGTAACTTGGTAAGAAATGTTCCACAAAAGGCAAGAAATGAGTAGATTTATGAAAGATTTTAAAAAGCTAGGGAAAAGGGAAAATGTTAGGGGAAAACTGTATATCATAATTACATATATATACATATAAATACATATTTAAAATTCAGACAAAATGATTATTATTTCTAATCATATTTTCATGGTCATTTCCTTTTTTATCTATCTTTTTTAAAAACACATTTTCAATCAATTTTCAAGCATTACCTCATTCTTTGCTCATTGCCCTCTTCCAGTGTTTTTGTAAGAAATCAAGACAACTTGCTCAGGTTTCAAAGGGTTAAAGTTAAGCAGCACTGCCTGAAATGCCTACATTACAAAATGTTCTATTCTGTTCTTCTATTAAGGATGATAACATTGTTACGGGCTAGCATTACACTGCAATGTTTTATGTGCCACATCACACTGAATTCCAGCTGTGGAAATTCAGCTGTGAACTCATGATTGAGCAAGCTGGTAGAAAGTGCAACTGTGCCTGAATGACCCAGCAGCTCCACACCAAGTTCCCTCAGAGTGGATGTTGACCATACACAACACACACACACACACACACACACACACACACACACACACACACACACACACACACACACACACACACACACACACACACACACTCACACTCACACTCACATCCTCTGTGGTTTGAGGTACAGCTGTGAGCAGCAAGCCTCTGGATCTGTCATTTGTTACAGGTCTCATGCACATATATCAGTTAAACATGTGCACTGGAATTCAATATCACAAATATACCTAGAACTATCCTGAGTTAGATTAGGAAACTGAACATCAGAGATGTCAATGTGGACAAAAACACAGTCACACAGACTGAAAACTACTGGGAAACAGCTCTTGAAACAATATTTTCTTTTTCTGCCATTACAAGACATTGAAATAATCCAATAAACCCAAATGTAACTGAATTAGGAATACAGGATAATATAGACTCGCCATCGGTATCGACAGACGACTGCTTTAAACTGAAACAACGACATTGGCCCGAAATGCACTTTCCTGTCATTATGACAGGCCGACAAGATGGCGTTTAAATTTTGTGACTTTAATTAGTTGAAACAGGTTAATTTTCACTAGTTTTAGCTATTAGGGTTTTCTTGAGGAGAGCATTATCCAAGCCTGTTATAGTGGAAAGAATTTTACAGATTTGTTAAAAAAATGCTTAAGAATAAACATGACATGTTTTAAATTTAACCCTTGATTTCAGTAGTTTTATTTTGAAAAGCATTGCCTTTATCTTTACTTTTTTATTCTAGAGGAGAGACTTGATATTCGTTGCAATTAGGTGGAAATATGAGCATATATCACTATCAGCCATCAGTCAAAATGAGTCCAAAAATATTGGCTAAATATTTATTTAAAAATATTTTCTCACCCAGGGGCAGCTGAAGGCTTCTTTAAGTTTTGGAGCTCATTTATTGAGTATTTCATTAACCCTTTGAAAACTGGGCAAATTAGTTTGATTTCATTCAAAAACAAAGGGAGAAGGCAATGAGCAACTTAACAAGATACAGCTAAAAAAATTAGCAAAAAAATAATAAAAAGGTACAAGAAAATTAGCTGAAAATAAACAAAACAAAAAAGTAAAAAGCAAAAAGAAGTGAAAATAAATAAATATATATATATACAAACAGTATTGTGTAGAGTGTCAGAAAGTTTCCCATATTTTATACAAATAGAGCCACACAATATATGAAGAATTGAAGAAAACAACAACCACCAAACCCAATATCAGCCCATTCTACCAGTCTGCCACTCACACCGACAAGAGGTGCCCCTGCTTTCTGCTGAGGAAGAGATCCAGATTCATTGTACATCATAGTAACCAGTGTATTAACTGAATCAGGATGCATCCTTATAACAAACATTTTAACATTGCAGCATTAGGCACAGAATTTTGCAGCATGTTCTGCAAAGCAGTTTTAAATCAGCATGACCTAAATAGTCCACAGGCTCTTGTGTGACCTTACACAGCAATAAGCCTGTCACACTGTCTCACTGTCAATTCTCAGAATCACACGAGGTACACCAAGTCCTCACGTCGTTATTAAGGCAGTAAAAAACAAACATCACGAGCAGTGAGTAGACGAGGCGACAGATCGGCATCCACAGTGAAGTGCAGGTACTATTGTCCCCACAGCAGGATCGATCAAACAGGGAATAAAACAGCGGAGGCAGTATCGCTGGCAGCTAGCCGTCTCTACCGGCGTTTCGTTTCTCTCCACTGTAATGGTGACGTTTGGGAACCTGGTGTTAGCGAACGAGCGAGGTGAAAATCCTGCTAAATATCACTGCCTGCTGTTAAAGTTAACGTTAATCATGCTGTATATCTAAATTAAATTTAATGAGATACAAACGTTTCCATTCAGAAGCAAAGTGGCGGTGAATTATGAAAATGAGAAGTCTCTCAATTGTTACACTAGTAGCAAGTTCGTTTAAGCTAACTTAGTTTCGTGTTTCACGTGTCGGTGTTTCGTTGTAACTACGGATAGACTTAATAAGACAAACTAAGCACTCGTAATAAACTACATACTTGATAATATTTCGGGAACAAGTCAAACCGACAAACACCTAAGCACATACAGTATGAAGCGCTAAGCTAACAAAACTAAGCAAAGTTAGCTAGCGCTGCTAACGCTAGGCGCCTCATATGAAGTGATATGGCGGAGGCGATAATGAAATTAACCG
The DNA here is from genome assembly GCF_026936395.1 of Plectropomus leopardus. Classification (NCBI taxonomy): domain Eukaryota; kingdom Metazoa; phylum Chordata; class Actinopteri; order Perciformes; family Serranidae; genus Plectropomus; species Plectropomus leopardus. The sequence goes on along the minus strand of NC_142198.1, from coordinate 3,068,988 downwards.
ACTCCACCGACAAAGCTAGCCGACCAGCTTTAGCTCGCTACCCCAGACGTCGCTAGCATTCATTGGATGCTGACCTCTCGACAGCTAACTTAGCACTTTATGCTAACTAGCATTGTGTTCACTTCCAGGACGTTACCATATGCGACTCTACGTCCAAAATTGTGACAAATTACCGTAGCTTCGCTTACTTGCAACTACAACTACAATTATGCAAACTCCACTCCCCACCAGCGTGCATTTATTTTAAATTAAATACCAACTTTCGAAGCCGGTTCATGCCGCTCGGCAGCCGCTCGCCGCGGGGTAACGTATTCCCGTGGTTACTAATCGGGATATCACGCAAATGTTTTAAAAGTTGATATTTTCTAAAAATAAACACTGCTAAATGTTTTGCGTTACTGCCGAATGTTAGAGGAGCTTCCCCGGCTTATTACAAAGAAAGTGGTTCGCCCACAGTGTTGGAGTTATTTACATTTACCCATTTGCTAAATCACATTACATTGTTGGAGGGTTTAATAGATTTGATGTTGTTCTATGCAAGAGTGGACGCACGTACAGACGCTAGCACAGAGCTAGCATTAGTTAGCGGCTAACCGAACAGACAGCTAGCGGCTAGCTAGCCACCTTGCTGTCGAAACGAACAATCACGTTGTGGGGGGGTGTCTTAAAAATGTAAAACATTCCTTACCTCCCACTCGGTACATGTTGGCCGCCATTCTCTCGTAACCTTTATCAAAAGCAGTCCCAGGGTATTCCCCGCTTGGGTGGAAAAAGGTCGATGTGGATCTATTTTATTCCTTCATTTATCGCAGACACCCCCGCCGTGAAACAAAGCCGGCTCCGGACACAACAAGCCGAGATGTGGCGGGTAAAAAGTTGAAAGTTTCCGTTAGTAATGTTCCGGAGGTTCTCCCCGAAATGTTCGAGTCTTTGTTTTCGGTCCCTCCGACGACCTTCCTCTCCTCTTCCTCACTCACTCACTCATTCACACACAGCTAGCCTGTCTCTTACTCCACTCTTCCTCCCATCCTCCGCTCCCAGCTTCATCCTCCTCTTCTTCACCTCCGCTCAGTTCAGCACACACACACTCGCACACAGAAAACACACACTCACTGGCCCCCTTCGCTCGTGCGCACGTCGTCATCTTCGGAGACTGTCGTCAATCTCCGGTATCTCACAATTAACTTTGATAAACAACCTGTTTATCATATGAATTATAAAGTCACACACACGATTAAAGGTGTCAAACTTTATATATTATGAAGTGTGTGAAAAGTGCTTTTAATGTGCTGTCAAGAGACCAAGAGTTATTTACAAGTTTGGTAAAAGGTTTCTATAAAAGTCCAGTCTCCTCATATCACACACATGCACAGAAAGTGAAGAAAGTTCAGTTGTGAGATCTAGGAAGCAGGAAGCTGGGAATGCACACACACACACACATACACACAAACTCACACATATACACTCACTCACAGTAGAAGCAAAGAAAACATGCCTTGTTCAAAATTAAATCCTCGAAGCACCAAGGAAATTGTTAGAGTCTGTATGATAATGAAATAAAAAGTGTTGTATCAGCAATTGTAAACGGACTGAGCATGGCAGAGGTGTTAGCTGCACACTCAGAGGGTGTACAGTATATGCATATAAGCTGTGAGCATTTCAGTCACAGAGTCATTTTAGCTTCTCAGATTGTTTAACTTGAGTCACTTTTACATTAAGGGAGCTCATTAATGCCATAATACTCATTGCAAGTAAAAACTATGACTTTTTAACTTTACATTTTGACATAGATAGTCAATATGAAGAAGACATGGCTTTTTAAATTTGATTTTATGTATTTTATTTTATTTTTATTTCATTTAATTTTATTTTTATTTGAGTGTATTTTGGATATGGTAAATTTAAGGTTTGCATGAGATAATCCTGGCAGGTCAAAGGTATTATGAAATATGAATCAGTGAAACGAGTTAGGGTAGAAATAACAGTATTAAAGTCAAATAATTTACTCAATATACCAATATGATGACTTACTGTCTCAAATAGGCCTATCTCCTATGGTTAAATTACACACACACATATATATATATATATATATATATATGTATAAGTTTTTGCATTTTGGATTTCATATTTTTATATTGTCACTTTACATTTTCAAATTATCAATTCACATTTAGTTATGTCGTGAAATTATATATAAATATGAATTTCTTTTCTTTCAATTTTCTATTTTGACTTTTAATTTGAATTATGACTAAAAATATCTTCCATACACCTCAACCCATCACTTCAACAATGTATCTTGTAATAATCCAATTGTATAATATGCATTCTGCATTTGGAGTACTTTCATTTTTTGTACTTATTATATTTTTTATTTCTAATATTTTAAAGAAAATGTTTAATTTATGATTTTTACTTTACTTCAGTACATACTCTGAGTACTTCTTTCACCACTGTTTGAGGAAGTCCTGATTCAAATGTTTGAGATCAGTGACTTTCTTACCTGTTATCTTCTATGAAAAGACAATTATCAACAAAGTTTGCCATGAACTTAATTACCGGAACAGAATTGCAAAACCAGGATCCTGCTGTAGTGTAGTGTAGTGTTTAGGAACGTGCACATCTTTAACACACAGCATGGAGCAGCACTGCCCACTAGTGATACTTAACACACATTACACTCTCCAGTCTGGAGTTATTTATTGGGAGCTTGACCAATACAACATCACAGTATTACCAACGTTTTCTTAAATATATAAAACTGTACTAAAGTAATCATTTTTTTCAAGTGTACTGATCTACTGTTTGAGAAATTAATTAGTCAGAAATGCTGAGAATTGATTTCACTGAAACAGATTTGTCACAGTCTGTCTGATGCAAGCGTAAAAACAGCTTCCATATTAGCTGAGATGTCAACTAAACACTGTTTAAAATATTTAAAATATGTAAAAACATGATGCAAATGTCTGTCGGCGTATGCCACTGTGCAGCACTTTGGTGAGTTTGATAAAGGAGATGGATTAAAACAGGAATGTTCACTGAAACCAAAGTCTTTGTCAGCAGAGATGCAGGTCACATTCTGCACCAGCAAACAAAGACGACCTCTTCTCATGATCCTCATCTGACAGAAGCATGAAGATCCTGTGTGAGGGAAGATTCACACCGTCCAGGTTCACAAGGCTTTACATGATTATGGAGGAGTGGAAGTGTAAGTGTGATGTGGCTGTTCCTCCTGAGAGGAATCCCCAACATGTTCTGTCTGAAACTGAGGCAGCAGAGGCACCACAGGGGCCCCGGCGTAGCCCGTTAACCGTGGCTGCTGTCTACTGACTGCCACGCCTCCCTGGCTATGTGTAAACACTCCCCCCTCTGCTACCGCTAACAATGTGCGTCCCTGCTAGCCGCTGGCAGGTTCTGGAGAGCTGGTGGAGGTGGACGAGGCAGAGGCCAGCCTCTCCCTGCTGTCGCTGGCCCCACCTCCCATCACCCTCCACTGCAGGATGCAGGTGTCCTTCCCGCCCATGGACAGCAGGTGGGAGTCGCTGTGGGTAAAGCACACGTTGGTGACGTGGCTGCCGTGGCCCTCGTACTTGTGGCTCGGAGCCTGTAGAGGAAATAGAGAGAGAGGACACGTTTTATCACCACATTGTGAACCAGGGGTGGGAGTCACCAGAGGTCAAATGATAACAGGGAAATATAAAACAGTGAAAAAAGGCAATTACCATATTGTCAAGAAATGTTCCACAAATTGCAAGAAATGAATGTATGTGTGTATGCATGTATGCATGTATGTATGCATGTATGGATGTATGTATGTATGCATGTATGTATGCAAGCATGTATGTATGTATGTATGTATGCATGTATGTATGCATGCATGTATGTATGTATGTATGCATGTATGTATGTATGTATGTATCCATGCATGTATGTATGTATGTATGCATGTATGTATGTATGTATGTATGTATGTATGTATGTATGC